>NC_047064.1:9145475-9755475 GCF_902459465.1 Asterias rubens | reverse complement strand
ATTATCATAAAACCTCACGAATAATTGGGAGAGGTTGATGGTAAAAAAACATTGTGAGAAACGGCTCCTTCTGAATTAAAGTAGTTTTCGAGAAGGAAGTAATTTTCAACGAATTTGATTTCGAGACCTCAGATTTATAATTTGAGGTCTCGAAATCAAGCATCTGAAAGCAAACAACTTCGTGTTACAAGTGTGTGTTTTTTTCTTTCATTTTTTATATCTCGCAACTTCGACGACCAATTGAGCTCATGATTTTTACAGGCTTGTTATTTTATGTTGAGAAAATCTCATTTACAGGAATAATACTTCCGGGTCAGATTGACCCGATCTGGGTGCAGTGGGGCCTGACCCGTTTCTTGATCTGAATGACCCAAAATCTGTGTCAAAATTACCCAGAAATTGTCAATATCACGCAGAATTCGACCATTAACCACTTTCCAGGTCAGACAGACCCGGAAACCCGTCCGGGTCAACTCAGACCCCGGTGTTCTCAGAGTGTAATTTGAGGAAAACTTGCCTCATATACAGAAGTCAATCCAAGGCTATAGTACAACGGCAGATAGAATGCAATGGCCAGTATCCCACCAATTGTCAGGGGAATGGCACGCCAGATGACCACTGGGCCGTGATAGTAGACATCGGCCGGGATCCCCTGCATCGAGATTCCCGAGAAGAAGCTTGAGAGCAGGGAAAGTGTGACCGGGAAGAATGTCATGCTACGGTCGGCTAGAACGTACTCGGTAGAGGTACGCTGACGCCCACCGCTGCAGCCGTAGTACAACCCGATTGCTAATGAAATCAACATCATCGAGCCGAAAATGATGTAGTCGGCAGCCTGGAAATACGAAGAAGCTGGCTTGTCGAGAGCCTCCATTGTGGAAATTAAGTGTTAAGTTTTGTAGTCACGCAGGAGGAAATTCAAGAATTAAACGCACTGTGACACTCGACAGGTTCAACACTAAGGGGATTTGTTCTCTAGCCACCATGTGCCTGCAATCCCTTAGTGGAGTTTGATTGCAGTTCCAACAGATAGGCTAAATTCTAATAATATACACTAGCGGGATGCCGCGCTTCGCGCGGCACCACGCTAGATGAGGATAATATTCTAGTATTATACAAATGTGGCTAAATGTCATGTTGGGGTGAGGGTGGTAATCGGAATAATCATTTTGTAGAATTGGATTGGAAAGTGTATTTGAAATCAGTATGGAATATTATTCATTTGTCTTTTGATAATGTTCAGCATGCACAAGATTATGTTGCATGAGTTGCAAAACGTCACCTTCCCTATACTCACTCTCTGTTTCGTAGCGGGCTCCAACTACACGGAGCATAGTATTTTGGTGTTTATTCCCGGAGTTGAGATTTTGGGGAAGGATATGTACTTGGCAATGATGGTACCAATTGGCATGACTGTAGTTTTTTTACTTTTTTTCATAGTGTTGATTTGTGAAGGCACACCAATTCGGCAAAATGATGAACCTTTAGTAGGCCAGTGCTGGTTTTGTAGCGGTTTTTGGCAAAATGGTTAAAAACCTGCACTGGCCAAACCTGGTTTTGCGAGACACTTTTTTTTGCAATATTAAAGAACACCTGCATTGGCCATTATTGGTATTGTAGAGGCACATAGTTTATGCAAAAATGGTAAAAAACCGTTTCCTAGCAAAAACTGGTTTTGTAGCTGCCCACCGTTTCGGCAAATGATGGAAAACCTTTAATAGGCCACTACTGGTTTTGTAGCGGTGCACCATTTTGGCAAAATGGTAGAAATTGCCCTAGGCCAATACTGCATGCACTGGCGGTGTGGTAGGAGATTATTTTTTGGGCTAATGCTGGTTTTGTAGCGGCACACAATGTTTTTGCAAAATGGTAGAAAACCTATAATGGGCCAAAACTGGGTTTGTCCCAATAGAGATAATTGTATTAAAATAAATGCCTGAAAGTTAAATAAATAACTAAGGACAAAAGAAGAAAATTAATTACTAAACCGACATAAAGGAACTACATTCAAGTTATTTATGGTACAGGCATTTTGCGAAAAGAATACTATTAATGTATTTTAATGTTGTGCTAAAATGTATCCCTCCTTAATTTTTGTATTCATTTTTACATAGCATTTTTGAAAATTTGTTTTAATTTATGTATTCATTACTGCTGTATTCTTTATTTATTTCTTTTTTTATGGGCAACTACACTTTATTGTCACGTAATATTTTTTATTGCAAAGTAATTTATATGATAGTTTTTTTTGTTTTTGTATAGAAAACTCTTTCTGGACCAATACTGGTTTTGTAGCGGCACATAATTATGGCAAAATAGTAAAAAAAAACGGCATTTTGAGAAAAGAAAACTATTAATTTCTTGTTATGTTGTTGCTTAAATGTATACCTCCTTTATTTTTGTGTTCGTTTTACACAGCATTATAAATTGGTTTTAATTTGTGTATTCTTAAAATATTTTTTGTTTTTATGGACAACTACACTTTATTGTAATGTACTTTTTTATTGCAAAGTAATTTCATTTAAATTTTATTTTTATGGTATAGTGTTTTGTATTTTTATTGTATTCATCGAAACTGGTGTAACCAGGGAGAGTTTAAGGAAAGGCCTTGGAACAATTTTATGCAGGTCTGATCAAATATTGTTTTATTTCTTAGAACAACAAATAACAATTTGTTACACTAATAAGTTTAAACCCGATTCTAAGGCTACCAGATAATAGGGGCAGTCTGTAAAACACAATAAATATATAGAAAACATTATTACTGATTAATAAAAAAAACCTTAACTACAACTGGTTCAGCGAAATATTAAATCTTCGTCTTCGTCTAATATTAACGATCTTTTGACCACGAAGATCACTGCATTACAATCAAACAGTTATAATTCGTATAACTATAGATACTTTAAATGGGAGTTCAACTATTTCTTAGTAAACCAATACGTGTACGGGAGTATTAACTGCAATTCCAAACATCGTAACTGCAATTCCAAACATCATAAATCTAGTACATGCACGAGGATTTCTAGGACCACAAGTTGCCTCATTATAACTTATAGTTTACATAAAACTCTCCACATACTGATAGTTAAATATTCCGTATCTTCAATAAATAACAGTGTCGTAACGTTGGTGGAATAACCTTGTCTATATGAGCTTCACGTCACGGTGGTCGGCATTTTAACTGAAGACAAAAATATATGCCAAACATTCTGATAATATTGTGAAGTTTGTGGAAAATGTGGAACATGGAAAATAGTGGTTTGCCGAATAACTATTTATCTGAAGTCTTCTAATGTTCTAGAAATTACCGGTATGGCCTACATCATTTGTAACTGGAAATAGCTTGACTGGTATTCGATACAAATCCTACAAGCGGGTCATGAATTTGAATTTACTTAATAAATGCACAAAAGAATATGTTCAGTGCTAACTAGATGCAATCTTAAACATGTGAAACAAATAATGCCGTATTTCTCTAGCATTTCCACTATTTGGACATTCTAATATTAACAAATTTACGGCAATTGAACATTACACATTGTATTTTCATTGCAGCGTTTCTGAAGGTTTGTTACAGTAATTATTTTCTACACTTTTAACTCACCAATTCATCGCTTGAACACCATACTGTTACAGGTGGTAGGAGCATTTATTTAAACTCAGTCCCCAGAAGTCGCAACTCATAAAACGTACTTGGCTAACTTAACAAACTAAGGAAACGGAAACATAACTGTTCCCTACAGTCGACCTCTCGTCTTGACGGCAAATGCAGGAATGAATCTCAAATTCCAGAAAAGGGAGTACACGAATTCGGCAAATGGTGGAAAACCTTTAATAGGCCACTACTGGTTTTGTAGCGGTGAACCATTTTGGCAAAATGGTAGAAATTGCCCTAGGCCAATACTGCATGCACTGGCGGTGTGGTAGGAGATTATTTTTTGGGCTAATGCTGGTTTTGTAGCGGCACACAATGTTTTTGCAAAATGGTAGAAAACCTATAATGGGCCAAAACTGGGTTTGTCCCAATAGAGATAATTGTATTAAAATAAATGCCCGAAAGTTAAATAAATAACTAAGGACAAAAGAAGAAAATTAATTACTAAACCGACATAAAGGAACTACATTCAAGTTATTTATGGTACAGGCATTTTGCGAAAAGAATACTATTAATGTATTTTAATGTTGTGCTAAAATGTATCCCTCCTTAATTTTTGTATTCATTTTTACATAGCATTTTTGAAATTTTGTTTTAATTTATGTATTCATTACTGCTGTATTCTTTATTTATTTCTTTTTTTATGGGCAACTACACTTTATTGTCACGTAATATTTTTTATTGCAAAGTAATTTATATGATAGTTTCTTTTTTTTTTTTTGTATAGAAAACTCTTTCTGGACCAATACTGGTTTTGTAGCGGCACAGAATTATGGCAAAATAGTATAAAAAACCGGCATTTTGAGAAAAGAAAACTATTAATTTCTTGTTATGTTGTTGCTTAAATCGTCAGCATTTTCACGAAGTAGCACTCTACGTGCTTAAGGATTTTTTTACACATTTTTATTTTTTTTACATTTCTGTTGATAATGCACGAAGACCTACAATTCCATAATGTTTCGAAGCTCGAGACAGCTTTACTTTTTTAATTAAGCTAATTAGTGTTTTCAATTTTGGCACAAACGTGGCATTTTTTGTTTTCACGAAGTAGCACCCGAACCTCTGTTTACCGTTGTATGCATGGCACGCACTCGAGTCAAAGTGTGGTAAAAACGTTTTCACGAAGTAGCACGCAAGTTGTGTGAGCGCGCGCGCGCTGACCTAGTTTCAAAAATCAATACAAAATGCTGTGTTGTAGCATATAGTGAGGCGGCATAACACAAAATTTAATAACAATCGTGCATTTTGTGATAAAAGCAAGGGATTTGGGATATAGGTCAATTAATATGGTACAAAAATATTTGGATATTGGGCCATTTCAATTTCTGCACGTAGTGGCTTTGGCGGCCATTTTAAAAAATGGCCGCCAAAAGCCACTTTTATCTCTATTTTTAATGCAAAACCTACTTAAATGTGAGCTTCTTTGAGGCTGTGATACTGTTGAACTGGTCTGCAAAGGTAGTGGCAACTATTAACAAGTGACTACGTACTTCCTTTAGAAGGAGAGGTCAATTTGGCAGCCATCTTTCAAAATGGCCGCCAAAAGCCACTTTTGTCTCTATTATTATGCAAATCTTCTTAAGGTGAGCTTCTATGAGGCTACGATACTGGTCTGCAAAGGTGTTGGCAACTATTAATAAGTGACTGCGCACTTTGTACGGTAGAGGAGTCATTTTGGCGGCCCTTTTTTTCAATATGGCCGCCAAAATGGCCGCCAAAAGCCATTTTTTTCACTATATTATTATGCAAAATCTTCTTAAATGTGAGCTTCTATGCGGCTACAAAATTGTTTAACTGGTCTGCAAAGGTGTTGGCAACTATTAATAGGTGACGACGTACCTTCTTTAGATAGAGGGGTAAATTTGGCAACCATTTTTCGAAATGGCCGCCAAAAGCCACTTTTGTCCCCATAGTATTGTGCAAAATCTTTTTAAATGGGAGCTTCTACGAGGCTACAACACTGGTCTGCAAAGGTGTTGGCAACTATTAATAAGTGACTGCGCACTTTGTACGGATAAAGGAGTCATTTTGGCGACCAATTTTCAAAGTGGCCGCCAATATGGCCGCCAAAAGCCAATGTTGTCTCTATATCATTATGCAAAATCTTCTTGAAAGTGAGCTTCTATTGCGGCTACGAAACTATTTAACAGGTCTGCAAAGTTGTTGGCAACTATCAATAAGTAACTACAAGCAGATAGAGGTGTCAAGCAGTTAGTTCCATGTCATTTGACACAGAGCTCTGCCACGTCTTATTGGTCGGCAAACTGAAGTGGGCCCACCCTCAATTATTCTGATACACCTCATGACCCAGTTTGCATCTTCCTATCTCTCCAAACGGCCAAATCACCTCAGCCTGTGCCTCCCCAATACGATGCTGATCCCGATGCTGACTCTCCTCATCAGTTCCTCACTTGACAGCCTGTCAGCCAGAGACGCCCCACACATCCACCTGATAATTCTCACCTCTGCTCGTTCCATCTGCTGGATGTGCCCCACCCCCATGGGCCATGTTTCGCAGCCGTACACCATGAAGCTTCAGTCATCACAGGTCGTGTATTACCTGGCCCATCATCTTCAGGGGCTGCGCCGTTGGTGTCAATTTTTTTTCTCCATCCACTCCTCATGCGTGATGTCAATGCTGCACCCAGCATGTCACCCAGTTAGCTCATACATGTCGCCGCAGACCTCTGGACCCGCTTCTCTCTTCCTCACGCTGTGAACTATCACCCCAACATCTCTTACAGGAGAACGTGACGCTGGCAGCATGAAGACTACCATCACGCCACCCTTCCCACACACACCACAATGCCATACACCAGAGCTTGTCATTGACCCATCCCTGACTTGACTAACCCTCACCTTGGTCTTCCCAGCACTGATCTTCAGACCCAGAAAATCTCTCCATGTTGCCATCTTTGCCTGTAACTGCTCTCTTGTCTCTGCTATAAGAACCAGGTCGTCCGCCATGTCCCAGGCAACTCGGCTCAGGTCTTTGTGACACCACATCTAAACAGTAGCAAGCACCAGGGGGCTCAGAACCGAGCCCTGATAACAACCTTCACCTTAAAACTCCTACTATCCCCTGTGCCTGTCCTCGCCACCGTACTAGCACCAAAGCACAACATCATCACAGCTCTTGTCAGCCATTCCTTCCCAACCCGCTTCCTTGGTACCCAGTCAAAAGCCTTCTCAAGATAAACAAATCTGAGGTATAGCGTCTTAATCCTGGCCAGAAATTGTTCCTGCATGGCAATGACAATGGCATCAGTAGTTCCTCTCCCGGCATAAAGCCAAACTGCATCTCATCAATCTCCACCTGCTTCTTCAGCCATACCTCATGTACTCTCTCCCACACATTCATCGCCTGATCCAGGATCTTGATTGCTCTGAAAGAGCCACACTCCAAAGGGTCACCCTCGCCATGAACAGGGGAACCAAGATGTTGTGCTGCAAATCTGTGGGAATGTGTCATTCTGCCAAAATGCCGTCAACCACTATAAGCTGACACCTGTAGAGGCCTTCAACTTCTCACCAACCATGACACTCCGGATAGACCAGCGGCCTTCCCAGATTTGGTGAGCTTCAGAGGAGGCAAAAAGGACCCTCCACACTCCACTTTCCACCTCCCTGTCTCACTCATTCTCCACATTGAGCAACCGCTCTGTGTATTTTCTCAACACCTGCTGGTGACGGATAGTGAAGGTCACTATCCGTCACCATGCTACAATCGTCATTATTGACACCGTTCGCACCAGTCACAGTCACATCCTGCCGCTCCTTGCCATCTGCTTGGCAATCTTAAAGAAGTGCATTATTATCCTCACCACTCTGTAGATCCGCTGCAAACTCCCTTCTCTTGGCATCGTGTGCCATCCACACCTGTCTCTGTGATACCGGCTTTGCCTCGAGAATGGAGCACTGACCTCCTAGTAAGAGATTGCAGACCATGTTCAGAGTGTGCAACATGCTAAGAAAATGGTTAAGAACAGTTCAAAGGTTTCATCAGAGAATGTCTTATGGAAAGGTCAAACCTTCAACGATGTGATCCATCCAGTAAGCTGAAGCTGTTTAACGCTTTACTAAACCAACCACCATGAGCGGAAAGCAGCAGATAACTTCACTTAAATCTGACCTGGCACTCTTCTCGCTCAGTTGCTCTATATTGACTGTCAGAATAGATACGGAAACCTGGAAGAATTTTGTTGACACGAGAACCAAGCATTTCTCCAGCACTCTATGGTGGCAGAAACCTGTATCTATGTACCAAAAGTGATCTTCTTGTGTGCTTGGAACAATTTAGTGAGGAACACTCTGAAGCTCCTATGACTAGCAGCGTAGTTCTTGATGGATCAGTTATCATACTGATGATAAGGCCTGCTGCAGCTATTAAGGACTTTGAGAAATATACAAACAATACCTTCAATTACAAACATTTACCTCACAGTTTCATAAAGCGTCACGTGTCGATCTGGTATCGCATATATTGACAATTTCCTGATAGGTACAGCTAGAGCAAAGCGTGAGAAGGGCATACGCAGACGTGCAGTTGCAGAAACTGCCATACCAAGAATTTGCAAGAACGTCTTCGTGTAGACAGCATCAAGACAGAGCTCTTTAGATTCCTGTCTCATCACGCTTCTCAATCCAGCACTTCCTTTCACCAGATGGGGCTGGACCGAGACAGATGATGGTCTGTTTGAAACGTATTGGAAAACACTACCAGATGCCTCCCAAGCCTGCTATGAACTCGTAAGATAAACCTGCAACACAAGGTTGTGTGGAGAAAAGTGCACATGCATCATATCTGCATTTGAATGCACAGACGTGTGTGTGGAATTTGAAGGGGCCTTGCTGACAAGTTGATTTGAACTGACCACAATGGGAGATCGTAGCTTCAATATTTCCATCATGGTTGTGAGCCCCTATGGCCGAATAATAGTACAGCAATCCCGACATCGAAATTTTTAGTTGATAATGACTAGTGAACCATTTTTTAGGTTCTTGAGAAACAATCATAATATTATTGTACTGATCTTAACATAACTTATGAGTTAAAGGGGTGTTAATATTTAAAAAAAAAAATGCAATTTTTAATTTAATTGGATAAAAAGGATAGGTTTATCATTCCAGAGCTTTTTGCTGAGTTTTTTATTTTGCTGTGTTTTTATTATGTGAAAAAGACGATTGCAAAATGGAAGAATTTGATGACAAGTTGCTAAATACCCCCCTTAAAGATGCAACATACCCCTTTAATATGATTTTAACATTGCTTGAATTATTAAACAATCATTTCAGAAGATGTTAAGTACCTTTTAATGACATTAGTAAATGCTGGTGTTGATTTGTATGCAAACATGCCCCTAAAACGGGTATTTGGCGGTCTTTTTTGGTGAAAAGTGGCCAAATGCCCCTTTAAGATGCAAAATGCCTCTTTAATGTGCTTTTAACATTGCTTAAATTATTACACAATCATTTCAGAAGATGATAAGTGCCTATTAATGACATTTGTAAATTCTGGTGTTGATTTCTTAGCCAATATGCCCATAAAACAGTAGTATTTGGCGGCCATTTTTCAAAATGGCCGCCATGGCCTCTAGGGACGGAATTTGCGATGGCCCAATATCCAGTTTTGTTCAGAATACTATTCTCTACATCTGTGCCAAATTTGATGCTTTTATCACAAAATGCACGATAGGTTAGCTATGCCGCCCCACTAATAGGCGAGTGCTACTTCGTGAAAACTCAAAAAGACATATTTTGCACTTTTTTGGTTTCACGAAGTAGCACGCATCTTCTTTTGTGTCTAGTTTCATAATTAATTATGCAAATGAGTCAAAATAAGATTAATTGATAAGTTCAAGTCATCAAGTATCTACATTGAACAATTTAAATGGAAATACTTGGAAGTTTTGAAGGGAGGCGGGTTTCTAAAAAGTATTCAACTTCAGAGGCCGTTTTCTTTGATTGTTGTTTTTTGCTGGTATAGCAGTGAGTGCTACTTCGTGAAACCGCTGACGAAATGTATACCTCCTTTATTTTTGTGTTCGTTTTACACAGCATTATAAATTGGATTTAATTTGTGTATTCATTACTGCTGTATTCTTAAAATATTGTTTGTTTTTATGGACAACTACACTTTATTGTAATGTACTTTTTTATCGCAAAGTAATTTCATTTAAATTTTATTTTTATGGTATAGTGTTTTGTATTTTTATTGTATTAATCGAAACTGGCAAGTTATACTGGTTGAATTTTCGTCGGATAATGAAAGTTTATGGGAGTCAAATTGGGAGCCATCGACGTAAAAGGAAAACCGTGCAATTTTGAGTGATAGTTGTGTGGATCATTATATTCTACTTTTAGAACATCTTTCTAACCATATTATGCATTTCATAACAAACGGTTTCAAACGCTTTTTATAGACCAACTACATCCCATTGGTTGCTTCCAGAACAAATTCAACACTACTTCTGAATATTTGTGTAACATTATTACAAACTGTTGCTGTCTATTTTACTTTGAATTGATGGCTTTCCATAGTTCTCCATCCTCGGTTGGTAAAAAATCGGACTTTGACGAAGAAAGGTCCATCAATATTCACGAGCCTCACAATGTGACGTCAGGGGATGTTCAGGCGACTAAAACTAGAGGTGGCTATAGAGGGCGCATTTCAAAATGGCCGAAAAGGCAGACGACGGCGCACCAAAGTTGTCTGTCATATTTGAAGATTCATGGCGATGCCAGCAGCAGCTGCAAGATTCTGAAAATCCAACCAATTCTAAAACTTACCAGGTGGGTGTCTCTATGTTTAGTTGTTGTTAGATGTGGTGTAAATAAACGAAAAAGTGTTCTTTAACGCTGACAAATAAAACTCCACTGTCTGACACTGACAGTGTCATATGTCATCATACAATGAAAATGAGTCAACTCAATGACATGACTCGACTGTCGTTGCATAAAAACATGTGTCATCAATTGTGAACACAATGTAAAGTGCACTAAATTGTATTGTAAAGAGAAGGGGGATTTCCGTATCCTGCCCCCACGTATTTTTTTTTACTAATATTTTTGTTTATAATTTGACTTTTAGTAATATATAAAAAATAATAATAAGATAGATTTAGACATTTTTTAAAATTTAATTATTGTATAATCAATCATAACGAATGAAAAAGTGGTGGGCAGATGCGGAAACATCCTTCAAAATCAAAACTTAGCCCTTCAATACCTTTCTGTTTTAACGTCTAGTGCGTAGAAATGTAGTATTGCAAGCATGACAAGGTTTACGGACGTATCCTGGTGTCATTTGTTTTCAGTAGGATAACAGAAAAATTGTTCACAATCAAAAACTGACATTGGAGCAACGCATAACCAACGACAGGAAACTTTATTCTCAGCATGATTAAGCCTGATGAAAATACAGACCGTGAGTAAACTGCATAGCTTCTGTCACCGGTGCAGCTTGCACAATCTCGCGGTAAACGATAATCAAAGTTGGGGTTCCAAAACATGAGGGTCGATAACGTATGACGCTACGATAATTAATGTATACAAAGTTTAAGTAGTAGGCTATTATTATTATTGAAGATCCCCATGGCATAAAAGTTTTAGGTGTTATACAATTCATTATTTGCGTTTTAACATTGAAATAAAAATCATAAAGTAGGCTATGATGTTCAAGGTGCAGAAAACTTTCCTTTGTGGTACTTTTTAAAGGCAGTGGACACTATTGGTAATTGTTAAAGACCAGCCTTCACAGTTGGTGTATCTCAACATATGCATAAAATAACAAACCTGTGAAAATTTGAGCTCAATCGGTCGTCGAACTTGCGAGATAATAATGCAATAAAAAAACACCCTTGTCACACGAAGTTGTGTGCGTTTAGATGGTTGATTTTGAGACCTCAAAGTCTAAACCTGAGGTCTTGAAATCAAATTCGTGGAAAATTACTTCTTTCTCGAAAACTATGGCACTTCAGAGGGAGCCGTTTCTCACAATGTTTTATACCATCAACCTCTCCCCATTACTCGTCACCAAGAAAGGTTTTATGCTAATAAATATTTTGAGTAATTACCAATAGTGTCCACTGACTTTAAATAAAATTCATTGGTGAATACTCCTTCGAGATATTGATGTGAAAGTGGGATTAATGGTACATAAATCATATCATATTTGTTGGTACTTCTCAACAAGGTTTTAGCAAAGTATTGGATTAATAAGTGTCCAAATTTGCTGAGTATTTAAAATCTATGTGATCCAAATTGTTCACTTACAATAAATGTACATGTAAGTGACAGAAAAAACAAGGTGCTCCGTTTTTAAAACACGATGTCTAAAAATAACACCCAGACACATTTTTTAACGCTGCTTTTTCAATTCTTTTCAGGATGCATTGAATGAATGCATTAACAAGCTAGAGACAGCTACGTTGATGGTCAGTCAACTCAGTCTCTTCAGCTCAAATGAAGACCTGGATGAAATACCAACCACAGATATTAGGTAAGGTTCGACTTTTCGTTCTTCCTTTGATTTATTTTTTTTTTTATAGCGCCTCCCTGGACTAGTACATTGTATATAGCCCTGGGCTCGTATGCCCTGGGCTGCAATGGTGCTCCCATGGCTTTTTTTCAAACACAATATCAACCTCTCCCCTCGCAGTCGCAGGTACCCATTAATACCACTGTGTGAAGAGAAGAAATTATAGTAAAGTATCTTGCTCAAGGACACCATTGCCATGACCAGGATTCGTTCGAACCCCAACTTTGATGTCTCAACCACCAGGGGTGGATTGCACCAAGCGGTCTTAAACCAGTCTATGCGATATAGCCGGCTAACTTGAAACGTGCTTAGACAGTCTTTAGTTATAGACCGATTGCAATAGCGCAGTCTTTAATTATAGCCAGTCTTAAATCTTAAGCCTGCTTTGAGCTGGCTATAATCGGTCTTTGTTTTGGTTTTTTAAGATGGCGCTGCATTTGTTAGTTGTATGTAGATGATTTGATGCAAAGAGCTCTACGACGAGATTGTATTTTAGAAATAGATTACACCCAAGAGAGGCATTATGGTGATGATACAGTGTGTCGTAAATATATGTTCCCAAGAGTAAAAAATTATACAACTCACAGATTTATATCTAATGATTTAAACCAAAGCAATAAGAAGAATGACGTACCGTCAGTGACTGCAGAAGTGCTAGGTATAATGGGACATTTGTTCGTATTGCATTACTTTTCGCCGACTTATCTAAGACCGGCTTATTGCAACAGGCTTAATGACTGACTAAGCTAAGACCGTCTAAGACAGATAGCCGGCTATAACTGACTGGTCTTATACCGCTGACTAAGACCGTTGTATTGCAATCCGCCCCAGAACTTGAGTTTGATACTCTAAACCTCTCGGCCATGACATTCCTAAGGCACCATTACTTTTGTTTATAACCCTGACGCAAAAAGGGATGGTTAAAATATGCACAGTGTACATGTTATGCAAATTGACAAATGGCAACAGATGGAGGTGATTTACTTATTGAAAAATATATTTATTCTGCAAAGAAAAATAATTGTTCATGTTCATGTAAGTCCATATCAGTCCTGGAATTTCATATTTGAAAGGGCAAGGCCATTTTCATTTTGCAGAGGGTACTTATACTGGAAAATCTTAAAGTCTATGGGAACATTTTGAAAGGGGCACCAAGGCCAAGACCAAAACCAGGGGCAACAGGGGCCATGGCTTCAGTGGCTCCAGGCCTGTGATATTGACCATTTCATTTACAAGGACCTAATGAAAGTATTAAGAATTGTTTAAACAATGGATGTTGTAATTCCAAAGAATACGCATGTGAGCGATTTTTAGATGAAAAAAAAGTTTGTATATTTTACAGGTATTTGCTCTTACCAGCATTGCTAGGCAGTCTTTCCCTGCAGTTAGTGGAAGAGGACAGACTAGCTGTGGTTGAGCGTGGTAAGACGTACTACAAAGATTTCCTTGGGAGATGTCGACAGTACGGTGTGACCCAAGAGGTAGGTCCTCCACCTTTCTCAAGAATGTACAAACTCAATCTTAAGCCCCTATCAAACTGAACTTCCTCCCACTACGTTCTGAAAAATGTAACCGAACAGGTTTATGGTGTGAAAACGGAGTCGACGTAGTAGCAACTTTGGGCTCGAACGGGTTTGATCAGAAATGGTGCTCCAGAACTAAGAGCCTGCTCAAAACTTTCTGGCGACCATCCTGTCCAGACGGAGTGGATGTACTTCAATCAAGAAAGATGTACTACAAACCGAATTGCCGTTCTTGGATCGTACCTACTAGGGAGGTGCTAGACATGGTGCCCACAGACCAGGTCCAATTGTAGCACGTTGATCCTGTTTACAGACAGACTCAACTCATTACAAGAACTTAACTAGATATCTGGTACCATCAACTATACTGTGCGCACTCTCTTAGCATGTTCGGAATATAGTTTATGTGACTTCCATTTGAACATATAAATAAGGAATTTATGCAATATAAATAAATAATTTCTTTTAGGAGGTACCAGACGATACCGAGCCCGGGGTTCAGCAGCCGTCTAGAGGTCCACCTGACCTCAGAGCGATGCAAGCCAACAGAGAGGACAAGATACGACGATACAAACAATCCAAAGAGACAGAAGAGAAGTTGAAGGCACTAGGGGCGTGGTCAGAGATCAGACAGAGACCTGAAGATGTACAGGTAAAATTGCATCAATAGAATCCACTGATAATGTGTTATCACACCAGCGCAAGTTGAATACGGAAAAATAAAGCACTTCTGAGTCCCATATCCAACAAGGCTGAGTTATATATGGAACGCAGACACGCTATGTTTTTTGTATTCCAGGAGTGCGCGTGTCATAATGATTTTATCTTCAAGCGAACTTCAGGCAACACATGTAACGATCAGCATTTGACACAAACGCGCCAAATATTTTATAAATTTCTTACAAGCTGTGCATTTTGCGTATAGCTTATAAAAGGGCAATACGAAGAGTAAGAAACACAAGATGCAGGGTGTGATAAATATGGGCTGTTTTATGTGATTATCACACTCGTTGCTATGGATCAACCAATCAGAATCAAGGATTCAAGCCTGCTAATAATTAGACAAATATTTACTCATATTGCACAGTTATCAGGAAAACTGATCAAGGCGCATACAGAAGACAACCAAGTGACACAAAAGTCATGTCTAGAACAGGTGAAGAGAAAAACTAGTGAAACAAGTGTGACTTCAATTCCCTCTTGGAGATATTCGAAGATGTTGTTTGACGGAGTGTGGTGTTGAATTTTGTGCAGGTTAAGATTGTGATGAAGTGAACATAATATGTACATGTTAATGGTCTACTTAAAGATGAACTCTCACAACAACTGTATAAGTTATTGTAGTGACTAAATGTTTGTGCTATTTACTCGCATGTTTTGTGGCCAAGCGAATAAGAGCATGGAACTCAAGCTCTGGTGTTTCTGTTCAGCAGAGTGTGGGTTCGAGTCCCGGTCGTGACTCTTGTGTCTCTAAGCACTTACTATTATTTCTCCTCACCCAGGGGTAAATGGGTACCTGTGAAGGTAGAGATGGTTCTTGTGATTGATTTAGCCGAGTAGCGCATATTTGTTGCACAGGCTGTATACTCCCCAGGGAGCTGAGATGGTTTAAGGAATGAATTAAATGGCCCAGTGACCAGGGGTAATAATGTCAGAAGGGCTTTCAGATGCCATTCGGGTGTGTAAAGCGCGATATAAAAAACAATTATTTTTATTATTCATTATTGCTATAGAGAGAGTACTACATCCTGTGCTTGAAGAAATGGGTAAATACAGCTATGGAAGAATTAGCTGGTATCCAGCAGGAGATTCAGATATTACAACACATGGCTAGCATGAAAGCAAGACAGAAAGAGGGAGCCAGTGCTGAGCCAGAGCCTCCAAGGGGCAAACCTAAGCAGGTACGAGGACCAAAGGAAAAGAGGTTTTAGGTTTTTAATTTAGGGAATAAAAGGGTAGCGACCGACGAGTTCTTACACGGCCGTATAAAGCCGGCAGGGTCGAATTGTCGTGTGATAAAACCCCGAGTTGAAGGCGAGGGCATTTAGCACAAGACAACGACCCTACAAGGTTTTAAAGAACGTTTAAGAACGAGTCACTACTCTTTTATTCCCATTCATAAATGCCCTTTTGTTAAAAAAACGTTAAAAAAATACAATTACAGACACTTTGACAGTTGAAAATTTGAGGTTTGAAATATTTTTTTAAAAAACTTTGTGAAGAGTCTATTGCGCGTGGGTTGTGTGTACGTGCGCTCGCTTAGAAATAGATTACGCGCGCGCGCTTAGAAGTAGATTACGCGCTGTTTTTAATAGCTATGAATTGCGTTCCGCGTGATAATCTTGCGCGCCTGACGCGGAAGCCAGCCATTTATAAACACTGGTCATTATCAACCGTTTAAACACCCCCACATGATGCGCTCTCCACCAATAGGAATAGAGAAACTGTCTGGGGTATTTATGAATGTTCCTTTAGTTCCAATTAGTCAAACCTCAGTCTTCTCACTTGGTGTACCTCAACATATAAAATAACAAACCTGTGAAAATTTGAGCTTAATGCCCCTTATTTTTGACCGCGCGGGGGCGCTATAAATAGTATTTTGATCACTTCCGGGGGTACACGCGATTCGCCCTGCACAAATTAATAGGCGTTCTGTCACTTTTGTTGCGCCGTAGTTTCAATTTGCTTTAGAGGTGGATTATAACGGCTCCTTTTAAAGTCTTATTGTCTGTGATGGATTAGATGTCTGTGGTTATAATGTGTTCCAATCTTTAAAAACTGTTTTGCGTATGAATGAATATACCCCGGAAGTGATTGAGAGCGCCCTCACGCGGTCAAAAATATGGCCCATTGGTCATCGAAGTTGCGAGAGAATAAATAAGAACACACACAAGTTGTGTGCTTTCAGATGCTTGAATTTGAGACCTCAGCTGAGGTCTCTAATTCAAATCAAATATTTTAGTGAGAAACTACTTCTTTCTCAAAAACTACGATACTTCAGAGGGAGCTGTTTCTCACAGTGTTTTATACTATCAACAGCTCTCCATTGCTTGTTGCCAAGTAAGTTCTTATTCTAAATATTATTTTGAGGAATGGGCCTTATGCATTGACGTCATCCAGCCGCCATCTTAGAGGAAAAACGGTGACGAAACAATCCAGACGCACAGATTTGTAGGCACGGCGCACAGTATTGGCCAATGAACAACCTCCTTTTGACCTTTAGGTGAGGGTGCCCTGCCGAAATGACGTCAGGTGCCTTTATTAGGGGGAGAACGCTGGTTCTGTACAGAAACCATTAACTTAACGGTATCCACCTTGTGTGTTCCACAGCCAATGAAGCCTTTCATTCTTACCAGAGATGCAATACAGGCTCAGGTATTTGGAGCTGGTTATCCCAGTGTACCTACCATGACGTTGGAAGAGTTCTACCAGAAGGAAATAGCCGAGGGAAAGATCCTACCCAACTCCATGTAAGCTGCACATAATACCGTACTAGCTCATGAATACAAAAAATAACCTAATCATGTAGGTTTTGAGAGAATTCAATGGTGAGGTATCAGTGAATATTTAATATACTTGGTTTGCAGTAACACCATGTGTGTATCTACTTGCCAGGTAGAGTTTGTTCTAAAAGAACTGTCTTTCTTTATTCTACTACCGCGGATTTAATTTATTGGAAGTTTGGGAGACTTCTCAGTTCTGAAAAGAACTGTACTGCTTTTTAACTACTACCTTGTCGCCTGACGAAGACTAGAGCAAGCTAGTCGAAACCTTGAGACCAATTCAAGAACTGTTAATTACGATCCTATAAGCTAAAGAAGTAGTCCCAGCCAATTTTCTATACTTTCCGCCCGGAAAGTAGTTAAAAGCAGGACAATTCTTTTCAGAACTGAGAAGTCTCCCGAATTCTGATTTTAAGCATAAAAAGTAATAACTTGTTCCATAACCGTAGTAATTCAAAGTGAAAAGTTTCGCAAAATGAATTATGCTATCCAAAGCTGCTGTACTTCTTTCCAAGTGCACTGTAAATGTTTTATTGTCATGGTTACCAAACGTCTACAGACCCTTTAATGTGCACCCATCCATCTAAATAATGGGCGCGTTCGGCGCTACAGGAGAAAGTTAACTAACAAGTGTGAAAAAGAAATTGACAGTGACCGTTTGACTAACGCTCGTACTGATTGATTTTAAAGGAATCCAACTCCAGTCAGTGAGAGGGAAGAAGCAGAGAGGAAAGAACAGGAGAAAGAGGAGGCCATCGATAACGACGACCCAGAAGCACTCACCAAAGCCAGAGAGTGGGACGATTGGAAAGACAGTAAGTCATTTGTATTTTGTCTTTTTTTTTTCCAGCTATTAATATAAAGAGTGAATAATGCATAGAAAGTTAGCACTGACTTGAGAATGACATACACAAATTCAAGCTTTTGCATAGTTATACATGTACATTTTCTGCTTAATGGGAGACTTTGCTTAATGGTTTGTAAAGCGCGATATAACAATAATAATAATAATAATTTTTTTATAATAATAATTTTTTTATATAGCACTTTTTCACACCCAAAGGGTGTCCACAAGCGCTTAAAATTATTACCCCTGGTCACTGGGCCTTAACTCATTCCTTTAACCATCTCATCTCCCTGGGGAGTATACAGCCTTGTGCAACAAATATGCGGCCAAGTCAATCACAAGAACCATCTCTGCCCTCACAGGTACCCATTACCCCCTGGGTGGAGAAAAGCAACTGTTGTTAAGTGTCTTGCTTAGGGACACAAGTGTCAAGGCCGGGATTCGAACCCACACTCTGCTGAACAGAATCACCAGAGCTTGAATTCGGTGCTCTTTTCTGCTCGGCCACGACACCCCATACTTGCATATCCACCCAGACATACCAATGTCTAGCGTGCACTGACATGCTCCTAATCGAGCTATGATTTGTTTATCCGCACAAAGAGAGACAGATGGTACTGGACTTTATGTTTGTAATGTCCCTTTTTCCGGGGGTTACTTTGTAACCCCTGGTTCCAGACTTTTTGCAATTTCATTAATACAAATGCGGCTAACAACATTCGGCCACGACAGCCGATTAAAAAAAAAGAAAGATTATTATGAACTGCTCTTCCGATTGTGTGAACTCCTCATCACTCTTTCTTCTCATTGCATCTTTCTTTAGCTCACAAGAGAGGCTGTGGAAACAGAGAGAACAGGAGTTGATGCCCACCAACAAGACAGCCAACCACCAGTAGATGGAGATCAACCTTGGTTATTTAACTCCACAGAATCCTTCTCACAGGTCGGAAGTTGTATAAAGTTAGACACTGCTTCACGGAAAGGCAACTTCACCTTGCCTAATAAGCAAAACCCAGGAGAAACTGTCTGGCAGACAACACACTGTGTTTTTAAAGTGTTGTGGCACTAAAAAGTTATGTTAAACTGGACACTATTGGTAATTGTCAAAGACCAGTCTTCTCACTAGGTGTATCCCAACATATGCATAAAATAACAAACCTGTGAAAATTTGGCCTCAATTGGTCGTTGAAGTTCTAAAATTCTAAATCTGAGGTCTTGAAATCAAATTAGTGGAAAATTACTCCTTTCTCGAAAACTACGTCACTTCAGAGGGAGCCGTTTCTCACAATGTTTTATACCATCAACCTCTCCCCATTACTTGTCACCAAGAAAGGTTTTATCCCAATAATTATTTGGAGTAATTACCAATAGTGTCCACTGCCTTTAAAAGTAGCCTTTATCAAGGCAGTTGCACTATTCCCGGAAAAGGTTGGGCGATGCCGCGACTTTAGTTTGCCGCCAGCAGTGGTAGAGTGTGGTCCTACACTCACTGTGTTGCTGTACCGATGTTATATATGTTATAAACTGTATTTTTTTCTTGTGCTGGCTTTACGGACGGTGATATACATGTCTCCTGAAATCATGATAACTAAAAAATAATTTGAGTTTTGTTTTGTATGACTTTGATCAATATGATTCAACGTGTCTTTACATCATTGAAAGAAAAAAAACGACACGTGTACATGTATGCATACAAACTACAATGGATTCTGCAACGGCTGTGTATACATGTAGGTTGGGTTTAAATGGATACCTTGGTGTTTGGAAAAGCAATCTGAGCAACACCCCAGAGACGTCAGTGACGCCAAAAGCATGCCCAAAAATAAAGAACGATACCACTTCCAGAACGTCTCCTCATCATATCACAGGTTTTTATTCATATTTGTACCAGCCATTTTCTTTTAATCATTCACTGTTCTTCATCTGGAAATGTACACAATATACATGTACTTTCATTGCATAATTTCTATCGCTACATAATAAATAAATCAGTTTACTTTTGGTAACGTAATATAAAACAGAAGGAAATTGCTTTTACAGTAATACTTGTTATTGTTAAGTACAGAAATGAGACGCTGTACACATTTGTGATCAGTACGCGATAAGAAAGTGTTGATTTTATGTATCTCTGGTGTCTGGTTACCATGGTTACATGCAGTGCTTCTTATAACGAGCTACCTATCCTTGTAAAACTGCATTTGCAATCCCCTAGGACTTAGTTTAATAATAGTGTCTTAGACCTACATGTATGTACATGTACCACCCAAGCCCAATTTTCATAAAGCTGTTTAACTGTCTAAGCAAATTATTGTGCAAGCACACGTGTGTTTCATACGCGATTTTTGAGTGGATCCACATTGGACTTGCTATACTGCGTCAGTTATCTGCTTACTGCTCATGAGAAAACCTGCCTCTTGCTTTGCTTAAGCAGTTATTAAAAATAGAATTTATGTTAATGGCTAACCAGTTAGCAGAAAATATCTGTTTACAGGCTTTATGAAATTGTCCCTTGGCCACAAATGGCCGAAATATTTCATTGGCACATGATACATGTAAATTGTACTTTTTTTCATAAGTGTATTAGGTTATAACCATAACTACATGTAACTTACAAAAGGGACATTAACCAACCATTTAGTAATCAGAAAGTTCTGATTTCTTTGACAATCATCCTGAGATCGTTTGGTCTAAAATGTGGCTAGCACAAACCTTAAAGACTAACTGTGTAACAGGTTTGTACAAATTTTGAGCAGAAAATTGAACTACATGTAGCTGTGGCAAACTGCTTAGCAACCAAAGGAGCCTACAAACTCCACGCAAAACTAGTTAATGGTCTGTCATTTTGACCCTAGCAGAGTCTTTCTCAAAGGTTAAGTTTTACCTTCTGATTGAGAAAGACTCTGCTAGTGTCGCAAGACTCATGAATTATTTTGTTGTTGTTTTTTTCTTCAGGTTCTTAAATACAGTGGACACTATTGGTAATTATTCAACATAATTATTAGCATAAAACCTTACATGGTAATGAGTAATGGGGAGAGGTTGATAGTATAAAACGGCTCCCTCTGAAGTAACGTAGTTATCAAGAAAGAAGTAATTTTCCATGAATTTGATTTCGAGACCTCAGATTTAGAATTTGAGGTCACGAAATCAAGCATCTGAAAGCACACAACTTTGTGTGACAAGGGTGTTTTTTCTTTCATTATTATCTCGCAACTTTGGCGGCCAATTTAGCTTGAGAAACACCAAGTGAGAAGACTAGTCTTTGACAATTACCAATAGTGTCCCGTGTCTTTAAAGGCACCCGATACAAGATAAAACTTTTGTTTTCAAAAAATGAATCTGCTCAGTCAAAATCTACAAAAGCGTTCTTTTTCAATCGCCACCTCATATTCAGATTTGATCTTTACCAACTATTTTATTCTATACATGGGTCATGATTTATTGCTGATCATAATTTCTGTCAAATGAGAACCAATATTTCAGTCCCCTACTCCTTTTGCTTTGTCATGATGATTTATTTGCCAATAAAATACATATTCATGTACACATATTAAAGATGTCTGCGCTTGTGTTTGTCTTAAATCTTAAGTTCAAGTACAGAAAAGACAAACTATCTCTAAGTAGCCATTGAGAGACGGATGCCTGTAAATTGGATGATGTACATTGACTCGCATTTTAAAGAGAGCGAACAATGGAATTGTGTTTGAAAGAGTTCATTCATGTTCGTCCTCTTAGTTTACAATAAACCAACTTTATGACCAACATGTAAAGATGTCTTCAAATTTTGTGGTAAAACCAACAAATTGTGTATGCATAGTCAGGAATTTCATTCATATTCACATCGCGCTTATTTTGATTCTTGTAATAAAAATAAGCAAATGGGGGGGTTTCCTAAGGTTTTTTTTTCTTGACTCTTGAAAATATTTCAGACAGAAATATTTCTTTTCGGGATTAGTCGGTGCTATTATAATCTGTTATTGGTGAGCTTTTATTATTGACACTAATTTGTTATTGACACTTATTTGCAAATTCTGCACTTTGTCTTTAAATAAGACCATCAATGAATGTCATTCCACAGAATTTACGTCACAAAAAATATGAGATTTTAAGTTTAGTTACTTGAACAATTATTTGCCTATTGGGGGCAAAAAAAAACCAAATACATTTTCCAAGGTGTTACATTTCACATGATCTACTTTACATCACCACAATTGTGAAAACTAGTGTTTGGACCACTAGTGTTTGGACTCTTCAGATTTGAAAATAGTAAAACTCTATAAATGGAGTCAGAAATGGGGAAGAAACCCAAATAAACTTTAAAAAAAAAACATAACAAAACACTTTTCACACTGTGTTCTCTTATCCTTGTGGTATACAGACCCTGGGACGCCCAAGAATTTGTTACTCTATGGTTACTCAAGTGCACTTTCACACTGTTTCCGCCTAGGTCCCAGTTCCGTGGGGTTCCATTTGCTCATTTAAAAAATATTGTACACCAGTGTTTTACCGTTTACCCCTACCCCAGAGGGGTTATTCCCAGGATTTGCCAATTTGCTGGGGTGGATCAGGGGTAAATTAATCCAAGTGTGAAAAGGCCGATGGTTATTCCCCGAGGTTGCACTAGAGTAGTGTCAAAAGGGGTTAAGTTCTATCCCACAGGAAACATTTATCAACCGTTCAAGTTTCTAGTGATATTTAACACACATTTTTCTGGATTAAGTACTTCAAACAACTTTAAATCGAGGTCAACTTCCATCCCTTGGTCTGGTTTAGTTTTCAGAGAACAAAGAAACTCATTTCATAGCTTTCCATTTGGTGTAAGCACAAATCAATGGGGGGGGGGGTGAGGTTGCAATTAAACAACCACTTGTCTCAATTCACAATAATAACTACATCTGGAAATATCAACAATCTTGTTTACAACTTACAGTGAGTCTGGCAGTGGACTTCAAATCTACAAATCTGTACAAAAAGCACTGCCAGTTAGTTTTGTTGGTCGACTGACCATTGCACAAGATGGTTTTACACTACAGCACCATCTGTTTTTATAAGTCATGTGCTTCCAGTCACATGACACTAGACAATTCATGTGCCAACAGTCACATGACACTCTACGTGTGACAGTCACAGTAACAGCGACAATACTAGTTGATTATCGCGCGACGTACTTTACACAAATCATGTTATAACCATTAGTTCAAAGTATATATATCACATAGAAGTCAATCTCTGTACAGTCAATAATATTTATAATATATATAACGTTTTTCAGTTGTTTTTTTCTCACTTTAAGTTTCGAGTAGTCCTGGTAGGGTCTACCTCACATACATTCATTCATTTATTCATTAATTCATTAATTAATTCTGGAGTGAAGCTACAAGGACTCTCTGAAAAGTGAGCTTAATCACTGTACTAGCCAAGAACCCCTATGGGGAGAACCAAGACAAAGCAGGAAGATTCAGTTTTAGATGTGGGAGATTGTGTTTTAGATTGTGTTTACAATTCAATATGCTCCGGTTAAAATTCCTAGAATATTTATATCTCACCGTACAAAGTTTCCAAATCCACTTTTCCTTTTTATCATTTCTAAAAACTACATGTGGTAAATCTGACAAAGCTTGCATCAATGTTCACCTCATTTCAAATTATGTTCAAACTAGCTCTCTGTGAGGCAAATAAATTGTTTAGTCTAGTAAGTACAAAAATCGAGACTGGATCAGAGACGTTAATCATCCCCAAAGGTCTTCGTTTCCGTTTGATTTAAGTGCTGTACGACAAAAAGACCCGTTTCTTAAAAATCCTTACAAGGAATTGTCAGTACTTTCCTGGTACAAAAAAAACATGTGACATACACACATTGCATGGTGTTTTAGTGACTAGGGCCAACATCATTTCAGTATCTCTATTACATTTACAGGAATTTTGTACTTTCTTACAAGTATTTTTAAATATTTCCTCGAATAACTTACACTCATTTCAGACAGGCCCGCCAGAGTCGAGCCGACCCAAAAAGATTAGGAGCGACTCTAGGTCGAACCAAACAAGTTTAGTTTCAGACAGGCGAAACACTAGGTTCGGCTTATGACAAAATCGGCATCTGAAACCAATGTGCTCTTTCATGTACTTAGTTAAGAATTTGGTCCGGTACGACTCATGAGCGCCTGTCTAAAACGGTGTTAACCTCAATACAAATTTTATTCGAAATTTCATGTGACTGAAAAAGTGCAAAGAACAAAAAAAAGGCTTACAAACAATAGCATCTAAACATGATGGAGTTGTTTCTGTCCATGATTGGCTCCGAACTTGTGTGCTCCTATCCAAGTCTTGCACATAAACATTGGGTCCCGTTTAAGTATGCAGGTTTAAAAAGTAAAAAATTAATAATCAAAAATGATCAAACACCAACAAGACTTGTACGGTCTTTGGTTCAAGCTCGTTGGATCATGGTCTCCATGATGAAAGACAATTTTCTAGGTAGGGTCAGACCTTTGTATGCCATGGAATATTTGTCTTAGTTTTCCTATTTTGTCCACACACAAAAAACAAACTTATTTAAGCGGGGCAAAGGATAGTATTAAAAAAATTTTTGGCAAGAATTTAAAATGTACAGAGTATCTTTTTCATCGCCAGCCGAACATGAAACAAACTTTTGCATTTGTGGAATAAACAATGGAAACCCTTGCATTGGCCGCGATCCCGTACAATGTAGGTCAACCAATTGAAACGTGCACGCACAAATCTCAGCCAATGATAGGTCTTCATTAAAGACAGTAGACACTATTGGTAATTGTCAAAGACTAGTCTTCACAGTTGGTGTTTCTCAACATATGCATAAAATAACAAACCTGTGAAAATTTAAGCTCATTCGGTCGTCGGAGTTGAGAGATAATAATGAAAGAAAAAACACCCTTGTCATACGAAGTTGTGTGCTATCTGATGGTTGATTTCGAGACCTCAACAATTCTAAACTTGAGGTCTTGAAATCAAATTCGTGGAAAATTACATCTTTCTCGAAAACTACGTCACTTCAGAGGGAGCTGTTTCTCACAATGTTTTATACTATCAACCTCTCCCCATTACTCGTAATCAAGAAAGGTTTTACGATGATAATTATTTTGAGTAAGTACCAATAGTGTCCACTGCCTTTAACGTCAACGAGGGCGCTATTGGGGTCTTGTGATATCATATGCACGGGATCTATATCTCTCTAGATGATACCTGACCCATACCTCGGTCCAACTTTGAGATTGTTGAGAACATGACATGAGCTAGCAAATAGTGCAGATGAAAAAATAGCCATTAGCTTTACTTTATGGGCTTTGGTTGCAGCCAGTCATTATGAAGTGGGCATGGTTACTGCTGATGTATACCACCAACTAACAAGGCCCTATTTCATAGAGCTGTTTACTGCTAAGCTACTTTTTGTAGCAGAAACAAAAATGCGTAAGTAAAAGCGCAATTTATAAACAAACTAAAAGATTTGACAGCGTGTGTGTGCGTTCACAATAAGCCTTTTTGAGATATGGCGGACACACTGCTACAAAACTATAAGGTTTGGGTAAATTTGTCTGTACATGTATATACGCCCAAACCAAACAGTACACTCCTATCACATCCGCCATACCTCAAAAAGGCTTACGGGTTTACATTGTCATCTCCTTACAAGAGCGCTAACAATTTAGCCTTTTGCTTTGCTACTTCTGGCTAGCAATGTACTTGAAATAGAAACTGTGCTAAGGGTTGCTCTGTGAGCACAAAATGTCTGCTTACAGGTGTTAGGAAATCTGCAGTATTTTCAACAGGGGGAGTGCGTGTGTGAACAAAATTCATGTGATGTGTAATAAGTAAAAACAAACTGCTTTTTATGGTTGTTGTTACAATTTTCTGTTGTGTGGTCATTGATGCAAGTACACAACATAAAGGCAGTCAAAACAAGATCAACTGTAATTGTGATGCTAGGGAATCTACAATTGATAGCCCCCTCGTTTGATCAAAAACTACAAGTATTAGGCCTTCCCTCAGCCCTAGACTGGGCCCCTGTCGGATAAAGACAGGTCCCTGCTGGTAGATCCAGTGATTCCATTGGACACAATGATATCATATAAACGTGCAGTGACATGAGCTTTCCATAGATGCCAAAACAGTACACTGCTGTCACGTCCGCAATAGAAATTGAGTGCGTATCTCTATGTGGAATGAATGAGGTCAAAGGTGAAAGTACACGCCGGTTTGGAGGCAGGTCTCTGGCGTTATTCACGAGTCTCGAAGTGTGATACAGATGTTCAGGCTAGCTCAGCCCCTAGCTCCAAGACCGCTGGGAGGGGCTAATCAGCTTGCACAGATTCTTGTTCAGGAACTACGCCATGCGTGCAGTGTGAGTGATGCGAGTTGAGTGTGATGCATGATGGGACTGAGCAATAATAACCAATAAGCGTGCTTGATATCTTTGCCCATCCCAGTACCTTTGGATGAGGCAAGGCGCTGGGCCAGTTGAGTGACGCATGACCTGCTAATTATCATTTAAAAAACAGGACAAGTTCAAACCGCTGTTAATTTATATGACCAAACTGCACGACACCGTAAGATGAATCTACACGTGAAATAAAGCCGTTCATACAGACTTGTTGTTCAGTGCCTGAATCTAACGTCCAAACATTACCAGGGCCAAATATCATAGAGCTGCTTAAGCAAAAAATATTGCTTAACAATTTTCTGCTAAGCAGAAATGAGCAGGATACCAGTAACAAATTTTACTTGTGACATGGTAGTTCAGCTGGTAACCTTGTTCTGGTAAGCGTAACTTTGTTATGCTTAGGTTTTTTTGTGCTGAAGCAGCTCAATGAAATGGACCCAGATTGTAACTACACGGTATCTGTACAGCAAGTAATAAGCACAATTTCATAGTTTAGTGATGTGACGCTCGCAACTCAGTGGAAGGTGTTCTTGTTTAAAATGAGACATATTTTCTGTAGCTTTCAGCAAAGCAGGGATTCCGCAGCTTTTAATCCGGCCTGTTGACCATTCTCCATACGATATCACAGCCCAGTCGGGCCGCTGTGCACTGCAGGTCTTCCACCATCCACACCCCATTGACTGATGACCACCGAGTCTACATCCCCACGTCGAGTAACAACAGAGACGAATCATCTTTAGGTAGCCTTCCAGCCAATCAACACAGAGGCGGCAGAACTAAATCTGAGCAGTTGCTTTTAAAAACACACACGTACACGTAGTAGACACACTGTTTGTAAAAAAAAAAAAAAAAAACTGGACCGAAAAACTTGGTCATATGATGCTTGATTGCATCTTCTCCATGGTTTTGCCGTGAGTCCTCCTGAGTGCGCTGTTGTTTGTGTTCACATCGCCCCCGTCATCCGGGCAGCCATTGGCCAACATGACCTTTACACAATCGTCCGCCCCGATGCTCCGGGCGTAGGCGAGAGCCGTCCTGCCGTCAGCGTCTACTGCTTTCACGTCTCCGTTGTACTGTAAAGAAATGATCACAAATGAGTCAACAGGTTGCAAAGATAAAAATGTACACGGACTAATGCGATTGTTAGGCACATAATTCCCTGCTTCCGCAAGCGCCAATTTTTGCTTTTGGAGCCATGAAGTTGGGCCCTGGGTGATTGAAAGAATGATCTGAACACTCACCCAGACTAAGAGTTGCGCAATGACCACATTACCCATGGCACAGCTGAGATGTAATGCTGACCTGCCGTCTCCGTCACCGTAGTGGTAGTTAACGTCATCCTGACTGGCATGTATTAGTATCAGCATGACGGAGCGTACATCCTCCTTGATCACAGCTTCCATTAGTTGCTATACGGGTTGAAAATCAAGTGCAGGATTAGTAAGCATTCAATTCAGAAGTTTCAGTCTTGTAGATGTTACATGATTACATGGTCTGTCCCAACAGTTTTTGGAATGTGTCTCCCGAATCCCCCCAAAAGCTAGGAAGATTGGGGCAAGACAGGGCATAGCCATGGTGTAGATTTGAATGGACATTTCAGGGATATTCAATCACAATTTGTCTGTTTTCAAAGGGCAAAATTATTGGAAATCATAATTAAATAGGAAGAATTTCATGCCTGTACCAATGCCAGGCCGAAATTGAGAAAATTGCTTTGAAAGAGCATGCAGTTGCATATCGTAAACTTACACCAAATCCTTTGCACTAAACAAATTTGGTTTTTTAAATACAGTCAAAAATAGTGACAAATGTTACTAATGAAACTTCAGCATTGATGTCACATCGTCACCATCTTGGAAGTATAACAATAATGAAACGATGGAACGCATGTTCCACTTCAAAGATGGCGCCGGGGTGATGTCAATGCATAAGGTCCACTTCCAGACTATCCTCTGCAAAACCTCATCTTGACCTCCGAGCGAGGGCGTCCTACTGCAGTGGCGTCAAATAAATAAACTAACGCAGATCAATTTAACAGCCTACCTGTCCCAGCGGTCTGTCTGTGAACGGTGGTGGAGCTACAAATTCCTTCTTCTCATATTTTGCCCTGATCCATTTTTCCTTTTCCTCCCTCCCGGATGCCACAGGCGGCCTCGTCTGGTTCCGTAACGACCCCTCCCACACATTGTTTGTCACCGTGTTGCCTATGGACAGCATGACCGCTGTTAACTCGGGCCTGTTGGTCACAATAACACACACACACAGTTTAAAGGGTCTATGCAACTTTTGTAGGACAAAAAACACAATGTCCACAGATTTACACTAAACTTACACAGTTTGAAGATAATGATAGTAGAAAGCTTCCCTGAAAATATTACGTGCTGAGGTGCTGTAGTTTTTGGTAAATGAGTAAAACAATGTCATGAAAATAATTTTCGTGTAATGAGACGAAAATTATTTTAATCATTTACAAACGTATTTTCATGACATTGTTTACTAATTTCTCAAAAACTACAGCACCTCAGTAAGTAATATTTGAAGGGAAGCTTTCCACTATCATTATCTTCAAACCCTGTAAGTTTATTGTAAATCTATGGACATTTTGAAAAAGTACCCAAATCCTTTAAAGAGTAGGTACATGTATGTCTGGTGGCATTAAAAACTTACTTGGTTACAATGTAGAAGTACAACTGGTATCAAACATTTTGTGGATCAGTTCACTTTGAAGTGTTGTGGTAATGACAACAAATGTTTTTGTTTTTTTATCCACTAAAATTTGAATCTGAGAGTCATTACTGACAGTAATGACTCTCAGATTGTGCATATTCCAATTACAGATCCTTCTTCCTGCATGGACGACTAGTTTGGCTTAGTAACTCGATAGGAATACTCACGGCCACTCGTCGAGTTGTAATGAGCGCACTCTTGAGACATGTGAGCCCAGATTTCTGTGGATCCCCGAGCACTCGATGCATATTAGAGCACCCAGGTTGAGACTAGCCCAGTCTGGATCTGCCATAAGATTCAAACATAAAGTGATGAAAACACATGACGCGTAAACATGGCTCGCCAATTTGGTAACGGGACGGCAAGATAAATACTAAAGCTGTTTGGTAACATACATGTACAGGATTGGATGGTTTGAGGCACATTTATTTGCTAATGGTTACCATGTCATCTCGAAGATGACTTTCAAAGGGCAGTCATAAATAAATAAATAAAAAAAAATAATAAAAATAAAAAAAAATTACAGATAAACATGTAAACCTATACATAAATATTAAAAAAATAAAACAGAAGGATAGTAGGCCTATATTATGACAAGCATATTACAATGCAAACGATGGCAATAATGCAAATAAGGCAATATCTAGTATAACACACCTCTTGCTTGTTCTGCAACACACTCTCAATATAAAAAACTATACGCATATTGACTGGCATTATTATATACGCAAGCACAACAAAAAGTCAAGTAGAAAACTCATCAACTCTGACCACTATAAAACTCTACAAGTTATTTTTGCTAACACACATCCGTGTATGGGTATAAAAAAAAAAAAAAAAAAATTAATAAAACTCTACAAAGAAAGCCTTCAACGAAGTTAAAAAATTAACATTGTTATTAATAGACATGTACATGTATCACTCAGAGTGACTGATACACTGTACCATACAAGTTTGATATTAAATCGGGACCATTAATGAAGTGAGCCAGGCAAGCACGAATATCAATATATTTGGCTGTTATTGCCCAATACTGCAGTTAGATTCCAGTAACTGCAGTTAAATTCCATTTAAGCATGGTGTCAAACTCAATACAGAGAGCTTGTGGTGTATGATACCTTGTAGTGACACCACAGCCAGCTACTTCAGGGTAATTTCAAAAGACAAAAGGAGGCTTGTCTTGAAATACCAAATGACAATATATATACAAACCAGAACAAAAACAATAAACAAACAAATATCAACAATGTTAGACTTCCTCCAAAGAGGAATGCAATGAACAAAAATAATAATTATGATAATAACAACAGTTATATGAAAGGTATTAATAATAATATCAATGGCAAGAAGGAGCTTTGCAGAATGACAACATCAATATTACATAACACAGCAGGGCCCAATTCATAAAGCATGTAAGCACAAAAGCTTTATAAGCACGGAAAACTCTTGCTTACCAAAAGTAGGTTACCAGTCAAACTAATGTGCATTTACCATTGATGTGAATGGTACACCAATAATTTCTTGCTTAGCAAAGGAATTTGCTATTTAGAATTTTCTGCCAAACAGCATTATAAAATTGGGCCCAGTTTGGCAACAAAGCAGAAATGCATTAAAGAAACGATTTGAAAAATTTTGGGGGTAATTATTTTGTTCTTTTTTTTCACTCACTTGGTGAACTGCAGTCCGCACACATATTATTTCCAGCAACTTTACGAATGGTCTCGACGGCAGCCGACCTCTCCACGTTGGTCATGAGGCCTTTGGCGCTGACATTGGCCTGTAGACATGCTAGGATCTGCTGTTCGATTGCCGTCACCCAAACATCACGCTCCTACGAAGAGACAAAAAACAAAAACCATAACTGACGCACCGAGTATATTATGCAAATAGATCAACTCATGGGAAAAACACGTAGGAATGCAGAAATGGTATTTTTCTAATAAAACATATCACAAGTAATAAACAATAACACAAACAAGCACCATGTCAATTAATGTACATATATGTATGAGAAGGTAATTATCATGTAGTTATTGTTATTGCTTTCATCTTACTTATACATGTACATGCACCGTCATCTATACTCTGTATACTTGTATAATAACAACAATAACTATCTAGCATAAAAACACATGAAAATTAAAAATTTACAGTAACGAAAACAGTGGCCTTACAAAACACAACAAGAAACACAGAGAAGTTAATACAGAAAAATACTAAAGACTAGTATTGTAGAAGAGAAAAACCTAGCCATGAAAATAAAACATACTGTTGTTTGATGATGAATTGCAGAAAGGCAGGTTCATTTAAATTCTTACAAAAAGGCCATTGTTTGTTGAGGCTGAACACCTTTCAATCATAGCCGTCCCCCCCCCCCCACACCCACCCTCTCCCCACAGGCATCTAGCAATACATTCCAATTATGATAATGAGTAAGACACAGTCTTCCTGCAGACTTAAGAAATTTGAACTCCAACGCTGTTTTTAAACCACTTCTCAAAACTTATCTGTTTAGTGTTGAATACATCTAGACTTGTTAAATTGTTTGTGTACATCGATTCATGCATTTTTGCTGTGAGTTGTACATGTACATGTACCTTTTGTAAAAGTTTAAAGTTTTGCCTGGTTTGATTTGTATCAATTTCTTATCTTTTTAGCATTTTTTTTCTTTTTTTTTTTTGCTTTTTTAATAATGTATAGTGTTCTAACCTTTGTAATGTACATGTACAGCGCCTATGAGCATTTTATTGGATATAATTATGGCACTTTTATTATGTACATGTACATTACTACAATACTGGCATTCAAACTGATACAAAAGCATGACAGCCACACATAGCAACCTTGACCTTGTAACCCAACTCAATCCCAAACACAATACCCAACAGGCTACGATGTCAAACACTTCTTAAATGTGTCACCAAATTATCAAAATGAGATTCGTGTAGCCTTTTGTGCCGAGCTGTTAAACGTTCCTCACAGACTGAGGTTAAAGGCACTGGGGTGGATTTCACAAAGAGTTAGGACTAGTCCTAACTTAGGACTAGTCCTAACTTAGGACTAGTCCTAGGAGATATACAAAACGTATGGCTCATCCTAAGTTAGGACTAGTAACTCGTCCTAACTCGAGATAAGACTGGTCTTAACTCTTTGTGAAATCCACCCCTGGGCACCTTTTGGTAAATGTCAAAGACAAGTATTCTCACTTGGTGTAGCCCAAAATATGCACGAAATAATAAATCTGTGAACATTTTTAATCAATTAGTCATCAAAACTGCAAGAGCACAAATTTGAGTGCTCTCAGATGCATAACAAACAAGTCTTTTAATATTGGAGTGAGAAATTACCTCTTTATTAAAAACTACATTACTTCAGAGGGAGCCGTTTCTCACACTGTGTTATATGACCAACAGCTCTCCATTGCTCGTTACCAAGTAAGTTTTTTTGCTTACTATTATTTTGAGTAATTACCAACAGTGTCCACTGCCTTTAAGGGCTGCCAATCCAGAACAGACCCCAGACTGGCTGGCATGCCTTGATGTAGTCCCCCACTGCAGGCGCACCATAACAAACAAGTGTGAAACAAGTTAGACTGTCTGCTCACAGCTCAAGGTGGTATAACGCCTTCCCTTTTATCCGATAAACAGTTATATTCAACACATCTACAGGTGTGCCGACACACACGACACACGCATCAGACAAGATGGCCACATGCTATAAATGTCTCAATGACCGAGAAAAAAGCGCCAACTGTTACAATTTACAACCCCAAGGTATGAGATGGACTATGGTTCGGGTATTTTGGGGGGAAAATTTAATAAATGCTAACTTACCTCAGCAGATGAGACTTCAAAATTCCACTGCCTGTTGTCAAGTGAAACGATGACAAATTCATATTCGTCTGTATCTGTACAAAATATAAGAAAGAAAGTTCTAATCAGTACTTATTGTGATTCAAACAATCTACTAATCAGTCAATAAATCAATCAATCTACCAATAAATCAATCAATCTACCAATAAATCAATCAATCAATTAGCCAACCAATCTAGCAATTAATCAACCAACCAATCAATTAACAAACCAATACATAAATTAATCAATCATCAATCAATCATTGACCAATCGGTCAATAAATCAATCAATCAATTAATTAATTAATCAATAAGTCATTAAATCAATCAATCACTGCTAAATCAATCAATTAACCAATCGATAAATAAACAACACTTAAAATACACACACAAACAAACCAACATTTTACACTGTTGTAGTTTGCATGTCTGCAAAGGGTTGTTGGTTGATCCATTTTTCCCTCTGTACTCCTTTATTAAAGGGAAGGTACACTGTTGGTAATTGTCAAAGACCAGTGTTCTCACTTGGGGTACATTATCTCAACATATGCATAAATTAACAAACCTGTGAAAATTTGATCTCAATTGATCATAAGAGTTGGGAGAAATTGATGCAAGAAAAAACACCCTTGTTGGACGAATTTGTCTGTTTTCAGATAGGAATAAAGGACTTCTAGCTTGAAGTCTTTTATTATTTAGTGAGTAATTGCCTCTATTTCAAGATCTATGCTACTATAGAGGGAGCCGTTTCTCAAAATGTTTTATACTATCAACAGCTCTCCAATGCTCGTTACCAAGTCAGTTTTTAAATTAATATTTGTTTTGAGTATTACCAAACGTGTACCTTCCCTTTAACTGTAGTTGTATCTTTACAATGCCAACAGCTGAAAACTAAACGAGAGCTTCAAAATAAGACAAAATTTATTTTTAGCACGTAATGTGTTTTTTCCTAGCTTGTCCAAACTACTTTCGGCATAATACTATTTGATTTGAAAATCGTTATTTGTAGAACATAAATATCAAGAAGGAAGTGACCATTTTCCTTTCATTTTCTTTGGAGTTGTGATAAGGAAACCTGTTAAAACATAGCCATTGTATTTTTATAGTTAAGAACAACATTCTTAATTTTGGTTTTTACCCAATGTAAGATTCTGCGTGCGTCACTCTTGAATTTCAAACGTTTTCAAACACCTTTATTGTAATTCTCAGGAGACATTACATCACCGCTGAACAGTGATGTAATGTCTCCTGAGAACGCACGCAGAATCTTACACCCAATCCATGCACCGATGTGTGTTAGCACTGTTTACTCAGTACTTTCCCCGAGTCCTGTGAAAAAATATCACAGGCATGTTACTCGGTGGGATTCAAACCCACGACATTTGCAATTCTAGAGCCGTGTCTCACCAACTAGACTACCGAGGTTGCCCGGTAGCTAGAGGCAGTTAGAACCCTATGTTTTGGCAGCGGGTACTGCAAGGATATAATAGATGTTAAATCTTCTTTGTACTTGGCAGCTCTATGAAATTGGGCCCATGGGAGTTGTTGTTCCCTAGATCGTCTCTAACCTTCTTGTTGATTTGACGTGTCCACATTCTTGCCTCCTCCAGAGCTCCTCATCCGTCTGTGTTTCTTCTTAGACGATTCCTTCCCTCCTACGAGATTACCCATTTGGGGGAACGCCATCGGAGTGTCCATGCCATTTGCAATACCTAATTCAAGTAACATCAAAAAGTATACATATTTATTTTTCATCTCAGTTTATTTCAAACCAAATGTCACAACAAAACTTAGTTATTTGGAGCTTACAAAAAAGGTAAAACCTCAAACAATTGATGCATCAATCTAAAATTGTTTGAAATTGAGAAATTGTTACTGATGGGTTGTTATCAAGATTTATTACGAGTGCCAGCAACAACTTTGGGAAATTTCTGTAGTGTCTATTTGAATAACTGCATTGTTTTATAAAATAATAATAAATAATAATAATTGTAATGTGCACATATCCACCCTGATGGGTGTTCAAGGTGCTGAATTATCAAGAGCTCTCTAGTGCTCTATACCAAATCAGTTTCAGGGCCCAATTTCATAGAGCTGCTAAGCACACAAATTTGCTTAGCATGAAATTTTTGACTTGATAATGACAACCAACCAAATTTTCACGTGATTTTCAGGATAAGGAAACAACAGCTGAATGCCAGTAACAAGCAATATGCAATAAATGGAAATGTGTTTGGTAACCTTGTTTTTATCAAGAAAGAAATTTCATGCTAAGCAAATTTGGGTGCTTAGCAGCTCTATGAAATTGGGCCCGGGTCATTAACTTGTAGGGCAATTCCCAACTGAATACCATATATATAAGTTAAGAAAATGGAACAATATAATTTGGTAATATCTTCTTTAGTCTCAAGGCCTAAACAAAACCCCCATAAAACACAAACAACAAACAACACCTTTGATGAGTAATTGGCAAATTCTTTGAAGCGTTCACACGATAAGTAACCCCAAACAAATTAATTGAACGGCAATGCACTCCATGCTGTTATTGTGTGTTAGTCATACTTCGACAACCACTGTGCTATGTCAGTATGTAAATCATTTCCTTAAAGATGAGTTAGAACACAAACCTTAGAATGGTATATGCATACTATTATTATTTGTACTCAAGACTTGACAAGACTCTGAAGGATTTCAGCACAGTGTACACTACATACACTGTACTTTATTTAAGGTAAACCTGCTACTAGTTTTTTGAAATTCTGATTTATTTGGGTGTGTTCAACCCAAAAGCCTATCACGCGCGACCAGTAGTTGTTAAAAACACTAGACACCTTTGGTAATTGTCAAAGACCAGTCTTCTCACTTGCTGTATCTCATCATATGCATGAAATAACAAACCTGTGAAAATTTGAACACAATTGGTCGTCGGAGTTGCGAGATAACTATGAAAGAAAAAAACACCCTTGTCACACAAAGTTGTGTGCTTTCAGACGCTTGATTTCGAAACCTCAAGTTCTTAACTTGAAGTCTCGAAATCAAAATCGGGGAAAATTACTTCTTTCTCGAAAACTACGTCACTTCAGAGGGAGCCGTTTCTCACAATGTCACATAATATCAACCTCTCCCCATTACTCATTACCAAGTAAGTTTTTGTGTTAATAATTATTTTTAGTAATTACCAATAGTGTCCACTGCCTTTAAAAAAAAAAAATCACACAGAGACACAAATGGGGAGCTCCCCTAACATAGGGCTGGATAGCTCAGTTGGAAGAGGACAGCAAGCAATCTGGAGGTTGCAGGTTAAAGTCCAGTCTATAGAAAAACTTGTCTTTAAACAACTAGCTCAAAGTGGTTGAAAATAAAACCTTACTAACTAATTGAACAGTGTCTGTACCATTGTGCACATAAAACACATTGATAATTATCTGAAATTATCTGAAACAATTTGTGAACTTCGAAATTATGGGATAGTACCCATTTGAACAAAAATCTAAAAATTTTGCTTGGCCAGACAACAATATTTAGCATTTTAAAACATGTACAAAAACATTAACAGTGTTTATGATTGGTCCACAGATAAACTTGTCGGGTCAGAACAAAAATGCTACATCTCGATTTTGCAAAAACGTTGTAGCACAATAATGCACAATAATAATGTATAGTGTAAAACATCGGTGCAGACTTGGTTATTTGTGTACAAGATACAATGTTTTAATAATTTCAAAATCGAGCATAGCTACATATGTACCACCTCGGGAGATACTGTACACATTTTGTTGTGGTGACCCCCTTAATTGTTTATCTCAAACAAAATAAATTTGGGATGGTAGTATTCGTCAAAATAACAATACTCTTCGATTCCTTTGTAATAGTAAAGATGTGGGGGCAACAGATCTGCGGATCATACATGTAGTATGTATTTGCTTGTGTTGTCCCTTGCCCATCTCGGGGTATATTGTCTTGTATTTTGTTTTGTACTATTATGGCAAATAAGTTAACAATAATATTCAAAATATAAACGCAGGTGACATTTGTAGCAATGGATCCTGGATTCAGATGGTAATGATCAATAAATAATAAATAAAAAGATGAAGTGAACGCTAGATTGCTCATCCCGGTCATGCTTAATTTCAAAATCACTCTAAAGAAAATTCACTCGTTCCGGCGTTTCATTTCAGTAAACACAAAATCAAACCACATGCCGTTCCCGTCTCACGCTCAGACATGATGCCAAAGATCTTCCTTAAAATAAAAAACACTGTGCAGAGTATAAAAAACTGTTGGCCTTACCAAAGTGGGAATAATAGTAGAAACCGGGACACCACATGCGAGAATAAGAAGTTGATAATCATTAGTGAGCATTTGTGGTTTAAAGGGTCTACGTATGTACCTTTTTCTAACACAAAACACAATGTCACAGATTTACATTAAACTTACACAGTTTGAAGATTATGATAGTAGAAAGCTTCCCTTGAAATATTACTTACTGAGGTGCTTTAGTTTTTGAGAAATGAGTTAAACAAATAACTTTCGTCTCAGTTTTAGCATGTAAAAACGTATTAACCAGTAATGCTATGGTTTTGGTATAACATCATAACTGGTTAATGGGATTTTACATGCTAAACTAATTATTCGTCTTCCTGAGACAAAAATTATTTTGTGACTTGTTTTACTCATTTCTCAAACACTACACAATCTCAGTTTAGTAATATTTGAAGGGAAGCTTTCCACTATCAATATCTTCAAACCCTGTAAGTTTAATGTAAATCTGTGGACATTGTAAAAAAGTACCCGAATCCTTTAAACTTGCTTTGGGTAGAATTCATTCATATTCACATACATGTTGTTACAAAGATTGGGTGTAAAAAAATGCATCTTATACATGTTTAGCGCTCATATTCGTCACTCAGTGATGCTTACGGCACTTCAGCATTCAGCATTTTTCCTGCAAGGTTTATGGAACTACGGTTTCAAAGTATGAGGCCTTTTCCTTTACATTGCGCCATGTAAACCTTTTTTTTAATGATTATTAAGAATATAAACCATCTGAAGGTTTAGTAATTCTTATACAAGGATATATGACACAAGAAAATTAATAAATTAATAAAAATGACAAACAGAACACATGACTATATGCAAACAATAGGATCCACCTACCAGGGGTGAGAGTCATTACTAACGAAAAAGTCTAAAGCTTTGGATACAAATTCAAAGGTATGTTGAAATGATGCCATTTCTACCGTTTGGTAACCCCTGGGGTTATAGATTCCAAGGAGCTTTTTGAAACAGTATCCAAAGCACTAGAGAAGTAGACAAACGAGCAGGATTTCTTTATTTGTGGAAAAAAATATTGTCTGATTTTCTTCACCAGGCCGACATACATTTAAAAAGTCTGAGTTCAGCCCAAAAGTCTGAACAATCTCATCCCTGACCTACATGTAGTACATGTACGTCTTATTCACGAAGTTGATGCGGGTAAGCCAGCTCAGAATTTTTGTTGTACTCGACGGTCGTGAATAATTATTTGAACAGAACAACCCATTGGGCTTTGCACCTCCATGCATTGGCCAATCTAAAAGTCAATCAACATGTCTAATAAGTATGTAACTCTTCTCTATATTAAAGTCTCATTGCAAAAACTAAACAACGTGCTGCCATTTGGAAAGCCACGCCATGTATTTTGTGTGTGGTTACAGAGCATTGTTTGCCAGAGGGGGATGCATTCACATTTTACACCAAAAAGCGCTGTTGATGGAAAGTTACTACAGTGGACAATGAATAACATGAATTATCATGAGTTAACAGTACCATGGTAACTTAAAGGAACACGTTGCCTTGAATCGGTTGAGTTGGTCTTTGAAAAGCGTTTGTAACCATTTGGCATTAAGCAGGTCATTCATCAGCCAGTTGTACGATGCAATTTTATTGATTACTATTTTTATTTATTATTAAGTTTTATTTTACAGCATCAATTCAGTCCTATCATTACTAACATGTAGCTTTGCAAAATAGTTGAGAAGCTACTCATGCAGTGCTGAAATCAAACTTTGGCAATTCTAAATGTGCGAAAAGCTAATGTTAGTTTGGTGCTTCGGGGACCTTTAAACGGTCCGCTTTCTTATATCAGCCGGAAAGGGATAAGATACATGAAGTACGCTACATGTATATGCCCTGTGCAAATTAGAATTTTTCATCATGCAACTAGCCTTTGAATTGAAAACCATTAAAATAAAAGAACAAATACAAAATTGGAGTTGAAATTAAATTTTGATCTCCTGCCAGTACAAGTACATGTACAAAAATGGCATCAAGATCTTTATCTTTTTTTTCCAAACTGGTAGTAGAATCTGCGGAATTGTTTTTTCAAGTTTGTTGGCCTTTGTATTGAGTCAGTTGAGGCATTCAAAAAAGGTAAAAGTTTATACAAATACAAACCTTGACATTATTTTGTGAAAGATGCTTACTTTTATAAAGCAGGAATTTCTGTCACAAATCAAAATGTCCCAGTTGAGTTGCTGTTCAATGTTTTGGTTTTAGAAGATTTGGAAAGTCAGTTATTACTTTGTTCAATTTATTACTGTTGCAAAACCCTCTGTTATACTAAACGCCTGGTTAGTATAGTAATTCAATAATATAAGAAATGACAAAGGACTTGAGTTCCAATTAACCCTTGGGAGGTAAACAACTTTGCTAAATTTTACTTGACACTACCCGAGAGTCCAAAGTTAAAATGCTCAGAGATTCCTAATCTTGTGAGAAAAGGTCTAATTCTAGCTGTTACATGTATTTATGTGGGCAGAACAGGTCAGTTTCCTTTTACACAAACGGTGACTTTGATTTGAAAGCCAGTAGCTGCGTCTTGTGAGTTGTGAGTTCCTTTGGGGGGGGGGGGGGGGGGGGGAGTTACAATTGGGTTACCATGAACACCCATCCAAGCATGACACTTAGGTCTGCCCTCCGGGTGGTCAGCTGGCCAAATTGCTTGTCATCAAAATACCAGGGCCTAATTTCGTTGTGCTACTTTAAAAGCAGAACATATTGACTAACGATTGTCTGCTAAGCAAAAATGAGCAGGATACCAGTCACAGATGGTACATGTACCTGTATGCGAATTGGTATTTTGGCAGGTAACCTTATACTTAGCATAATTTTGTTGTTCTCATAATAAGCACTAAGGTTTGTTGTTCTCTTGTGAGAAAATATCGGTATACGTACATGTATAATTGAGTCACCGACAACCTGCCATAATTTTTTTGGAATTTCGGAATGCTCACACTTTCATAATCTATTGATCCTCATACAATGAGAAGCAATGGTGGCAGCCTGCTCATTCTTGTAAGCCACATTTGTCTGAACAAAATTGCAAAAGTCTGGAACTAGGCGTTACAAAGTAACTATCGGAAAAAGGGAGCTTGCGAGGATAAAATCCAGTACCATCTGTCCCTCTTTATGCTCGATAAGGAGCATGTCTGTGCACGCTTGACATAAGACTATCCAGGGGCCTTTTTGAAACCCCGGCTTTGGCTTCGTCTCCGGCTTGGGCTCCGCGCACTGCGTACGCAGTGGAAACGCAGCGAGTATGAACCAGCCTTCATGTCTGTACTTTTTTAGAGCAGCGTGTACTTTGCACGCGGTGGTAGTTCGAACATTGAAGTTTTCCCAAGGTTTGAGAATTGCCCTGGGTGGATATGCAAGTCAGCCGTCTGACTGACAACAAAATATTGAGGCTGCTCTGAAAAAATATACTTAAAGATGCTACATGTATGTCAGATTTTTGGCCCCATACATTAAAAAATAGATTTTTTTGAGAGAATGGTATTTCAAAAAGTATCACCCGCTCTAACGAAAAAAAGTTTAACTTTTACTTTTAATGGTCAGGAACCATGACAAAAATTTAAAACGTTTCTTATAAAACACATAAGAATTGGTCACGTGATATATTGTCAGGATCCCGACAAAAACTAATTTTGAGTACATTATTTCACTGCTACTAATAATTGTTGGACTTTTTCGAGCAATGGCTCAAATGAAAGCTTCTAACTTTTTCAACCCACATCAAAATACCTATTGAATTTTAAATCAAAATTTTTGGGTCAAAGGTCAAATCGGCCAAAAATCTGACATAGCATCTTTAACTTAAATTTACATGGATTTTTACAATCTTTGAGTGAACACGAGTCAGTTTGCCTACCTGGGGTAACGGATGAGTTGGAGATGACCACAGAGTCCCACACGGCATCCCTCGGTAGGGACGTGGACTTAGCGTTAATCTCCTGCCTCTCCTTGAACGAGTGGAAGTTGACCCCGCCGTCTTTGGCAAATGCTGCTTGGTTAGCGTGCATATTCCCGCCTGTAAAAAAAGGCCCAGCAGGGAAGGAGACAATATGATATATATGAGGTTTAAGTGATAAAAAGATGGCAGGAAAGATTATCTTAAAAGGAAAGTACATGTTTGATTATCACTCTTAAAATTAATAGCAATAAAATCTTACTTTGTTTAAGTACAACAGCTAGAGAATCATTTCACTTTGAAGTATTATAGTTGCGAAAAAAGATATAAGTTTTTATCCCAAAATAAGAATATGAGAAACGTTGTGTGGATTTTCCCCACAAATTTGAGCTCGGCATTGTTGCAGTGCCAATGCTTTTCTTCATGTGTTTATTTGGTCTTCCTTTGGTTGTCTTTTTGAGTACAAACGGGAATCCAACCAACTGAAAACACAAATTTTCTCGGTTCCGAATCCACTTGACCTGAAATGACCTTTCGTTATGCCTCCCATTTTGAATTCTACAATACCTGTATGCCCCGATATCGTCATTGCACGCATATTGTTGGAGATTCCATTGGATCCGGGGGCGTTCTTGCTCGGTGACCCACCAGGGTTATTACGGACAACCTGTGGCCTCCTACCAGGAACTTTGACTGTGGTGTTCATCAACAAGATCTCTTTGCCGTGGATGTTGTTCATGTAGTCCTGTGGGTTAAATCATAGACAGGTTGAGGAGAGCATTCAACCCTTTATAGACCATAGTGGCCACAAGCGGCTTGTACAAAAATACCCATGGCGGCCACAATAACTGCAAGGTTTGACCTTATTCCATTCACATAAAGATGTCAAAGCAAAGGTCTTGTCCAGATATGAAATTTTCCAATGCAGTATGTTAACATACATTACATAGGCAGTGGACACTATTGGTAATTACTCAAAATAATTATTAGAATAAAACTTTTCTTGATAACGAGTAATGGGGAGAGGTCGATAAAACATTGTGAGAAACGGCTCTAGTTTTCCAGAAAGAAGTACTTTTCCATGAATTTGATTTCGAGACCTCAGATTTAGAATTTGAGGTCACGAAATCAAGCATCTGAAAGCACCAACTTCGTGTGACAATGTGTTTTGTTCTGTCATTATTTTCTCGCAACTTCGACGACCAATTGAGCTCAAGTTTTCACAGGTTTGTTATTTTATGCATGTTGAGATACACCAAGTGAGAAGACTGGTCTTTGACAATTACCAATAGTGTCCACTGTCTTTAACACAAAACAAAATGTTCTATTTCATATTGTTACTGTGAAAATTTTCACTGAAAAAATTAGACAATATTTAACAATGTCTCTGTGTTTTGTGATGATTATACAGAAACGAACTGTCTATAAAGGATTAAGATGCTATATATCTTGTGTAAAGTTGTTTTAAACAGAAACACACATCCATTTTCACCAAAAAAGAACGAAGCATGAAGTCTGTCTCAAAGAAAAAAGTGAACACCTTAATCTTGGATCAAATGTCTTAACTTTCTGCGTTGTATTTCAGGTTACCGTTCTTTTGGTGGTTACAGTGTAGTGTAGGTTAGTTTAGTGTGGACTGCTAATTGACAAACATAATTCATTGGTGATCATAGCGGAACTTTGTGTGAACCATCTGATATCATCTCAGATCCTTGTTATTTGTAGCTGAAGAAAGGATTTCACTTTCACTTCTATATACATTGTATATTTATATGGCGCTTACTCACAGGTCAAAGAACTTTACTGAACAAATACGTGTACATGTACATGTACAAAGGCAAAATATATGAAACAACAAAAAACAAAACAATTGGTTATGCAAAAACATGAGTCCAAACAACTTCTTGAAGATGATGCTTTCTTTAATGCTGTTTGGAAGAGCATTCCACAAAACATGTCCTGCAACATAGGAGGAATAGACCGATCCATTAGGCTCCGCCCACAATGCACATGTGTGCAAGAACACGCAAGCCTCTCCAATGCCTTTCTGCACAACTCTGCCGCGCGCGCCAAGCATACGCGCACGCATGTCGGACTTGATTTGTCAGACCTTCGTTGCGTTGTGATTGGTCAATACGCTCGCATCTCTGTGCAGCCACCTATCAGCCACACAGCGGTATTTTTTTATGCGTTGCAGTTGGTTCAGTTGAGCACTTCTACTTGTACTCACATGTAAGCTTGGATGGTAGGTCAGCTTGCCATCGTCACATAGCGTCACGTATTTCTTTTTCCACTCTTTGTTCAGGGATTTGCTACTTCTTTTGTACAGCAAGCCCTGATCGGACACAAGGAGAAATAAAAAACAATTAATATTTTGAACCGCTTTTAGTTTTTCAGTTATCTGAGTAAAAAAAGGTACTGACAAATAAAACTTATTTTAGAAAAAAATTACCATACGTTTCAGCATCCATGAAAGTTTCAAACTAATTACTAAATGTCCATAAATGCCACAGCAGGTACCCATTTATATCCCTACATTTGTAGGTGAAGAGAAGCAATTATAATGAAGAGTACTACTCAAGACACAAGTGTCTCGACCGGGATTTGAACCCACACCCCGATGATAAAACCACCAAAACTTAAATTTGATTCTCTAAACCGCTCGACTATGACAACCTAAAATAGCCACAGACGCAATGAACTTGCCACAGTAATAGCAATAGTATGCCCAGGTTCGAGTGTGCACTTTTTAGTCGACCCATGATTGACCACTGACTACCAACGTCCAAGCGCAGTGATGTATTCCCTTGAACGACACATTTGGAAGTCTAGTCAACCATTGGTTTGGTATTCAACACTCCAATTGCCTTCTGCATTTTCACTACAAAGTCACTAGTTCCCTTCGGCACTTTACATGTTGTAGCATGGAACAGGCTACCGGGACCATACATGAAACCTCAGGCTGGTTCCAAATGGTCGACCACAGTGGTCAACCATTGGTGGACCAGCCAGGGCCCAATTTCATAGAGCTGCCCAAGCAGAACTAGTAACTAAGCACAACAAAATACTGCTTATCAGAATAAGGTTACCAGCTAAACTATCATGCCACAAGTACAATTTGTGACTGGTATCCTGCTTATTTCTGTTTAGCAGCCAATTGCTAAGCAATATTTTCTGCTTAAGCAGCTCTATGAAACTGGGCCCTGGTTTTGAGTCAAATTACACGTTTAGTTTCAGGTGCTCATTAATGTAGTGCAATATAGTGACACCATACCGTGAGGATATCATTCATTACCTGCATTATTGGTATACTCCTTCCACTGCCTATACCATGCGAGGGCCGCGGGACGGGTTCAGCTCCGTTTTTGGTTTCTGTCACTTTGTTTCCTTTTCCTGGTTGCTGTAATTAGAAGAAAAACAATTGATTATTTTGTTTCCGAGAAAACACAAACTGGCCGTGGATGTCACTTTCAGCTGCAGACATGAATGATCATGCGATACTCTGAATGTTTAATGTGTGTATACAATTTTAACGAGGAAAAACATTTGTACATGTAATAAATTCATTTGAAACAAATCAAAAAAATTATCCGAAATGAATGCTAACTAATGGATTTGAGTAAAATCAACTTTGGTCTCTACCAATGGATAAAATTGTTTTGTTTTTTTCGCAAATAGTTTAGCTGAGGCTACATGTATCTTGATTTTGTTCTCCCATTAAAGTCAATAAAACGACACTGAGGCTCAACAGCAAAAATAGTCTGGCCTCCATTTGGATATAACAAAACCAGAAATCATTATTACTATCAAACACAGGGAACATGACCATAACTTGCGGCAGCCTTACCGTAAATAAGTTGGACTTCCGCCTCGATTTCCGCGTGAAATTCGGCGTGCTACTCGGACTGGGCTGCGAGGAGTCCCGACTCCCCTCCCGACTCCCGCCGCTCAGATTCCTGCGCCCAGCAGTCGGCGTTGGGGGCGCTCCGCTATTTGAATGATTAGTACTGGGTGCCGTGTTGGAGCCCTGGGGGTAAGGTCCTGGAATGCCAAAGTTGTTACTTCGGACGGAGTGTGGGGTGCTGGGTAGGGAGGAGCTTGATGTTGACAGAGGACCCAACGACAAGAAGTGTTGATGCTTACGCTCTTGGATTATTTGAGCAGCTGCAACAGATCAAATATTTAAATATCCAATCAGTATAAACTTCATTTGAATTCAACAATGTAACTCTTACAGGAACAATTCATAATTGGAAAAAGATGGCAAAACAGTCTTGCAATTTGATTTGGTTTTGTATGATTACACAACTTTTTCGTCTGATTATGTTGCCATGTTTAAGAACAAGTATCAACTTCCGCTGCACAAGACCAGTGTCAAAATGAAAGAACAATTCCTGAATCCTGAGACAACATGCATTTAAAGGAACACGTTGCCTTGGATCGGTCGAGTTTGTCTTTGAAAGCGTTTGTAACTGTTGTTATAAAATGCATATGGGTAGAAAGATGTTGTAAATGTGGAATACAGTGATCCACACAAACATGCCTCGAAATCGCACGGTTTTCCTTTTACTTTGTCGACTAACACGGTCAGCCATACTGAATACTGACCTTAATGTACACATACAGTGTAGTGGAGGCTGTTACCAGACTTTCCAAGCAGTTTAATCATATTTTTTTCCTGATTTTTCCACAGGCAAAAAAACTCAGAATTCAGACTAACGCAAGAAGACTATCATGTCTGTATTTAATTGAAAAAATACAAGACTGCCGGACTTGAATTGTGTACTTTGGCTCGACACTGCAACCACTGGCCTCAGGCCTACAGTCCAGCGTAAATTTGAGCTCTGTAAATAATATGATGTGTAAAATGTATGTACGTAAATGTTCCTCATCGCAAAGAAGACATTATTGGCAATACGAATCTTTCAGTCAATGGCAACCCTTCTCCAAAAAGTGAATTCAACGTATAAAATGAAAAGCATTGTGCATACATGCAGATGTCTATATTATTTGCAGGCCCAAGTTAGCCGTCTGTGTCAAATCTGTGTATACTACAAATGGTGCATAGAATGTACAATATGCAATACCAGTGGGACTCATAATATATATGTCCCTATGGCCTACATAACTGGTGCATGGAATAGACTGTGCTGCCTTCATATAACTAAGCACAGCCCTAGGCCTGGTTTACAGACCGTGGCTGGCTGAGTAAACTGATGAACAATCTGCTTCACTGTTCCATTTCTTAGAGCCCGCTGGAAGGATTAGACTGCACTGTTAAAAGAGTGTGAGACCCAGGGGAACATGAAGGGCAGCCAATTGATGGCGCAGAGCAAAATAACAACTGCATAGCCAAAGTTACTAGTTCTAAGCTACTGCATTTGTAGCCACAGCCAATAGTGGAGAGCCAATGACACTGCACAGCTTAAGTTGCCACATAACCTCAGCCACTTCATTGTAGACGCAGCCAATGGTGCAGAGTCATTGACACTGCATAGCCAAAGTTGCCACATAGCCTAAGCCACTGCATTGTAGCCGCAGCCAATGGTGCAGAGTCTTTTACATTGCATAGCTTAAGTTGCCATATAACCTCAGCCACTTCTTGTAGACGCAGCCAATGGTGCAGAGCCATTGACACTGCAAAGCCAATGTTGTCACATAGCCCAAGTCACTGCACTGTAGCCGCAGCCAATGCTGCAGAGCTATTGATACTGCATAGCCAAAGTTGCCACATAGCCTAAGCCACTGCATTGTAGCCGCAGCCAATGATGCAGAGTCTTGTACACTGCATAGCTTAAGTTGCCATATAACCTCAGCCACTTCTTGTAGACGCAGCCAATGGTGCAGAGCCATTGACACTGCATAGCCAACATTGCCACATAGCCGAAGCCACTACATGTACATTGTAGCCGCAGCCAATGGTTCAGAGCCATTGACACTGCATAGCCAATGTTGCTGCACAGCCTAAACCACTTCATTATAGCTAGCCGCAGCCAATGGTGCAGAGCCATGAGATTGCATAGCCAGCTTTGCCTCAAAACCTAAGCCACTGTGTTGTAGCCGCTACCAATGGTGCAGAGCCATTGACACTGCAAAGCCAATGTTGCCACATAGCCAAAGCCACTGCATTGTAGCTGCAGCCAATGCTGCAGAGCCATTGAGTTGACCAAGCCACTAAACTCACCCTCTTGGAAACCTCTATCCACATTGAGACCGTACATTGCACATGTTTCATAATAAAGACACGCCCACTAAAGACACGCCCACTAAACTCACCATCTTGGAAGACTCTATCCACATTGAGACCATACATTGCACATATTTCATAGTAAAAACACGCCCACTAAACTCACCATCTTGGAAGACTCTATCCACATTGAGACCATACATTGCACATGTTTCGTAGTAAGGACATCTCTTGAGGTCAGCTGCTAGCTTCCTTGCTCTTGAGTCGTCGATGACCCTCGGTGTGTTCTGACTGACAGTATCTGAATGTTTGAAAAATACAAAAACAAGAAAAGTAATGCGTGATTATTCATTAATCTGAGAGCTTTCAATCCTGTAAAAAAGGCTTGCAAGTTTTGGTCCCCCTTTAATCTCGACCCAGAATCTCTCAGGTATTACAATTTAGGAGGTTTACAGACTCATGCGTTTCACCACAAATACAAATCTACAGGTTTAGACACAATGTTCACTATTTCTTTCTCCCTGCTTTTGGTTGCTTTACCTCTTTCAAGAAAACTTGAAGGCTCAATGAGGTTTTCAGAAAAATCCTATAGACAGGATGAATCCAGAGAAGACAACCCCTGAACAAAAAAGCCCCTATACTATAACGATTGAACAATGTTCACTATTTCTTTTTCCCCTTTTTGGTTTGCTTTACCTCTTTCAAGAAAATGTGAAGGCTCAAGGAGGTTTTGGAAAAAATTCTGAAGACAGGACAATTCCTGAGAAGACACCACCTTAAGGCCTACACTCAACACTTGACAAGTACTAATGGATTCTACAACATCACATGAGGAAAGACATGTGCTATGTTTGCCTTGAAGGGACTCAATTTCCGTTAACCTTCAGGAGTTCAACATTCTCACTATTGTTTCACCTCAGGAAAGCCCAGGAGCCTGAGGTGTCGACTAAAATACAACCAGGAACTGAAGACAGGTGTCATTATTGTTAATTGGATCCATACATGAATATAACCACCCAAATGTTTAGATTAACAGAATACAATATATATTTGGTTTGCGGTAACACCATGTGTGTATCTACTTGCCAGGTAGAGTTGTTCTTAGGGAACTGTCTTGCTTTATTCTACTGCCGTGGAGTAGATAATCGGAGGGTCGGGAGACTTCTCAGTTCTGAAAAGAACTGTCCTGTATTTTAACTAAAAACAGGACAGTTCTTTTCAGTTAAAAAAAACAGGACAGTTCTTTTCAGAACTGAGAAGTCTCCCGACCCTCCGATTATCTACTCCACGGCAGTAGAATAAAGCAAGACAGTTCCCTAAGAACAACTCTACCTGGCAAGTAGATACACACATGGTGTTACCGCAAACCAAATATATATTGAAACCTCACCATGCAATGCCTCAAATCCTATATAACAGAATACACTTGTGTAATCAGGGATGAGAGTCAGAAATGACAACAAAAGAGTCTGAAACTGGGGTCCAGATCTTTGGATATACAGTGTACATTAAAAGGAGAGAAACTGCACATTTTGATCACCCCTGGAATAATAGATTCCAAGAAGCTTTTGAGAAACATGTATTATTCTCAGTACTAGAGAAGTAGACCAAAGAGCATGACTTATTTAGGGGGGGGGGACACCACATTTTGATTACCAAGAGAGTCTGAATTCAGACAAAAGTTTGAGTTGAATATCCCTGATGTATACAGAAAGAGGAGAACGACCTTTTTCAGTTGTATCCTTAAAGGTAGAATCATAAATTGGTATTTGTCCATGTTATGCTGATTTTTAGGCTAAATTATACAGATAAATACAATACCAGTCACATGTGAAAGTTTCAGCAGAGTGAAGTGTCTACATGGTACTTGCTGAGATAACGGCATTAAAAAAAATATATATATATTTTCGCAAGAACTGTAAACCAATCCACGTTTAGAGAGGTGACAGTGGGTGCCAATTGCATCTCCGGCTGCAGCATTTGCGAAGAAACGATTCACGCATGAATCGTTTCTCAGATTCAAATGTTTTTGGGTGAAAAATCACTTTGAAGGGAAGTAGTTTGTAATAGCAATAGCTGCAGTGCTTCTCACCAAACAAGTTCTTGTAAATTTTTCTTTTGTTTTTCTTGTCATTAACTTTTCGATTAGTAACCAAGCTTAACAATGTATGACCCTGCCTTTAACAGCATTTCATACAGAAACATTTCTCTGGTGAATGGATTTGGTTTAAATTTTGGAGTTACTGAGGAATCAGATCAACACTCATGATTTTAAAAACATTTTCATTTGTAAGTAATAATCATAATCATCCACTTTGTCTTTTGTGTCTTAAACTTGATCAACAATTAAAGGCAGTGGACACTATTGGTAATTACTCAAAATAATTATTAGCATAAATGAGTAATGAGTAATAGGGAGAGGTTGATAGTATAAAACATTGTGAGCAATGACTTCCTCTGAAGTGATGTAGTTTTTCGAGAAAGAAGTAATTTTCCACGAATTTGATTTCGAGACCTCAGATTTAGAATTTGAGGTCTCAAAATCAAGCATCTGAAACACACAACTTAGTGTGACAAGGGTGTTTTTTTCTTTCATTATTATCTTACAACTTTGACTACCAATTGAGCTGAAATTTTCACAGGTTTGTTATTTTATGCATACATGTATGTTGAAATACACCAAGTGAGAAGGCTGGTCTTTGACAATTACCAATAGTGTCCAGTGTCTTTAAAGCAAAACAAAAACTGCAAACCTACAGTAATAAACCATAAGTTACCTGTAAAACTCTCTTCACTATCCATGCATTGTGTGCAAAGTGAAGTTTTAATTAAACTGTCTTAAAAGCTTGTGATTTATAATCAATGGGACCGTTCAGCTGTGTGAACTCCAACATGTTCATGTGTCAGGTTACATTGCAGTACTGTCCTTCCCCTAGTTCTATAAGTACAATGTAATACCTTAATTGCCCCAAGCTGAATGAAATTATAAGAGATCAATTTGTAGGGCCGTGTCATAACACTTTAATGGGACCTTGATTGAGTGGTTTCGTAAATTATATAGTACATGTATGATTCATGACAGACCCAAAGCAAGCAACAACAAAAACAACAAAAACAAAAACTGATTAAATAGTTTGTATGCACTACCCTTAACTTTTTCAGTGACCGGCCAGCAGGACCAGTTACATGTATTGTAAGCCAGTTAAGGTTCATACTTTCTTCCTGCGAATGCGAATGCGATGCACAACTTAAATTTTCGCAGTGATATTCGCAAGAGAGTGTTAAACATTACCCCTGTGAATTATTCCTTGCGAATATGTGACTTCCACATTTGATCACATTTGCATTCGCAGGAAGTATGAAATGGGCTTTAGTTAAAAATTTATACTAAATAGTGATGCTTTTCCACACTGATATACATGTAGCTAGCTGGACCCTTGGAGACAATTCTGACTGGTCCTTCTGACTGGGCCCAGAATCACAGCGCTGCTTAACGGTAAGCAAATTTTCATGCTTACTGTAGCAGAACAACTTGCTTAAGCCTTTGTGTATTTCACAGGTTAGCAGACAAATTGGGCGACCATATTGCGTGTTCTGTCGAGCGCGCCAAGCATACGCGAAGACATGTCAAACTTTCTAGTGTCAGACTTTTGGTTGCGCATTGGGTTGTGATTGATCAATACGCAATGGGGGGGGGGGGAGCTTAATTGATCGGTCTGGTCCAGGCTTGTCATAATGATAAAATTCTTCGACAAAATGGGGGGGGGGGGGGAATGGGCATCTAGGCATGCAAACATGTATACACAGACCTCCAACTTACATTACATGTAACACCGTTGAACAACGGTTCAATCACATCACTAATTACCTTTACATGAAATCAGTTCACAATGTTAACACGCACACGTACAGTTAGACACACATCAACATGTAAATATCTGATCATATCATGTCATCTGCTCTTAAAAAAAAACTGTTATTGTTTACCGTTGCCTTCCAGGGGTGTGAACGAATGCAAACAAAAGATGGAAAGATGATTAAAAACCACAAAATTAATTTTCATTATTCGGACTATACATGTATGATCATAGAGTAAGGACAGGCAAATGCAGGCCTTTGTACTGAGTGATACATGTACATTATCTACAAAACAAACGTGTAGGCCTACTGTGCTGATGTACACGGCAACATGCATGCAGTGCAGGTGTGCAAACCTGGACATTTGATCTCATTAGATGTCCTAAGGGTTAGGCAATGCACATTGTACCTTTATAGAATTAAAATTAGTACACTTTGACATCTTTGAATGAAACTGTATATTGTACATTAATTATGTACATGTACTCACATGTACATGTAGATGTAGACTGTGTCTATTTTGAAAAATATTTGTTAACAGTTTTTTAAATATAACATTTCTCTATAAATTTGTACTTAACATGTAGACGTAGGCCCTATGTAAATTAAATTGAATGAATGCCGCTTCCACGTATGATTACCAAACATTTGACTCTGTCTTTTTATTTGTAATGTTAATTTGCAGTACAAAGGGATTAGACATTTTTAGATACAAACGGTCCAGGCATGTTTGGTTGACACAATGGTTCATTCAATACTTTTATAGACGAATGGATTGTGGTTCAGTCTAGCCAAGCATCAACCATAATATTTGATCACTTTGAAAAAAAAAATATTCTGACAATTTTATTGAGTACAAGAGTTTCGTTGAGCACAAGAGTTGAATGTATACAAAGTCGTAAAATGAACAATCGGGCTTGAATTACACAGGCAAGAGGCCAGAGATTTTAGCATCGCAGCCGCACGGGGGCTATCCAATTCATGACGGGACAAGTCCAGCAGTCTTCCATATTTCAATTGAATAATAAAACCACTAAGAATGTCTTAGATAGAGCTTCCGACTCGTCCATCCTTAGCACTCGGCACAGCCCAGTGATGAGCGCAAAAGATTGCATACGCTTTCGGAATCAATAGCGCACAAATCAGCAACCAAGCATTAACAGCAGCATAATTAGTGTGTTGTCTCCGTCAGTCCGTGGTTGTTGTATGCAATTCTCTTCGGGCTCCCAACGAGCGAAGGAAACCCATTTATCACCTGTAGATTTCACTTGACCTTTGGATGGTTTAGACGGAGACGAGTCCGGCGAATGAACAAATCAGACTTTGCCCATTATAACCAAAGACTGCGTTTTATTTACATGAATCCAGTGGAAATATTATAATCAATCGGAGGCAAAAACTGATAAATGTAACTAGAAGTGGAAGTCAAAGAAGTTAAACCAGCAGTTACAACTACATCTTACGTAATTAAAACTACATTTAACCTGTCCTGATTTTATACCCATTTTGATAGAACATGTACACCCATTTTGATTTTACACTGTTCTGCTTTTACACCCACTCTAATTTTGCACCTGTATGAATTTTTTGCCCATTTCGTTTTAACACCCTGTCTGAGTTTGCACCCATTCTGTTTTTACACCCTGTCTGAGTTTGCACCCATTCTGTTTTTACACCCACACTGAGTTTGCACCTGTATGAATTTTATACCCATTTTGTTTTTTACACCCGAGTTTGCAAACATTCTGTTTTTACACCGTTCTGATTGTACACCCATTCTGTTTGTACTACCCACTCTGAGTTTGCACCTGAATGAATTTTATACCCATTTTGTTTTTACACCAAAACCCATTCTGATTTTACACCAATTTTGATTAAACACTCATTCTGATTATACGCCAATTCTGATTTTACACCTCGTCTTGGAAGTTTTGTTGGAGTTTTTGTTAAATACTAGTCAAAAACACACGGTGCATACTGTACATCAATGACATTTAAAAAGGTTTGTTTTTAAACTAGGTTTCCTAGAATCTTAGACGAATGACCTTTTCTCTGAGCTACAATATTGCACTGCTGGGCTTCATTGCTTTCAAAACAGATAATTGCCATCCCGATTCACCATCCACATCATTCACAATCAGCCAGGATGAAGCAATCAAAGATTAACCCAAGCACTTAAGATGAACTCCAGAACCCCAAAAACAGACATCTCCTACTTTGATCAAATGCAGCCACGAAGTCTACACTATGACCAGCTTTAAAGGCACTGGACATCTTGGTAATTGTCAAAGGCCAGTATTCTCACTTGGTGTACATGTATCTCAACATTTGCATACAAAAACAAATCTGTGAAAATTCTGACCCAATTGGTCATCAAAGTTGCAAGAGAATAATGAAAGAAAAAACACCCTTCGGCCTGTAAATATTTGAGTGAGAAATTACCTCTTTCTCAAAAACTTTGTTACTCACAGTGTGTTTCTCACAGTGTTTGATACACCAACAGCTCTCCATTGCTCTTTACCAAGTAATTTTTATGCTAACAAGTTCATTTTGAGTAATTACCAGTAGTGTCCAGTGCCTTTAAGGCAGGGTATATCTTTGGTATTTGGAATCGTTCGATTGATTTTATCCTATACAGGTACATGTCAAAGTAAATGTACATGTACATAATATTTTTGAGATATCGACAAAAATCCGCAGTGAACGTCTTGTCAATACAGGAAAATGATCCCCAATAGGAATACACAATCTGAGAAACGTAGCAGACAGTAAAAGCTTCTCAGTTTCAAGTTTTGGGGCCTAAAAACATGTAAAAACTGAGATCTTTTTACATTTACATGATTTATTATCACATTACTTCAAAGTGAAATATTCTCAGGAATGCTTTATACTATCGCTTTATACTATAGGCTTCTAACCGAAATCATTCAATGACATTTATATTCAGAGTGATTGCTCAACATATTGCAGGGAACAATTTCGTCCCATCAATTTCGCACAGCAAAAAAATAAAAACAGCACTGAGTTTTTGAGTAGCAACTGATAAAACTTGTGTAGCATTTTGCTCTGCTATTATACCATATACAAGGGAAATCATTCACGGCAATGCCTGCCCTTTAAAGTAGAGTACCGCATTTCAAGATGGCAACGCTGCTCTCCGCAGCCAGCCTGCACTCAGTAAAAGGGAGAAGCCGTTTCTGAAGCAGTCTGACTCATAGTCTTAAGGAAATGTATCCAACTGCTGAAATGCCAGCCAAAGATGATGAGATGGAAGTAGGGGGGGGGGGGGGGGTAGACAAGATGAAACTGCGGGTTACAATTGAAGGAACCATCTGCCATAGAGGACCTTGCAGGGATGGGGAGGGGCAAATTTTGTGAGGGATGAGTTCATAACATGGCGAGGTTGACTTCCTGGTCTTGGTGAAAGGGGGGCATGGTCAGCTGAAAGGAATATTATGTGCTGCGATAGAAATATTCAATACACTGGTCATTCTTCCTTTTGTCGGGCATATTAACTAATTATCTTTTTCTTTTTGGGGGGCCAGAATTGCATTAAAGGAACACGTTGCCTTGGATCGGTCGAGTTGGTCTTTGAAAAGCGTTTGTAACTGTTTTTTATAAAATGCATATGGGTAGAAAGATGTTGTAAAAGTAGAATACAATGATCCACACAAACATGCCTCGAAATTGCATGGTTTTCCTTTTACCTCGTCAACTAACATGGTCGGCCATTTATGGGAGTCAAATTTTTGACTCCCATAAATGGCCGACCGTGATAGTTCGCGCAGTAAGAGGAAAACCACGCAATTTCGAGGCAAACTTGTGTGGATCATTGTATTTTACTTTTAAAACATCTTTCCAACCATATGCATTTTATAAAAAATGGTTACAACCGCTTTTTATAGACCAACTCGTCCGATCCAAGGCAACGTGTTCCTTTAACGCGTACAAGGGCATGGGATAATTAAAATAATAACAACTGCATTTCTATCGCATAACACCTCCAAAAGAAAGTCTCTAAGCAATCAGTATAATGTGCAACGACTGTACATTGTATGAGTGCTTCAAGTTTGTTTGTTTGGTTCAAGGTTGATTTGCATCTGCACAACAAACTTGTAAATACATTCATAAATACCCGGGGCAGTTGATTCAATTTCTGATTGGCCGAGAGGGCATCACGTGGACATATTTAAATGTGTGATAAACACAGTAAAAAAAGTGTTTAAATATAGACGTAGCTCACAGGCTTGCACGTGGCATTTATTTAAAGGTACAATCAATACATGCCGGTAATCAATGTAAAATGTATTTTAGTCTCTACCTGACTGGAAACATTCTCTTGGCATGCATGTATGCTTCGTTTGGGGCACCAAGGCACTTTCTACTTGGTAATTGGCACCCTATGAGGAAATTGTAAAGTTCTACTGCAGAGCATTTCAAGAGCACCAAGGCAATGGAGGCAATCGACTCTGTTGCCACAGTGTGAAATTATCAGACCTGTCTTAGCATACAGTGATAAAGTTCACTTTTCTGAGAGTCCTTGGATTCGCAATAAGAATAAATGAAATGAAATAAAACTTTACATTCGTACCTTGTGTACCAACCAGAATCATCGGTAAGTCTGCCGTGTTTCTGTAGTGGGCGATTTTGGCGTAGAAGTTGTACAACAGCTGGAAACTCATTTCGTCCTCGACGCTGAAGACCAAGATCACGGCGTCTACCCACGAGCAGAACTGCAGCTCTGGGGGACCCCCTTCGTCTCTGATGAGTAGGAGATAGCTCCGGTCATCAACGACGATCTCTTTCTTGAAGCGCCCTCCTGTGATGGTAGAATCAGAAAACTTTTTTTCGTTTCAAAAAAGCATTTCTCATTCGAAACCAGTATCATGGAATCTGTAAGTGTCAAAGAACTAAGGGTTCTTCTCCCAATGCAAAAGTCAGCGTAACAGGCTGATAATGTACGACTTGCGTGCAAATACGCGCTGACACGTTTTGGGTTTTTATTGGGGGGGGGGGGTTCAAATTATTTTTTTAACTTACTATTTACACCAAAATCTAAAACAAAATTATGTATAATTCTCCAGAATGCAAATTAGGGCACTTAAAACATAGATAAACACTAAGTACAAACCATTCTGAAGACCTTGTTGAAATTTGCAGTTTTTTTGCCAATTACACAAAGCTGGCACAAAATAAGGGAGAATGCTCTTCTGTCTGTCATTGTAAAGAATTTTATTCTTTCTGTAGCACCATAATAACATTACATCAATGCTAAGCAGCTTATTACAAACACATACACAAAGGTGTTGACGCGACCGCGCGTTTGAAACTGCAACATCAACATATATGTAATGCACAGTGATCTATCAAAAGAAAAAACTTTGACTGCGATGAGTGACAATGGGGTTTTCACATGAAAAATGAGGCACTCGTAATCACTCGCATCATCCCCGTCACGTACGACGTTTACATGTAGGCTTATAAACACAATGTATTCTACTAAACATTTTCTGAAGAATGTCTAATCCCCAAAAAACGGGAAAGCGTTATACTTGTAAATGCCAAAAGAAAAGATGTAGTGTGCTGTGCGCATTATGTTTCTTGGCTCTGTATGCTACATGAAATTGCAACCTGGATGGGGAGGAAAACAGCGATATCAAAATATTTTATACAATAATTTGTCACCAGTTGCGCGGAGAGGTTGGGGCAAATATCAACATGTTTAAAAGACCGAACTTGTCTCATGGGAGCAGATGAATATATGATACAATTGTTTTTTAAATGACTGTTTAGCGAATTGTTATGTGAGAATTGTTAAACGAGAATAGTTTGAACTCCTAACAAAGTGTCTGTAGTGTTCAACAGGTATTTAAGCTGCCAATACCGCAAATATTTGCTCTTATTCCCGCTAGCTTACAGAGTTCTAACTTCCTGATTTAATTAATCAAGTCCTTTCCCAGCAATCATTTACAAAAAACCCAGATCCTTTTGTAACTTCATGGTGGTTGTACTGCTAGTGCTAGCAAAACCACAAAAGATTTGGTTGTGGTTTGTGTGGTCCAAGCAAGAACTCATGACTGTGGACAATGTTCCCCTTCCACCATGGCCATTGAGTTCAAGAATGTTGGCAACAAAAGGGCATTCCGCAAATTGGAAAGGGGAATCCCCTCCATAAATGCTCACTCACACTGACTCCTCCATCTCACAGGGTCTTGCTTGTTTTTGGTAATGAGTTGGATTATTAACAAAATCTGTTTGGATTTATAACTTATGTATCTTTATAGGCATCAACTGTACACTAATGGTTTACTCAAAACAATTGTTTGCATAAAAACTTAATTGGTAACGAGCAATGGAGAGCTGTTGATATTTTTTACATGGCTCCCTCTGAAGTAACGTAGTTTTTGAGAAAGAGACAATTTCTCACTCAACTATTAATAGACTTCAGGCCTGAAGCCTTTTATAAGGCACCTGAAAGCACACAAATTTGTGCATTAATAGTGTATTTTGTTTTTGTTCAATTATTCTCTTGCTAAAATATAGGATTCGAACTGCCTCTAGCTACCGGGCAATCTCAGTGGTCTAGTTGGTAAGTATTCTAGATTGGCAAAGGTCAAGGGTTCGAACCACACCAGAGTAATATGCTGTGATTTTTTTTTCACAGAACTAACTCGGTGCGAGTGTATTCAACCAAATAATAAATTGCATACCTTCTGGAGACTCTTCCTGCATGTAGGATCCAGTCAGATATCTGTGCACAAGAGCTGACTTGCCACTGGTCAAGCTGCCCACCACACCCTGTCAAGCAAAGAAACAACACATCCTTTAGTTTTCACATCAGGAAACAATGTCTCAATTCACTAATGAGGACATTAAACAGACACTTCATTGTCATTATGGGAAGAGAGGAGATGGGGGGGGGCACCACCCCATGGCATTTCCATTGCAAAACAGTATAACTTGAAAATTTTGATTTCTTACAATAAGATCATTTCGGTGTAAATAGAGGGTGCTTCAAAGTTTAAAGGGCGAATGTACATGGATGTGAATTGTTACATCTCAGCCTCCAGGCCTGATACTTCACAGAGGCAACAAAGGCGATTGCCTCTGTGCCCCCTGGTCATTGCCATGGTGCCCTTGAAATGTTTCAGAAGACATTTACAATGTCCTCATAGGGTGCCCTTAACCAAGGAGAAAATGCCTTGGTGCCCTTACCATTTCAACAACGAAGCATACAGGCCTGAGCCTCTCTTTACACTTTCATCTTGTTTTATGGCTTAGCAGCTAATCTCTAAGCTTTTCTCAAAATGTAATTTTCGAATTAAGCTATTTTGCAATGAAAGGGCTGACCATCTGATCACTGTTTACTTTCCATTTGTGCACGCCAGTTTCTAGATTGTGTTTTTGTGTGTGAAGCTCCATCTGTGCTAATATTTAAATGGAGGAAGGATATAATAAAACAGTGAAGCCTTAGACCCCACCCCCCTCTTCCAAACATGACTGCCTGGTAGTGTGCATTCACCCTTATGGTTTACAAGTAGGTAAGGCCACGGAGCAATATAGGGCCAATTAGATAGGTAATTACAGTACTCCCAAAAAATAATGACCACAAAAACAAAATAAGAAACTGTACGTGAGAAGCACTGCAGCTGTTGATGATTTAATGTACAGGGCGATTCCTAACATAATCTACAGTCGAGTGTAAGATTCATTACAAACTTAAGTAAATAGTTCAATTTGAAAACTACTGTCTTTCCAAACTGAAATATATACATGTAGCAACAAAACACAGCTGAAAATATGTTACCTTCAATTTACAGTAACATTTTCCAGCTCAGAAAAATCACTTTAGTAACACAATTTATTGTTAGCTGAGCAAACTGACGTTGTATTCGATAATATTGCAAGCACTTATTTTGTAAAATAATCATAAAATGTGACCAACCGTCGTTGTGTAGATTCGTGAATACAATGTACTTTGGCTCGTACATTCTATTCACGAATCTACACTTTCTCGTCCATTCTCCTTAACATCCAAACCTTTTTCCCTAATCATATATTTTTTATTCGGCAGCCATTTCAAAAGTGTATCGTTTTTGGGGTGTTTTTTTTAGACACACGGTATAAACAATTTGAGAAAGCATCCCTTTGAAGAATATAATTTGGAAAAATTTTGACAAAAAAAACACATTTGAATCTGATGAATGGCTTTTCAGCCAGAGATTGTTATGAATGAGTCAGCAATAGAGACAGTAGCCTTGGAGGGAGTTGCGGACATGCCAGTGCTTCCTGATTGTCCATTTACTTGTTATCAACATAAATTAGTACTAATGAGCTTAAATTGTACACTCACATGTGGGGGCCTTACAGAATTTGTTGACTTTGCATTGGTTTTATAAACTCTTGCGCAATTTTTTTTTTTTTTTTTACCATATTTTTATTTTATTTTAAATTGTAGGACTTCCACATGTACATGTTTCCTTGCACACACAAAAAATTGTGATTTTTGTTTTATAGTTAGGGTCAAAGATTGTTTCTTATCAACTGTTTTATTGATTTATAGGCAAAATTTTAAAAGTCCTACTATGAAAGATTCAGTTGAGTGAAAGGCCGACATGTACACACTCAAACAGTAACAACTCAATTGCGGTCTACATTTACATGTACATGTACTCAAGAGTAACAAGTCAATTGGTAATTAATTTGGTTTCTTTCAGCCACCACCTGCTCCTTAGCGCAGAGTGAATGCAAGTGAATTGGAACAGACTACTACCATGGACACATCCAATATGTGAAGTCCCATGGGCGGCCATAATTTCATTAGGGGAGTAGTCTCTGAGATTAACCCTGCTTTTTGGGGGGTTTCTCTCATGGGGCATGAAGTCTACACAGAACTGCAATGGAGTGTACAAGAAAGGTATGATCCTTGTGCAATCTCCAAAATCAAGAATATGTTGAGATGGGTATTTGGTGACACTTGTTTCTTTGATCTTTTGATGAATTTTCTTCACATCATTGAGATGCACTCCTGGATGGAGATGTCCGAAGACTGGACCGCTTGCCTATAACGTATGTAGTGTGTAACGCTAAATTGTTTTCCGAGAGCTGAGAAAAAAAACGACTTGACACTATGGGCGCTGTAAAAAGAAAGGCATATTTTGTGCATACACTTGGGACGTGCAGTGCAGTGAGGGGTGCTTTGTTTTTGTTCAGCGGAGTTGCTTGCGCTTGCGCATTGTAAATGCAATTGTAGGTATCGGAGCTGACGTATTTTCTGTAGTAACAGAACCTGAAAGTTGTTGTCCTTCTTCAATACTCACCAGTTTGAGTTCTGGAACTGTTCTGCTGAGTGTCCATTCTTGGCTGTTTACAAATGAATCTGCATCAAAGCAAAAAGAAAGGCGACACCATTAATACTTGGTAAGCAATCATGACAATTTAGAAATTGAAGTACACAAAATGTGACAATGAGTCGGACAAATTTCAGAAGGATAAGCCCAATGAAAGCATGGCAGTTCTTCATTAAAAAAAAATTAATAGATCATTTCTCTTCCAACAAACAAAGTTTGGTAGGCCTAATGGTTGTTCACTTTACCCCCGTTTTTCAGGGTACCCGGGCCTGATACATCATGTACATGTAGGCCTACAGTACAAGTACAGTACTTCTTTGGAGGCAACAGAGGCAATAGACCGATCCAGTAGGCTCCGCCTACGATGCACGTGTGAGCAAGAAACGTGGGGCTTTCTGCACAACTCTGCCGCGCGCGCCAAGCATAATATGCGCACGCATGTCGGACCTTCGTTGCGCTGTAATTGGTTAATATGCAATGGGGCGGAGCCTAATGGATCGGTCTATTGTCTCTATGTCCCATAATCATTGCCTTGGCCTTGAAATGCTCTGGCATGTAGTAGAAATTTCCAATTTCCTCATACAACAATCCATGTAGGGTGCCCTTTACCAAGGAGAAAATGCCTTGGTGCCCTTGCCCTTTCAAAAACGAAGCACACAGGCCTAGGTACAACTGTGGTTGAAGGTGAAATGAGGACCTTCAACCAAACCTGGGCTACCATTCAGAGACTGGCTAAGAGTGAAGGAACTATGTTGCTGCCCTTCATGCCAACATTGGCATAACGCAGTAAGTACATGTACATATACAGTTTTTAAGTAAAGACCATGTCACACGAGGCAATTTACGGGCAACCAGTTCCAGGCAACCTCCAAGAAGAAAAGTAATTCACATTTGAATGTTCACATACATGTACTATTCTTGGGATTCGTAAGACATTGCTTGAAGAATGACTTACGTGGCTACCAAAGTGTTCCTGTAGCATGCACTGCAGTTGGTAGCCAGCAAGTTGCCTGTCAAAATTGCCTCGTGTGACAAGGCCCTTAGTACTGTTGTACATACATGTAGGGCCTACATGTATGTACGAGTAAACAAAGGCGAATCAAGATTTGGTGTTGTGTTCTGGTACATGCTCTACTGAGAGCCAGTACATCTGGTCCAGTCCTCGTTGCCAAAATACTAATTAATGTGTTCAAACCAATTAAATCATTTCAAGAATTCAGCATGTTTGACATCACTAAGTACATTTTCAATCATTTCTGACATTTCTGGACCAAGAACAAGCACAAAGGAAACAACACCCTACAAAAGACATGCCACAAAGAAATAGCACAAGAACCGAGCGCGTGTATAAATTGTAAATGTAATTATTTACATTCAGTCATTCACTGGGAGGAACTGTGTTTACACAAAATGTCATAATAGTACTAAACAAGGGTCTTATTTAGGCTAACAAATTGCAATCATGTAGCTGCGTATATTTTCCTTTCTTACAACCAGTCCTTTTATGGAGGTCCAAATGTAAAGAAAATTGACAAGATCCGAGCTCTCCATAGTGCAGGTTCTTGGGAGGATGCATTAAGGATTTATGACATTGGTTAAGTGATTTTAGCAATGATGGAAATTTACCATCGGACGGGACAGTAATCAAGAAAACTCTTAGAGAACCGTTCATGTTTCTCTTTTTTAAATTCCCTTGAGTACCTTATTGGTAATGGTAGCTACACGTACACATGCACTTAGGCTTAAATATAATTATTATTCAATTCATGGACAATCAAGGTGCAGCCATCTTGAAATTCTCCCATTTATAAGATCAATGGTACCAAAAAGAGGCTGGATGAACAAAATAGTCTGGTTCCTATTTGTAAGATGATTATAGTTTGTTTATTCGATACGAGGAACATGACCAAGATGGAGGCAGCATGATAATAGGTCTATAGGGTCTGTGCACATCTGGAATAAAACATAGAATTTGACACCTTGCACGACTGAGTAAACTTACATATTGATAGGTAAACAAAGCTTTTTTAACAAAGGATAGCCTACAGATCAGTACAGGAAAGAGCCAAATCCTGAATATCACAAGACACTGTACGTGCGCCATTTATCAAAATCTTGTGAACCATTAGTAAATGGAAGATCTGATCACGACTCAAGTTTTATTATACATACATGTACAGCATACATTATTTATATGTAGATAACATACATTGTACATTGTACACGTTATGTACAATGTACAATAATAATAATAATAAGACATTTGTAAAGCGCCTAATGCAAAAGCCTCTAAGCGCATTAAAGAAACAATAAAATAAACAATTAGAGAAAGATACAAGATACAAATAGGCAAATTACAAAAAAGAAGCTTTAAACAAATGAGTTTTCAACAAGGACTTAAAACATTGTAAAGTATTAGCTTGGCGAATATGCACAGGAAGACTATTCCAAAGAAACGGTGCGGCGTAAGAAAAAGATCTGTGGCCATAAAAAATGGAAGAAGCTCTAGTAGCAGAAAGCAATGACTGTTGAGATGATCGTAAAGTCCGAGTAGGGGAATAATGATGAACAAGTTCAGATACCCACATGTAATGCAACACACAGCCAAGCTACATTCATTCAATCTTCTCACGCAGAAAGGTCTTGAATATAGTCTTCACTAGAAAGGTCACAAAGGAGAATCCATGTAGAAATTTAGCATTCGAGTGTTGTATGTACATTATGGGTGGAAACCCATGTAATCAGGTACTGTGTACAATGTAGGGATTCAAACCCAATCCCTACAACATGTACCTCCGGTCTGTAGTGGGATTCGAACCAGAGTCCACAGTGGTGAAAGGCAGTGAAAGAAACCACTAAGCCAACCTGATTCACCATTCAACATGCACAAGTTTAAATTGTGGCTCTTCTGTATTTGTGTCTATACATGTACATGTAGGGTAGGTCTTGTACATTGTAGAAATACATAGCAGGCCTACAGTTAGACTGCCACTAATGCTTTATACGTGCTAGAGTACATGGCTACAGGGTTTTTATGTAAGGTACATGAACATGTACTGGATCAATGTAATCAGTGGAAAGGACATCCCAGCAACGATAAAGAGTACAATGTACATGTAATTACAAGATTCCTGAATGCAGGTGTCACTAATGTACATGACGTACATGTAGACATGATGAGATAGCCACAGATCTGCACTGCAACCTGGCAAACGCAGTACTCTCATCATCGATGTTGACTCCCTCTGCATGGCTTACCAGCCTCATCATGCTCATTAGCAAGCTGTATGGATGAGCAATCTCTTCACGCTGCGATCAGTGGTTCCGCTGATGGGCTAACATATGGTAGTGATGGAAGCGAAATTGGAACTTGGTGATGAGCAAAGGGTGGTGTTAGTTTGGTCTGGTGCATTGAAACACGAAAACAACAATCTTGCTGTCGTGTTTCATTTTTACACTTCAGTGGCCCGTACGTAAACATTATGTGTGGAAATGAATTGCTCATCCTAACAGCAAATGATTTATTAGGCACCGTTGGCTGCTGGTCAATACTTAGATGAGGCACAATGGCAAGCATATCATCAATGTACATGTACTGTACATTGCCTCAAGTTCTCCTGAAGACGAGCAGCGTATACTGTTCGAAACGTCGAGACCCAACCGGCTCTTTTTAGAGCCAACACTCACCCTAAGAGATTTACACTGGTTGTACCCGCAAGTTTACTAGTTATTTGTAGTTTCTACTTATTTCTCCACACCATGCAAAGCTTCAAACAGTTCTTATTGCCTTATTTGTACTTAATCAATGTATTTACTCCAACATTTGAATGGTCAGTTTCACATGTCCAGACCCCATGGGACGGACGCCACTACATAAAGAATTGAAGAGGGTCCAAGGAACACAACCATGGCCACCCTGGTCCCCCGGCTTATTGGGGTTTTAATCAGAAGTATGTTGGGGTCCTCTGGTGTTAATCTGGAGTGCATTTTGGCTACCCCAACCAGAAACATTGGTCAATGATTGAGCGTTTTTGCGTGTTCAGTTGAGCGCGGTGACGATGCTGTTTAGACAGTTGGGTTTTGGCTGTGGTCGCCAAAAGGCACCCCAGTGTCCACATCAGTGTCCACATTTGGATGATCCAATAGGCCCCACGATTTGGCCGCCATCGGCAAGGTCGAAAAATGGACGAGGAGGCGTGTATGGCTATTCCAAACTCTCAACCAATAATAGGTCTTCACTGACCTCAGTCAGGTCGCTGTTTTGGTCTTGTGATGCCAGACGCAAGGGGTCTAATTGTAAAACCACACAGTCGTATAGCTGTAGCCTAGGTACAGTGTACATGTAGGTTGCGTGTATCGGTAATACTTGACGTACAGATGTAGCCTACATGTATGTACATTTAAATGGTTACACCCTTATGTTCCAACTTCCCTATGTTTCGACACCCCTACATGTATGTTTTAACATCTTTATGTTTCTAAAACCCCTTGTTCCGACACCCCTGGTGTGTTTTTCTAGTCTTAACCATAACCCTAGCGTGTAAATCCTCAGGTTTTCTTTCGGCACATGGAAGCTAGAGCAGGATCACTACTTAAACTTTAAAGAACCTTAAAAGTTTATGTGAAAGAGAGGAGCCTTTCCCTAGTAGTGCTGGATTGGCTGCAATTTCTGCCCCAAGCGCTTAAATAAAAGGATCATTGGACTCTACTGTTAAGGATCCTTTGGGATGACATGGATTGAGAGAGTAGGCGATGACGAAAAGGTCAGCAATGATTGTTTTGGTAACGGAGGGACACGAATCTCTATCATCAACAGTCATCATCATTGATCATCATCATCACCGTCATCATTTATTTAGACAAATGTATCAAATCTGTACATGAACAGTGAACACATGCAGTACCCAGGCAATTTAGACAGAGAGAAAAACGACACAAAGCTTCAATCAGACAATTAGATTTATAGGAACATGTTGCTTTGGATCGAAATGCATATGGTTAGAAAGATGTTGTAAAAGTAGAATACAATGATCCACACAAACATGCCTTGTCGACTACCACGGTCGGCCATTTATGGGAGTCAAATTTTTGACTCCCATAAGTGGCCGACCGTGTTAGTTCGTTAAGTAAAAGGAAAACCGTGCAATTTCGAGGCAAATTTGTGTAGATCATTGCATTCTACTTTTAAAACATCTTTCCAACCAATGCATTTTAAAACAAACGGTTACAAACGCTTTTTATAGACCAACTCGTCCGATCCAAGGCAACGTGTTCCTTTAATAGTAGCGGTCATACTATCTGGTTATCCATCGTTTTCTCATTATGCGTATAAATTATATTTTCAAAACATTGAATTTCAACACAGTATCTTTGTAGCCATCGTGGCCACATGTTGTAGCAACCTGAAAAAGTCTTGTTTCCTATACTTTGGTCATACTCTAACTCGAATGCACAGTGTTATTCAGTATTTTTCAGAGTCCTTTAAAGGGTCTATGTACTTTTTGTTGGACAAAAAACACAATGTCTACAGATTTCCACTAAACTTACAGTTTGAAGATAATGATAGTAGAAAGCTTCCCTGAAAATATTACCTGCTGAAGTGCTGTAGTTTTTGAGTAAATGAGTAAAACAATGTCATGAAAATAATTTTCGTCTCAGTGATCATGAGACGAAAATTATTTTAACATGTAAAAACGTATTTTCATGACATTATTTTACTCATTTCTCAAAAACTACAGCACCAATGCAACTAATATTTTAAGGTACACTTTCTACTATCATTATCTTCAAACGGTGTAAGTTTAATGTACATCTGTGGACATTGTGTTTTTTTAGTTACAAAAAGTACCCACTTCCTTTAAAAAGAATTCATGCATGCATATTACTTGAGTGTGATTTGAACCCATCAGCTTGCCATTCTAGAGTAGATGTCAAACCAATAGACCACCAAGGTTAACCAGTAGCTAGAGGCAGTTTAAATTTATATTAATATATTACTTCTTGCAAATTTTGCATTTGGGGATAAAGAATATCATTTGGTTTTCCCCATACACTATAATGTGTGTAAAGCATTGATACTCAGTAGGATTTGAAACTTTGCATGGTGGAAATACGATATACATGTAGAAAGGTTTGCGGTAACACCATGTAATGACTATCTCTAATGAGTTGGGGGGGGGGGGGGGTTGGTTCTGAAAAGAACCATTGGTTTCAACTCGATGTTTTGATCAGTACATGTATGCTCTGATCGTCTTCTGGAGAAAGCAGTGTATAGTCTGTCCTGTAAAAGTAAAGTACTGAGCAAATGTAACATCTTTTATTCACATTGGTCATCATGTCTTTTAGTTTCTCCATATTTCCCACACTTCCCCCATTCACACTTAATACAAACTGCAAGGACCTCAGTGTCAATTCACAATTTCCTTGACAGTGCAGCCATCAAATGCTTAAAGGCATACAGTTATTCATGAGATCGTAATCCTTTTGACAATTGCAAACCAGTAGACTGAATGAATTCCTACATACGTTGTACACCACTACACACAGCTTTTCCAGCCCTGTGTCATTAATTCCCACTTTCCTTTCAGCCAGCTCCACTCTGGCCTTGAGGAGGAATGACCTGCTAATGCCAAGGACACAAGAGTGTAGGAATTACTTTGAAAATGGTGCATAATTTACAAGTCCACAGGTATGGAAAATTCCAAGTGCAGTGATAAAAATGTACATTTATGTACCTGTCATAAAAAAAATTAAACTCCACTGGAAAAATCCAATGGTCCTCTTGTGTCCTTTAGCACTTAAAAACAATCACACAGTACAAGCAATATCCACAATGGTTTGTGATTTAATTAAACTGCTGTCAGTCTGTCCAGGCTGTATAGACACATTCTGTTTGCATTGTACAAACTGTCCATCAGGATTTACAGATCTCAGCCATTTAAGCTGCATTAATTTGTGTACACAAATCCACAATGTCAAAATTTGTTGTTTGTTTTGAGAGGTGACCTCAATCATGTCTATAGATGTGCTGTGGGCTTTCAAGGTGTTTTCAGTTGTATAGCTTGTATTCAACTGACCAGGTTCATGGCTTTGCTTACCATAAGAGCAAGGAATCTGCGCTCAAGGAAACAGGGAATGCTGTGCTTACGACAAGCGTATTTCACCGGTTAGCGGGGAAGTTTGGCCTCCGCACGTGCGTACTTCACGTTACTAGGCATTCAACGCTTACAAGGCTGGCGCAGAAATTTAGTGCTTGCACGTAAGCGCAGAATGGTGATCGTAAGCGCTAAGCCATTCAATTGGGCCCTGTTTACATGTATGAATTTCGAAATCACTTTCAACTCGAACTTAAAGCCATTGGACCCTTTCGGTACAGGAAAAAAAAAAAAGTTCACAGATATATATCTTACAGGGTTTACAGAAGATAGTGGTGAAAGACTTCTCTTGAAATATTATTCTGTGAAATGCTTTACTTTTTGAGAAAACAGTAAAACAATATCAATTCTCGATAGCGAGAATTACGGATTTATTTTAAACACATGTCATGACACGGCGCGGATACAAGGATGGGTTTTCCCGTTATTTTCTCCCGACTCCGATGACCGATTGAGCCTAAATTTTCACAGGTTTGTTATTTGATAGAAGTTGTGATACACGAAGTGTGGGCCTTGGACAATACTGTTTACCGAAAGGGTCCAATGGCTTTGAATGGCACATTACAAACACTGTAAGCTCCATCCAACCTGCCTAAATTTAATTTCCAGTAAAAAGATACATTCAGCCCTGTTCAGTCACTGGAAGATTTCAAGAAACATCTACAAACTTTTCTGATCAAATGTTGTTGATTTCTAAGTAACAACTGTCTTTCCCAGTGTAAGTGCCGTTATCTATTTGCTTATTGTACTGTTTTCATGTAAAGCGCTGTGGTATCCACACAGTGCAAGAACGCTCTAAAATTTCCTCTTATCATTATTTTAAATTTGACCGCGTTTCAGTGCCTTATAAACACACAAAGAGAACTACATACATGTACACGTGTCATACAAGTCAGAAAGTTACACAATCAACGATGACAGTATTTTTTAGGAACAACCCTCTGTGTCCCCAACCCCCGAATAAAAAGATAAATAAATTCTTTTCAAAATAAAATACGACAACAAAGGCCCTACCCATTTAAAAACAAACCGGCTGTACCAAAGGTAGTTCCTACGTACATTTCCATTAAGTAAACATGTTCTTACATCATATAATTGGAGCACCTGCGTTTTCTATGCAGAGACAGTTTACTACGGCTGTAATTCTAGCAATCTGGACACTACACGTTTGCAAAAAATCAATGTTCCATTACACATAATAGCTTTTCCTATGGTATGACAGTGTACACAGAACTGAAGGATTCTTCCTCTTCGTTGATGGTGTCCTAAATAATTTCTAAAGGGCTCCAGTCAGGGGGCCTCCAGTCCGAAGGCCTTCCTCACTAATATGGAGCCTCATACTACCAAGGTTTGTCTCTTTTGATTGCTCAACTCTTTCAGCAGAGCAGCATTTAAAAGGCAGTGGACACTATTGTTAATTACTCAGAATTGTTAGCATAAAAACTTACTTGGTAATGAGCATTGGAGAGCTGTTGATAGTATAAAACATTGTGAGAAACAACTCCCTCTGAAGTAACGTAGTTTTTTGAGAAAGAAGTAATTTTCCACGAATTTGATTTCAAGACCTGAGAATTAGATTTTGAGGTCTCGAAATCAAGCATCTGAAAGCACACAACTTCGTGTGCCAAGGTTTTTTTTTCTTCCATTATTACATTATCTCGGAACTTTCTACGACCAACTGAATTCAAATTTTCACAGGTTTGTTATTTTGTGCATATATGTTGATATACACCAACTGAGAAGACTAGTCTCTTGAAAACAAATATGCTCACCAGAATTAAGTTACTGTGACTGGCTTTGGTGTAACTTTACCATGCGTTCCCACTTCGACTTTATATTTCAAGACGTTTGCATAAAGTTTTACATCATGGTCGCGGTAAGTTGACAGGAGGACAGTTTACCATGGGTCCCCATCAAATTTATGGGTTTGGAATACGGCTTTTGTTTGACAAAAGATTGTTTAATCCGTCATGTCTGAGGTCAGATTTCACACTACATCATAAACAGGGTACAACAGAACTTTTTTTTTAGTATAAAATGTTGATTCGGGCCTATAAATCTTCTGTGGTGCAGAAACAACAATTCATGGTTTTGAGAAATTGAGAGCTTGTGGTAATGTGATTTACTGAGTGGTTTTGTCGCGTGGGCTATGGTGTAGCACCAGACCTCCAAAAGTTGTGCACAAAACCACCAAACAAGGCCGTTGGTTCACAACAATTTGTCTGTTTGTACCGCCTGCCTTTGAGTCACTGATCCATAACGATTGTTACAACAACCCTGAACTACTAAGTGAAGTACTTTTTGACACAATTACCTCATAACAATGCACTATAGCAACAATATCTACTATTGTGGTCAAATTTCAATGACTGTTATTAACAAATAACAGAGTTCACTGATCCACTCCCCATGTGTGGACTTAATTACAACACCAGAGGTGTGTAGGGTCTAATATTATATCATCTTTGTGAGAAAAAAATGTTCAGCCTTTGATTAACCCAACCAAAGCATATAATTATTCACAATAGAAAGTGTTAACATACCTCAAGCTTTTAAACACATGGATGTTTTTTTTTTTTTTTAATCCAAATATCCTCACGATTCCCACACCCAAAATATACAAAATTTCTTTGAAAATTTTAGCCATGTGGTCTCACATATATTTTAAGAAATTTCAATCAATCATTTCTCTGACGGATATTTTTGTAATGTCATTTTTTTTCTCAAACAGATACAATAGTATGACCACCAAAGACCAATGACTTTCTCTTTTCATAAAGTTAGACAATTATAAACACAATACATGTACATGTACTATGTAATCAAGATCAATTCACATTTTTATAAACAAAGAAAATATCTGTTGGTCAAGGGACAAAACCCCATAAGTTTTAGCATGTTTTAAGGGTGCTACATTTTTTTTAAAAGCCTAAATCAATTTTGGAAATAATACAATGTACATTACATAGTGATGTGTGTATGTTTTCCCTTGATATGATGGTCAGCTCACTTTTTTCTTTTTTCATTTTAATAGTCAACAAAAAAAGAATCCCATGAAAAAAACCAGAAATCAGGACACATCCTGACAGATTTCGGGACCTGAACATTACAAGACAACAAGAAAGGACCACCATGTTCTTACAACAACAAAAAGAAGTACATTCTACTTTAATTTTAGTGACATTCTGTATTCTTAAAATTAATGAAACTGTCTGGTAGATCGGTAACTTACAGTTTACGTACACGCAGTACATTATATTGCTCCCCAGCAGAATGCTGATAGTGCAGTGCATGAACAGTGTAATACTAACTGATATAGAAGACCACAAAAGTCAAAGGCTTTGACACAAGACACTTCTGTCTGGTGTAACATGATCAATTAAGACAAGATGTTCGATCCTGAACCCTGCAGCTTGCTGGGATGGGGAGTATCTTGGGACTAACTGTTAGTGATCCACAGCAAGTTAGGCAACTGCAATTTGTACTTTCGAAGCATTTATTACAAACCAACTGCAATTTGTACTTTGGAAGCATTTATTACAAATCAAATTCAATTTAGATTGAAATTGATTTCCATACTGGTGAAAATACTGTTTAAATTAAAGACAATCAAGACATGATTGAAGAAAAGAAAACAATAAGGGGCCAATGGGATAATGTTAAGGAACTAAAATGGGGCTCGCACTGAAATAACCACTGACAAAAAAAAATGTGGATACAGTAAGCTAGCCCACTGACCAAAAACAGCAAGCTAACAAACAACACACGTATACTTGCAACAAAAACAAATGCACCTACATAATAACCTTAAATTTACCGTTTGTACCAAAAAAAAGAGAAGGGAAAAAAACAAAAATACACATACAAAAATACACTAAACTTTTGCTCATTCCCAAAGGACATTTCCCAAGGTACATGTACGTACCACAAAGCAAAACATACCATACACAAATATACCTTGGGTTTTAACCTAATAATACTTTGTACTCACATTATGCGAACACTTATAGAATATGTATTATAAACAGATTATGAAGGAGAATGTTTTTGTTCCAGGTACTGAACATGCCTGTGGTTATACTCAATTATTGTGCATGTGGTCAATGTATTCCTATAACAGCTCCCATGCCCACAGGCAGTGCCACCAGGAAAGGGAAGCACATTATGGTTTCCTAATTTACTTAAGTACCAGCGGCAACCCATTAAGCATTAATCCATGTACTTTTGAGGGTTGACTGAAGGCTTTTCTGATTCAAGATTGCATTCATGATATTCTTACTGGAAGGCAGGTAATTTGTTTCTTTGAATAATAAAATACAGCAAACTGACTATTGTGATCAATTGACTACATTGGAACGGGTGACGCTAAAACCGTCATGATATTTGTTCCTTGGGGGAAAAGTAGGAACTTTTATCGCATATAGTGGGGCGGCATAGCTAACCTATCGTGCATTTTGTGATAAAAGCATCAAATTTGGCACAGATGTAGAGAATAGTATTCTGAACAAAACTGGATATTGGGCCATCGCAAATTCCGTCCCTAGAGGCCATGGCGGCCATTTTGAAAAATGGCCGCCAAGTACTACTGTTTTATGGGCATATTGGCTAAGAAATCAACACCAGAATTTACAAATGTCATTAATAGGCACTTATCATCTTCTGAAATGATTGTGTAATAATTTAAGCAATGTTAAAAGCACATTAAAGAGGCATTTTGCATCTTAAAGGGGCATTTGGCCACTTTTCACCAAAAAAGACCGCCAAATACCCGTTTTAGGGGCATGTTTGCATACAAATCAACACCAGCATTTACTAATGTCATTAAAAGGTACTTAACATCTTCTGAAATGATTGTTTAATAATTCAAGCAATGTTAAAATCATATTAAAGGGGTATGTTGCATCTTTAAGGGGGGTATTTAGCAACTTGTCATCAAATTCTTCCATTTTGCAATCGTCTTTTTCACATAATAAAAACACAGCAAAATAAAAAACTCAGCAAAAAGCTCTGGAATGATAAACCTATCCTTTTTATCCAATTAAATTAAAAATTGCATTTTTTTTTTTAAATATTAACACCCCTTTAACTCATAAGTTATGTTAAGATCAGTACAATAATATTATGATTGTTTCTCAAGAACCTAAAAAATGGTTCACTAGTCATTATCAACTAAAAATTTTGATGTCGGGATTGCTGTACTATTATTCGGCCATAGGGGCTCACAACCATGATGGAAATATTGAAGCTACGATCTCCCATTGTGGTCAGTTCAAATCAACTTGTCAGCAAGGCCCCTTCAAATTCCACACACACGTCTGTGCATTCAAATGCAGATATGATGCATGTGCACTTTTCTCCACACAACCTTGTGTTGCAGGTTTATCTTACGAGTTCATAGCAGGCTTGGGAGGCATCTGGTAGTGTTTTCCAATACGGTTCAAACAGACCATCATCTGTCTCGGTCCAGCCCCATCTGGTGAAAGGAAGTGCTGGATTGAGAAGCGTGATGAGACAGGAATCTAAAGAGCTCTGTCTTGATGCTGTCTACACGAAGACGTTCTTGCAAATTCTTGGTATGGCAGTTTCTGCAACTGCACGTCTGCGTATGCCCTTCTCACGCTTTGCTCTAGCTGTACCTATCAGGAAATTGTCAATATATGCGATACCAGATCGACACGTGACGCTTTATGAAACTGTGAGGTAAATGTTTGTAATTGAAGGTATTGTTTGTATATTTCTCAAAGTCCTTAATAGCTGCAGCAGGCCTTATCATCAGTATGATAACTGATCCATCAAGAACTACGCTGCTAGTCATAGGAGCTTCAGAGTGTTCCTCACTAAATTGTTCCAAGCACACAAGAAGATCACTTTTGGTACATAGATACAGGTTTCTGCCACCATAGAGTGCTGGAGAAATGCTTGGTTCTCGTGTCAACAAAATTCTTCCAGGTTTCCGTATCTATTCTGACAGTCAATATAGAGCAACTGAGCGAGAAGAGTGCCAGGTCAGATTTAAGTGAAGTTATCTGCTGCTTTCCGCTCATGGTGGTTGGTTTAGTAAAGCGTTAAACAGCTTCAGCTTACTGGATGGATCACATCGTTGAAGGTTTGACCTTTCCATAAGACATTCTCTGATGAAACCTTTGAACTGTTCTTAACCATTTTCTTAGCATGTTGCACACTCTGAACATGGTCTGCAATCTCTTACTAGGAGGTCAGTGCTCCATTCTCGAGGCAAAGCCGGTATCACAGAGACAGGTGTGGATGGCACACGATGCCAAGAGAAGGGAGTTTGCAGCGGATCTACAGAGTGGTGAGGATATAATGCACTTCTTTAAGATTGCCAAGCAGATGGCAAGGAGCGGCAGGATGTGACTGTGACTGGTGCGAACGGTGTCAATAATGACGATTGTAGCATGGTGACGGATAGTGACCTTCACTATCCGTCACCAGCAGGTGTTGAGAAAATACACAGAGCGGTTGCTCAATGTGGAGAATGAGTGAGACAGGGAGGTGGAAAGTGGAGTGTGGAGGGTCCTTTTTGCCTCCTCTGAAGCTCACCAAATCTGGGAAGGCCGCTGGTCTATCCGGAGTGTCATGGTTGGTGAGAAGTTGAAGGCCTCTACAGGTGTCAGCTTATAGTGGTTGACGGCATTTTGGCAGAATGACACATTCCCACAGATTTGCAGCACAACATCTTGGTTCCCCTGTTCATGGCGAGGGTGACCCTTTGGAGTGTGGCTCTTTCAGAGCAATCAAGATCCTGGATCAGGCGATGAATGTGTGGGAGAGAGTACATGAGGTATGGCTGAAGAAGCAGGTGGAGATTGATGAGATGCAGTTTGGCTTTATGCCGGGAGAGGAACTACTGATGCCATTGTCATTGCCATGCAGGAACAATTTCTGGCCAGGATTAAGACGCTATACCTCAGATTTGTTTATCTTGAGAAGGCTTTTGACTGGGTACCAAGGAAGCGGGTTGGGAAGGAATGGCTGACAAGAGCTGTGATGATGTTGTGCTTTGGTGCTAGTACGGTGGCGAGGACAGGCACAGGGGATAGTAGGAGTTTTAAGGTGAAGGTTGTTATCAGGGCTCGGTTCTGAGCCCCCTGGTGCTTGCTACTGTTTAGATGTGGTGTCACAAAGACCTGAGCCGAGTTGCCTGGGACATGGCGGACGACCTGGTTCTTATAGCAGAGACAAGAGAGCAGTTACAGGCAAAGATGGCAACATGGAGAGATTTTCTGGGTCTGAAGATCAGTGCTGGGAAGACCAAGGTGAGGGTTAGTCAAGTCAGGGATGGGTCAATGACAAGCTCTGGTGTATGGCATTGTGGTGTGTGTGGGAAGGGTGGCGTGATGGTAGTCTTCATGCTGCCAGCGTCACGTTCTCCTGTAAGAGATGTTGGGGTGATAGTTCACAGCGTGAGGAAGAGAGAAGCGGGTCCAGAGGTCTGCGGCGACATGTATGAGCTAACTGGGTGACATGCTGGGTGCAGCATTGACATCACGCATGAGGAGTGGATGGAGAAAAAAAATTGACACCAACGGCGCAGCCCCTGAAGATGATGGGCCAGGTAATACACGACCTGTGATGACTGAAGCTTCATGGTGTACGGCTGCGAAACATGGCCCATGGGGGTGGGGCACATCCAGCAGATGGAACGAGCAGAGGTGAGAATTATCAGGTGGATGTGTGGGGCGTCTCTGGCTGACAGGCTGTCAAGTGAGGAACTGATGAGGAGAGTCAGCATCGGGATCAGCATCGTATTGGGGAGGCACAGGCTGAGGTGATTTGGCCGTTTGGAGAGATAGGAAGATGCAAACTGGGTCATGAGGTGTATCAGAATAATTGAGGGTGGGCCCACTTCAGTTTGCCGACCAATAAGACGTGGCAGAGCTCTGTGTCAAATGACATGGAACTAACTGCTTGACACCTCTATCTGCTTGTAGTTACTTATTGATAGTTGCCAACAACTTTGCAGACCTGTTAAATAGTTTCGTAGCCGCAATAGAAGCTCACTTTCAAGAAGATTTTGCATAATGATATAGAGACAACATTGGCTTTTGGCGGCCATATTGGCGGCCACTTTGAAAATTGGTCGCCAAAATGACTCCTTTATCCGTACAAAGTGCGCAGTCACTTATTAATAGTTGCCAACACCTTTGCAGACCAGTGTTGTAGCCTCGTAGAAGCTCCCATTTAAAAAGATTTTGCACAATACTATGGGGACAAAAGTGGCTTTTGGCGGCCATTTCGAAAAATGGTTGCCAAATTTACCCCTCTATCTAAAGAAGGTACGTCGTCACCTATTAATAGTTGCCAACACCTTTACAGACCAGTTAAACAATTTTGTAGCCGCATAGAAGCTCACATTTAAGAAGATTTTGCATAATAATATAGTGAAAAAAATGGCTTTTGGCGGCCATTTTGGCGGCCATATTGAAAAAAAGGGCCGCCAAAATGACTCCTCTACCGTACAAAGTGCGCAGTCACTTATTAATAGTTGCCAACACCTTTGCAGACCAGTATCGTAGCCTCATAGAAGCTCACCTTAAGAAGATTTGCATAATAATAGAGACAAAAGTGGCTTTTGGCGGCCATTTTGAAAGATGGCTGCCAAATTGACCTCTCCTTCTAAAGGAAGTACGTAGTCACTTGTTAATAGTTGCCACTACCTTTGCAGACCAGTTCAACAGTATCACAGCCTCAAAGAAGCTCACATTTAAGTAGGTTTTGCATTAAAAATAGAGATAAAAGTGGCTTTTGGCGGCCATTTTTTAAAATGGCCGCCAAAGCCACTACGTGCAGAAATTGAAATGGCCCAATATCCAAATATTTTTGTACCATATTAATTGACCTATATCCCAAATCCCTTGCTTTTATCACAAAATGCACGATTGTTATTAAATGTTGTGTTATGCCGCCTCACTAATACAAGGGTTGACCTACATGTACATGTGCACAAGGTGTAATAATAATAATAATATCGAAGTCTTAAAATAGCGCATGTATCTACCAAACAAGGTACTCAAGGCGCTGATACAAACTTCCAGAAAGATAGGTAATTGCAGTGATGAATTTTGAAACCCAATTATTTAGCACCTTGTAAGTGTTTACAAGGTGCTACGGTGCATACAGCAGCCACAGCCAGAAACACCGGGGCGAACCCCTTCTCTTTTCGAAAAGTGCACTGGGTTCTTTTACATGCGTTACACAACACATGGGACACACGGCTTTACATCCCATCCGAAGGACGAAGCAATGGTAAAGTGTCTTGCTTAAGGACACAAGTGTCACGGCTTGGGATTTGAACCCACACTCTGCTGATCAGAAACACCAGAGTTTGAATTCGGTGCTGTTAACCGCTCGGCCACGACACTTCCAAGGTGTAGGCTCTTTAAAGACTTTTGAGGCCATATTAATACTAATATGTTTCCAGATTTTTCCATGGACAAACAAAATGAAAACAAACTAAAGTAGGAAGAATATCATGTCTCCTAAAAACTACAGGATAAAAACATCAACTTTTCAATAGAAATTATACATCAGCGTTCCCCCTTAATTGTACGTAAAATGATCGCCTGGCAATAGACGATGTGACCTATGTTTACATTCAAACCGCCCTCTGTTGACAAAACACTGTATACGCCATGTTTTGCTGGGCAAAAAGGTGGTAAGATTGCGTGTACTTTCTAGCTGGCTGCCAAAACACAAAGGTTTTGCCCGGCAGTATAGCGCGATTCATGTTATGGTTTACTAGTGACGTCAGAGCTCAGAGGTCACATCGTTTATACAATAGGCCCTAGTTAGGACAGGCAGGAGTTGGTTATACTCAACAAGAAGCCTTCAAATTTAACCTCATCAAAACAATTACTAGAAACAAACTAATTTGCAATACTTTCTTTTGTAATCAGGTTGAGTTTTAGGCAAGAATAGTTTAATTGAATCAACTTTTGTGTTTAAAGACAGTGGACACTATTGGTAATTGTCAAAGACTATTCTTCACAGTTGGTGTATCTCAACATATGCATAAAATAACAAACCTGTGAAAATTTGAGCTCAATTGGTCGTCGAAGTTGCGAGATAATAATGAAAGAAAAATCACCTTTGTCATATACGAAGTTGTGTGCTTTCTGATTCTTGATTTTGAGACCTCAAATTCTAAACTTGAGGTATCGAAATCAAATTCGTGGAAACTTACATCTTTCTCGAAAACTACGTCACTTCAGAGGGAGCTGTTTCTCACAATGTTTTATACTGTCAACCTCTCCCCATTACTCGTAATCAAGAAAGGTTTTGTTTTGAGTAATGACCAATAGTGTCCACTGCCTTTAATTTGAGATTGGACAACATACACTACAACCTCTTTGGTCCTTTGCTGAATTTCAGACGCCAACGTTGCAAATTCTTTTCGAGTAAGATGAATTATTTTTTAGTTAAAGAAAAATTTGACTATCGTTCGCATTGCATGCTTCCCTGCATGCCCTGGGCAGGAGGACGATCCTGTTCTACTCTCACAGCTGCAGAGTAAAATTACATTACCTCTAGAGGTTTTATCTAAACAAATTTATCCGCAACACCAAAGAAGCCACAGACCGAAAGGGCCGGCAGTTTGAAAACCCTGGATAAATTACTGCTCTCGTACAGTATGTAATGTACAAAAAGAACAAACAAATGAGAAGTAAAGGTAGGCCTACATTGTGTATTTCACTGCTTGGAGCCATTTATGCTGCAAATAGTACTGAAAATATATACGTCCACTCTAAAGGCATGGCCACACTGTGTATATCCAGCAATTTTGCATAGCAATTTCGAGCAAGATTGAGCACGCTTTGTGCACGCTGAATGCTGATCAGCAAAATCAAGATTTTGGAGTAGCAACTGATGCATTTTGCATGGGAAATTGTCACTAAAAACACTGATGTGTGTAAATTGTGCAGGGCAATGAATAAGCCTATAAACATTATGAAATTACGACAATGAAGGCTGAAGACGGGTGATCAGAGAGCAAATTGGTAGATTTTTTTTTTCTGGGCGTAAATCAAGAAAGACATTATTTTACTCTTCAACTTTACCCTAATCTGCAGGGCTGAAATTCATGGCTCTGCTTGCCGCCGAATTCTGCGCTTACGATCATGATTCTCTGCTTACAGTGCAAGCGCCTCATTCCTGTCCTAGCTCTAGCTGTGTAAGCGAAGAATGCCTAGTATTTAGAGTACACATACGCACAAGCAAAAAATCCCTTCTCACCATGAAATATGCTTGACGTAAGCACAGACTTCCCTGCTTCCGCAAGCGCTGATTCTTTGCTGATAGGGTTACCAGACGCTTTCACAATACCAATAAAACTATCCAATTCTATTGTGAACTTATTATATATAAAAAAAAAATTGAGACATCCTTTAACTTTGTACTCTAATTTATGCATACAACCGACTGGAAGTATGCCAACCGACTAGTACAATGCCTACCAACCGTGCAGGTAGTATTTGTACAGTGTGCGTCCACCAATATTTACGCACAAAAGAACGGTACCAAGTCCATGATCCAACTCCTTATGTGACGCAATCAATGAAAGAGTGACTCACAGGTAGCCCAGAGGAGTGTTTAATGCATAATGATGAGCTGCTCGCAATCTTTCATCTATCACAACACATTCAAGCGCTCGACCAAGTCAAGAGAATACACGTCCATTGGATTTGCGCCGGATTTGTCGGAGGAAATGCAAATATTTTCTTGCTGTGCAATTCCCGCACATTGCATACAACGTTTCTCAAGGGTCTCTTGGATTGTGTAAATATAATTAAGAGTGTGATTACTAACTGAAGGTTTTGAACAAGAGAAGATAATTAACTCATCACACAAAAATGTGTTTGTAGAATGAAGACCAGAGTTAAGTGATTACATGTAACTGTCAAAAGCAAAAAAACCTGCAATTGTTCATGTCTTTTGCAAAACTGGAAAAAAATAGACAAAGTAAGTTTTATAGAGCTGACAGTTTATGTTCCATGGTTCAGTTCCATGCCAAATCCACAAACTCTTAATACGTGAGCGGAGTGTGCAATATTAGTCATAAAACTTCTAAAAATACATATAATGTGCAGGTGTTTACAATTGGGTAAACAATTGTGAACTGCAAATTCACCTGTCGATTGTACTTCCATTGTACCTCATTGCTGATGAGCATTGAACCGTTCTGCAAGTGGCAAACAATTTACATTTTATTTTGCTATTTTTACATGTAGTGGTGAGAATATGGTCACGACACACATAAGTAATGTAAGTGGCTGTCCAAAGCATTTATGTATCACATTATCATGGTGACAAAGAATACAACAGGGAGAGGGTGGGAGGCCCTCAGTGACTGTAGCATGGTTTTAATAAATACTGGACTAAAATATTGATATTTCTAGACCTGGAATAACAAGGAGAATTGCCCTTGTCTTGGCCTTGTTGCCCCATCAAAAGTTTCATGCATTTCCCTCTCAAAGATGAGACTCCAGGCCTGTATTTCTACAGTACATGTGTGTACTATGTAGAACCAGGTCTGAATATATGTGCAGAGAAGACGATGAAGAAATATCAGTTTCTAGATGTGGGAAAAAAGTACCCAACATACAGAAAACTGATGCAATTACACTGTATATTTGTGTACACAAACGGACTCAACCCAATCCACATGCAAGGCTCCAGGTCCAGGGTTCGAACCAGGGTCCACAGAAGTGAAAGAAAGGGAATCTTGAAACAACTGAGCCAACCTGAACACGTAAGTGTGCAGTGCCTCTGCATCATTACGTTCAAAGTCCAAAACAATTTTGAGCTGCTGGACGGAGTTCCATTTCTTGGTTGAATCGTCACGACTTCATATTACCAGACAAATTTAGTGGTGTTATGGCACTTGGCTAAAGCACATTCCTCCACCATGATCATACTGGGCCCAATTTCATGGCTCTGCTTACCGTAAGCACAGAATTGGCGCTTACGGAGGCAGAGAATTCTGTGCTTACGGCAAGCGTGTTTCACGGGCCAGCGTAGAATTTTGGCTTCTGCGCGTGCGTACTCCACTTTACTAGGCATTCTACGCTTACAAGGCTAGCGCAGAAATTCGGCGCTTGCACGTAAGCGGAGAACCGTTATCGTAAGCGCAGAATTCGGCGGTAAGCAGAGCCATGAAATTGGGCCCAGATGGGCACCAAATGCTGTCTGTGCGATTCTATTCCTGACTATTTCTACCCAGTCACTGTGTATGAATGATGAATGATGATGACCTTGACTGATTCCATCTGACAAAGTGGTTTTTAGTGTGGTGCACATGTCCCTTTGTATGGTGTGTGGTCCACCCAGTAAATTATACACAGACATGAGCACTGTATAAGAAGCCACTATAATATTTATTGTTATTACTAAATGATTATAATAAGGCTCTTTGTTGACATCATGGCTTCCGCTCAGGCTCCGATAGTGCTTTTAGAGCCCCATACATGTGCTGTTTTAAGTAAATCCATGAAGCCCAAACCAGAGATGGAGTCATGGTAACAAGTCGTCCATATAAAGCCCCATTTGTTGATATTGTTTGTTTTTTAAAGTAGGCCTACATGGAATCCATGAAGCCCAGACCAGAGCTGGACAAAAGGGAGGGGGGGGGGGCTACAAGTTGTAGGCCTTCATACAGGCCTTGAATTTCTCTCTTGATTGAAGGGCCACCAGAGCAATTTTACTAATGAAAAGGGGAATTTTAATTTGACAACAATTTAAATTTCGATATATTAGTTGCGAATTTGTGGCGTCAACATTCGTGTCGCATTCGCAGGAAGCATGAACCAGGCTTTATTCCTCCACGATCTGACGCAACACAAGATACTGTCTAATTAACATTGTAGATTTGACCCTAAACCAACAGTCTTCCCACTAAATTTCAAGGAATTTGTTGTTTTGGGGCTTCCCTATCTTGCTATTATAATATAGTCAACTTCCTGCTTTCTGACTGCCGGTTCCTCATTATAAGATTATGTAATGTCCACTCTTTCAAATGACGTGGCATAATATCATTCAGCTATAGGTCCACATGTATAAAAGTACAGAAAAATAAACTAGCATTAAAATGCTGTTTATTTTTTTACCCGTCTTGAGGCACCTGCGTGAATTTTAAAGTGATCCCATGCAGGCATACTTGGAGCATCACTCTGAATCATCATGCAAGATGATACTGCAAAGACTATGAACACATCCATAGTGGTATTATGACATAACAATTTGTCGCCCATGACAGTTCAATTCTACTTATTGTGAGCTTTGATTATGTGTGATGAGCTTTTTAACATTAATTTATTACACATCATTTGTTTATGGAAGTTTACCCCCCCCCCCAAAAAAAAGGCTTGAAACCACTCCTTGGTAGGTGCTTCCATGATGGGAAATATTTAAGATGAAAATAAATCAGGCGAGCTGAAGATAGGGATTGTTATTCCTCTTAAAACATGATTGTAGGGAAACATGCACCACGCATGATTTCCATAGATAAAAGAAATGCACAGTAGATGGAAATAAGCTGACGAAATGACTCATGCTATAGTGCATGGGCAACAACAAAAAAGAAAGCCTGGTTTCACATTCAAGCATACATTGTTGAAAACAAGAATAGTTGTGCATTGGTCTTCTCCTTCTGTGTAAAACTACACCTGAGTCCAGGTGAAAATGGAAAACTTTGCTTCTTAGACATCAAAATGAAAAACAAAACTACATTTAACAGGAATTCCTTTACACCATTTCAAAACCAAAACTAAATGGCAGGCTTCTAGTTCCAAATAACTCATGGCACCACATCAATTGCCCTGGTGCCCTGTGCTTTTGTTCTGGTGCCCTTGGCAAAGTTCAAAATACAAATCTAAATTTTCCTCATAGTACATATGTACATGTAGTTGCCCCTTTCCACACCAGAGGAAAATTTGCTGTGCCCCGTTCAAGATTCAAATTCAAGGCCTGAAATGCGAACACACGCTGCAAGAGACTTTCACTCGGTTGCTGTTTTGATGTCAGTAAATTAATTTTGAAGTTTACTGTGTACAACAGTTCATTGAGTCTCATCACCTGATTTTTGTATCTGGCTTAAAATATTTGCGTTCACTCTGCAAGGAGGAAGTCTGAATGCAAAAATTATATTGTTTCCAAAAGAAACATCATAACACAGTGTATGAAGGCGGCCCCGTTAAAACTCACGAAGAAGACTACTCCAGCATAATGTATTGTATAATTATTTGGCAAGAGATTAAAAAAATAAAAAACGACGTAGCAATTGGTTTGTGAGTCACCCTACATGAACCCAATCAGTCTACGGTACATTATGGTGACAGGTGAGAGCTTATCAAATGTCATTGTGCCGAGCGTCTCGACCACAAAACAAATATCACGCACTACATCCAGAATGACAGCCATTTTCCCATGTAGTATCTGCATTCAAGCGAGCACCATGACTGCAGAAGTAATACATTAAGCACCATACCTCTACACAAAGAATTATAAACGATTGGACATTAATTGGAGACGCAAGGTTTAAAGGCACTAGACACCTTTGGTAATTGTCAACAACCAGTATTCCCAATATGCATTAAAAAAAAGCTGCTCTGACTCAATTGGACCATCAAAGTTGCAAGAGAATACTTATTAATAAAAGAACAAACACCCTTGTTGCACAAATTTGTGTGATTTCAGATGCCTAAAGAAAATTGGGGGGAAAGGCTCCAGGCCTGAAGTCTTTTAATATTTTAGTGAGAAATTAAACCTCTTTCGCAAATACTACTGTAAATAACTTCAGAGGGAGTCGATTTGCACAATGCTTTATACTATCAACAGCTCTCCTTTGCTCTTATTTTCTTCCTCCATGCTCTTACCCAGTAAGTTTTTATATAAACAATTCCTTTGAGTAATATAGTGTCCAGTGCCTTTAAATACAATAAGGAGTGACTGACAGGTGGTGTTTTCTATCCAAATCTTTCGCCCCCAAATCTTACCGTAATTTATTTCACTATAACATCTTGTCTTGCGCAACTGCTTATTTCTCTTCTTCCTGCGGAAGCTCATAGCGTCAGCGTAGCCTTGCTGAGGCATCCAGCCCACATCAAAACGGGGTACAGAGAGCCGGCTGTTCAGCTTCTAAAATCCCATTTGTCTCTTTCTCGATGCTCAGTTAACGTGAACCAAACCCGCTCCTTTGAAACACACGGCTCCGGCTACTTGAAAGCTTGCCGGCAAACCACCATTCAGGAATTCCATACAGGTGTTCCAAATGAATAAAAAAGCAAACTTGATTTTCCCCGTTGAGAAATATGCTGCAGCGAGCGCCCCGACAGAAAGGGATTTAGACTGAAGTGCCAATGAATGTCTTGATCAGCACGCCATGCATGCATGCATACACTCCTTTCTCGATCTCCAGAGACCACTGTGTGACAGCACAGCTCTATCCACGCAGAGTAGCAAAGGAAAAAAACCTCAAGATCGTAGTATGTTGCTGCTGCAATACACTGCTACCACCTAGCACTGATTATGCACATGTGTATTCCATTCTATCCCATGAATGGATTGTGTGTATGAGCATTACATGTATCCTGTTGTGACAAGGGCATTGGGATGAAGCGAAGGTAGCTGACACCCCAACCTACAGAGTAAACAGTACCTAGTGAGCTCACCACACAAGGGGGATACCTCATTCCTGTCTGACTGCAGCCACTATGTGTCAAATACCCTTTGTGCTCCTACTCCTTCACTTGCAATTATGACATATTATGGGTTTTATAATTCATGGGAGAGGCACCCGCTGCCATGATAATTGGTTCCCCCCTCAGTCCTCAATGGAATGGACCAAATCATTAAATCAGAGGGCTGGCTTTCAGTGCCCTATTGATCAGCCTACAGTACAAAAGGGTGAAACAAGTAAAGTACGATGTAGACATTTTCATAAAGTAATTATGTACGTGATGTATCTTGAGAGCATTACATTGTATTAAGACATGGATGGCATGTACACAAAATTAACATTACATTGCCTACATGTACAACTACACTGTGTAGTCCCTTTTTTTATGCAGTATACAATGTAATGTTTGTCATGTTGGTAGGCCAACAAATTGTTCCTGTACAACTGTCAAGCAGAAGGGGGCTGTACATGAATGTGTAGGTCAGTCCTCATACTTCACGAAGGCAACTTGCCTCCGTTGCCCCTTGTCATTGCCTTGGTGCCCTTGAAATGCTGAACAGTAGAAATTTACAATTTCCTCATAGGGTGCCCTTTGCCAAAGAGAAAATGCCTTGGTGCCCTTGCCTGTTCAAAAACGAAGCATACAGCCCTGGTATGTGTACATAAATGTGTACAATTATGTTCATTGTGGGTTGAAGATTTGTGTGTAGGCTATAACTTCTTCATATGTACATGGTACATGTACTTGTCAACCAACAAATACATGTATACATACTGCCTAAAAGGGCAATTTTTAGCAACATTTTCAAGTTGCCTATATGTACATGCCCCCCCCCCCCCCACCCGATGTTTCAATTTGTTGAATTTCTTAGCCTATGCCAGGCCTAGAATTACACGCAGGCCACAGGGGGCCAATTGGTCTCCGTTGCCCCTCGTCTTGACCTTTGTGCCCTTCAAAATGTTTCCTATAAATTTACTTTTAGATTTTCTAATGGAAGTGCCATTTGCAAAATAAAAATGGCCCTTTTCCAAATGTTCAAAGATGAAATTTCAGGCATTGCTACATGTACATGTATGCTCAAACTTTCCTCCCGAAAAACAATACAATCAACCAGCAACAATGCAACCTGTAAAAGCACTGAGCAAAAAAGTTTTGAACTTGAAATTGTCATGTAAGGTAAGGTAATTGGCACTAAACAATAATACTACAGTCTTGCACCAAGACTACCTCCTATGGTTTGTGAACAAGACGTCTCATTGTCTATGATAGCTTGGTGATTACAGTGTACTGACCTTACATACCTGCAGCATCATGTCTACACAAGATGACCCAAGGAGAGGACAAGGACATGCAATGTTATACAAACAAAACACAGAGTAAAAATATGAACTGCATAATGCACAATGGGTGACACTGACTCTGGCATTGTGTTTTTTTTAGCATCTGTGAGATCGATTACCATGTGGTGTAAATAGTGATGCGTTTATCACATATACTGTATGTAGTAATTATACCCTTGTGTATATTCTTTTTCAATGAATTGGTTTCCCATACATGTATGTGACAATGAAACACATACATGTATACGATGTTTGAAATTTTCTTAACTTCCCTTCATAACCAAAACTCATTTTAATAAAGGCAATCAATTCAAAGAAAAGTTGTAAGTAGGCTATGTTAATATTGTAGCAGCAGGAGTATTCGTTCTTAAAGGCAGTGGACACTATTGGTAATTACTCAAAATAATTATTAGCATAAAACCTTACTTGGTAACGAGTAATGGGGAGAGGTTGGTAGTATAAAACATTGTTAGAAACAGCTCCCTCTGAAGTGACATAGTTTTTGAGAAAGAAGTAATTTTCCATGAATTTGATTTAGAGACCTCAGATTTAGAATTTAAGGTCTCAAAATCAAGCATCTGAAAACAGTGTTTTTACTTTCATTATTATCTCGCAACTTCCATGACCAATTGAGCTCAAATTTGCCCAGGTTCGTTATTTTATGCATAAGTTGAGATACAGCAAGTGAGAAGACTAGTCTTTGACAATTACCAATAGTGTCCAGTGTCTTTAACTGTCATAATAATGGGTGATAAAATGAAATCAAATGTTGTCTACACACAAAGCAAAAGTTCACTTCATAGTGCTATAAAACCTGCAATACGTCCACATGACATACAGGCAGACATTGAAAATACTTGACACCCAAACTGCTTTGAAAAGTCCAGTCAGCCACAGAAAAAGTACACTGTGAGAGATTCTTGGTTGCAAACTATCCAGCCAAAGCTTGCTGGCATTCCATTCCCTTCTGATCACAGCCCAAGATTTTGCTCAGTTGGGTTTCCACACAATAGGACCCAAACACCAGACATCCTCAAACCTGTGAACAAATTATGGCTGGGTGACCCTAAGGTGAATAGGGCCCAACAAAAGGTGTATTAAATGGGCAGCCCAGGGGAACTGTTATCATTGACTGGTGATGTATTAATGTGGCTGCTAGGGACCACCAGGCCCGGTACATACAGTGAACAATTTCCCTTGTATAGCAGAGCAAAATGCTATGCAAAATGTGTCGGTTGCAAATCAAAATTCATCATTTGCTACTCACTATTGCCATTCAGTGTGCACAAAATTTATTCAGTATTCAGTTTTGTTCAGTAAAAAATATTTTGCTATGCAAAATTGCTGGATGAAATCGTTCCCTGACAAGTAGATATTGCAGATACTTCACATGGTAACATGTATAGTAGACCCTTTATACATACATGTACACATGGTATATAGAGCACCTTTTTTTACTTCTGCAGAGAAATCTCAGAATTCTCCCCAGGATTTTTAAAAACTGCTGGGCATTCTGGACTCAGATGTTAGAAGTTTGGCTTTAGTCTGTAGGCTATACCATGAATTATCAAATAACATCCCTTCGGATGGGACTTAAAGCCGTTGGTCCGATGTGTTGTGTAATGCATGTAAAAGAACATTCGCCCCGGTGTTCCTGGCTGTGGCCGCTGTATGCGCCATAGCACCTTGTAAACCCGTATAAGGTGCTAAATAATTGGGTCTCAGAATTCATCACTGCAATAACCTATCTTTCTGAAAGTTTGTATAAATATATATACTCAGCGCCTTGAGTACTGTACCTTGTTATACATGTACGTGCGCTATATAAGACTTCGATATTATATTATTATATTATATATTATATTATTACTCAGAAGCAACAGAGTCATTGCCCTGGTGTTCCAAGAAGAAACATTTATGTCCCTAATAGAGGTAAAGTTGCCCTTTACTTTGGAAAAACTGCATTGCCCTCACAAGAACAATCAGGCATCCTACGTAATCACTTGAACCTGTTCATCCAATACTATTACCTGAACAGTAAAGGTTTGGGCAATATAATAACTAAAAACTTTCAACAGAGGGCGCTAGAACTGTTTTCTGCTCACTCAAAGAATAGTAGGCACAGGGCCAACTTATGCAAAAATCCAAATGTCTAATGCACCATTGTACAAGTAGGAAGTATTTCAACGAAGAAACATGAAACATAATTGTACAGTAAATCGTCATTGTAGTACCAAACGTTTCTTACATATGTGACCATCCACCACCAATAGGCTGTAAAGTCGCACTTGTACATTGCAGAGCCTATTAAATTGTTTGGGTTTTCAAAAAATCTTTGAGAAATCTGAATAAAAAAATATGTGGCTTTGAGAAATCATAACTTCGTCAAGAAAAGTCTGATTTAAATGTGGATGGTATCATTTTGAAGCTGATTACACACTCTCTCCAAAAATGCATTGAGCCCATAACAGTAAAAGTGTCAACTTTACAGCCCATTGGTGGTGGATGGTCACATATGGGAATGTATGAATGTCCTAAGCATCACGACTGTCTATATGTGTTTAATTAAACAATTTCTTCAAGTAGTAATTAATTAAAATTAGTAAAGCCAACTTGATTGTATTTTGTAACTTTCTTTTGGCAAATTTACAAAACACGCTGTATAAGTTTTAGTGCCCTCTACACTTCAATTTTGCATGTATTAATTTAAACTTTATTCTGAAATCATTTGCTCTTCAATTTTTTTCTGACGATGTAGTTGTTCCAGAATCATTGGACCTACCAATATCGTTTTCTTATTTAAATTTTAAATCCTCCTTTAACATGAAATGCATTGCCAAAGCAGGAAGCAAACCCAGTTTCCGATAAGTAGGCCTACTTTCACAACACAAGCGTTCAGAAAATGGTGTACGTTGATCAAAAAGTAGACTAGAAGTCACAAAATTGTGTAACACAAATTTAGAAAATTGAATATTAATTTTAAAAGCTGCAGCTACAACTACATGTACAGTACAGTATGGCAAATGGTATATCAGAGTCCATTCAAGATCTTCAATTCTTCCTACTTTTCTTGACTCCTGATTGTTCAATACGGCTGGAGCTTTATTGTGCCAACTATCCATACACAGCTTTTATGTCAAGTACAAGTATAACAAAATGGTTATAGCCCCCTCTGTTGACAGCAACTCTGTAAGGTGCATCAACACACTCGCAGGTGTGCTCACCATGAACATCCATCTATACACATGTACCACAATAGAATAAACTATACAATATTTAGTGAAACAAACATTGTAATCATGATACTAAAGGTAAAATTACAAGCTGCACACATCTAACAAATACTGTATACTACTACAGACAGTCCGAAGAACACTTTGTCCAAATGTTTGCTGAAAACATGTTGATGTGTACGAGGTCACCCTATGCCCTTTATAAACCATGGTACATGTAGTTTCACCTTTTCAAACATCCTTGTATTTTTTTAATGTTTCAATGGATATGTCAGCCTTCATTGATGCAGGACTTGTACTTGTTTGATTGTGATGTTACACAGAATGTTGCCTTGATTTCCAGTGCTATTTCTCTGGGCACACTTTGTTGGTCCACGCACCAACAACGCACAAGCAGTACATGTACACTGATTCAAAGCATAATGTCTGTCACCATCCATGCCTAGAATGAGTGTGTGTGCGTCTGTATCACAATAGAATGAACTAGATACAATATTTAGTGGCGTGGCCGAGCGGATAAGAGCACCAAACTCAAGCTCTGGTGCTTCTGTTCAGCAGAGTGCTTCTGTTCAGCAGAGTGTGGATTCGAATCCCGGTCGTGACACTTTAACTAATTGCTTCTCTCCACCCAGAGGTAAATGGGTCCTGTGAGGGCAGAGATGGTTCTTGTGATTGATTTAGCCAAGTAGCGCATATTTATGTTGCACAGGCTGCATACTCCCCACCAGGGAGCTGAGATGGTTTAAGGAGTGATTTAAGGCCCAGTGACCAGGGGTAATAATGTGAAGCGCTTTGGGATGCCCTCCGGGTGTGAAAAGCGCTATATAAAAACGGGTTATTATTATTATTATTATCATCCTGTGCATGAACTAGAGAGCGCATTACTGGTTCAACGCCTGAAAAGTTCCAGACTCCATGCTCAGACAATCGGGCAAAGGAATGGCACCAAGGCAAGATGGAATGCTGAAATGACATCACTAAACTCTACTCTAGCCAGTGGCCTGGTGGATATTTGGCTATTAAGTCTGAAATCTGAAATTGGCTCTGCTGCAGTTCTCACAATTAGCCCACGGCACTCACAGCAATTGCCGTGGTGCCCTGTGCTTTTGCTGTGGTGCCCTCTGCAATGTTTCAGTACATCTTCACATTGTCCTCATAGAAGGGCCCCAGAAAAAAGTTGCTGTGCCCCTACAAGGGTGAATTTCAAAGACCTGTTACTGTGTAAATGAATGAAATTCCTTGCTTATAAATTACAAATGTGCTGCAAAGGTTTAACCATACAGTCAAGCCTAATACATGTACGTTACGGAGGCAGTAATGGCGACTGCCTCATACACCCTGGTCATTGCCTTGGTGCCCTTGAAATGCTCCAATAGAAATTTACAATTTCCTCATATTAGCATGCCCCTTACCACGGAGAAAATGCCTTTGTAGTGCCCAGGTACCATAGAGCAAGGAAGCAGGTACATTGTAAACTACATCATGAATATTATTCAACCACAGAGATTATGACCTTCCAACGAGTTGACATTTAATTACAGCAAACATTGACAACCCACATACATGTACATGTAGTGTTAATAAATCTGACTGGTTATCCACAAGGCTAGAAGGCCTCCACACTCATAGGAGTGGAAAGGGAGAGGTTTTAAGTGTTTACGTTACCCTGACATTCAGGTCAACATAGGATCAATAAGCAATGCATGCATGAAGCTCTAGAGTGGACTATCCCTCCAGCTACATGTACAGGTACTACATTGAAGAAGCTGATGATCTTCCTAAACAACAGGCTTTGTGCAGTCAAAGCAGATAAGCCTTAAATTAATGCATGCGTGTTCACCAACCAGCCATGCCTTCCTCAATCCTTGTTTTTGGAGTCGACAATTTAGAGTTGAGTATTCAAATTATTACATGGCACTGATTTGTTTTCCTTCTCTATAAATAAGGGAATCAATGTGTGGTGAAGAGGTTTTCTACTAGTAGTTTAATACAAACGAGGCCTGGTTCTTGATGATTTTACCGAGACTAAGTCAAGGTAAATTATAAAGAACCAGGCCTCGACGGGTTTAAACCACTAGTTGAAAACCGATTCAACACACTTTGATTCCCATTCATACCTTTTCGGTCAACACATCAACACTTTTTGGTCAAAAAGTAAAATAAATGCAACAATTATAATTGTTCAATGATTTGTTTCAACACAACACCCCTTCAGCTAGGAAATGGTAAAGCCCTCCGCCGCCCTCGGGTAAACAACTCCTTATAAGGGAATGCTGTGCGCGTCGCACGCATCGCGTGATGTGGCACAACTGTTTCAGCAGTTGCTCTCAACCAATAGGAATGAAGAAACTGTCTTATTATCACAGGTGTGCAAGCTCGCGTGTCACGCCCATGTTTCAACACTTTTTACTGGTCATACACAAAGGTTTATACACACCCATGTGACGCGCTCTCCACCAATAGGAATAGCGAAATTGTCTGAGGTACTTATGAATAGCTGTTTAAATACACTATGGTACAATCATATGTATTAAAGCTACAAGTATGATCAAAAGATGAAACTTAAAATCCATGATGGGTACAAACCCTCCCCCCCTTCAACCACTCTGAATGTGGGAGTTATGCACAATATGAACAGTACACACATTGTACCATGCATGTAGCATACAGTTACACCACCATAGAGTGAGGAACAGATTTACACAAAGTTTTACAAACTGAATGTCACAAATGTTCAAATTCAAGTGTACTGATAGCCATTAAACAAGACAAACTCGTAATGCAGTTGTTAAAGGGGTCATGAAATAGTATACTGTAGACTAAAAAATGTAGGGACAGATGGTCCTTCCATTCCAAAACCAGGCACTTCCTAGTCTGCCGAAAAGTTTGAGTATCGGCAGCAATTGGAGGCTCCGAGCATATCAGCCCATATCAGCTTGTGCATGGGAAGAATCCTACTATTTCAATTTGCAGTGAAATCAAAATAAGCAAACACAAGTTTGTGCAGTATTGAATAATGCTATTTTGTTTAAATGTAATGCTATATTTTGTAAAATACTGTAACTTCATGAAAGCCCCTCTCACACGTGAACCAAAAACTAACAACCATTATTTGGGTCGCGTGCACGTTGTCTGTCCCAAAGTTTGCATTGGCGATTCTAAACCAGGTTGGATTTTTTGAGGTCTTGATCACAGTTGTTTATAAGGCGGGACCATGGCGATTTCATCACACAGATTCATCTCACATGACGCACATTTGCGATTTGATTACATCGATGCAATTTTGTTGCAATTGACCACCGTTTAGAGATCTCACATGAAACGGGCTTTATGTGTTTTACAACTTTAGGCAGTCACTGAGTGAAACAATCTCCAATTTCAATCACAGTGTTGATTTTGTGAAGTCCTTCCTAACAAGTACAATGTAGCTGTCTAACCAGACACCTGTGATTACATTCACTGCCCAATTCGATCTCAATCCCCCACAAAATGTATGCTAATAATATGCTAACTAAATCACAAAATTCCAATACTCCCCTGCCACGACCAAGGACAATCCCAGAGCCTGTGAAAATTCCTCCCCAAATTCCTGGTTTGAGGATCCAGGGCTTGGCCAAGTACCATGTGCACCAATGCGTAAGTGACATCCTAATGAAGTGTGTTATAATACATCCCAAGTCTGTCAACACTCACTGGCTTCATAGCAAGAGATATAGGACAAGTTGCCTGTGGTTAATTGAATTCTATTTAAATGTGTGAGTCACCCCCCTGGGTGCCTGCGTAGTGAAGAAGATGCATCTGAAAGGAGGCATAAGTAAATAATTTTTAATCTCGTCATTTCTTAATATGAAATGGATTAGTTTTAATGTTTGCAGACACGTATACTGGTACCTCCAAGCTTAGCCTCCATGCTCAAACTCCAAGGATCATGTAGGCCAAGCAGGTAGTGATACGTAGGCCTGCAATTTAAATTCCTCATAAGCGTACATGTACGTGTGTAGGCCTATGTACATGTACATAGGATGTACACAATGCGCATACTGTACCTGTAATGATGGTGTACATGGTGTATAGGCTGTATTCATTTCCTCCCAGAGACAAACTAAACGCAAAAGACCCCAAACAATGAGACCAAACAATGGAAACATGCGCGCATCATGTATGCACTGCGCACAACTATCAGCCAATGAAAGGTCGTCATTGATCTTAGTGAAGGTACTGCGTGGGTCTTGTGACATCACGTGCAATTAGTCTATGTATGTAACAAACTACTTTCTTTTCACCCAGAGTATACTAATAAATGAGTTTGTTTAAGAAAATCATCACACATTTTTGCGTATTTAAGACAATCATACGCAAATAATATTTATTATATTAAAAATATTGTTTTTGTCTTATCTTTTTTTTTGCAGTGAATTTACTCTCTGATTGTTTGCAGCGTGAAGTAAAAATAACTCTCAAACCCCCGGGATGCTCACCAGTATTTGTGGGGGCGTGAAGCGTAGGCGTCTCAGGGGCTCGGGCAGGTGCTTGCCTCCCATCGGGCCCCCAAGAGTCTGGCCAGAGTCTTGAAGAACATTTAAACAATTACCTCCCAAATCAAACCATTCACAGCAATCAGGCCTGGGAATTATACACAGGCCAAGGAGGCCATTGCCTCTGGTCTTGGTCTCGGTGCCCCTTCAAAAGTTTCTCATTGACTGTAAGTTTTTTTTCAAATGGCAGTGCCCTTTACAAAATGAAAATGGCCTTGGCCTTGCCCTTTCAGAGATGAAATTCCAAGCCTGAGCAGTTATCCAATAATGAAAATTAGAGAGATCTTGTACATAAAACATAAGTTTCAATGTGAAACTAGGGTTCAAAATATTAGTTTTACTTTAAATACAGCTTTGGTCTGATTTGTCTCTGGAGTGAGACTTTCTTTCCGATCATAAAGCTCTAGTGACTTCATGTTGGTTTTCCCTCGTACAAACTCCATTGCACCATACTGAGAAACAACCATTGGAATTTCCTGGGGTTTGATTTCCAAGAAATTGGCTCTGTAATATGATTAGGTCTTAAAGACACTGGACACCTTCGGTAATTCTCAAAGACCAGTCTCACTTGGTGTATCTCAACATGCACAAAATTTGAACTCAATTGGTCATCGAAGTTGCGAGATACTACTGAAAGAAAAAACACCTTTGTCAGAAGGTTGTGTGCTTTCAGTTGCTTGATTTCGAGACCTCAAAATTTAATTCTGATGTCTCGAAATGAAATTCGCGGAAAATAACTTCTTTCTCGAAAACTATGCTACACCATGTACGTCAGAGAGAGCTGTTTCCCACAATGTTTCAATCAACCTCTCCCCATTACTCATTACCAAGTTAAGTTTTATGCTAATAATTATTTTGAGTAATTACCAATAATGTCCACTTCCTTTAAAATTTGGCTGTGATGAAAGAGTTGAGCAATCAAAGTTGTGGAAAATTACTTCTTTCTCGAAAACTACGCTACGCTACTTCAGAGGGAGCTGTTTCTCAGAATGTTTTATACTATCAACAGCTCACCATTACTCGTTACCAAATAAGGTTTTATGCTAACAATTATTTAGAGTAATTACCAATAGTGTCCTCTACCTTAATACAACAGAAATATACAACATGTTCACATCTTCACATAAATGTTCCTTCAATATTTACGTCATTCGCACTACTCTAATTTGTTTCAATCTCTTCACAATCATTTGAAACAAACAAAAGATTAAACAGTTCAACAAATATCAACCCCCAAACAAACCCTGCTGCCTTTTTTTCTTGAATAAAACAAATTACTGTACAACTGTTGTAGCTAGAGGGTCTCCAGATACCCATGAAGAAGAAAAAACATGTGGGGTGCGCACAATACGTAAATAGCTGCAAGCCACCATGGACGACATTCCCGATGCTCAATCGCAGGCAGATATTAATTACAATTTACCCGGGCCCAGACATTGACTGTACCTCTAGGTTTTCTTTATCTCAGATTTTGTTTTGGCTGCCTATCTCTGTCTGAAGCTGAATATTAAATTCCACTTGCTCTGAGCTACACGCATATAATTGAGTTCCTTACATCATCCATCTAGTCTATTCAGTGTCTGCTATTTCATCCCACTTTTAATTGTAATTTTTTGTTATCTTACACTTCCTGTTCAGCGCTTAGAAACCTTGTATTAAGCGCTATATAAATGCATGTTATTATTTTATTATTATTATCCACCGATCTAGACTCAACACAGACATCAATGGAGAATTTGTTTAAGTCATGGACATCCAATTTAAGAATCTGAGAACATCAAAAGAAACATCTTCTTGAACAGCTTTCAAACCAAAATGGCACGGACAAACTGTAGTTCACGGTCATAAGAAGTGAGCCTCATTAATTGCAAGATACAAATAGTACATTGTATTTAATAGTTCATTGTGGATTCCTATCAACATACTGCAAAGCGAAATAATAGAAATTGATCAACAGGGTAAAAACATGTCATTGAAACAAAAAGAAACTAGACTTTTTAGAATTTGCTCAACGATGACAAACCATCTGAACTAATCATTGGCTGTCTGATTGATACATTCTTTAGCACATATCTTTTAACCAGCTTTTTGACTGCTTGGCACTTGGTACGTAGGTTATCCTATGGTAATCTTCCTAAAACTTCAACCAGGGAAATTAACAAGGTCGGGAGAATGTCACTTAATAAATAACTATGAATTGCGCACTGGTTTTAGTAAGCCTAAAGTTACTGCTCAAATTATCCTTGAAAAGTTGATGAGTTTTAGAGTCTGACATGATTGTATTAGAGGCTGTGGTAAAATATTCCATAATATTATAATTTTTTTGAAAAATGAGATCGTTTCGAGACTGTGGATATTTTGAAATGCAGGGGGGCATTTTGAATTACATTTAGTTAAATTACTAATTCAAAATGCCCCTGCATTTCAATATTGACCTCTGTGGTTTAGGTACTATGTAATGCATAGCCTGATCGCCTTTGAATATATGATTAGACATCTTATACACAATTGTTCACTGGCATACATGTAATTGCGCTCTCTTTTGCAGGGTAAACCCCAACCTAGATACGTTTGTAAACATGCTGGTACACTACAACTGCTGCTTCTAAAGATTGCCTGCTGAAAAAATGCCCTGTGTTCCAAGATGCTCTTAGTTTTCTTGTTTTTACATTTTAAAAGTAGGCTACATGTACACTGTGAAGGTTGGCATAAATTATGTCTATCTAAATGGTGTTTGAAGCTTTCCATGGTGTGAAGAATAAGAAGTACTGGTAATACTAAATAGTGAATTTGGGGGTACAACCATGTTTAATATCTCTTTTGAGGGAGTGTTGGCTCTAAAAAGAGTCAGGCCGTGTCCGAAACGGCGACTTCGGCTACAGCTACGGCTAGATCGCGCGCGTCTGCTATTCTTCAACACTGGTAGACGCGCTGATCTAGACGTAGCTGTAGCCGAAGTCGTCGTTTCGGACACGGCCTAAGTGTGGTTTCAACGTGTCGAACAGTATTCTGCTCGTCTTCAGGAATCAAAAAGAGCCAGTGAGGTCTCAACGTTTCGAACGGTACACTCTGCTCGTCTTCAGGAGATGAGCAGAGTATACTGTTCGAACTGTCGAAGACCACACCCTTGGCTCTTTTCAGAGCCAACACTCACTCAACAAAGATATTATACATGGTTACACCAGCAAGTTTACTTTTTAGTGTTTATAGTTACTTCTTATGTGTATCTACATGTATGTACACATAACTTGTTTCATTCCATTAAAGACAGTAGACACTATTGGTAACTGTCAAAGACCAGTCTTCTCACTTGGTATAACAAATCTCAACATTTATGTATAAAATAACAAACCTGTGAAAATTTGAGCTCGACTGGTCGTCGGAGTTGCAAGATAACTATGAAAGAAAAAACACCCTTGTCATACGAAGTTGTGTGCTTTCAGATGCTTGATTTCGAGACCTCAAACTCTAAACTTGAGGTCTCAAAATCAAATTCGTGGAAAGTCAATTCTTTCTCGAAAACTATGTCACTTCAGAGGGAGCTGTTTCTCACAATGTTTTATACTATCAATCTCTCCCCATTACTCGTAATCAAGAACGATTCTATGATCATAATTATTTTGAGTAATTACCAATAGTGTCCACTGCCTTTAAACTATATTGAGTGGATTCACCCTGGGCTGGACCTTGGTTGAGATTCCTTACACCATTCCATCCTTTCCATTCAGAGACAATCGAGGATCCCCTTTTGCCTGATGCAATCATGGACAACAATCAATCAGTTTGCATGCCTCACTTCATCAACAAGAAGCGCTGCTAGTCAACACCCTAGATAAACCCTAGTTATCCGTATTGCCAAGCTGCACTTTGTAGACTTCAACAAAAGTTTGCTTTCCAAAAATAGGTGTTTTTCTTGTTTGTCTCAGTTCTTTCAAATATTGATAGGTCAATAAACGGATGGAACACGGTAACATAACTTGTATTTTGTTAACAATATTATTTTCGGATCCATGATTTGTTTTAAACTTTGTATACAATTCTGTGCACTAACCACTGTTAGTGAACAGCCTACAACTTACAAGCATAGAACCCCCAAGCAAGCTGTGCATGTACTTTTGTGACTTCACCAAGTTTGCCTCCAAAAATTTGTGTTCTTCTCGCTTTATTGAAACTGTATACATTACATCAAAAATTATGGAACACAAAAAAATATAATAACATTTTCGGGAAATAAATGCTTTTTCACGCTCATAATTTTGTTTAATTTTGTATGAAATGTTATCTTTTTTAGCACACAGCGTATTATGACAATACTAGGAAAATATTTTTATGCCATAATTCTGCGCTGCATGACTGGTTGGAATTTCACACCATTTATGGTAGATTACATTACAGGAAGAGTCAGGTCAATACATCAAATGGCAAAGCAAAGGAATGTAAGTGCATGTGCCCTTTTCTGGCAAAGCTGGAATGAGTCTAATAGTCAAGAATAATTTAAAATGGCCCCACCCCAAGAAAATTACCCAAAAAAGACAAGTAGAAGAAAACACCATAAAATTTATTTTTCATCAACTGAAAACATGCAAGTACAAACTTCTTTTGTGGTTATGGTTGTGTACTTTTTAGCCTACAAATGTCGAGAGGACTACCGGTACCTACATTATTGGCCTGCCTTTCACTTTCACAAGAAATTCTTGGCAATTCTGCACTTCCATTTCGACTGTTTCAGACTTGTTGTACACAACGTAATGTGATATTATAAAAATCAACATGTTACCAAAGAACATACTGGCAGTTTTTGGCAGTAATCAAAATGAAACAGATAGAGAAGGATCTACAGACAGAACTGACAGAGCTCAATTTAGTCACTTAGTCAATTAGGGTGATGTGATCAGTCAAACTTTATGATAGACTCTATAGTTTTCCAAAGGAAGTGCCCTTTGCAAAATGAAATATGGCCTTGCCCTCTCAAAAAGAAATTCCAGCACTAGGGTTTTTCCCGGTGTTTCTAGCAGTGGCAACAGCTCTTTCTAAACCCTTAAGGTTGCACTACATAAATAGGTGTCATAATTCATAAACTACAAAACCTGACTACCTTTGAAAGTTTTTAATCTTTTATCAAGCCCCATGAGCACCTTATTGGTGCTATAAGACTCCAAAACTATATGTGCAAAGATTATCAGACTGCTTACTACTCAGGGGGAAAAATGCCCGACTGTGTTCTGTATATTGTCAGGCGACACTGCGATAGGCTCACATGTACAATTATGAAACATGTACCGGTTCATGTCCGCGTATAGTATGCAGCCTCATACCCAACCATGAAAATAAAAACTCGTCTGACTTTCTGAATCCTGTAAACACTTGGATCAAATGAACGGATCCGAGAGACACGCAATAGCTCAATGTAATTGGATTAGACCATTTCAATGGGATTATTGCCAGGTATGTCTGCCCATTCAGCAAAATAAAAACATATAGTGCGACGACGCCACAGAATAACCTCAATTCGACTAACTGACTTGATACTGATGTATTTTTCATACAGTTGGAAAATTTTAATCAGTATTGAGCAGGGAAACTAAACCATTAAGTATCTGAAATACTTTTTGTTCAGATAACTTTCTGCCTCCAGGCCTGCTACAGTCCCCATGAATTAAACAAGCGCCTTGAACACCCAGCAGGGTGGATATGTGCGCATTACAAGTCTTATTATTATTATTATTATTATTATTATTATTATTATTAATATTATTATTATTATTATTATTATTATAAACGTCTTGAGAACCAAGACTACACAAGACTACAGCAATAGAAAAAAGATTGATAATCAATAGCACTAATTAAAGGCACTGGACACTATTGGCAATTACTCAAAATAATTGTTAGCATAAAAACTTACTTGGTAACAAGCAATGGAGAGCTGTTGATAATATAAAACATTGTGAGAAAAGGCTCCCACGGATGAACTAACATAGTTATCAAGAAAGAAGTAATTTTCCACAAATTTGATTTCGAGATCTCAGAATTAGATTTTGAGGTCCTGAAAGCACACAACTTCATGTGACAAGGGTGTTTTTTTCTCCCATTATTATCTCGCAACTTCAACGACCAATTTAATTGAGCCCAAATTTTCACAGATTTGTTATTTTATGCATTACATGTTGAGATACACCAAGTGAGAATAGTGTCCAGTGTCTTAGAAATAACCTACTCATTGTGTACAGCCAGTAGGCCTAACGTACGTGTACATGTAGTTAGTAAATTGCATTGCAATGCAATGACAGAAGTGCATTATCAGCTAAATCTGATAGTAACCATACCCTAATTGGTAAGCAAACCACCACTACCACTCAATGAATACAACAATACAATTTGACTTTCCTCCTATCAGGGTCCATGTGTGTACAGTGATTGGTAGGTATTAGCGCCCACTTATACCTTGCTTATACATACCAAGCATGGTGGCAATCAATTATCACCTGGCATACAAAGCAGTGCCCAAAGAACCTGACTGGTTAAATAAACCTCACATTATAACAGTGTCAAAGTGAACAACGTGAGTGGCTTTAGTACTTTAGTAGACTGGGCCCCTGTTTTGTGTGCTTAAAATGTGAAGCTTCTCCGTGATGCCCCAATTTACACATATCAAAACTCACAAAGAATTGTGCAACTGTTGGCGTTGTCTTAGCTATGATATATTCTCATTACAAAATGTCAGGCAGTATTAGTAATTCAACGAATTGAAGCTTTACCCCCGATTTGTTTTTAACTACATGTAAGTTCTAACAAGTTGTCTGTTTGCATGTAGTTGGTGAATGGTTTTCTCAGGCCATGGCCGAAACGGCCACTTTGACTACAGCTACGGCTACATGTAGATCGCACACCTCTGACTATTCTTCAACACTGGCAGGTGTAAGCGATGTTAAATTTGCATCAGGGATAAGGAATATTAATTTTGGTTTTTTACCCATACACCGATGTGTGTTAGCACTGTATACTCAGTACTTCCCGAGTCCTGTGAAAAAATATCACAGGCATGTTAACTTGAATGGGATTCGAAAACCCACGACCCTTGCAATTCTAGAGCAGTGTCTTAAGCCCCTTTCACACGAGCGCTGCAAACGCGGGTCCCTGGTTAAGGGCGCCAGCCGTCTGTCACCTTTACCGCGTGCGATTTTTTTAGCGAGCATTCACACGACACGCACACACACACACATGTAAACATACGTCCCTCGTTTGGGTAGGCGTACTGCATGGACAAAAGTCTACAAGCAAGAGGCTTGAGTTAAAACAAAAACCTTACAGTTAAAAGGAATAAAATAAATCAATTTCATTGAAATCAGTTAAGTCACATAAAATGTAGAATATTTTAAAAACATTTGCGATAACGTAACTCTCATCCCGTCGGCCGGCGGGAAGGGGGTTACGTTTTTGAAGCTAAAAAAATCAAAAACACAAAATTCCACGATTCAAATAGCTTTTTGGACGTTAAAAATACTACATTGTTGAATGGAAATGTTTTTTAGATATGAAATTATTGATGAGACATACCAAATAATGAATTAAAACATCGAAAAGCTTAGCCAAATGACGTATTCTGCTTGCGATTGAACGATGTTTTTGCTTCAAGGTTTGAGCTTGTCTTGAAATGCAGCGATCCAGCAACGTCGAGTCATGATCGAGTCGAAGAAAAACACAAAATTCCATGATTCAAATAGATTTTTGGACGTTAAAAACGCTACATTGTTGAATGAAAATGTTTTTTAGATATGAAATTATTGATGAGACATAACAAATGGTGAATTAAAACATCGAAAAGCTTTGCCAAATGACGTTCTGCTTCCGTTTGAACAATGTTTTTGCTTCAAGGTTTGGGCTGGTCTAGCATCCGGCCACAAAACCCACCAGCCAAACGGATCGTAGTCCAGCGTTGAGCAGATATACATGTACCTGTATGTACATGTACATATGCATGCTGTAGTTCGCCCATTTCTTCCTCCATAGTTCTTCACGTGTCAACGCAGCGGTCCCTCATTACGATCGCAGGCATTCGGTTCAGACGATGGCTCCCCGTGATTATAACATCGATGCGATTTTTTGGAGGAGGTCTCAATCTGTGTTATGAACAACACGGGACCCAGGTAATTTCGTAACATACATAGCATTCACACGACGTGGATTTGCGATTTCATAACATCGATGTTATGAAATCGCACGGGACCCTCGTTTGCAGCGCTCGTGTGAATGGGCCTTTACCAACTAGACTACCAAGGTTGCCCGGTAGCTAGAGGCAGTTTGAATCCTATGTTTTGGCAGCAGGTACCGCAACGACTGGCAGGTGTGCTGATCTAGCTACAGCTGTAGCCGAAGCCACCGTTACAGGCAAGGCCTTACATTTGGACACCAAGTAATAACAGTATACGTTTTTAGTTTCATGTAATTTAATTGGTGGAATATGTTTTGTCACATGTCATTGCCGTACTTATATTTTGCCAAACTGTTTTGACCCTCCAAAACTTTTAAATATTGGAGTCCTGGGGTCGATTTCACAAAGAGTTAGGACTAGTCCTAGGAGATATTAAAAACGTATTGCTAGTCCTAAGCTGGACGAGTAACTCTTCCTAACTCGAGATAAGACTAGTCTTACTTGTGAAATCCACCCCAGTATTGGTTAATAAGACGTTTAGCATGTTTCACAGCCTTTTGCGCAGACTAATTTAGATTTTGTGGCATTTTGCAGAGTGCCTGGTCTACAGTGTGTTCTGGACAATATTCAGATTGTTTACTGTCAATAGCCACCAAAGCAAGTATTCCCAAATATCCTTGAAGATATCAACTGAAACTGAACCTGGAAGACTCAAATGACTCTGTTGAAAGGTCCGTCACAGCCAATGGCCAAGGAAAGGAGTGAAAACAGTTATACAAAACTGGGCATCTAATCAAATATTCCCTCACTTAAAAGGCAGTGGACACTATTGGTATTTACTTGAAATAGTTATTAGCATAAAACCTTACTTGGTAATGAGTAATTGGGAGAGGTTGGTACATGTACATGTAGTATAAAACATTGTGAAAAACGGCTCCCTCTGAAGTGGAATACTTTTCGAGAAAGAAGTAATTTTCCACACTCGAGACCTCAGATCTAGAACTTGAGGTCTCGAAATCAAGCATATGAAAGCACACAACTTCGCGTGACAAGTAAGCGTTCGTGATTACAGAATGACAAACAATGGAATGACATTTAATATTTTGACATAACAACTAGAAATCATACAGCTTAGAGACTGAACACTTGCAAGCAACTGTCAACTGATTTCATTGCATTTATAGTGCTCATCGCTTTCCTAAAATGTTAGGGGGAGTTTTTCACTAAAATGTTAGGGGGAGTTTTTCACATTTTTTTCTGAGGAAATTATAATGGAAACATGTCAAAAACTGTATTAATTGCATCTTACCACTTCCTAACATAATTGTTTTACCAGTTGGAGCTGTGAGCTGTCATGCAGTCAAGGTCATATTAACAGTTGATAGCAAACTTACATAAAGTGTGCTATCCATGATTGCCTATTAAAAAGACTTATCCATTATTTAAGTTTCCAAAATGCACGTACGTATGCAAGAAACACCTTATAGTCTGTCCTATGAATGATAATTTCAAAAAGACAAAAGAATAACATATTTTATGATTGAATAACATTTTTATAATTATTTTATTCTACTTTCACTTCTTCTCAGCTTCAGGCCTGAAGTATTTTATTATTTTTAGGCATCTGACAGCACACAAATTTGTGTTTTCTTTCATTGTTTTCTTGCAACTCTAATGACCAATTGAGTCCAAATGTTCACATTGTTATGTTATGTTGGGATACACCAAGTTATAACACTGGTCCTTGACAATTACCAAGAGTGTCCAGTCTCTTTAAAGGTAAACTTCCTCACTTTCTAATAATATTTATTCAGGCAATCACATTCACAAGCACATGTACATACATTAAAAATATTTAAGAAAACAAAGTAAAACAACAGTGAGGTGCCCAGGAGAGCATAAAAGTTTTAAAAATAACGGTCGCCAAAACGTGTATGTCTCCTAAATGTATGTCTCCTAAATCCCCAAGCAGTAAGCAGTAATCTAAGCAGTAAGATGCATGTTCTTGGATGTCAAAGACTTCACGACAATATTGCCCTGGACACTTCTAAGATCAGACCATGTAGATGAGTGTTCCATACGACTCATTATCCTGCAGTTCAATTTACGGTCTCTACATGCATTCAACAGTATAACTTATAAGCACACATTATGTCCAGTATATTATTATATTCCGCAATGATTTGCACTCATGTTGACACTGCAGCCCCTCCAATACAAATATTTCAGAACAATTTATTATGCCTGTTTTCAGAGTCAACAGGGACCGCATTCCACGTCTGGCATAACTCTGACATCAAGTCAATCAAAGTCATTGCTAACATAAATATGGACAGAGAAAAATATAGATGTGGTATACATTGTCCAAGTATACAGTTCACCCCATTATAAAATGCAAGACCATTCTTCATTATAATCTGTTCCACATATAAAATGCATTGCATTTACCCTGGTACCCTATTTATAAAGGTACTCTATCAGATTGTATGATTAGGTTACCAGGATTGTTGTCATGTTCCTTCCATTGTGCACTTTATGCAAAGAAATTGATTCTCAATTCTGCTGGAAAGGGACCAGGTTTTTGTTTCCCCTTCAAGCCATCAGATTGATTACATCGATCAGAACGGTGGAAAGACATAATCAAGTTGTTTAGTCTGGCTTCCAGGAAAAAATACTAAGTTATGTACATAAATTGTACTTCGGAAATAACTGGCAACATATTCATTGAACCAGCTGCCAAGGTAATTTTAACTGATTAAATGTTACACATGTGGATTTAAATGCCGGGGACACTATTGGTAATTACTCAAAATAATTATTAGCATAAAACCTTACTTGGTAACGAGTAATGGGGAGAGGTTGATACATGTAGTATAAAACATTGCGAGAAATGGCTCCCTCCGAAGTTACATAGTTTTCGAGAAAGTAGTAATTTTCCACAAATTTGATTTTGAGACCTCAAGTTTAGAATTTGAGGAATCGAAATCAAGTATCTGAAAGCACATAACTTTGTGTGACAAGTGTGTTTGTTCTTTCATAGTTATCTTGCAACTCCGACGACCAATCGAGCTCAAATTTTAACAGGGGAGGTGTGTTATTTTATGAATATGTTGAGATACACCAAGTGAGAAGACTGGTCTTTGATAATTACCAATAGTGTCCAGTGTCTTTAAATAAATGTTTAGCTTATTAGCCCCATGAAAGACTCAATGCAGGAACGCACCTACATTACCTCTGCACACTGCCGCCCACCATTTTACCACCATTTTGGGTGTCAATTCTTTTGTGTACATTTTGACTCCCAAAATAGCAGACAGGATCTGCGTTGCGTGAGTGCAGGGGGTCTATTAAAAAATATACACTGATTTACAATAACAAGAACCTGTGAGCTTCAATTATACTTTTCAATTCCTTTAAAAATACACTGTAAATTGAACATAGAATTGTGAACTCAATGCCAAGTTACTGCACGCGTGCGCACTCTCTGCATATTTTGATACAGATGGAGGGCGCCCTCATGCAGTGACAGGGTAAACGTTCCTAATTCCATGTACAGCCACAAGCCTGCTTTGATCATGACAAGACAGCCGCTTAATAAAAATGCAATCAGTCCTCATGAATCTTTAAAAATAGCTGATGAGCCATTTTTTTCAGAAGTGATTGACAAAAACGTTTTCTAGCGATTTTAAGGAATGCTTGTTGCTATAAACAGCGCTTTTAAGTACCATAAACCAATTATGAAATACAAGTAATTTGTTTGATTACCTTTGACACTTTGACAGTTGAGTTCCGAAGTGTATCATAAATTGTCTATAATTTACTGCCATGCTGAGTAAAGAAATAACTCACTGCCACAAAAAATAATATCAGAAAACTGCCAAAACAACCAAAAACAAGGACATGTATCTTTAAAGTTCAAGTTAGATGCTTGTTATTAGTGTTGATCCTCGTAGTTTGAACGAAACAAATCACAGCAGCTGTGTATAGGTACACTGGGTGTTCATCATCCAATGGTGTGGTGAGAAATAATCAAAATGACAGCATGGGCCACACAGACAGTGAACGGTTTGCCACAGCACTGGCTGCTGCTGGGAAAAGTGAACACTGCAGTGAGACGGAGATTGAATACTGGCTGGGCAATTTGAATGTCGATAAATGAACAGTCGCACCTTAAAGGGTCTATGTAACTTTTGTAGGACAAAAAACACAATGTCCACAGATTTACACTAAACTTACACAGTTTGAAGATAATGATAGCAGAAAGCTTCCCTGAAAATATTACGTGCTGAGGTGCTGTAGTTTTGGGGAAATGAGTAAAACAATGTCATGAAAATAATTTTCGTCTAATGAGACGTAAATTATTTTAATCATTTACAAACGTATTTTCATTACATTTTTTTTACTCATTTCTCAAAAACTACAGCACTTTAGTAAGTAATATTTGAAGGGAAGCTTTCCACTATCATTAACTTCAAACCCTGTAAGTTTAATGTAAACCCATGGACATTTTGAAAAAGTACCCAAATCCTTTAAACAACGCACCCGGAAGTACAAAAGTCACTAAAAATTACAGGCCTGGAGTCTCACCAGGCCATGTCCTCCATTGCCCTGGTATTGGCCTTGGTGCCCCTTCAAACGTTTCCAATAGACTTTTTCCAATGGAAGAGCCCTTTTCAAAATGAAAATGGCCTTGCCCTCTCAAAGGTGAAATTACAATGACTGTATGCAATTTCATTATCATGAAGTTCACCATTCCTTCAGAGAAATATATTAAATACTTCCTTGCGTCACAGAAATCTTGCTAACAATTACAACACCTTATACACTTACCCTAAGCTTTTATTTTTGCACAATTGCACAAAAATCCTAACAAAAGGTTGGTTGGAATTGAGTTTGTATAAGTGTGCTAGTACATTTAGAAACTATCCAGTACGGATGGTTCAGCATTACTTGATATTCTACTTGAGACAAAGGCTTATGATGAAAAGCTGACAGTTTTAAAGGCCGTTGGACACTATTGGTAATTTACTCAAATTATTGTTAGCATAAAAGCTTACTCGGTAACGGGTAATGGAGAGCTGTTGACAGTATAAAACATTGTGAGAAACGGCTTCCTCTGAAGTAACACAGTTTTTTAAAAAGAGGTAATTTTCCACGAATTTGATTTCGGGACCTGAGAATTAAATTTTGAGGTCTCGAAATCAAGCATCTGAAAGCGCACAACTTTGTGGGACAAGCGTGTTTTTTCTTTCATTATTATCTCGCAACTTCGACGACCAATTGAGCTCAAATTTTATGCATATGTTTAGATATAGCAAGTGAGAAGACTGGTCTTTGACAATTACCAAAGGTGTCCAGTGTCTTTAAAGAGGAAAAAAACCATTGAGACCTTCACCGACTGTTTTCATTTCTGATTATCCAATTCAAGCTTCTACATGGAGGAAGGAATTTAACATGTCACTGAGGTTCTTTTGTCCTTCTTTTATCTCCTGATGAAAATTGAATCATGGCTTTTAGAGACGACCTCCACAGCAGCTTTGTTGTTGACATCACTCTGTTGTAAGCTGCTGGATTCTGTTTGTTCTTTTGTAGGGTAGGGAGCGTAAATGTGCAACTTAATATAGGCCCTATTTACTGTACAGTGTAATTATTGCCGAAAATAAACATCAAGCCATGCTACTGCATTGGAGTGCATTTGGCAACAATTGCTTACATGTAGAGTATCTTACATTCCGAGACTGTTCTAAAATTCAAATATTTGACCCCGTCAAAGCGTGCAACAATTGTATACTGTAGGCCTATCGACAAAATGCAATAAACCAAAGAGTTGTTCAAAGGCGCTCAATGAAGAAACTGCAACACTTGAGAATAAAACAATTTACAAACACACACGTACATGTACTATTTCGTCAACATTTTCACAAAGAGACACTCCAACCTCTGCAGCAAAAGTTTCATATTTGAAGAAAACCATGTATTTGTATTAAACTATTTATGAAACCATTGTTTTGGACATTAAACTTTGACATTTTAACAAGTAGGCCTACATGTATAATATTAGTAGTGGAGATCTTCAATCATATCTTTATCATAATAAGTTTAATGGACTGAGTAATGAACTGTTTAATACAGTGTCTCTTTGTGATATTACTGAGTAAAAGAGGTGTGTGTTTGTGCAGCTGTCCTGTCTACAAACCAATCTGTAAACAATGGTGTCTGTGAAAACCAAAGTTTATCTAGGTCATCAATGTCAAAATTGCATGTCAATACTGCATGAAGATATTACACTGTATAACACTTTAGTTTTTAAAAACTTTATTGTATGGTAATGTTATATAAAGTATTACAGTAAAGGCATGGGATTTCAGTGCATATGTAATAATAATAATAACGAAGTCTTATATTTTTATATAGCGCACGTTATCTACCTAGAGGCGCTGAGTATACAAACTTTCAGAAAGATAGGTAATTGATAGTGATGAATTTTGAGACCCAATTATTTAGCACCTTATAAGGGTTTATACAGCAGCCACAGCCAGGAACACCGGGGCGAACCCCTTCTCTTTTCGATAAGCGCACTGGGTTCTTTTACATGCGTTACACAACACATGGGACCAACGGCTTTACGTCCCATCCGAAGGGCGAAGCAATGGTTAAGTGTCTTACTTAAAGGAACACGTCGCTTGGATCGGACAAGTTGGTCTATAAAAAGCGTTTTAAACCTTTTTATATGAAATGCATATTTCATTTAAATGTTTTAAAAGTAGAACATAATGATCCACACAAGTGTCACTCAAAATTGCAAGGTTTTCCTTTTGCTTTATGAACTAACACGGTCGGCCAGTTATGGGAGTCAACAATTTGACTCCCACAGTTAAATGGGAGTCAACAGTTTGACTCCCATAAATGGCCGACCATGTTAGTCAACGAGGTTAAAAGAAAACCACGCAATTTAGATGCATATTTGTGTAGATCATTGTATTCTACTTACAACATCTTTCTACCCATATCCATTTTATAACAAACGGTTAAAGAACGCTTTTCAAAGACCAACTCGACCAATCGAAGGCAACGTGTTCCTTTAAGGACACAAGTGTCACGGCTCAGGACGAAGCAATGGTTAAGTGTCTTATCTAAGGACACAAGTGTCGCGGCTGGGGATTCAAACCCACACTCTCCTGATCAGAAACACCAGAGTTTGAATTCGGTGCTCTTAACCGCTCGTCCACAACACTTCCATAAATGTATCACATTATTTGTATGTGAACAGTATGTATCATGTAGGGCCTACAATGTACACCTCTGTGAGAAAACTTCAAAGGGATGCCACCAACAAATTGGAGTCAGAGTTTTCCCCCAGGGGTTACCTTGTCAGTAAACCACTTATTGTTACATTTGTAAAGTGTGTCTACAGCAAATACAAAACAAGCCTGGTCTGTCTACACATTAAGGGTACAATTCTGAAAACCAACTCGTGAAATAAAACTTGAAGCACATCTAATGCACCCAGTGTTTACCACATGATATTTGCACAAGGATGTCCTCCATGTATGCAGAGTGATGAAAGGTCAGACAACAATGTTTAGAATCTCTAAACCGCTTAATACCGTCATCTCATCGGCTTCCCCGAATTTACATTTATTACTAACAATCTCATGGCATTGAAGGTGATTGGGCAATAAACCTTAGTCAAAGGAAATGGCCTGTCCGTAACAAACAAGGGTGCAAAATGAAAACATCACGACACTGCCCACGATGTGAACATGCTATGTAAAAAACTCTTCAAGGTCACATTGTATGTGACTATCATGATGTAAAAATCAACAGACGGTAAATTGTACTATACGTACATGTAGGCCTACTTGGAGGCCTGGAATTTCTCTTCGAGAGGGCAAGGCAGTTTTCATTTTGCAAAGGGCAATTCCATTGGAAAATGTTAAAGTATGGGAAGCCTTTGAAGGGGCACCAAGGCCAAGACCAGGGCAACGGATGCCATGGCCTTCATAGCCTCTGTGCAATTTCAGGCCTGTATTCTGAACATCCAAGGCGTGAATATCTGTTATAGACTACATACAAGTACCTACATTCATACATCAAAACTCAATACATGTAGTTTTGCAGACACAAGAAGTCATTGTGCTGGGAATGGATTCTGCCCTTGACCCATCAATGGGATTCAGATTAAACTCACAGTCATTCAATGGAACATTAAAGGTGTCTGCTTTGAATCAAGTTACCACCACCTTTGTCACGCTCACCACTGTGCTCAATATACATGTAGCAATGATGAATACAGACTCCTCAAAATCAAAGTCGAGGACAGACTATCTTGCTTTTCCTAAGTTCAAGGCCAGCAAAGGCCACATCAAAATTCACTGAAAAACACAAAATTGTGTATTTTTCATTTATGTTAACTTTAGTACAATGTGCAAGTCTTGATCAAATGCTAACAGTTTAAAGGCTCATTTTGGGGTGAAAACTCCACAAGACACAAAATATACCAAAATTCACAACAATATTATTGAAACCACCCCAATAACTCTCTTCACCTGTACAGCGCAAAAAATGTGCAATTTTTGTTTTGTTGTATGCGAGAAAACATGTGTAAGCACCCTGAAATTCCAGTGTAAAAGAGCCTCGGATAATAAAAGGGGGCTAAAAATGCTTGATTAATCAACCAATGTTTGGCTTGAATGTGCATTATATTGAATTGAAACCGATCAATGTAAATTAAGTACATTGGGAAGATTGGTCTTTGAATTCCTGTTCCAAATCACAATTGACATCCCTGGTAAGAATTTACATTGTAAGCAATTGAGGTGAATTGTTCAATACTGAACTCAGAGGGGTCCGCAATTTTTAAGCACCTGTATATTATAGTCGTTTTGGACACCCCGTTTCATCTTGTCGTTTGCATGTATTGTATGTAAATAAACAATTTGGACACCCAGTTTTTATATTCTTAAACCTTGCCGTATACTAATTGATAATGTACACAAAAGACTGGGATTATTCGAACAGCAAAAATGGCATTCTACAAGCATTATTGTGACGTGTACAAGGTGTCATGTACAGACATCACTGTACATGTACAATCATGCATGAATGACAATAGTATGTTTTAAATAGTTCACTGTAAAAACAAGTCTCATTCGTAGCATCTGCTGGCCACTTAGTAGCAGAAACATGTCATAAATTTACTGATGAATCTGCAAAATGATTGATTAGACGGAGCAACCTACAACTTACAACGCTTTTGTGCACAGCCAAAATCATTGGAACACTTGTTGATTACAAATACACCAAAATGAGCAATGTTGAGTAACTCTTTGCAGATCTTGTATTCAACAAACTCAGGCACTTTTTATTAAAAAACACTAGTTTTTTCCTTGTGTTCTATTACGGCTAAATCTAATGTAATTGTCTTTTCTCCTGTTGTTGTGGTTGTATTTTTGACATGTTCTTGAGCACTGTACAATGTATTTTTACCAAAATAAATTCAATCAGTCAATCAACATACAATTTACAAGTTTTCAGAATTGGAATGCACGACAACAAAAATTGTTGATCGCCATTTTTTGGTGTAGCAAGAACGATGACAGCATGGAATGTTAATCTTCTTTTCGTATCACTTTCTGTAACACCAGGTCAAGTACTACAGGAAAAACACTTCAGTACGTATCTTTATTAGCTTTCATACATGCAATTCATACATGCAATGCATAGGCCTACAAATACAAGTAGTTTTGCTGGGCCTAATTTGTTGCTGATCTGACACGAAAGTTACTTTTATAGATTCAAGAAAAAATAAAGCTATCATAAGGTATGGCAAGAAAAAAATCAACCAATGATAACTTGCAGATAAAAAAACAAATTGTAAAAAAAACAAATATTTTGGCTATGATAACAAATTAAAACTTGTTACTATTCTGTCACGATGTCCTGTTAATTCTATGTTAATGTTTACACATTTATGATGTATGCAGATTTACATACACTCATTAGGCCTACATATTTAAAATTTTCTTTTTGTACATTTTCTTACCTTAATTATGTACATAAATGTACAATGTCTAATCAAATAAAACGAACCTTTGAAACAATTGTTACTTGTATACTGTAGGCACTGTAGGCATAAACACTGTACAATTGGGATATGGCTGCACAGGTAATAAATGTACAAAATGTAAAACATGCAAAGAAAGAATAACTTTTGCAAATAGAAAATACGAATTAAGATTTTTTGTTATGTTTTCCAATAAGGTCAGCCCTGTTTACTAAGTGACTGTACTCCCTACAAACATAACAAAGCCTTCAAAACCACATCCAATGCTAATTTCATCATTGGCTTGCCCATTAACCAATGGCAGTCTATGAGTCACCCATGCTACACTCCAGGAATGTTCTGCAATAACAGGACCCTATGTGTCTGTGTGGTGCGCTCACGAGGAGTGCTCCTTGTATAAAAAAAACCTCATGAATCACATAATTGATGTGGTACATTCATGTAAGAATGTCATCATGGGGCCTACAGTACAGTATGCATGCATTACAAAGTACGAATCGCACTCCGAATGTACATGTATCGTGTACAATGTACGTAGACTGAGGGGAGGGGGAGGGACATGTTGAAATAGACCTGTAGGATACACTCAGCAGGAAATCTTTGTGCCCGCCATGCTTTGTGCATAACGCGTAGTGCGCAATGTGTATTTACATGAAGACACACACCGAGCATATAGTTCCATGTATCCGCATTGCATACTGTGCTATCCGTTAAAAAAATGCCCATTGCTTTGCGTGCATTTCCATTTTAATTATTGCCCACTAAAAATTACGCATGATGAACACACCCACCTTCATATGTACCCTACTGTCTATCAACAGCACCCACATGGGTTGCGAGTATGACACAATGCGTCTCACCCTACGGCACGCCATGCACAAAAGACCTTAGATGCTGGGATCCAAACATATTTTTCTTTGAATTTTGACGAGTCCATTTTTCGTTACTTGAACCAATCTTATAAGCCACGCGCCTTTTTTTTTTACCCTGACTACAAGCCCAAAAGTTCATCCCCCTTCGGTACTGGGTGAGACACAGTGCTCTTGTCTTGTGTGAGGGGAGGTCCATCTAACACATACTGTAGACAGTTGCTACATGTATGTTGAGCTGTGGGGCTTATTGGATTTGTCTAATTGTACCCTTCAGCCTAGTATAATGAAAAAATGTATGTAAGTGTGCACCTCACAGGTTTGCGTATAATAATCACCTACAAAAATTATGGGGTGTCAAACTGTTACTTGAGACCACAAAGTTGTTTCGGGCATTTTTTCCTTTTTATTTGACATACTTTATCACTCTTCAAATTAGCAACATTACGATTGTAAACCAATTATGAACAATCAAATAAAGAGCACTTAAAATAAAAGAATTAGAAAATGGCCCGAGGTGTAAAGGTGGAATTCAGCGAGATTGGCAGCGTCCTCAAAGCACCTTGCACACTACATGTAGCCTAGGGTAAAAATGGTAAAAGCCTGCGATAGGATCAAAACATCACGTTTGTATGTTACGTTTTACTTACAGTGCAGTTTAGCCCCTGGGTACAACTGTACACCATCGCCTCCTTGAGAACAGGATTGGCAAGGATTTATCAAAACACTGTAAGTGGATTTTAATATCTTCATTAAAAGCATTAATTTTGTTATTGTTCTGAATCTTATTTCTTTAAACAGATACTATTGTAGTATAAAAAAAAAGAAAATCTACAACAAAACAAAGAAAAGTATTTTTTGTTCAGCCATGACAAGTTTGCCCACTTTATCTGTTGAGATTGGTTGCATGGATGTGATTGTTCTAAACTCCAAAGTGGATAGGAACAACTTTATTTAACAACAGAACAAGACACAAAGGGGCCTACAGGGTTTGCCTGAAGCTTTTGGAAGCAAAGAACAAGCCAGAGCAGGTCCACCTGGACAGAATTTGGACGAGTCGTCAGGAGTTATAACTGGAGTTTGGCAAGCCGACCAATTCTATTTTTATTTAGGGAGAGTGCAGATATTTAATACAGTGTACCTTAAATGAGCATACCAAATTGTCAAATTGATGTGCCGTTCTGTCAGGGCACATCCTTCCTCCAGGCCATGAGGGTATACTACAACCCTCGTAACTTCCTTGATTTACTGGATTTAATTACTTTAGAGTACTGTGGTCAACCATGCAGCGCCCTTGACTGAGGGCTTCAGCCATCCCACTGATGAAGGCCTTCATGTGTAAACCTTTAACCAAAATCACTAGCAACTGGTTTGGGGAGGCTGCCCTTTAAATTTGTTTTGATAATTTATATCATAGATTATCCAGACCCAAGGGCAAATGAAATCAAATTGATTGCAAGATTTGTTATCGCTTTTCGATGACTTAAATCCTTTGCACCATAAGTGGATGAGCAATCAAGAAATGAAATAAAACTGTAATTTATTTGTTGGATATAATTAGGAAATGATGGTGCAATTGAAGTTCAAATGAAAGACTAAGTTTTGAAAGACAAACCCTTCAATGTACTAAATAAATGTTGCCCCCTTCAAATTCACGTCACAAGAAAATAGTGATAAATAGCCTACTGTTATTACACATGTCATGCCTCTGTGGCCCCTGGTCTTGGCCTTGGTGCTCCTTCACAATATCCCCATAAACTCTAAATGTTTCAACTGAAAGTGCCCTTTGCAAAATGGAAAGTGCCTTGCTCGTTTAATAATGAAATTCCAGGGCTGCATGAAACAGGTAAGAATGAACTGTTTCTATGTACCTGCATTTTTCAAACAAGAACAGTGTGTTGACTGTTGACAGACACAGCATTGTACAAGTATTGTACCGTACATGTATGTGTACGCATACAATGTACAGTACATAGGATACTATAATACAGTGTAAATGGTTGACACAAAACCTGCACAAACTCCACAGTTCCACATTTCACCTTCAACTGTTCCAAGTTCACACTCTCCCCAGACAGCAAGCCAGGCACATTTAAACACGGCATGCAATCAATCACAACCATCTAAGTCAACATCATCTGACAGGGTTTAGACTTTCGCATTTTAATTTCAAATGCCCCTAGCAAACTAATGTAAGGAAATGTAATGGATTCTACGGAACACTAATAATATTACTAGAATACCAACTGTCTGAACTGGAAAAATTTGAAAAGACTTTAAAATGAATTTACAGATACAATGAAGGCCTACATTTTATGTTTTGCTTGCCAATTATCATACAATCTATAGCGTCTGCATTGTTGTAAGCTTACAGTGTCAGTGTTAATTTATTCTATTGTGTTCAATTTGGTAGGTTAGATCATGGAGCTACCTTTGTATAGCTCCATGGTAAAATTGAGCCATCATCATCAATGTCTCTCACACTAGAAGTACAATACATGTAGGCTACTGGACAAAGTTGTTTTCATTGCAAAGTTGTTTTCATTGCAAGTTAACTGTACTATGCAATGTACACACATTGCAAATGGTTTGATGATGATGCACCGGACAACTTGTTTTAGTTGGTACAACATCGTATACTTCATGTATCAGTTTCTAGAGTTCAGGGCTTGCCAACTAAGCATAACAAGTCCATCTGTACTGATGTATTTTCCATTTTTCATTCTGTTCATTTGGAAATGTAGGCCTCTATTAATTTGACTGAATGAAAGCTAAAACTTTCAGGTTTTCCTTTGTTTCATAAACAGGATCTTGGTATTCAATAACATGGTTCAAGGGAACTTGTGATAAGTACAGCAGACACCCAAACACAACAAGAGGGCTTCCTGTTTGTAAAAGTATTGTGAAACATTTTAGGCCTATGAGTATCTTGCAATGGGTCCTCTAACCAGGGAGACCTCCATGCTCTAACACAGTCGTATTCAGTACAGATACTACACAAATGCAACGTGTGAATGAACATCATCACAAAGAACTGTGTTTGTCTATTCCATCACTTATTTTTGGTAGTGTTAATATCAATGTTGCTTTTTTTACACTTAAATGTTAAAGAAGTGTACAGTAATTTGTACACAGGAAATATGAGATTGTAAGCCACACTAGCATTAGTGAATGGGGTAACCACTTGGTTAAACCTGTCTGCCTGACTCATTCTTTATCACGTGTTTGTGACAAACATGGCCAATAATAACATTGGTTGCTGCGAGGCTTTAACGATTTGGTACAGCATTTGGAACAATACATGTATTTCAAACTTTATAGAAAAACCCAATTAATGAACTCTGAAATTCACAACAGCTCTGTGTCTATTACAGTGTAAAATGAGCTCAGTACTCAGACATTAAACTTTACTCTTTAAGGGGCACGGCAACTTTCCTCAAGTAAAGGGAACTTCTATGAGAAAAATCAACATTTGTATTGGAATTTTGCAAAGGGCACCATAATAGTCAGAAGCTTATTTTGTGCACACTGAGTGCTCAAATTGAATAGCAAAAAAAAGGTATTTTTGTAGCAACTGATACAATTTGTGTAGCATTTTGCTCGGCTGTACGAGGGAAATCATTCACTGCTTTCACAAACATAAATTTGTTTTTATCAAAAATCTTACTTTTTGTCGGACTCGGTCGTGGTGCCCCGCATCCAATGCAAAGCACTGTTAACCAACACTCCTCACACCAACATAATTAAAACCAAATGGTGTCTTTACTTTTGGGGTGCTTAGGGAACAAACCAATCTGAGATGTAACTTCAGAGGACAATCTGAGCATACAGATCGAAATGCTAACTTGTAACACCACTGGTTCTTAACAATTATTAGAATGTCCTGATCAGAATGTCCTACTGCAGGCTTAATTTGAGATGTATCTAGGACGGGGAGTCAAAATGCGGTGCAAAGTAGAATACATAAATGGAATTTAAATAATAAACTGTCAAATAATTGATTACTGCAAATTGCCAAATATTTTGAGTGTACTGTAGTGTAAAGAACAATGTTTCATCTGTTGATGCTTGCGTGTCTAACTCTACCACCTGGAGTTTCCTGTCACCTGGTGTGGCATTTTGTAGTGCAAAATGTTTTAATAAAGTTGCATCACACTGCCGAGTGTCACAAGAACCAATGGCATCAATTGGCTACAAATTTTACAAAAACCTTGTTAAAAGTTAAACCAAAACCTAGTACCCTGTCTGTGAACTTGGACCATGGAGCTGCGCTTGGACCCATTTAGCCTGAAATGATTCAAAAGCGATCAAATAATGCAGTACAAGTTTACTGTCAACAAAATATTTTTTGGCATGTGTTTATACTCTTGATACAAATTTTTGCTTAAAGACTAAAAAAAAATGGAGAGGTATTGAAGAAGTTAAGAGTTATCATTTACTAATGTAAATTTTCTATCCATTCTTGTCCATTTGATTTCAGAACTATAGGCCTAAGGTCAAGAAGCTGATAATAGTTGTTGTATTTATTTTAAACAAATCAATTAATTAGGCCTATTGTAAAATAATGATTCACACAAATATTTGCAACCAACCAAAATGCCAAGAGTGATTAACATGTACCATAATTGTTTGCTTAATTTAAACTGACTGATCATGATAATTAATATTTTCCTTAGTATTTTTTAAGGTTTCATAACGTTCAAGTCTTATAGGTTGTTTAATTGTTGAAACTGGGTCAAAGGCAATTTGTAAACAGTCTGCGGAGAATAAAGAACAAACAGTTACGAAAGACAGTGCCATTTAAGTAGTTCCACTGGGCAAAAAAACGTACCATGCATTGCAAAATACATTTGGGAGGTCTATACAGCAAAACCGACTTAAGATTTGAAAAGAAACATGAACCAGTTTTTGAACCTTTCGAGCGGAAAATAAACATCGTTTTGTCAACTGCATTAACACCCAAGAGATGCAAACATTGAAATCCAAAAAAGTCTCTACAACCAACAACTACCAGTTCCTCAAGGAAGAGGGTTTATTTACAAAGGGAAATGAAGTCCACCACACAACCACACTCAAAACAGAGATGAAACAAGGTCAGACTGTCAGACCATGGAGGTAGGTCAGACACAAGTCAGACAAACAACTTAAAATAAGGAAGAGCATGTGATTGTGACGAGGGGAGGCTAAAATTAATTTATAAGTTTTACAACATTGTTTCTGACTCAGTGGTGACTGTCAAACACTCATTTTAATAATTGATAGTCATGAACATTAATAAACCATTTACCAACTTATGAAAACAAAATTACTGACACGCTATTCAAATATTAACTTAAACATGTCAATATTATTACTACTAGAAACCAGATGACCGAAACTTGGTTGGTGATGTTGACAAGTCACAAGTTGAATAAAGTAAAACAACAAAATCATAACTAAATATTTAATGATTAACAGGCTTACAAGGGCATCAATTTTGGCACAATTACGCAGCATTTATTGGGGGTAAGATTCAATATGGAAAAAGGTTGAAGAATACAGTTTCTTACCCTCAATGCAGACGACATGTTCACGAAACTGGTCCTGTAAGTTTGGGTCATCAATTTGCTCCAGAAGGTCGTAGATGGCATAAATATGCGGGTGAACACTTTCAAACCGCTGAATTTCCTCACGAATTGCCCGTGAATTCAGCATCTCCAGGCTATGGGCATTCATCGTCCTCTTCACGACACTTCCTATTGGTGATTCTTAAATATCAGAGTTTATTTTAGGAGAGTAAATGCTTCGTAGGCGAGACAAAACAAAGGGACATTTTCAGCATTGAAATGTTGTCTGCTCTTCGAATGTGTACAGCTAGCTAGTTCACGGATTCAGTGGTGAGGTGTGTACATTGTACACACGTTACATCCTGCGTTTCATGCACACTCTGTGTATTGAGTGTACAGCAATCATGTACGTGTATATGGTACATGTACATTAGGTTTAGCTGACACATCAGTGGTACTTGGCCAAACAATATTGCATCTACAATTTTGGTTACCATCTAAACTACATAAACGCATCCACGCGTGTGATGTATTAGTCTTAGCCCAAGACGTCAATGATTGATAGTGGACATTGTACTGCGCTCGGTTGTAAATCGTAACAGCATGCAGTACACATGTAGACTACCCACTAGAGACACCGACGCGTCGTGACGTTTTGAGCTAAGACTAGTGCCCAAAAGATATATATCCCAGAGTGCTCAGATCCGGAAGAGATTAACACTAACAGCTGACTTTCAAGGAAGCAGACGACACATTGGGGGCGTTGTCTACCTGAGTAGTAAAATTGAAGCTGAGATAAGAAAGAGTGGTAAGAACAATTTGCAAACTCTAACCGGTACATTTACTTCAACATTGCATTTCATTTTGTGTCTCAGTGCTATGATTATGAATGATTGACATCTACCGATTCGAGTTTCTGCTGAGCTGAGTCTATTGTTGTTCCTTTTAATTTTATTTTTTAATGATTTTTTTTTATTTTTTTTCTTTGGGGGGGGGGGTGGGGGTGGAGGCAGCATAAACCCAGACACTCCGATCTGGACTACTTACAGCGCTCAGTTAAATTGGAAATATTTCTGTATCCTGCCACAACTTTGTAAAACAAAAATTACCACACGGAATTTCTCAATAATTGAGTAAATTAGATACCAACTAATTTCATACAAATACAAAAAGTGGTGGCAGAAGGATACGGATTGCTTTCAGATAAAACATTATATTTATATAGGATATTGTTGCATGTTTCTTCCTTGGTGCATGGTTAGATGGTTACTGTACGACCTATCTATGTACGTACAAATGTAGTTATTTCCAATGAACGGGGGCTGGTCATCTCGCCACCTACCAAGCTCGCCACCAACAAAGTCGCCCCCTGCAAAGTCGCCCCCTAACCGGCTCGCCCCGAGTTGTTACAAAGTCGCCCCCTGAGTCAGGGACAATGTCACCCCCAAACAATGTCGCCCCCCTAGCAAAGTCGCCCCCTGACAATGTCGCCCCCAGCCAATGTCGCCCCCTAGCAAAGTCGCCCCCAGAAAATAGTTAGGGTTAGGGTTAGGGTTAGGGTTAGGGTTAGACCTTCCACAAGCACATTCATTACTTCATACAGAATTTTTTCTGAAAATGTTTTAACTATATTTTTTTACCATAATTATTGTAGCCTTAATTATTTTCTGAACAACATCTGGGGGCGACTTTGCTAGGGGGCGACATTGGCTGGGGGCGATATTGTCATTGTCAGGGGGCGACTTTGCTAGGGGCGACATTGTTTGGGGGCGACATTGCCAGGGGGCGGCTTTGTTTCAACCCGGGGCGAGCCGAGTAGGGGGCGACTTTGCAGGGGGCGACTTTGTTGGTGGCGAGCTTGTCAGGTGGCGAGATGACCAGCAATCCCAATGAACACAGGAACCAGCATGTTGGATACGGACATTCAAATAACGCTATACTGGCACCATACGGTATTGTTTTATGATTATCGTTCACTTATTCACAGAATCGGTCATGAGCAGCAACTCGGTGATGCAGTCATACGCTTCATGTTAATGTTGTAATAAAACAAATAAATGTACACTACAAATACAACAACTCAACGCTCTATTTTAAAACAATAATGGTACTTGTAAAGCGTATGTATCTGTCACCTATTGGTCGAGAGCAACAGCTGGAACAGTTGTGCCACATCACGCGATACACGTGACGCGCACAGAAATCTCCTTATATTTTTAAAAGGAGTTGTTTACCAGAGGGTCTTACCATTTTATAGCTGGAGGGGTGTTGTGTTGAAAGAAATCATTGAACAATTATAATATTTTGCATTTTTGTTACTTTTTTACCCAAAAGTGTTGATGTTTTTTTACTGAAAAGGTACTGATGAATGGGAATCAAAGTGTGTTGAAGCGGTTTTAAACTATTGGTTTAAACCCGCCGAGGCCTGGTTCTTGATAATTTACCTCAACCTTGTCTCGGTAAAATTATCAAGAACAAGGCCTCGGCAGGTTTAAACAAACAGTTTAAAACCTCTTCACCGCTTATTGATTCCCTTATTCTAAAATTGAATCTACGTTCCACACTGACCCTGTGGGTTATAACATGAAGACTAGTTGGTAGAACACCAGCATGTTAATCTGAAGGTCGGTTCAAATACTGCACTAGTAAATTTGTCTGTGTTTAACCCCAAGTTATAAGTAGATTTATGTAAATTTTTAATTGAACTTCATTTAGTTTGGGCAAATATTGTTTGCTGGTAGTAAAGGGGGAATCAATCTGTGCGCCCGATACTCTCCTGAGTGTTCTTTTCATTGACCAGGCGTTCTTGTGGGGTTTTTTCTTCCCCCCAGAGATTCACCATGAATGTTGACCATGAAATTGAGTTGCTGGTTCAAGAGATACATCGTCTTGGGACAGCAAGTAAGTATTCAACATTTACAAGGAGACTTTAAAGGGAGTGTATAGGGCCTACCTTAAATAATAATAATATCGAAGTCTTTATATAGCACACGTATCTACCAAACATGGTACTCAAGCCGCAGAGTATATACAACCTTTTAGAAAGATAGGTAATTGCAGTGATGAATTTTGAGACCCAATTATTTAGCACCTTATAAGGGTTTACAATGTGCTACGGAGCATACAGCAGCCACAGCCAGGAACACCCGGGCGAACCCCTTCTCTTTTCAAAAAGTGCACTGGGTTCTTTTACATGCGTTACACAACACATGGGACCAACGGCTTTATGTCCAATCTGAACACTAATGACCATAAAAACTTACTTGATGAGAAGAACTGCAGCTGTTGGTAATGTATAACATTTTGAGAAACCATACACTACAACCATAAGGATGGTTTTAGGGTACTTCTAGAACTTCTGAACTATGCGGTTTCGTTCCGCCATCGTCTACTAATGGACTAATGGGAGACGATAGCGGAACGAAACCACATGTAGTTCTAGGAGTAGTTTTAGGGCAGGAGATTCAAACCAATTTCAATCTGAGAAATGTTTCATGCATGAATGGTTTCTAAGACTGTATCAATTTAAGAATTATTCTTCCTACAATCTCAAAAATGCTTCCATCTGTGAAAATTTAAACTTCATGGTTACCTATGTTGATATAAGATTTAAAAAAAGGAATGGTTCCAAAATCCACAGGCATACATTACCGTTCAGGGGTGGAGATAATGTTGATAACTTATCTATAGGCCCCCTAAGACAAATATTTTCTGAAGTAGGCCCTACATTTTGTTGATTGATGAACATTATCAAAACCTTCTTATTGATTTGAACAAAGAAAAATTTTCTACAGCGGGACTTGACTCACTGATCTCCGGATTTACGTACCGTCACTCTATCAACTGAGCTACACGTATCTAGCCCTTGCACGCACATCACACGCGGCAACCAATGCAACGCTCACCATGTTGGTGGGCAGTTAGGTTTACGTGTATTAACGTTGCGTCGCCTAAAATGCACACTTTACTGCATAACGCGCAGCATAGAGTTATAAAAAAAATGAACAGTGAAATTGTCCACCAGTATGGCGCATTCAAGATTTTTCTGATGATGACGTCAGGTGAAATGGGTCAATCTAGCCCTAATGTTGCCGGTCTCTATTTAAATCAATCTCTTTGTTCGGGGTTGTCAGAAGCTTGACCACAATGACTATTCATAGCCCCCCCCCCCTTGATAAAAAAGAAGCCTTTTCAAACTAACTTGTGAAAAAGCTTTTGAACAATTCAGTTGTGATAATTTGTTGATGATCCCGACATCACTTATTCGACATCATGTCAATACAAATAAATGACGGATACACTGTGCATTGAACACTGACTTTGCATTGCATCTTCATGTGTTGTGTTTGAAGGAGCTGATGGCAAGCTTGCTGTGACGTTTGGAGTTTTATTCAACGATGACAGATGCGCCAATATCTTTGAGGCCCTCGTTGGAACCCTGAGAGCTGCTAAACGCAGGAAGATTATCAGCTATGATGGGGAGCTCTTACTACAAGGCGTCCACGACAAGGTGGAGGTGTGTCTTCTACAAGAAACTTAAAAAAAGAGAAAGAGGCAGAGTACTACGGTAGTGGACAAATTTATTTTTTATGATCTCAGTGACTGACTGGCTGGTGTGTGTGTGGGTGTGCCACGCATGAAGCCAAATGGTGAAATGATTTAATGGGAACACACTCTCAACAGCCTGTATGCGTCAGTTTTGTTAACAGACATCCTAAACTTGAGATGGTTTGACCAGATGACGGCCATTTACTTAATAGATTATTAGTGAACTTAGAGTGTACTGTTTTGTTTTTTGGGTGGTGTATTTTTGTTACTAATACTAATGGTATACAATAGTTCTAGTTTTTAAATAGATATTTAATACAAGCAAACTATTTAAAGAATGCATTGAATGAATTACATGTACAAATTGTAGACAAATATTGGATGTAGTAGGCCTCATGAATTTGAAACTGCAACTTAAGAGCTATCAGTGGAATTTTGAAAATTGTTGAAATAGGCATTATAGTCTCCTACTTTCGTCCGACGTCTGAAAATCAGAAAAATTGTGATGAAATAGCCTGAAATATGTAGCAAACTAACGCCATACTTGTGCTCAAACATTATTTTCCTACTTTTATCCCTATGACTAAATATCGTGCTTGAATATAATGCCCCGACGAAGGTATCAAGTTTTGTTGAAAGGTGATGTGCTTCCTTGTTTATGAGACTGTTATTAATTTCTTAAAGTGCCTTTTTCTATTTCTGATATCTTTCCAACCACCTTCTTTAGTCTAGTGATCCTTACACCGACGTCATACACTCTACTATCTGCTATGATCGCCATTTTGGGAGTCAGTTGCACATTTATATTATGGTATGCCTAAGATACAATGTAGCCCTATGGCTTAAAAAGCACACTTACATGTAGTACACACAGGGATATTGACTCACAAAAAGGGCGCAACCAAGATTGTTGTAATGAATGATGTTGGTCAGGTCAATTGGGTCATGGTTCACATCCTCAAATGGAAAGTCTTTGTCATTCAAATCCTGTGTTCCAATTTTATTCCAATATTCATTTTAAATAACTACATTCCTTGTTAACTCAGCATGTCGCAATAATAATGCTGATTTATGATATTTTATAGTAGTAAAAAGTGTGTAAATAGTTGAACACCAGGGTATTGCAAATGATAGATTCTTTATTAAAGTGTCTTGGTCAAGCAGATAAGAGCACCGAACTCAGGCTCTGGTGTTTCTGTTCAGCAGAGTGTGGGTTCAAGTCCCGGTCGCGACATTTGTGTCCCTGAGCAAGACACTTTCAGGCATGTGACATGTATCCATGAAAAAAGAGGAAATGATAATATTTTTATACGTTTGTACACAAAAAGTGAAGGAAAAAAGAGAAGTCAAAACCCCCAAAAGAGGAAATCAGCTGAAAAGAGGAAGTCTTTACTATAATTGCTTCTCTCCCACCCTGGGGTCAATGGGTAGCGGTGAGGGCAGAGATAGTTTTTGAGATTGATTAGCTTAGTAGCGCATTCTTGATGCACAGGCTGTTTACTCCCAGGGAGCCGAGATGGTTTAAGAATGAATCAAATGGCCCAGTGACCAGTAGTAATAATGTTGGACGGGCTTTGAGACGCCCTTCGGGTGTGTAAAGGGCATTATCAAAACCAAATATTAGTGTTCTTATTATTAGAATTTATGTAAATGACTCCAAGCTTGATCCAAAGATTTACAGAAGGAGCATTCAAAGGCGGATCCAAAGGTCCACTTAAAAGAGGGAGGGGGAACATGTGCGTCACATGACGCTTGAAACCCCACCCCTTTATTACTCAAAACATGGTGGGTTGCAATGTATTGATAAAGTGAGGCATATATAAATGGTCTTGCTATCATGGTTTTCAAGGACCAAATCATTTAGAGTCGGGATGGTGTTGTGGTATCGGTCCTTGCCTTCCACCTCTAGGTTCAAATTTTGAGCCTGAATGTGTGTTTCCTGGAATAAATCGCTGGGGTTTTCCTTTAACTGGTACTTCCTTCCTTGTCTTCCCTACATGTGGTTCTTGGCTAGTACAGTGGTATTTAGTTCCCTTTTCTGAGAATCCTTGGCTCACAACCAGTATTATTATAAATAGATGTAATCATTCTCTATTCACATTTATCTTCAAGTACGTGCTTAATCCTCCCAATCAGATTTGCAGAATGGAGTGATGATATAAACCTATGTTGCACGGCTAATATCACTACCTGCGTCTTGTGTGTTCTACGTCACAAGTCAAGTTTGCTTGAAGATAAATACATTATCACATGCGCGCTCGTGGAATACGCACAAATATAGCGCATCTGCATCCTCCAACTCGGCCTTCGGCCTCGTTGGATATGGGACGCAGAAGTGCTATATTTTTCCGTACTCCACTCGCGCTTGTGTGATAACTTGTAGTATTGCTACTCTGCTGGTGTTTTAAATCTACACAATGATATATATTATAAATGTCAAAACATTCCAGTTAGTTTTCTCACACAAAGAAGCTTGACTTTTTACCCTGCAGGAATTATGAATACCGTAAAAGGTAGACTAACAAGAGCAATAAAATTGTACTGCATACATGTACCTGCATCTGTAAAATCATTAAAGTATTGCATAAGAAAATTTCATGCGAGTGTACATTTAATTACCAATGATATTGTATGAAATGATATTGTATGAAACTTTTTTACAGATATATGTTAAGCTTGAAATCTTTAAAAATCTATTTCCAGATAGATGTCAAAATTCTTTTGTTCCCAGCTATAAAACCAAGGAAAATAATAACATTTAAATATACAAACCTAAGTACACACAAGGCCTGGAGGCCACTTCAAGGTGTGGGCTACAATTATTTTTGTCCAGAGGCCATTGCCACCTACTCCTAGGGCTGAAACAGGGTTACCCCTTTCACAGTCCATACGAATGTAGGCTTGGGTATCTCCAATTCGAAGCCTAGCCGGTAGAGCAGAAAGCACTACCTCCCCAATTTTATGTAGCAAGTGTCACGACCGGGATCCGAACCCACACCCCGCTGATCAAACACCAGTGCTTGAATCCGGTGCTCCCAACCGCTCGGCCATGACACTGCCACGGATTGGAATTTGTTATAAATTAAAGAGTAAACATCTAATCAGAAATGTTACATTTATAAAGTACAGTTTTTAGTCACACATTTCTGTAGTATCAGCTGAATGGTTTATACATGTTCATAAAAAAAAGCATGAAGGACATTTGTATTGTAATCAAACAAGAATTTCAATGCTACAGCGATGAAATCCACCAATTTCAGGCCTGGAACTACACGCAGGCCACAACCTCTGTTGCTCCTGGTCTTTGCCTTGTGCTCCTCAAAAAGTTCCATAAAACTTCAAGATTAATTAAAGAAAGTGCCCTTTGCAAAATGAAACTGGCCTTGTGGTCTCAAAGATGAAATTCCAGGCCTGCAATTTACACAATTTTTGCTGTAAATTTATGTTGCTTTTCATTCTCAATTTAAAGATGTCACACTGTCCCTTTGAAATATAGTATTAAACAACATATAAATGCTATACATTACAGTGGGTAATCAAATAGTATAGGCCTGTAAACCAGTAACTTTTCATCAAGCAAGAGTATCCCAATATAACTTGGGTTTGTACAAATGCCGTCATTAAAAGCAAACACAAAATATAATACAAAAAATACTCCCTGGATCCGAATATCCGAATAAGTATTGTACTGGGACAAGGTAGTATTTTAAGTACGTCTGTGTGTTATGCAAATTAAGTTACTGGTATTTAACCCTTTATGTCTCGGTACAAAAAGCTGCAGCACATTTAACAAGGATGTAGGTGAGACGTGATGCAGCTTTATGAGTATACACTGAGACGATCTATGAAGATCAAGTGACTCGTAGCTCCGTTGCCCAGTGAGGTGGTCTGTCATCGTAAGCTACCCCGGCGCAGCTCTTGATCTTGCCAACGCCTGCCTGGCTGGATCCTACAGCTCCAGAGTCACCTGAAGAGTTATACAAATAGACCAGAAAGAAACAGAGGTCATTACTTAGACATTAACAGTGGGAGAAGCTGGGCCCAAGTTCATAGAGAAGAGGTTTGCCTCGGTGTTTGTGTCGTGGTCATGTGGTTAACAGCACCGGACTCGAGCTCTGGTGTTTCTAATCAGCAGAGTGTGGGTTCGAGTCCCAGTCGTGTCGCCCGTGTCTTTAAGCGAGACACTAAACCATGATGCTCCTTTGGATGGGACATTGGTTCCATGTGTTGTGTAACGCGCAGAAAAAAGAACACAGTGCACTTATCAAAAAGAGGAGGGGTTCGCCCCGGTGCTTCTGGTTTGGTTGGCTGAATAATGCACAACAGCACCTTTCAAGCCATTAGCTTCACATACCTTGCAGGCAAAAATAAGCGCTTTGATACGCCCCTTAGTGAGTGTGATAAAGCGCTGAACAAGAACATAGTATTATTAGTGTTCTGGTTTGATTGGCTTCACATTATGCCACAGCACCTTGTAAACCATTACATTGTGTTTAAAGGAATTGGTCCCAAACTTCAGCGAGTAGCTCCACATATACCTTGTAGGAAAATACTGACAGCGCATAGAATGGTTTACTATAAGGGAATCAATGTGTGGTGAAGAGGTTTTCAACCAGTGGTTTAAACCCGTGCCGAGGCCTGGACTTGATAATTTTACTGAGACGAAGTCGAGGTAAATGATCAAGAACCAGGCCTGGTGGGTTTAAACCACTATTTGAAAACTGATTCAGCACACTTTTATTCCCATTCATAAATACCTTTTCGGTCAAAAAACATCAACACTTCTTGGTCAAAAGTTAAAATAAATGCAAAAACTATAATTCTTCAATGATTTCTTTCAACACAACACCCCTCCAGCTATGAAATGGTAAGGCCCTCGGGTAAACAACTCCTTATAAGGAGATTGCTGTGCGCGTCGCGCGTATCGTGTGATGTGGCACAACTGTTTCAGCCGTTGCTCTCGACCAATAGGAATGAAGAAACTGTCTTATAAGCGCAGGGGGGAGCTCGCGTGTCACGCCCATGTAATAACACTTTTTACTGGTGTTATATCATCCGTTCAAACAACCCCTGGTGATGCCCTTTCGACCAATCAGAATGGATAAACTGGCTTAGGTATTTATGAATCATTATTATTATTCATGAAAATACACTTAATTTCACACTGCTTACCAGCATCCTCATCGGTGCTTGTACTAGACGCAGGCTGTTCTGTCTGCTTAGACGCCAAGCTACCCAGGTCTACTGATTCACTGTAGGGCGTCTCCAACAACTTCAGAACGCGCTGTACCTACAAAATAAACGCGTGGTAAACCTTACCAAAAAATAATCAAGACGACCTCACACTTAAACATTATAAACAGCCTAGTTTTAACTAGCCATTTCTAAGAAGACAAAAATTTCCTTCAAGAAGTCTCAATTTATCAGCCAACAAAGGGTTAGATAGCTCAGTTGGTTAGTTGGAGATCGTTGATTCCATCTCTAGTCAAATACTCTCACTTCAACCCCAAAATATTTCAAATTTACACAGTGAGTTTCCCTTGAACTTACCTCTGTGAAGTCCCCCTTCTCAGCAGCCTCTATGGCATTCTGTGCAATGTAGTTTCTCAAGATGAACCTTGGGTTGTTTGCATTCATGACATCAACTCGTCTCTGGCTGAATTCCCTACAAGCCTCTTCTCCATTCAGTCCATCCAACTCCTTCAGCAGCCTGTCTCTGTAGGCAGCCAGCCAGATCTCCCAAGACCCTCTATCCGTCTTCATCTTTTCATCTTGACTAAGATTCTGCCAGGGATAATAATAATAATCATAATAACAATAATAGTAGAAATAATAATACAATAAATTTATATGGTGCATAATGCAAAAAAATTAATGTAAAAAAAATAATGTAAACAATTCAAAAATTAACAAAAACATACATATACTAACAAGATTCAAACAAATGAGCCATTAAAAGCAATTTGAAAATCTGAAGAGTCAGCTTGACGAATATGAATAGATAAGTCGTTCCAAAACGAAGAAACAATGAAGTGGAAGGCTCTTTGACTATAGAATTTAGTGGAAAAGGTAGCCACTGGTCTTAACCTCGGTGCCCCTTCAAAATTTTCCTGTTGTCTTTAGGATCTTACAGTGCAAGTGCCTTTTGCAAAATGAAAATGGCCTTGCCCTTTCAAATGAAATTCCAGGCCCGACGATTGCTTTACTTCTTATAGCACCTTGTCGGAGGCAACTTTTACAGGCAACCTGGAGGCCACCAACTGCAGTGCATGCAGGACCACTTTAGTAGCACTGGGGTCACTCTTCAAACAATGTCTCACGATCCCCAAGGCAGTGGACACTACTGGTAATTACTCAAAATAATTATTAGCATAAAACCTTTCTTGATTACCAGTAATGGGGAGAGGTTGATAGTATCAAACATTGTGAGAAACAGCTCCCTCTGAAGTGACGTAGTTTTCGAGAAAGAAGTATTTTCCACAAATTCGTTTTCGAGAACTCAGATTTAGAACTTGAGGTCTCGAAATCGAGTATCAGAAAGCACACAGCTTTGTTTGACAAGGGTATTTTAACTTTCATTATTATCTCGTAACTTCGACGCCCGATTGAGCTGAAATTTTCACAGGTTTGTTATTTTATGCATATGTTGAGAAACAGCAAGTAAGAAGACTGGTCTTTGACAATTACCAATAATGTCCACTGTCTTTAAAAAGTCTATAAGCAACTTTTGAAGCAGCACCAAGGCCAATACCAGGGGCAACAAAGGCTATGCCCTCCATGTTCTCTGTGTAACTCCAGGTCTGGAAATGACATTCTGGACTGCCAAATGTACTCTTTATAATAATAGATGGATTGCACTAAGCATCATTAACCGCCATATTTGATGAAATGTGCATGCGTGCAAGGCTATCATTGGCTAAGAGCTGCGGTAGCGCGTACACATATGCACTTTTGCATTGTTTATACATCAAATATGGCGATTGATGACGCTTAGTGCAATCCATCTATCGTGCTCTTTACAACGAGAGTTGCCAGTGTGCCTTTCCTTACTTGAATATCCTTGGCTTTTTCCATGCGTTCCAATTCCTTCATGAGTTTTTGATGACCACCTCCAAGCTGCTGCAACAACTGAGGGTTCATCTGCATCAACATCATCATCATCTGAAGCTCTCTGGGTTAAAAAGGTAGAGTCATAGATTGGTTAAAGGAACACGTTCATTGGATCGGTCGAGTTGGTCCTTGAAAAGCATTCTGTAACCGTTTGTTATAAAATTGGTATGGTTAGAAAGATGTTGTAAAAGTAGAATACAATGATTTACACAAATATGCCTCAAAATTGCGTGGTTTTCTTTTTACCTCGTTGACTAAACACGGTCGGCCATTTATGGGAGTCAAATTTTTGACTCCCATAAATGGCCGACCGTGTTAGTTCGCGACGTATAATAAAAACCGTGCAATTTTGAGTGAGTGTGGATCATTATATTCTACTTTTAAAACATCTTTCTAACCATTAGCATTTCATAACAAACGGTTTCAAACGCTTTTTATAGACCAACTCGTCTGATCCAAGGCAACGTGTTCCTTTGATATTCCAAAAATCTACCTTGTGAGAAACACTGCAACTGTTGATTGCATCATTTATTTTGTGGAAGGATTCTCTTGATCTTAATTATAAAAATGAAGAGAAAAAAATGTAAAATAGATTTCCGGTTACAAAAGGAGAAATCACACCTCTGAGTAATACAACATTTTGACATGGACCAACAACAATGTACCTTCCATCCATCCTCGGTGCTAGTGATTCCTTCATTTCCTCTGCCGTACTGCACTGAGACAAGAGGTATGACATCACTGCCTCATCGGAGTCCTGGCTGGCATGACCACCACCAGGCAGAGGGAGTCGACTCAGGCATCTGAAGGAGTTAGTGAAGTCTGCTTGAGTCTGCTGCATGGTGGCTAGGAATGCGTCCACGAGAGCTCTGCCACGAATGAGGAAACGGAGGAGACAATGAGGTTGCGTGGATAAAGGGTCAACAGGCCAGAGACTTCCTTGTTGTAAGGGCAAGGCGGTTTTTTTATGTTGTAAAAGGCACCTCTTTTGTGAAGGAAATCTAAACTTGAGCTGAAAAGTTTCCAGTCACACTCTTCCTAACTTAGGATTGATCTTAGGGTTCAGTTCCGTATCCAAATACGTAGGATGCATTGAACCCATACTAAGTTAGAGCGGGTTACTCGTCAGATGCATTGAACCCATCCTAAGTTAGAGCGGGTTACTCATCCTAACTCGAGATAGGATTGATCCTAGGGTTTCGTGAAATGGACTGCAGGGCACCTAGGCAATAACCAGGGTCATGGAGGTAGTTGCCTCTGTTGCCTCCGTGAAGCATCAGGCTCAGACGTGCAAACCCCTGAACCTCAGAATGAGTAACTATCCATGAAAGAAGAGGAAAAGAGAAAGCCGGGCAAGAAAAAAAGAGAGGACAAGATAATATTTCCATAACAATCAGCATGAGTAAGCTCCTTGGTGCTTGCGCGCCCTCTACAGATTGGGTCCTTCCTTAGGGCCCCTTAAGGTGGTTTAAGGGGTTTTCCTAAACGTGTTTCACTTGCCGGGCTGGATGAGTCAAGAAAAATGAGGTTTACTTTATTTTGAAATCCTTCAGGGGCGCTACCGCTTTTATTTAATGATTTGTCAGTTTGTGTCTTCCTGATTGTTTTTTGTCATTGCACTTTTGTACCATACCCTTTGAAATATACAAACGAAATGAAAATGAAATAAAGGATGGGTGGTGATTTAGACAAGATTTTGCTGGCATCAATCAGTCAGTCTTCAATACATTGGATTTGCAAAGTGGAATGTATGAGACCATAACAACTCTTTTCAGAGCCAACACTCCTCCAAAAAGGAGGAAGGAAGAGAAGGAGCTCGAACGACCCGCAAAACTGCAGAGTAACAAAATAATACCCTGACAATGCCTCTGTCTGACCAGTGGAAAAAGATAGGAGACCTCCAGCTGGACGGTCGATTAACGAGTGGGATTAGATCTCTTTGTACAGAACCCGTTGTACCGCCGCTCTGCACCGTTGCCTTCGTGTAAAGTTGAATCTTTGGAGACAAGAGTTGTGAATATACACGTTTTCATTGACCATTTGTGGTATTACATCGAAATATCATAGCATATTTTAACATTTTTTGCAACTTTCCGGTCACTAGCGGTGGATCAAAATTTGGGTATTAGCACTTGGGTGGTTGGTATTCAACTGTGTTTTTCGATTTGGTGGGCGAAAGTGTACACACATTAATTATCAGGTCTCAAAAAAGTTGTTTTTTCTTTATTATATCCATACGATATACGACACCATAGATGAGTGAAGAACCAAGTGCGCACGCGCCAACTCACATTCGCCAGGTCACCCATTGTTTGTATAAGGTATGTGGGTGATTACGAGGTGTCGTTCAACGGTTGCGGTACCACAGGTTCGTCTTTTGAAGTCCCTTCGTTCGAGCTCCTTCTCTTACTTCCTCCATGGTTTCAGGTACTGCATCTCTTTGAAACTCCTTGCCTGTTGGATGTTTCCCCCCATCCTACAATTTGGACTGTTTTAATAATAACAATTCTTGCCTCCGGCTCTCTTGAGTTATTTTCATGTTTAATAATTTTCTTCTTGTAGCCCCTTAAAGCCATTGGACCCTTTCGGTTCAGAAAAAAAAATAAAAGTTCACAGATTTACAAATAACTTACAGGGTTTACAGAAGGCAATGGTGAAAGACTTCTCTTGAAATATTATTCCATGAAATGCTTTACTTTTTGAGAAAACAGCAAAACAATATAAATTCTCGTTAACGAGAATTACGGATTTATTTTAAACACATGTCATGACACGGCGAAACGCGCGGAAACAAGGGTGGGTTTTTCCGTTGTTTTCTCCCGACACCGATGACCGATTGAGCCTAAATTTTCACAGGTTTGTTATTTGATATAGAAGTTGTGGTACACAAAGTGTGGGCCTTGGACAATACTGTTTACCGAAAGGGTCCAATGGCTTTAACTAGAGTGGCTTTTAGCCTTGTTTAAAGGCAGTGGACCCTATTGGTAATTACTCAAAAATAATCATGTTAGCATAAAACCTTACTTGGTAACAAGTAATGGGTTGAGGGTTAATAGTAATAAACATTGTGAGAAACGGCTCCCTCTGAAGTGAGGTAGTTCGCAAGAAAGAAGTATTTTTCCATGAATTTGGTTTCAAGACCTCAGATTTAGAATTTAAGGTCTCGAAATCAAGCATCTTCATTTGACCAGGATGTTTTTTTTTCATAGTTATCTTGCAACTTCAACGACCAATTGAGCTCAAATTTTCAGAGGTTTGAACATTATTTTACACCAAGTGAGAAGACTGGTCTTTGACAATTACCAATAGTGTCCAGGAGAACTTGCATTTTCTTTTTAAATCAGTCTGAAATAACTCTTACTTGTCTTCGGGCAACTCTTTGTTCAGTAGCCCTAGTTTCTTCCTCATCTTCGCCAAGTAGCACCTTTCGTACTCTTCATCATACAGCCCCAGTTCTGCTTTGGAGACTTCTTCTGGAAGTGCCATGGAGATCGCCTCTGCCAGCTTCTCCATATTCCAGCGGCATATCTTTGGCTGGTTGGCATATGTGTACCGACCACCATCGTCTGAGGGAAAAAAACATGAAAGTTTTGCTGCTGTTTTTTTGTAGACAAAGCTGTAAAGGTAGCTATAAAAGAGTTGTTCGAAGCTTACGTATTGATAAGACCGTTTTTTCAATGCGCCATATTGTTTTACCGCGTGAGGGCGCTCTCAATAGTATGTGTATCACTTCCATGGTGATACGCGATTCGTCCTGCACAGTGTTAATAGGCGTTCTGTCACTTTTGTTGCACCGTAGTTTTAAGTTGCTTTAGAGGTGGATTATAACGACTCCTTTAAAGCCATTATACACTTTCGGAACAGAAAACAAAATTACAGTTCACAGATTTACAAATAACTTACAGGGTTTACAGAAGGTAATGGTAAAAGACTTCTCTTGAAATATTATTCCATGAAATGCTTTACTTTTTGAAAAACATTAAAACAATTATTAATTCTCGACACTGAGAATCACAGATTTTTAGTAAACACATGTCATGACATGGCGAAACTTGCAGAAACAAGGGTGGGTTTTCCCGTTATTTTCTCCCGACTCCGATGACCGAATGAGCCTAATTTTTCACAGGTTTGTTATTTTATATATAAGTTGTGATACACAAAGTGTGGGCCTTTGGACGGTACTGTTTACCGAAAGTATCCAATGGCTTAAAAGTCTTGTCGTCCGGGATAGATGATGTCTGTGGTGGTAATGTGTTCCAGTCTTCTGTATCTGTTTTGGGTATGAATGAATATACCCCCAGAAGTGATTAAGAGCGCCCTCATGCGGTAAAAAGTATCGCGCATTACAGGCATTATACGGGAGGATAAATGACATCATTGTTTTGTCTAAAAGCTTACTGAACTGAATCTGAACAATTCCTACAAAATGCAAACAGTTGATTGTGGTTGCTACAACCAAAATTAAGGATAATGTAGTTACATCATGTACATGCTGAAAAAGGTTTTTACCTTTTTTCTCTTGAATCACACATTACCTGAAGTGTTGCATATATGTTCTGGGTTGTATGCATCCATAAAGCCATATGGGCCATAGTCAATAGTCAATCCAACAATGCTCATGTTGTCCGTGTTCAACACTCTGTACAAAAATTACAAACAAATTCAGAAGATTAAAGAGCCAATAAAGGATCTCAATATGTCAACTATTACCTTTTTATGGCCAAGTAGACATCGGAGATACCGGTTAATAACCATTTTACTCTCAAAATTTGCATTTAGTAATAAATAACTCGAGTCAAAAATGCACCCGGCCCGCGCGGCTTTTTCAGCCGAGAGTCAAAAACGGCTTATCTATTATAATGACCCTGGACGCCAGTGACATATTTCCCCTATTGGTTTTATACACAGTTCTCCAGCTTTGGCATTTCCACACCAAATAGCCGCCACTGATGTCACGATTCCTTTGTCGCGCGGGTTTGGTTGACTCCACGTTTTTCAGAAATTTTGCTTGGAGTGTTCTGGAGAAAACCCATTTTTACCATGTTTTAATGTGAGGTAAGAGACTCGTTATATTTGTTATGTTTCCTGGATGGACTGCAGTTGTTAGAAAACTGTAATATCTATATATTTGATATCATCCTTTATTGACTGTTTAACTATTTAGGTAGAAGTTAAGAAGTAGGACAGTTCTTTTCAGAACTGAGATGTCTCCTGAACAACCAAATAAATCTACTCCGCGGTAGTAGAATATATAGCAAGACAGTTCTCTAAAGAACAAACTCTACCAGGCAAGTACACGCATGGTATTACCGCAAACCAAATACATTATACAAATATAACATGATTTGAGGGTGACTAGTCGATGCTAGCTCCCCGAGGTATTGGAAGTTGACAAACTAGATCCCGAGGCAAAGCCGAGGGAACTAGTTTCGAGGGAATAGCATCCGGTGATGACGTCGCACAATGGTAATGAGCATGACAAGTAGAATAGTTCCCGGGGAGCTATTACTTGTCACGCGCATTCACCACTTGCGTGAATACCCGCGTGCGCACTTGGTAATGAGCAAAATTAACACCTGGCACGTGATGGTGAATGGGCCAATGAGAACTCGACTCTCGGTCATGAATATGTATGAGGTATAGTAAATATTAATACCTCACCATGCGATGCCTCAAATCAAATATATTAACTATTTAACAAATAAAAGCAAAGGGCCATTCAAAGACTTTGCCAGTGCAAAAACTGCCCTCAATAATATTGTAAAATGCAAGAACCAATGGTCGATATTTTAAAGGTGGTTTTGTGAAGTTTATGCTCTGTCTTTTCCTGTTCTTTTATAATACTGTTTTCAATGGTATAAGTTTACATTAACACAACATGAATTTGACAGCAATCTTATAAACTTAAAATCAAGTCTGAGTACATCCTCAGTCGGGATTGAGTACATGACTTTCAGTACAAGTATCTTGCGAAATGAGTCTCAATACACAAGGAAAGAATTTGTTAATCCATTGATACACCAACACATCCTATTCCTACTCATGGCTAATTAAGGAGGGTCTTTCTTACCCATGACAGAATCCCACACATTGCCACTCAGCTACGAGTTGAGCAGTCAACTTGACGACTTCTCTGTAGAATGCTAGATAGCGATCATGCGTTGAGTCTTTATGGCTTTCATAAATCTGAAGAAAAGGTTGAGACAACAAGGGTTACAGACATGAACAAAACGGATAGTTAATCTGTATCAAAATGAAGGAACAGTTAAAGGCACTGGATGCTTAGTACTGGTAATGACCCCGATTGGCTTGTTAGCAAATAATGTAGTTTTCACCCTGTAGAAATTAAAGTCTTAACAACACAGTCTTTGCAATTTTTCTAGCTAAGGAAAAAGCGACATATTTTTCAGGGCATGTCTTAAAGTTCCCCAAATAATTCTTGCTTATACCCCGTTCACACAGCTCTACGACCTTACGAAGACCATGCCGATCACCGCGATCACAAAAATTTATCAAGTCAAGACACAATCGCCGCCCAAATCCAGCAATTAAAAAAAATACATCATGACTGTACTGCTTCTTTGTCGAAAAGTGTTGCCGACTCACTGCCACAACGTTAACACCTAGACCAATGCCGACCGAGCGGTTGTTTCTGCTTCAAAATGATTGCCGACGATGCGGCGTTTTCATTACGACCCAGGAGATCTTACCACGATGCTACCACACTGCTTGTATGATAATGGCATTCCCACTATGACTTTGCCCCGTTATAAGCGTGGGGAGAGTACGCAACTTCCCGACCTAGCAGATCCCTTCCCGACCAAACCACGCCCATGGAGATCCTTCTAAATTTGGCACACGATTGGCCCCCAGTTAGCCACGCTCTCGGCAACTTTTCCAACGTAGTAGAAGCGGCATCTATGTGTGTGAACAGGTTATAGCCCATCTACAGATATATCCTAGAACGTGCTTCATGACCTGCATCTCTCAACCCATAATACTTTACTCACTTCTGCAAAGAAAGTTTTGATGACGTACTCCAGCATTTGTTCCAGAATATCTTTCCGACCAACACTTGGGCCCCCTCGACCCGTCGTACTTTGCAGTGGCTTGAATATTTCAAACGACCCAATCCTGAAATGGAGGATAATATGTTTGTACGTACACCTTCCAGTAATTCTAAAAAGTTTTTAATATTTGTTTATTTAGTCTAATTTTGTTAATTCATAACAAATCTTAACATCTAACATCTCACGTTGAATGACATGTTTATTTGCCAACGTTTTCTAAATTGGTAGGCAGACTTATTTTTCTGACTGGAACAAGACCGGGTGCCCTAGGGTGCATCTATTATACGAGGCCTAATTGTACTATACTATGCTTACACAGAGGCAACGACCTCTGTTGCATCTGGTCTTGGCCTTGGTGCCCCTTCAAAAGTTTCCCAAAGACTTTAACAATTTCCAGTGAAAGTTCCCTTTGCAAAATGAAAATGGCCTTGCCAACTCAAAGATTAAATTAGCCATAGATAGATAGATAGATAGATAAAATGGTTTATTAAAAAACTGTCCTCGCAGCACAAAGGCTGAATTACAACAATTTTACACAAATTAAAAAATTGAAATTAAATAGGAGGCAAATTGGTAATAACAATTTAAAAAATATGTGGAATAGTTAAGCCACTCACCTAAATTTACTCATTGAAAATTGCACAATGAAATTGAATTAATTTTACTCAAAAATGGTGTGACAATACAACAAAACAGCAGACAAGAATTGAAAATGTTATAATCAAGAAAAACAAGCAAAAGACCAATTAAAATCTTATCTCAATGCTATTATATATATTTATCAATTAACAGTTGCTGTGTCAATGATGAAATAACAAGTGCTTCGATTTTTGCGAATATAAGATCTGCAAAGAGGTTTTTTATATATTTATACAATTATCTGCTGTTTATTCAGTGTCTTTGTAACAAAAATGGTACCCAAGTTTGTGTGATTTACATAACACTTGACCTAACCTTATAAATGTTGGTGCTATCCGTAACACTATCGTTGACCTCTCCTGTATTGGATTCCCAGTGTAGAAGATGTCACGTATAATCTTTGTGTCAGACGTCACACATGATCCAGCTTAAAGGGAAGGGGATATATGTAAAATTGAACAAATAAATAAAATAACAAAACTTTCTGCAATATTGCTGAGATGTTGAAATGTCCCCCATGGCTTATTTCAGGAAAGGGTCTTCCAAAATAAGTATGCAAAGATCTTTCACCAATGACCAATGATATACTTATCATTTCAAAAACTACTTCCAAAAAGCAGCTTTATGTAACTGTCCCAGACAAGTATATCCTGTAGCCAATTTCATACAGCTGCATGCTTTAGCACAAAAATCACTTAAGTGCAAAACAATTTAGCTTAGCAGAAATGGGTTACCAGCCAAAGTACCATATATTATTTGTACATAGTTTGTAACTGGTTACCAGGTATTTGTGCTTAGCAGACATTTGTTAAGCAGTATTTTGTCCATAAGCAGCTGTATGAAATTGGACCCTGGTAGTAAAACAAGGTAAATGTTGTTGCTTTACCTATGTTAAAGTCTTGCCTTCTAGGTACCTTACCTCTAGTTGTTGGTATTCCGAGGTGATGCATAGCTTCACTACACAGGAACTCCCTAATGCTAGATCGTAGTACTTTTCGACCATCACTCTGCCTGGAGTATGGTGTAGGACCAGCGCCTTTCAGTTGAATCTCCCATCGCTCACCTGACGGGTTAACAACCTCTCCTAAGTACCTGTTAATTTAAATAGAATACCTTCCTTTTAAAACCACTTTGAGCATAGCTCGCTAGGTTCATGCGGTTCATGCTGTACGAGCTTGTGCTCCTAAACTTTGGAACGCTTTACCTAATAACATCAGGCGCTGTAGTTCTCTTCCATTGTTTAAAAGCTTGCTTAAAACTCATTTGTTTAAATCCTCTTACACTTAGCTCGTTACATGTCTTGACAGTAGATTATTCATTGTATAATTTTGTATTATGTTCTACATTTCTTTTTTGTTGTATGTATTGTTTTTTTGTTCTGCGCCTCGGAATAGGGTCTTGTACACTAGATAGATGGCGCATTATAAATGCATTATTATTATTATTATTATTATTATTACATGCTGGAAAGCAAAGTCCAGGGCTAGAGCTGCTTTTAAAGATGCTATGTCAGATTTTTTGCCCCAAACATTAAAAAAAAAGATTTTTTTGAGTGAATGGTATTTCAAAGAGTATCACCCACTCTAACGAAAACAAGTTTAACTTTTACTTTTAATGGTCAGGAACCATGACAAAAATTTAACACGTTTCTTATAAAACACATAAGAATTGGTCACGTGATATATTGTCGGGATCCCGACAAAAACTAATTTTGAGCACTTTATTTCACTGCTACTTAATAATTGGCGGACTTTTTCGAGCAAAGGCTCAAATGAAAGCTTGTAACTTTCTCGACCCCCATCAAAATACCTATTGAATTTTAAATCAAATCGCCCAAAAATCTGACATAGCATCTTTAAAGCACAAAAAGCACAACATAAATGCGTACCACATTAAGGTTACCAGCCACAATACCACGTCACCCCATTTATTAATATATTATGAATGTGTACTACACTGTAGCTTCTCTAGTGCCCTGTTGCAATGATCCCCTCTACTGTATCTGGCTGCTGGGGTGGATTTCACAAAGGTAGTCCTAACTTAGGACTAGTCCTAGGCAATGCTAAGAGATAGGACCAGTCCTAAGTTAGGATGAGTTACTGGTCCTAACTTATAGGACCAGTCCTATCTCTTAGCATTGCCTAGGACTAGTCCTAAGTTAGGACTAACTTTTGTGAAATCCACCCCTGCAGTGGATTTCACAAAGAGTTAGGACTAGTCTTATCTCGAGTTAGGACCAGTTACTCGTCCTAACTTAGGACTACCGGTGCAATTTGTACATCTCCTAGGACTAGCCCTAAGTTAGGACTAGTCCTAACTCTTTGTGAAATCCACCCCTGGGCTTGTACTTCCATGCAGCAGCCACAATCATGGGTACATGTACACTTTGTGTTACAAAGAAACCAAATTAACAACAGATAAATATTGAGTAACTCTTTGCAGATCTTGTACTAAGCAACTTAATTGATATACAAATAACATTGAGATAACTGCTACTTCAGTGGTTTTCAAACTGTTCATAAAATGGACAAGAAAAAAATGCGTTATACCTCTGATTTGGACTGTGCACCCCTTCTACACTGAATGGAAGGAAGCCAGTCAACTTGTCCCCAAGCAAGCTAACCCCCAATTTAAGTCTTTCCAATAAACATAAGTCAATCAACCACCAATTTACCAATGATAACTTGCAGGGGTGAGAGTCATTACTAACAAAAAAAGTCTGAAACTTGGATAAAAATTCAAAGGTGTGTTGAAATGATGGCATTTCTACCTTTTGGTAACTCCTGGGGTTATAGATTCCAAGGAGCTTTTGGAAACAGTACACAAAGCACTAGAGAATTGATCAATGAGCAGATTTTCTTTATTTTTTTGTGGAAACAAATATTGTCTGATTTTCTTCACCAGGCTGACAAAAAAGTTTGAATTCAGCCAAAAGTCTGCACAATCTCATCAATGTAACTTGTTATTTTAACCATTTCAAAGACTTCTTCCCAACAAATATTTCTTTTTTCATTCCAACAACAAATGTCGCAAGCATTCTACATGTAGGTGTTCATGGCATGGCTGGGTTATGTTTCTTGAGTTCAGGATAGACTAAAGGGGGGAGCTTGCAAGGGGGTTGACCCAGTAACTGGGACGCTGTAACTCCTTTTTTCAAAATTGATGTCATCTTCCGTCGTGCAAAATTTTGAAAAAAGGAGTACATAGCCCCAGTTACAGGTCTAGCTAAGGGAGCTATACTTTGTGACTGTCAGGGTGGTACGATTGTTGCCAAGTAGGGCAAGCTTGTTAGGGGCCAACTTTGATGAGGGAGAGCTTAGCCTTTAGGGGGCAGGAATTACCAGCGCAGCTGCCCAAGGCAGGCCTGGAATTGTCATTGACTACTCCTAGAACTAAATGAGGTTCGTTCTACTACAATAGCGGAACGAACCTCAGTCATAGTTCTAGTGTAGGAGTGTCCATTAACCTGGTCTTGGCCTAGACCCAGTAACTAGGGCGGTGTATTCCTTTTTTGAAATTTTGACATTACAGCGCCCCAGTTACTAGGTCTAGTCTTGGCCTTGGTACCCCTTCAAAAAATTCCAATAAACTCCAATCCAATGGAAGTGCCCTTTTCAAAATGAAAATGGCCTTGCCCTCTCAAAGATGAAATTCCAGGCCTGCCTGTGACGTATTGTATGAACCTACATGGCTGCTCCATCACCCAATTGTCCAGAGAAATGACCAAACTGATGTCCACAGTAGCAATGGGCTGCACTGTCGCTTCCCGGCAGCGTCTTGCTCCCAGAGAAAAACTCTGCAAACTCCGGCCTCTCACTTTCTTTGTCTTCCAAACCGAGCAATCTCAACGCTGGGAGGGACACCGCGACCGTCTCTGGGTTAGCAACTGGCTCGGGCGTTGTCTTTGAGAAACACGCTCCCTTGACTGGCCTAGTGAAGTTCTTCTTCTCCGGGTCGATAGGGAGAGTGCGAAGCACAAGATTGTCAAAATTCAAGCTTTCAAGTTTGGCCATTTTGCCTGCACGAAAATGGTTATGTGTCAATCTATGAAACATAAACAATGTTGTTGCTGAAGCCAAAAGCTCTCTCCTTGGTTTCACAGACCGCTGGTGATGTTGTTGTAAATGTAAACACTGCCAGTTCCAATTGTGTCTGGAAATGTTTAATAAAGACGGCGGCTTTAAACGCATGGGAACGGTGGCCACCTTTGGCAATTGGCCTACTTCTATTCTAACATACAGCACTACTTGCAGTGGAAGAAGGAATCCTTGTAAAAGGAATTATTACCCCCATCAAACAACAGCACTGCAGCAGTATGATGTTACTGTACCTATGGAACGCCAAAGAGGCATTTAATCATCGGTGGTGGTCCTATGCGATCGGTGATCAACTTTAGCGAGCGGTGATAAAACACGATCGGTGGTCCATTTTAGCGATCGGTCATGCATATTCATGATCGGTGATGGTATATAGCGATCGGTCATGCATATTCACGACCGTTGATGGCTTTTTGCAATCGGTGGTCAACTTTAGTGATCGGTGGTGGCTTTTTGCAATCGGTCAACTTTAGCGATCCGTGGTGGCTTTTTGCAATCGGTCAACGTTAGGGATCGGTGGTGGCTTTTTGCAGTTGGTCAACTTTAGGGATCGGTAATGGCTTTTTGCATGCGGTCAACTTTAGTGATCGGTGGTGGCTTTTTGCAATCATTCAACTTTAGTGATCGGTGGTGGCTTTTTGCAATCGGTCAACTTTAGTGATCGGTGGTGGCTTTTTGCAATCGGTCAACTTTAGTGATCGGTGGTGGCTGTTTGCAATCGGTCAACTTTAGGGATCGGTGGTGGCTTTTTGCAATCGGTCAACTTCAGGGATCGGTGATGGCTTTTTGCATGCGGTCAACTTTAGTGATCGGTGGTGGCTTTTTGCAATCGTCAACTTTAGGGATCGGTGATGGTTTTTGCAATCGGTCAACTTAAGGGATCGGAGGTGGCTTTTTGCAATCAGTCAACTTTAGGGATCGGTGGTGGCTTTTTGCAATCGGTCACATTTTGCAACCGGTGATGGGATTTTGGGATATCCGAATTTTGCGTCCGGTCGGTGCAGGCCTACTTCAAAACCTATGATTGTGTAGATTGTGGATATTAGTTGTTGTTGTTATTTTCTAGTTCACACCACCATGGAGGAATAAATTACACTCACCAGCGGGTTGACTGACTTGCCAAACATTTGTAGAAGAGTACCATTTTATAACTATGTAAGGGGGAACGCAACAAACATCAAATTAATCAGCTCTTTCTAAAAAGATAATAATAATAATAACAAATGGGTAGGAGAGGGTGTGGAAGGGTTTTCTATGTCCCACAATTGGTTGTCGTCTTCCGGAAATGGTGTATGCCGGGGAAATATAAATATTTATATTCAGTGAAGGGAAATGTTTTTGAACAAGAGTCTCTATCGATAGTTTTGTGTGTAAGGGGAAATCTGAAATCATACAAGTAGCCCTGTGTAAACAGACTCAGAGGTGAGAACATTATGACCACACAAAAACCGTTTTGATGGAAAACACATATTATGTGCATCATGAATGTGATGGACAAACACAGACCGGGACGCACTCAACACGTTTTATAAAAGGCTAGGTAAAGTATTATACAAATATTTCCTTGTAATAAACGAAGAGGCACGTATTAATTGAATCCAAAGCGAAAAACGTACTATATAAAGTTCTTAATTTAGGGGGGGGGGGTGTATAAAAGAGTTAAATCTTATATAAAATTGAAGCTTTAAAATAAGCTTTACTCTAAACGTAATTTTGTTTTAAATTATTAATTAATCAATCGGTCAACTTCAGGGATCGGTGGTGGCTTTTTGCAATCAGTCAACTTTAGGGATCGGTGGTGGCTTTTTGCAATCGGTCAACTTTTGCAACCGGTGATGGAATTTTGGGATATCCGAATTTTGCGTCCGGTCGGTGCAGGCCTACTTCAAAACCTATGATTGTGTAGATTGTGGATATTAATTGTTGTTATTTTCTAGTTCACACCACCGTGGAGGAATAAATTACACTCACCAGCGGGTTGACCAAACATTTTTAGAAGAGTACCATTTTATACCCAGATAACATACATACATTGGGCAATCAGTTATTTCAAATTATTACATTATTGCAATCAAGATTTATTAATATCTACAATTTTGGGGGAGATTTTATAGCAAAAAAAATCTCAACAAATTACATTACTTTGTCATTTTTTAATTGTTTCGACAATCTTAAGACATCCTGTGCCACAGATTTGACACCCTGCCTTGAAAATTGCATATTATGACCAATGTCGGTTCAATGCCGGCCCAATGGTGGCCGTTACCAAATCAGTATTGGCACAAAAAAGTTGTTTTATACCATTATTTGCCAAAATGGTGTGCCACTTCGAAACCAGTATTGGCCCAGAAAAAGTTGTCTATACCATTTTGTCAAAATGGCGTGGCGCTAAAAAAAAAGTATTGGCCCAGAAAAGATTGTCTATGGTGCAGCTACAAAACCAGTGTTGGCACAATAGAGGTTTTCTACCATTTTGCCAAAATGGTGTGCCGCCAACAAACCAGTAGACAGATGACAGAAAGTAAAACTTTCATTATCAGACGAAAATTCAACCAGCATTTTAACTCGTAAGTTTTTATCAATAAAATAAAAATGCAAAAAGTATATTAAATATATTAAATTTAAATGTAATTACTTTGCAATAAAAAAGTTCATTACAATAAAGTGTAGTTGTCCATGATAAACACAAAACATAAAAAATGAAAAAACAGCAGCAATGAATAAATCAAATTAAAAAATGCTATGTAAAAACCAATAAACTAAAAAAGGAGGTATTAATTTTAGAATTTTGTTTTATTAATAGTATTCGGTTTCTCAAAATGCCGGTACCATCAGGGGTCGATTTCACAGAGAGTTAGGCCTAGTCCTAACTTAGGACATAGTCCTTGGAGATATAAGAAACGTATGGCTAGTCCTAAGTTAGGACGATTAACTACCCCAGCTTCAATAAATAACTTGCATGGGCTAATTCCTTTTTAAATATCAAGTCGGTTTAGTCATTAGAACATATTTCTTTACCGTTTTGCCAAAGCCAGTATTGGCATGATTGGCCCCAAAAAGGTTTTCTATAATGACACCATTTTGACAAAAAATGGTGTGCAGCTACAAAACCAGTATTGGCTCAATGAGAGGTTTTCTGCCTGTTTTCCCAAATGGTGTGCCACAAAACCAGTATTGGACCACTGCAGGTTTTCTACCACTTTCCCAAAATGGTGCACCGCTACAAAACCAGCATTGGCCCATTAAAGGTTCATAATTTTGCCGAAACGTTGTGCCGCACAAAACCAATATTGGCCAAGACAGGCAAACCTCCGTCCTAACTAAAATAGTTTGCCTCTATAAAACCGACATTGGCCCAGTGTGGGCACTTTACTAGCAAGGACATGACGCTTGACCGGAAGAAGGCCAGCACTGGCCCAATTCTGGCTCAATATCATCAAGATGACATTTGGCGTCATCTGCGCATGCGTCGGCTTTGAGGACGGTCGTCCCTCAATTTCTACGACAGTACTTGGGATGAATCTTCGTTGTGCTGAAAACGACAACGTTTAGCTGAACAACCGTCGCAGAACCATCCGTCGTCGAAAACGAAAAGTCCCTACCATTTCCGGAAGACGACAACCAATTGTGGGACATAGATAACCCTTCCACACCCTCTCCTACCCATTTGTTATTATTATTATTATCTTTTTAGAAAGAGCTGATTAATTTGATGTTTGTTGCGTTCCCCCTTACATAGTTATAAAATGGTACTCTTCTACAAATGTTTGGCAAGTCAGTCAACCCGCTGGTGAGTGTAATTTATTCCTCCATGGTGGTGTGAACTAGAAAATAACAACAACTAATATCCACAATCTACCCAATCATAGGTTTTGAAGTAGGCCTGCACCGACCGGACGCAAAATTCGGATATCCCAAAATCCCATCACCGGTTGCAAAATGTGACCGATTGCAAAAAGCCACCACCGATCCCTAAAGTTGACTGATTGCAAAAAGCCACCTCCGATCCCTTAAGTTGACCGATTGCAAAAACCATCACCGATCCCTAAAGTTGACGATTGCAAAAAGCCACAACCGATCACTAAAGTTGACCGCATGCAAAAAGCCATCACCGATCCCTGAAGTTGACCGATTGCAAAAAGCCACCACCGATCCCTAAAGTTGACCGATTGCAAACAGCCACCACCGATCACCAAAGTTGACCGATTGCAAAAAGCCACCACCGATCACTAAAGTTGACCGATTGCAAAAAGCCACCACCGATCACTAAAGTTGAATGATTGCAAAAAGCCACCACCGATCACTAAAGTTGACCGCATGCAAAAAGCCATCACCGATCCCTAAAGTTGACCAACTGCAAAAAGCCACCACCGATCCCTAACGTTGACCGATTGCAAAAAGCCACCACGGATCGCTAAAGTTGACCGATTGCAAAAAGCCACCACCGATCACTAAAGTTGACCACCGATTGCAAAAAGCCATCAACGGTCGTGAATATGCATGACTGACCGATCGCTAAAATGGACCACCGATCGTGTTTTATCACCGCTCGCTAAAGTTGATCACCGATCGCATAGGACCACCACCGATGACAAATTTGATCACCGGTTGCAAAAGACCATCACCGATGATTAAATGCCTCTTTGGCGTTCCATAGTGGCGGAGATGACGACGCGACCTAGATATAATGACAGCATGTGCATGCATCTCATGCAGTCGAAAGTGCATCGACCCCAATCAAAGTTCAACAACATTGCACCAGTCTCCTCTAACAGAAACAAACAGCCATGCAAATACCTGTTATCTTAAGATTTCGTTTCAAAATGAAATAATTTTTTCATTCTTCTCTTTAATATTTATAACACTAAATACATATTAAATACTTTGTTTGTTGTCTTACACCAAATAATATGATCAAGCATGTCTTATTCCCTGACGCTTTCTGGCGCGCTGAGGCATACATACCCGGGTCCCCCTCATGAAATGTACAAAACGGCGATTGCATAATTAACTTACGAAAGTTGTCAGTGACGAACTCCGAACCGGCTGAAATTTCGGGATAAACTGTGGTAACAATATGGCTTCTGAGCACAGTTTGATGGTTTGATAGACTTGTGAAGATTCTCAAGTCTTATTCTACATTTTGAGCCAGAAATTTTGGGTTTCTTTCTCCTGTCAGAGTTGTGAATTGTGTTCTCACTATTCAAGTGACTATGCCGCTTCGGTTTCTTCTCAGGTAAGTCAGTGTACACGTAGACGGAAAGTTATCCCATTACTCTGTGAAATATCACTATCTTAAACCCATCAATTTCGGCACAGAAAAAAAAAGTTCACAGATTTACAAACAACTTACAGGGTTTTCGAAAGGTAATGGTGAACTCTTGAAACATTATTCCATGGAATGCTAATTACTTTTTGAGAAAACATTAAAAAAACAATTATCAATTCTCGTTGTCGAGAATTACGGATTTATTTTAAACACATGTCATGACACGGCGAAACGTGCGGAAACAAGGGTGGGTTTTCCCCGTTATTTTCTCCCGACTCCGATGACCGATTGATTGAGCCTAAGTTTTCACAGGTTTGTTATTTTATGTATTTAAAGTTGTGGTACATGAAGTGTGGGCCTTGGACAATACTGTTTACCGTAGGTGTCCAATGGCTTTAATTGTGACACCTGTGTTGATAAATTTATCTTTTACAATTTCTTCTGTTTTTCCTTTCAGGTACCTTGCTAACAATGAGCAACTTATAGAAAAGGTATGAAATATTACAATCATTATCACTGCATCAGACTAGGCCTATTCTTAAAAAAAATTAAATCATATGTTTTTGTCAGAGTTCGCAGTGTAACTTGTAAGTAGAGCTAAGAGAGTACTCTGTAATACTAATAGTTCAGGAGGCCAGATGGCTGAAGATTGAACTTGATTTAATGCTTTTATTGCTGTAGCTCATTTAATACAGTTGAGTGTGTATCGCCTTAAAACATGGCCGCCTGCATACAACATTTACTTGTTACACACGGCCTCGTGAGGGCGCTCTTCTAACAACAAGCCGTATTACAACATCTTCTTTTTTCTTTTAAAGAAAGCCAAACAATATACATTTACTTGCAGTAAGATTTTTTTTTTTTTTTTAAACAAACCCTTACCAATGAGGAATAAAAACAAACTTTCTTTGAACACTTTTTTTTTTTTTTTTTCTCTACTACTGTTTGTTTTTTGTTCTGGGTTTTCTGTTTGTGAATTTTTTTTTTAAATCAACAAATTCTTGCAGAACCAGTAGTAACTTTTGGCGGCAACAACTAAGTAACATATTGTTCCAAGTATAGTGTAGGTTTGACTGTCCGGCCAGACCTAGTTGTGATGACATGCGGTGGTTTTTCCTGCACCGTGTCATTCAGATTGTGAGTCTGTTCTGAATCAGAGTCAATGTTCAGAGTTTGTTCTTGATCCTTGCGATATGAAGCTCTGATGTCTCGTCTGTTTCGTCGATACTGATGTCCATCAGCGGTTTGTACGATGTAGGACCGTGGTGTAGCAGCGTTTCTAGCGATCACCGCGGGTCTCCAGGTAGTTTCCTCGCGAACACTTACTGGAACTCCAGTGGCAAAGGGTTTGAGTGGTTTTGTGTTTCGATCGTAGTAGTGCTTTTGCATGTTTTGCTTGGCGTGAAGTTTCTGCTGAATATCTGTGAAGATTTCTGATTTCAACAGTTCTGCTGTTGTCGGTAAACGTGTCTGTGTTCGACGTCCAAAGAACAATTGGGCAGGAGATGGGAGGCCATCTCGGGGTGTGTTGCGGTAATCGAGTAGTGCCAAGTGCGGATCCTGATTGTCAGCGATAGCTTTTTTGAGCAGATTTTTGGCTATCTGAATAGCTTTTTCAGCTCTGCCGTTTGATTGGGGATAGCGCGGAGAGGAGGTTGCGTGTGCAATATGGTAATCCTTAGCAAATTGTTTGAACTCTGACGAAGCATACTGCGGACCATTGTCAGAAAACAGTATATCAGGAATACCATATCTTGAGAACTGTTGCTTACAGCATGCGATAACTGCGGAAGATCTCATGTTGGACAGTTTGTTGACTTCGATGAAGTTTGAGTAATAGTCAACAAACACAATGTAGTGATCAGACTTGATCTCAAAAATGTCAGTTCCAACCTTTTGCCAAGGTCTCTGAGGGATTTCATGCGGTATCATCGGCTCTTTGCTTTGCTTAGCTTTGTATTTCTCGCATACAGCACATCTGTGTACCATATCTTTGATTTGTGCTGACATGTTTGGCCAGAACATGATGTCCCTTGCTAAGCGTTTAGTTTTCTCAATACCTTGATGGCTCTGGTGTAGTTTTGCAAGCATCGTTTTCTGCAATGCCTGTGGGATGAGAACTTTGTTGTTTTTGAAGATTAGTTTTTCTTCAATTGTCAGCTGTTCCCGAAAATCCTAGAATTGCTTCATGTTGGTTGGTAGGTCTGCTCTGTTATCAGGCCAACCATTGCAAATAGTCTTCGCGAGTGTCTGCATTGTGGGGTCGTTGGCTGTTTCGCGTTGTAGTTCGTCTATTCTCTCAGCCGACATTGGTAGGCAAGTGACCATACAAATCGGAATCTCATTGTCAGTATCATTTGATGAAACTTTGTATGGCGGATAGTTGCGACTTAATGCATCTGCCACTACCAATTCTTTTCCTTTTTTGTAGCGCACTTCCACATGATATTTCTGAAGTTTGAGAAGCATGCGTTGTAATCGTAAAGGAGTTTGCTCAAGTGGTTTTCTCATAATTGCTTCCAGTGGTTTATGATCTGTCTCAACCACAAACTGACGACCAAATACATACTGATGGAATCGCTCACATCCAAATGTGATTGCATACAATTCTTTCTCAATTTGTGCGTATCTGCACTGTGCTGGCGACATCGCTCGTGATGCATAAGCTACAGGTTGCTCATTCTGCAACAAAACAGCCCCTACACCTGCTTTTGATGCATCTGTCCTGACTAACACCGGTATCGTGACATCATAGAATTGCAAAACTGGCGATGCTGTTACCATGTTTTGCAATTTCTCAAAACTTGCATCTTGCTCTTTTCCCCAGTGCCATGCAATGTCATTTTCAAGCAGCTTTCTCAGTGGCGCTGTGACTTGAGCAAGATTAGGGAGAAATTTGCCAAGGTAGTTGATCATACCAAGAAATCGTTGCAATTCAACTTTGGATGTTGGCTTTGTCATGCTCGTGATTGCTTCAATTTTTTGTGGATCTGCTTTCAATCCTTCTGATGTCAGCACGTGACCAATGTATTTCACCTGATCCACTTTAAACCGACACTTCTGTGGGTTGAGCTTTATGTTACGTTCTTGAATGCATTGAAGGACTCGCTCAAGCCTTTCATCATGTTGTTTCTCATTTTCACCCCACACAAGAATGTCATCCATAATGACCTCTACACCTTCAAAGCCTTCAAATATCTGGTTCATTGTTCGCTGGAAGATTTCTGGTGCCGTCATAATACCGAAGGGCAAGCGTGTGTATCTATAGCGACCGTGCGGTGTATTGAAAGTACAGAGTTTAGAACTCGCATCGTCAAGCTGAATCTGCCAATATCCACAATTTGCATCAAGTGTTGAAAAGACTTTAGCATGCGGCAATTTTGAGGCTTGGATCCAAGCAAATGCGTACTTTATCATCCTTCTTAGGGACCACCACCATGCTATTGACCCACGCGGTAGGTTGTTCTTCTTTTACGATCACTCCTAGTTTTTCCATTCTAATTAGCTCTGTCTTCACCTTATCCGAATAGCGACTGGTACTTTCCGTGGTGCATGAATAACTGGCACTGCATCTGGTTTAATATACAGATGGTGTTCCCCTTCAAGGCATCCCAGGCCCTCGAATACATCGTATTTGCGTAGCATTTCCGCGTTTGGATTTTTCTCAAGTATGTCAATACGCTTGATAAGACCAAGACGCTCACAAGCTTTCAGCCCAATAATTGGTTGAACTTTACCAGGCAAAACTTGGAATTCAATGTCAAAGAGTTTGCTCTTGCGTTCACACAACATGGTGCATTTTCCGATGGGCTTCATTCTGTCACCTGAAAATGACACCAGTCTGTCATTGGAGCGTTGCAGTTTGTTGCAAATCTTGGTGTGCACACATTCCGGAACAACGTTACATTGTGCACCTGTATCTACCTTGAATCTGACAGTGCGGTTCATTATTTTGAGATTGATCATCCAGTCAGGTGTATTTGCCTTGTTGCTCTTTTCTAGGCCAACTACATCTACAAAGAACTCATCATCATCGGTATCAGAATACTCATTAATTCCATGCATCTTTTGTGTTCGTGCGTCATTCCTTCGAAATGTTGGTTTAGCATCCTTTGATCGTGACATGCAGACTTTTTCAAAGTGGTTTTGTTTCCCACAATTTCCACATGTCTTACCGTACGCTGGGCACTGACCTCTTTCATGTTGCCTACCACAGTATTTGCAAGATCGCCTTTCTGGATCAGGGTTGTTAAAGGTTGACTGACGAGTCGCCGCATTTGTGGGCAAACCCTGTGTTCCTTTGTTTTTCTGTTTGTACAGTGCATTTACTGTGATGGTGCTCTGAACTCCAGCAGCCATGTCTCCTATCTGTGATTTACTGATTTCAGCTGCTCTGCAAATTTCAATGGCTCGCTGCAAGGTTAAGTTCTTCTCGCGAAGAAGTCGTGCTCTAGTACTATCCTCAATAATCCCAACAACAATTCTGTCCTTAATGAGGCTATCTCCAAGGTTTCCAAACTCACATGTCTGGGCTTTCTTCTTCAGATCCGTGACAAAAATATCAAAGTGTTCTCCCTGCATTTGCATACGAGTGTTGAACTTGTGCCTCTCATAAGTCACATTCTTTTGCGGCTCAAAGTAATCTGTGAATTTTGTCAACAGAACATCTAGCTTCTTTTTGTCATCTTCATTATCAAAGTCAAATGTATTGTATATTTCAAGTGCTTCTTCTCCAATAGTATGCAACAACGTGCAGCATCTGACATACATCGGTTTGTCTGCCATCCCCGAGGCTGTCATGTACAAATGAAATCGTTGTTTCCACTTACGCCAGTTTTCGGAGACATTTCCCTCCAGGCAAAGGCTATCTGGTTGCTTGATGCTATCCATCTATTCACTGTAGTTTACTTCTGACACCATGTAATAATTCAGGAGGCCAGATGGCTGAAGATTGAACTTGATTTAATGCTTTTATTGCTGTAGCTCATTTAATACAGTTGAGTGTGTATCGCCTTAAAACATGGCCGCCTGCATACAACATTTACTTGTTACACACGGCCTCGTGAGGGCGCTCTTCTAATAACAAGCCGTATTACAACATACTCCTACTCTAGCACTATGAGGTTCGTTCCGCTATCGTCTCTGTAGTAGAACAAACCTCATAGCTCGAGGAGTATGTATGTAGGGAGGTAGTTGAGATAACGTAACCCTCCTCCCGACGGCGGGGAGGAGGGTTACATTATCAGAGCTTGCAGTGTAACTTGTAAGTAGAGCTAAGAGAGTACTCCTACTCTAGCACTATGAGGTCTGTTCCGCTATCGTCTCTGTAGTGGAACAAACCTCATAGCTCGAGGAGTATGTATGTAGGGAGGTAGTTGAGATAACGTAACCCTCCTCCCGACGGCGAGGGAGGAGGGTTACATTATCAGAGTTTGCAGTGTAACTTTTAAGTAGAGCCAAGAGAGTACTCCTACTCTAGCACTATGAGGTTCGTTCCGCTATCGTCTCTGTAGTAGAACAAACCTCATAGCTCGAGGAGTATGTATGTAGGGAGGTAGTTGAGATAACGTCACCCTCCTCCCGACGGCGGGGAGGAGGGTTACGTTATCAGAGCTTGCAGTGTAACTTTTAAGTAGAGCCAAGAGAGTACTCCTACTCTAGCACTATGAGGTTCGTTCCGCTATCGTCTCTGTAGTAGAACAAACCTCATAGTTCTAGGGAGAATGTATGTAGGGAGGTAGTTAACCCTCCCCCCGACGGCGGGGAGGAGGGTTACGTTACCGCAACTAGTAGGTAGAGAGGGGTAGCAGTCATGAACAAGCCGTCTTAAATGAGCTGGGTTTAGTCAGTTGTGGTGCCAGAATCCTGGGCTTTATTGCCATGACGTGCTTGTGTACTTGAAACAGTTTTATTCAAGTCTTCGCTTCACCTAGGTGTGCATGTACTGAGTATAAACATGGAGGAATAAGTTCTCCTCCATGGTATAAAACAGTAACAAACATGACTTAGCTGTAGTAGCATTGATGCTCCTTTTCCAAAGGTTCCCTTTAGACTTTTCCAATGGGAACTGCCCTTATTGTGTTTATTTATGTTCAAGTAAATCTGCAATCACTCTAAAATCTACCTGTTTACCTGTAGATTCTGCTCTGCATAATGAAGGCTAAATGAAGCCTTATAAAACGCCCATCCATATTCACACAAACACTTATGGCGATTTAATTTTGTATTTGCAAAAGAACTACAGCAATTACTACTCAATTGCATATTCATGTTAACTTTCAAGTTCATGACTTCAATCGTACGAGTCAATTTAATGATGGCTCACGTTTGTGTATATTGTTGGTACACCTACATGTGTTCGTCTGTCCTTGTTGTCCCTTGTGTCTTTGTCTTTGTTTGTCCTACATCCATGTTACCGTACCTTGGTTGTCTCACACCAAATGTTTGTCTGTCCGTAGGATAGGGTACAAAAGCATCACGCTTAACCTTACACCTAATAATATTGAACCATTGTGTACCTAATATATCATACCTTATACTATAATTATTGCTTGTACAATTTCGACATAAATGTACATTATTGTAGACTGGTATTGTATGACAGCATTGAAGTAAATGTTACTGTTGCTAATTGCAGTTAAATCACCCTCTCAAATATAGAATTCCAGGCCTAAAGTTAAGCTTCACTGGAAGTTGTGAAAGCTTAGTATGTCTGATGACAGGGATATAAATTTTGTACAACTGCTTAAAGACACTGGACACTATTGGTAAATGTCAAAGACTGGTCTTCACACTTCAACTCAGTGTATCTCAACTTATACATAAAATAACAAACCTTTGAAGATTTGAGCTCAATCAGTCGTCGAAGTTACGAGATAATAATGAAAGAAAAAAACCTCTTGTTACAGGAAGTTGTGTGCTTTCTGAGGTCTTGAAATCAAATTCGTGGAAAATTACTTCTTTCTAAAAAACTTCGTTACTTCAGAGGGAGCAGTTTCTCACAGTGTATCCATTAGCTACAGCTCCCCATTATTTGTTACCATGTAAGGTTTTATGCTAATAATTATTTTGAGTAATTACCAATAGTGTGCAGTGCCTTTAAGGGGCTTATAATGTGCACTACAAAATAACCCAATATTCTTCCCCCTTTCTGTTTCAGCTGGCAGAATCTCGCATCATGAGACGGCTGGCTCAGATGACGGCATATTCTATCAACAAAGCACAAGCCTTAAGTGAGTGCCATTACTACATTGTATATCTTGCCAATTATTTCCTAAGACCCTCGTTCATTCACAATCACAGGGGAGGATCAGGACTGTGGAGCTCGAGAAACAACTCAATGTTGCTTTCCTTTTGCTTTGTGAACTAACATGGTTGCATTTTGTGGAGTTAAAAATTTTTTTTCTATTTAATGGCGGACTCTGTCAATATACAGAGTGAAAGAAGAGCCACACAATCAGACAATCAGAAAGTGTGGATCATTAATATTAGTTTATTTTGGGTGGTGTACCCGGACTGTGTTGGTTCTCCATAGGGTTCCGTCCTGCATTGATGTCTAAAGCTCTGATGTCTCCAGTTCGGTGTCTTCAAAACATCTAGGTCTACCACGTTAAATTTCCTGCTTCCATGTTAGGGTTCCCACCAGTGAATGGGTTTTGATCATTATATTCTACTATTAAAACATCTTTCTAAACTTATTTATTTCATGACTATAACATACACTTTTGTTCATACCAAAGTGCCTAATTCGTAGGCAACAAGTTCCTATGATGAAGAAACCTGCTTCCAAGAAACTAGACTTGATGACAAGTCCTTAGGCGCTGCCTATTAGTCTGCCGTTCATGCAACAGTCACAGTGCGATTATACACATGCATCGGCCGTAGATAGCACGAGGCAGCTCTTGCCACTGACTCACACACACCTCTTGGGATCGAAGTTGAGTGTACCGTCCCCGTAGCTACACCGCGCTGTAACTACATCGCGATTAACAATTACCGTCTTGATATCAAGACCACCAAGAAACCTGCTTCTAAAACCATTTCGGACTAATTTATTGGACAACTGATTTTGATTTCAGGCCATGAAGCAATTGAGAAGGCATCAGAATCAGAAGTCCTCAAGAAGATGGCCGATGGTTCGACGGATCAGAATGATAAAGTTACATCTTCCTTCTCTAGAACTTTTGCCAGGGAACTCCGGGAAGGAATGAAGGACATTGAGAAAGAGATCAAAAAGAAACAGTTCAAAGAATGATCTTTGGCGGAATCGTATCATATTTATATGCAATGAGATTTTGTACATAAACACTACAGAGGAATGCAACAGTAAAGTGTATCATTTCGCCATGGGGTGCTCTTTACCAAGGAGAAATTGCCTTGGTGCCCTTGCCCTTTCAAAAATGAAGCATACAGAGTACAGGTCAGGTTAGGTGACGGTATAGACCATAATGAACTTTGTTTACAATTGGCCTACGTGTGACCTTGTGCTTTCTTTATTCTAGTATTCTGGCAGGCAAGATACTACACTGGTCATATGGGAAAGTTGACGGTTTGTGTCATTATTTCCACATAAATCCAAGAGTTATGAAAGTAAAAGCTGGACAAGTTTTGAGATGTGCCCCCTTTCATCATATTAAAAGTTGATAAGAATAAGACAGCGCAATCTCCATTAGGCTGTGTACAAATCATGCCTACAGGAAGTCCAGGCTCTGTGGCTCTTTTGTAAACATGTGATGTCACAGGTCACATCGTCTATAGACAAATCCGGGCGCACACCGGGCGCGCAGGTGTTGAGCACCGCGCGCCATTTGTTGCGGTGTCTTCAGTGTATAGACTGCACAAAAAGACACCGCAATGGGAGACTTTCTGGGACGATAGAGGGCAGCGGACTTACCGGGTAAATCCATTGTTCTCAGAATTATGCGCATGTTCAGAACTACGTAAACAATGGAAATTTACCCGGTATGTCTGCTGCCACCTAGCGTTGGAAAGTCTCCTATTGTATAAAACAAAATCAATAGAGGGCGCTACCAATTTTGTTTTGTCGGATTGGTCTATAGGTTTAGTAATCACTCTTAATTAATGGCAACGAAACTTACTTGGTACAGCAGTACAGTAAAAATCATTTTGACAATGATTTTACTTTGAAGTAATGTGGTTATGGAAAAAGATAAACGTTTTTATCCCCAAAATGTTTAATCTGAGAAGCTCTACTGGTAGTAACCTATAGGAAATGTGTGCTCCAATTATGGATTGGTGGACAAAAACGCGACGACCTTTTGAAATGAAAGTTTCACAGGTTAGTTTCATTGTATATATCTATATTTGTGTATGATTAAAACATTTAAACGGTTAACAAAATCAAAGGCCTACTTTCCCTTTAATTTTTCATTTGAAAATGTTTATAATAATTCAGTATTATTTTTTTAGCGCCCTGTTATTTTTGAAGGGGGAAGGCAGGTGTAAACTCGAGGTGGAAAAGAACTGGTTAATGTCCTTTTGCACTGCTGAAAAAGCCTCAACTCCCCACTATGATAGAGTCGCACTAGTCTTGTCTCAAGACCCTCCTGTCATTGATATACCCCAAGCCATTGCCACAAGAGGGTGCTTTCATACCCCCAGGAGAGTCTTGGGGGCCCTTTTCGAATCGTCTGTTTCAGTCTCTGTTCCGCGTCTAAGGCCTTGACACAAACGCAAAGCACGCGCAATAGGAGACTTTCCAACGCTAGGTGGCAGCAGACATACCGGGTAAATTTCCATTGTTTACGTAGTTCTGAACATGCGCATAATTCTGAGAACAATGGATTTACCCGGTAAGTCTGCTGCCCTCTATCGTCCCAGAAAGTCTCCCATTGTAAAAACAACCGCTAATAGCCTGAGCCATCAGTGGATGAGTTTACATTGGTCTTACTAGGGTCATTCAACTTAATGGATGAGCAGTTCATCTGCCTGGAACAATCAGAAGCTCTACTGGTGTGTGCATGATCCAAGAAATAAAAGGTGTAAACTGTCAAATGAAAAGAATGTTTCATTCTAACCTTTTTTTGGAGCTTCCTTGTTATGATTTGCTTAATATTTACGTATACATTATGTTGAATATTATTTGTATTTTCTATTGGTTAGTGTCATTTGTTGTGGTCATTGCCATCCGTTTGAATGAATTACATGGAGATAACATGTGTTAGTTGTCAGATGAAAAGGATGTTTTATTCTAGTCTCTTTCTTTAAATGCAGCTTTCCCCGCAATGTTTTGCATAATTCATGCATACATCATGGATTTAATGTCATTGGTCTTTCCAAGGAGGTTGGTGACCATTCTTGTCTTCATTGTAATGATATTGGTGTAGATGCAGTGGTCATTTTTGTATCATTTTTAGTGCAAGGAAATCCGACCGGATACGTGTAATGTTAGTGTCTGAAAAAGGGGCAGGCCGTTAGAAAAAAAAAAATCACACACAATAGTTAGCATCTCTTTTTGAGTGTGAGCTTCAATAGCTTATAATCCCTATACAGGGTTTATACAGGGTTGACTACTAAAAAACAAAATAAGGGGTTTTATGTGTGTACGGGGTTCACCCCACTAAATAAGGAGAGAGAGCGCGCAGAGAATCGTCATCAATAATGTTTTGTAGGCCCTCAAAAATGTTCTGTAGTTTGACAGATTTGAGTATCATGCGATCACATCGCAAACTTCCGTAGGCCTACTCCACGAGCGCGCGTGTATCAGTCAGCCGTGACGGCAAAACAGCCAGGAGGCGCGGGTGTTTAAATAATTTGTATATTTTCCGCGTGCACCATCATCGAATAAAATTAAGCATTCATTAATGTTCAATTCGCATGATGATATTTATCGACATTTTGAGACGGCTATGCTCTGTGTGAAACTACAGGAGTGCGTTTTGGCGACCCCAACCAAAAACTGTTTCTCACGTCATAACCAAAACGGTAACCGAGCTCCCAACTCGGTTATCGTTCAGTCTGAACAGCAGAACCAACGACCAACAACCCAGTTTTTGATTGGGGTCGCCAAAACGCACTTCAGTCATCTCTCACCTACGTCACAGACTATTGATTTCTTCATGCAAACACTTCATGTCAAAAACTTTGCAATCCTGTCTCTGGGCTGAAATGATCTCTTGCTCATACACAAACACCCGATGTTCGAATGTGTGCATACAACTGTGACATCAGAAGCTCAAACATCGCCCTCCCGGATGTCAGCAAGTAGAAGACCTGTGATTGGCTGGTGTTTGTGTTAATTGTGACGTCACATTGGCGGGAATGTTGACTACTGTTGCTCTGTGCACGCGGTCTTAATGTTTACGACCATCTCACAACACAGAAATACAAACACACCACTCACAGCAGGTTACGTGAACACGTTAAGTTTTTGTAGCTACCCAGCGATTTGAACTGAGAAAAACGATTTGCAAATCAGTCATTGCAAAAATCAAGAGACGATTTTTGAAGAACAGACGTTTTTGTGAGTATCCCGTCTTATGCTTGTCTGTTTCTTTTCAACGTAACATACAATTTAAATTAAAAGTTTGAAAGTTTTCTTGATTATTTGCGGGTCAAATAAGTTGGTAAATTTAGGGCAGTTGCCATGCAATTCATTTGCGATAAAGCATCGGCCACTTGGTCTGGTATCAGGTGATGCTCTAGAAGTTTGACCTTAGACCAGTACTGCCTTAGACCCGGCCGAGTGGAGATCCATGCCATGAACGTGGTTGATGGTATTCAACTTAGTATGTACGCTGTATGGGCTGCTACACAATGACATCAAGATGGACAATATTATATTGATGTCCTATGACATTGTGAAGCATCTTTGGCATGCATTATGTGATTGATGTAGGTGTTGCTAAACAACAACGAATACCCCATCAAAAAACTATGTTTTAACAAGTGAAGTGAAAACAAGATATCGCCGGTTTCATGCCCATATCGCTCCTGAAATGGTCGAGCCCCAGTCGACGCAAAGTGATATTTTTCAACTCGGCTACATTCTCCATAGCATCGGCCAGTTCGGAGCAGTTCACTTTCAAGAACAACTTGGGGATACTTGCAAATCATGAGATCCTTCACAACGACCTGACATTACACACAGGGTGTCTCAAAAAAGGAACTTGTTTTTGCTAATTCCTGCGCAGCTAATTTTCATACCATTTACAAAAGTTAACAGTGCTCACCCAAGCATGAACTTTTCCGGACTTTTTGGTGTCATATGAAAGTAGAGTCCATAACTATCCATATATATAACCTTTTCCCCCAGAATCATATATATTTTTTACTTGGCAGCCGTTTCAAAAGTGTATAGTTGGGTTTTTTGAGACACACGGTACGGTATTGAATTCAAAACAAATCCTTAATTTAGTGAAAATATTAAATAAGTAATTATAAATAGGGTAATTTTAAGTACAAAAGTAACGTACAACAAATATTATCCCAAATACCCATTAGTGAATTGTCAGAACGAATCCCTATTTTATGACTAAATTGGAAACATTTATTAAACTTTTATTATTCTTAAATGGAGAATACATCTTTGTCAGAGCTTCTCTTCATGACTAAATTAGCATTTATTGAACTTCTATTATGAGCAGCACTGATTATGAGAGGCAATAAGTACCCCCTTCGTCGGAACTTCTCTTCATATGAACTAATGAGCATTTATTGAACTTATTATTTAGATAATCCCCAAGATTGAGATTCAAGATGAAGACAAAGATTTTTCGTAAGCTCAAAATAGTTAAACCTTTATTGTCCCTGAAATAATGTTTAGTTCCCACGAACAGAATGAATGACATTGTTCTGGGTGTTTTTCTTAAGTTTTTAAATATTCACAAAAACAACAACAAACAAACAAACAACAACAAACCAAACGAAAAACGTCTTGCAGTCTCTAGTTGCTTTTGTCTGTAGGCCTCAACCTTTCCACTAAAAGCGCCACCAACGATAGTGCTGGTGTTAAGCCCATAATGACGAAGGCTACGTCATAGCTTCCAACTGTGTCGTATATCCAACCTAGGAGAAAAAAAACCTTAATTTATCTCAGTTTGCAGATTAATTCCACTCAATGATAAATCCTAAAGCTCGGTTCATACTTCCTGCGAATGCAAATGCGATACGAAATTTGACAATAATTATAATAATAACATGCGTTTATATAGCGCTTAATACCAGATTTCTAAGCGCTGAACATGAAGTGAATGATAACAAAAAAAAGACAATTAAAAATGGGATGAAATAGCAGAAACTGAACAGCTTAGATGGATTTAAATATTCAAAAAGCGTGTTTTGAGAGCTGTTTTAGATAAGTCCAGTGTAGTGGAGGCACGGATGTGAACGGGAAGATTGTTCGGGAAGAGGGAGTGGCGATTGAGAAGGAGCGGTTTATAGGACCACGGCTGTTTTCTCAGGAGTTGAGCATCAACTGACAGCGAATTCGTGACGTCAAAATACGTATTGCATTCACATTCGCAGGAAGTATGAACCTGGCTTTGCAGGCTCCTACTTTTTGGACCAGGGGTACAGTGTGTTGAAGCGGTTGGGATTGAGCGATGGCGCGGGCAGGGTGGCGAGCACATGGTTAAAAAGATCTCTGTGGAGATGTCAGAGTATACTTGTGACCCGATTTGACACACAGTAACTACAAATTCATTGTGGCGGCCATTTTGAACCTCAATAATACTTTTTGGATTGACCACTTGATAGTCCATTGACTGTTTAGCTTAATTTGTTAGATTTCACGAAAACGTAAAATCACAGACACATAATGTCTGACTGTTGTAATGAAAAGTTCACCCTTAACAGAGACTGAAGTCTGTGCGTTTTTCCAACTACAGAGGCACTGAGCACCTTTCATGACATCTGACCAATAGAAACCGGGAAGAGCCTTTGGGTTCCACTCCGAGGAACGGAAACCGCCTGTCAGTTGGTATCACTTTTAGCCTGGAAACTAATTGTTTGCAAATACAGGCACTAAAAGTCACTGGACACATTTGGTAGTTGTCAAACACCTGCCGTCGATTTCCTAAAGAGTTAAGACTCGTCTTATCTCGAGTTAGTACGAGCACTCGTCCTAACTTAGGATTAATCTCAAGGTCTGCATGCTACAGTGCAAGGTTGGGACTCGTCCTAAGTCATAAGATTAGTCTTAAGTTAGGAAGAGTTTTGTGAAATCGACGGCAGTATTCTCACTTGTCCCAACATATGCATCAAAATAAAAAAACAAATATGTGAAAACTTTGACTCAATTTGGTCATCGAAGTTGCAAGAGCAAAATGCAAGAAAAACACCCTTGTTGCACAAATTTATTTACTTGCAGATGCCGAAAAAAGGCTTCAGTCCTGAATATTATTTTGAGCGAGGAATTATCTCTTTTTTAAACACTACGTTACTTCGGAGGGAGCCGTTTCTTATTCAACAGCTCTGTGTTGGTCGTTACCGAGTAATGTGGTTTTTTTTTGCTAACAATGATTTTGAGTATTAAAGGAACACGTTGCCTTCGATCGGACGAGTTGGTCTACAAAAAGCGCTTGAAACCGTTTTTTTATAAAATGCATATGGTTGGAAAGATGTTTTAAAAGTAGAATTCAATGATCCACACAATTTTGCTTCGAAATTGCGTGGTTTTCCTTTTACTGTGCGAATTAACACGGTCGGCCATTTTTGACTCCCATAAATGGCCGACCGTGTTAGTCGACGAGGTAAAAGGAAAACCGTGCAATTTCGAGGCATGTTTGTGTGGATCATTGTGTACTATTTTTACCATATTATGCTTTCATAAAAAACGGTTTCAAACGCTTTTCAAAGACCAACTCGACCGATCCAAGGCAACGTGTTCCTTTAAACTAACCAATCGTGTACAATGCCTCCTAATCTTATTATTTTAGACGTGCTAAGAAGTGTTTACATCATTTTAGAGTAATTACCTGGGAAGAATCCAAAGCAAAAGAACGCAATACCAGAAACAAATTTCATCCAGCTGAAGGCACTTGCAAGGAGTTCAGGTCCCAGTAACTCTCTCGTCAAGATGTCAACAAGTGCACCTACTGTTCCAAGAGAGCCATAAAATATAAAGACGTTCACCATCATCAACCAATACGAGTTCATCCATGGGTCGACAAGAAGACACGCAGAAGACGCCAATATGTATATCACCAGAGCTACTCGAACTGACAAAATCCTTCTGTCAATGATGGGACCGCTCAGAATCTTTATGACTACGTTCGACAGCCCTCCTACGGTGGTGAACAAAACCGCGTCGTACGCCGTGAAACCTTTCGCCAGGACGTGATCAATAAAGTAGGCGAACCAGAGTACACCCGTTGTACCGTTGAAAATGAATATGAAAGTCGGTATCCAGAACGACAGTTTGGAACAAACCGAGATTCCTGAGCGGTTCTTGATAGTTATCATCGTTTCCTCTAAGCAGACGCCACGTGGTTTCGTATTGCATTCTTCAACGGATGAAGGGACTGGCGTGTATTTCACTTCGTGTGACTCCTTTGATGGTTGACTGAGAAGGGCGCCACACACGGCGATATTTAAGTTAATTCCTCCCATCAGGAGCATGGTACCCCGCCATCCGTAGGTATCAAGGAATACTTGGACCAAGGGGGCCATGATGATCAATCCTAGAGGACTCCCTGCGTGTCCAATACCAACAGCTATGGCGTATTTTGATGTGAAACAACGTCCCATCATGGCTCTTGATAAGATGTTGGTGAAGCTCAAACCGGACCCTGAAAGAGACCATCATATTTTCAAGAATGTGGACAGCGCAATACGCTTTAGCACGGGGGGGGGGGGGCCGGGGGGGCGCACATCAAATGAAAGCTCACATCTTCATACTAGAAATTGCTTCAAAGGCTCAATATAGCACAGTAGAACAATCATTGGATGTATTGTTATTATCATTGATATAAACCACAAGGGAAACTGACTAGGTAAATTTTTAACTGATTTTGGGGGTTGAACAAAGAATTGACTAGAGTGGGATTCGAACCAACGACATCCGGATTAAAGTGCCGGCGCTCTACCAACTGAGCTATCTAGCCCTATGTTGGCGGTGTCCCTATTTTGTCAATATCTTTGTTCCGTTATTATTATTGTATAGTTTCTAAAGTATTATGGTATTGTGTGGTTGTTTGCAATAGTGACACATTTTATGATTTGCGATGTTCCTTCAGGGACACCCTAGTTCTTCTCGGTTCATGCGGAACCATCTCCAAAACTTGTTAGCTTGACAGTTACTTGTATCATTGAATCTATGCATTGTAGTTCCCGGTTTGTAAAACATAAAGGAGGTTATAATTTCCATTATTCAAACTCATTCCAGGATTGGTACATTTTGATTTTCACACTGCAAGAAACACCTACATAGTGCAGCAAGCCCAGACAGAACAGAACATAATTATATTGTCGTTGTTGTTGGTGTTTTTACTTTTCAACTCATCTTGAAATCTTTGTCATTTTCACATGTTTGTGGTGAAAGATTGAAATAAGTTTACGATTATCCGTATCATCCCGAAAATAAAACAATTTAATGGTGAACAAATCTCCCATTTTGTAGACTCTGTAGACGCTAGGTGGCAGCAGACTTACCAGGTAATAGACCTTTTCGCAAATACCGGGGCGCGCGCGTAAAGCTTGGAATTAGGTGCATTGTGGTCTTGCTGGTATCCAAATTTGATCCATATATATCCCACAATGCACCTCATTCAACAGTCTGCGCTTGCGCATTGGTATTTGCGATAAGGTCTATGCGCACATAGACCTTTTCGCAAATACTGGGGCGCGCGCGTAAAGCTTGGAATTAGGTGCATTGTGGTCTAGCTGGTATCCAAATTTGATCCATATCTATCCCACAATGCACCTCATTCAACAGTCTACGCTTGCGCAATGGTATTTGCGAAAAGGTCTATTACCAGAAAGATGCATTTTACCTTGTAAGTCTGAGCCACCAAGCGTCCCGAAAATTCCCCATTGATTATTACCACATCCAAGTGCGAGAACGATAGTGATTTGGGCGACATTGGTAGCAAATGAAGCAGCGATGAAAGAAGCTCCAACCGCAAAACCACTCGCCATAATCACAGCTCTGGTGCCAAATATAGATTCCAATGGTGACGCTAGGGGACCTGCAGCCGGTCAAAGAAAAAAACAGTTTGGTTTTGTGAATAGATGGATTGCACATGGCGTCATTGGCCACCATATGATTTACACAATGAAAAAGTGAACGCGTGTACGCAGTGCGTACAATTCTCAGCCAATAATAGCCTTTCACTCGTGTACGTTTCATCAAAGATGGCGGCCAATGTAAGGGATCTAATACTGTTTGGTCTTATCGTGTACGTACATAAGTTATCGGCAATACGTTTCCTCAAGTTCACCTGGAGTGGTGTAAATTTAAGGCGCTTTTACACTATTGGTAACTGTCGAATACCAATCTTCCCACTTGGTGTATCAGAACATGTGAACAAAATAACAAACCTGTGAAGATTTGATCTCAATTGGTCATCGAAGTTGCGAGACAATAATGGAAGAAAAAACACCCTAGTCGCCAAAGTTAGTTGTGGGCTTTCAGATGCTTGATTTCGGGACCTCAAAATCTAATTCTGAGGGCTCGAAATCAAGTTCGTTGAAAATTACTTCTTTCTCGACAACTACGTTACTTCAGAGGGAGCCGTTTCTCACAATGTTTTATACAATCAACAGCTCTCCATTGCTTGTTACCGAGTAAGTTGTTATGCTAACAATTAGTTTGAGGAATTACCAATAGTGTCCTCTGCCTTTAATCAATTACCTGTAAGGCATACGACGCCCGCAACGATAGATACCATCCATCCCATGAGCCAGGTCTGAGCTGTGAATTGCTCCGTAAGAGTTGGTAACATCACTCCGAGACCTTTTATATTGCCGACCCATAGAAACGTGGTCACATGCAGGCAAAGAACTGCGCACCAGCCTCGACGAATTTCAGCAGAAGTCATGTTGAAGGAGTCCTCATTAATTACCAATAACAGTTAGCAATGCAACGTGTAGGTAACTGGAAGACCTGCAGGCACCGAACCGCAAACTATCCTAAAAGATTTGAGACTAATTCAAAATGTACAGCTTTACAGAAGAAAACAAATGGGAAGAGAAACACAAATACGGATATGATGTTCCATACGGAGCTTGAAGAGTGCCATCATTGGTATCTGTAACGAAATAGTCTTATGGTGCCTTGGGATTGCGGACAATGAAAAGAACTTTGTTAGTTCATAATATATTCAAACGGTTGAAAGGTACATGTAAAGTAGATGGCTGTCCCATTCAGTGACGCGTCAACGCTGTTGACTTGAGATTATCTTATTCAAAACTAAAGTTAACTGTATATTATTATGTTTTATGTGTGGGTCAGATTGTGCATAGTTTGTCTTGTTGGTCAGAACGACATGGGCTAGTTGACAAACATAGGGTGCGCTCGATATGCTTCCCTGGGTCGACCCGGTCTGCCCCGGTACGTTGGAATGGGAGACTTTCTGGGACGATAGAGGGCAGCAGACTTACCGGGTAAATCCATTGTTCTCAGAATTATGCGCATGTTCAGAACTACGTAAACAATGGAAACTTACCCGGTATGTCTGCTGCCACCTAGCGTTGGAAAGTCTCCTATAGCTTTGACGTCATTCCAGGGGCTCACCGGGTCAGCCCCAAGTGCCATACTAATGTAGTGGGTCACTTCGTGATGGCCCCAGGTGCATGACGTCACCACGAGAGGGTGAGTGATCGTTCGATTAGCTCTTGTCAGGGACTCACCCGACGAGTGAGCACCGCGGGGTCGACACAGGGTAGCTAATCGAACGCAACCAATAGAGGACCAGAGGAACCGGTTGACAAATGCATCAAAAATCCAGAGGTCTCATCAGTAGGTCAAATCGCGAAAATCGTGTATGAAAATCAATCAAGCAAAGTCATGCACATTCATAATAAATAAATAATAGTAATGAATTGGTTTTTATTCTGGTGCGCATTCGTCACTCAGTGACACTCCTGCCGTCGATTTCGAGAGAGCCTCAAGCCAAATCCAAAGCAGAAGTCGTGGTTTCGAAAAGGGCCTATGATGGCTATATCGGACTGTGTAAAGCCGGGAAACGGCAACTTCGGCTATATATACAGCTTCGGCTAACCAATTCTTCAACGCTGGAAGACGCGCAGATCCAGCTGTAGCTAGCTGTAGCCGAAGTCGCCGTTTTGGACGCGGCCTTACCCTGTTTCAGCCCAATTAATAGGTGGCAACATGCCCCTGGAAGGTGATTGTTTGATAGCCAACATTGGTTGTAAGGCCCTTTTGTTTTAGCAAGGGTCCCTTGCTAAATTTTAGCAAGCAATTTTGGCACCCCAATGTGTTTACTGTCCATACAGAACGGTAAATTTGAGAAGGTTTCACGAGGGACCTTTAGACAGGCCATGCTCCAATTAAGCAATGGACCCCTGCTAAACTGCTGTCGTGTTGGGACTGACTCGTCCTATAAGTCCTAAGATTAGTCTTAAGTTAGAGAGTTTTGTGAAATCAACGGCTGGCGCTGTAACATGCAGTATTTCCGGCAAGATGTGGGACTATGTTTGAGTTATGAAACCTTATCCTTGCAACCAAGAGTGCATTACAATGTGTCGTGTTGGCGCATTTGCTGCCAATCAAACTAGGAACCCGGGGCGCATCCCTTCTCCTGTCAATAAGTGCACTGGGTCTTTCACGTGCGTTACTTACACAACATATGGGGCCTACTGATTTAAACGTCTCATGAAGCCAATGAACTCACCTCCTCAGAAACAGCCATTAAAACCAGATGCGAAATGAACGCCCTAACCGATGGGTACCCCAAAAAACAACGCGTTATAAACACGTTAATGTATACGTTACATTGAAGTTTGTGCTGTTCCTTCATGGGGCCACTGCCGAACTCCCGTCTGAAAACGAGTGGCATTTACAAATTGAACGGTGTTCAGCGACATGAGCCAAAACCATGCCAAAACGCATAATGCGGGGCAGACAAACAAGCACAAAAATCAGTCAAGCTTTCTGTAGGTTGTTAAAGGCACGGAGAAGGCTTTTGATATGTTAAAATGTGGATCGGTGTCACCCCTATGTAGATATGTATGAATAATATACAAAAGAAACCCTGTCTCTGTGATAGTGCGTACAGCTCAGTCGGGCTCCAGCGAACAAACGTAGAGTCCTATATGGCCCTTTTCGAAACGACTGGATTTGGCTTTGGATTCGGCTCAGGCTAGATTGACCCCGCCGTTTGTATTGACAATTTATTGCACTGCGTTAGGTATACGCGCTCAGGGCTTAAGACGAGAGAGCCTCAAGCCAAATCCAAAGCAGAAGTCGTGGTTTCGAAACGGGCCTATGATGGCTATATCGGACTGTGTAAAGCCGGGAAATGGCAACTTCGGCTATATATACAGCTTCGGCTAACCAATTCTTCAACGCTGGAAGACGCGCAGATCCAGCTGTAGCTAGCTGTAGCCGAAGTCGCCGTTTTGGACGCGGCCTTACCCTGTTTCAGCCCAATTAATAGGTGGCAACATGCCCCTGGAAGGTGATTGTTTGATAGCCAACATTGGTTGTAAGGCCCTTTTGTTTTAGCAAGGGTCCCTTGCTTAATTTTAGCAAGCAATTTTGGCACCCCAATGTGTTTACTGTCCATACAGAACGGTAAATTTGAGAAGGTTTTACGAGGGACCTTTAGACAGGCCATGCTCCAATTAAGCAATGGACCCCTGCTAAACTGCTGTCGTGTGACAAGGGCCTAAGTGTACCCTCGTGAAGTGACTATTCGCAGCTTGTGTTGTGTTAGGCGACCTCTCATAAGCAGTCTTTTAAGATGTAGCGAAATCGCGACCTCATTTTCGTTCTTCTAAAACCATATCAAATTCTTTGCCTGTTATACAAGTTGGTTTTGTGGACCGGACTGGATATCGCCCCCCCCCCCCCCTCTCTCTCCCCTACTTGAGCTTTTTTCTATCAAGAAGTGTGCAAGTCGCCCTAAACCTTTAACAAATGGACGCAGGAACATGCCAGGATGACTAAGGTACAAACTGCATCTCCCTAGCATTTTTTGTTCCAGAGTTATTCCAGAGCGTTGCTGAAAGTTTTTAATTGTCCGGGCCTATTTGTTGAATGACCCCCTTATTGTTGGTTGGAATCCTGACTGTGCCGTGTCTTTGTATACGTTGTATACGCGCACAGTGTACGTCAATTTCTAATGGGTGCCTGCTCGTGCCGTCGCATCTGGCCCCGCCTTAAAAACCGTCAGAGCATTAAGTTTTGTACGAGAGGAAAGCCCTTGAACATGGCAATCCTGTGGTGGTAAATTTTTCAAGAGTGAGCATGATACTGGGATCGAAATTACCCGTTGTACATTTTGTTTTTCTCTCCGACAGCTCTGTGCACAAAACTCCCATAGTGGAGGTTGTTGAAATCGTTTCTGCGCAACCCCGCGTACTTGAGCTTTTTTTTCATCAAGAAGTGTGCAAGTCGCCCTAAACCTTTAAAAAATGGACGCAGGAACCAGCATGCCATGATGACTAAGGTACAAACTGCATCTCCCTAGCATTTTTTTTTCCAGAGTTATTCCAGAGCGTTGCTGAAAGTTTTTAATTGTCCCGGGCCTATTTTTTGAATGACCCCCGTATTGTTGGTTGGAATCCTGACTGCGCCGTGTCTTTGTATACGTTGTATACACGCACAGTGTACGTCAATTTCTAATGGGTGCCTGCTCGTGCCATCGCATCTGGCCCCGCCTTAAAAATCGTCAGAGCATTAAGTTTTGTACGAGAGGAAAGCCCTTGAACTTGGCAATCCTATGGTGGTAAACTTTTGAAGATTGAGCATGATACTGGGATCTAAATTACCCCTTGTACACTTTGTTTTTCTCTCCGACAGCTCTGTGCACAAAACTCCCCGCCGATAAGTGTGTTTGTTGTGTTGTGTTATCATTATTGCTTCATGGTATTATCCCAAGGTATTTCTATTATTGTTTCGCCCGCCTTCCCCTTTATTTATTTCAACCACTGCATTCCTGGTATTTACTTTGTATTGCTTTGTTATGTCTAGTATGCCCTGGTACCAACGTAGTGGGTGTTGGCTGCGTATTTTATGCTTGCAGCGAACACCTTAAGATCATTTCTGTTCCTGATTCCGTTGTGTTCTGTTCGAGTTTATTATAGTTCTACTCAGGTCTCAGACATGTAATTTTCCGTAGCCATCTCCCGTAAGTAACCTTATTCTGTTTACATATGTGTTTTTTCTAGCATTTACTTCCATTATGTAAAATATTCTCTATTTAAACCTTCACAGAAAATGTTTTCCTTGATACACGCACGTGGGGCCTGCATGCGATTGAGGGCACAATTTATATTTTGCGAATTTACTGTTCGTGCGTGTGCCAGTGAGCCTCCATGGTAAACAAGAGAGAAAACAGTCAGGTGCCATAGGGACTCATTGGTCACGTAGTAGAATGCTTCTTTGAGCGCATCTGGCTCAACGGTACTGAAAGGGTTAATATTGATCATACGATTCAGAATTGAACGTACAGACACAGATATCCATACGAATCACTCTAAAAACTCCTGGTCCGACTTGACCCGGATTCTGTTTCAAAATTATTCAGAAACGGGTCAAACTGACACATATTACAAGTATAAATCTCTTTGTAACCAGTTTCAGGGTCAGCCTGACACAGAAAACAGTCAGCCTGACCCAGAAATTTGTCTGGTCCTAATGGATCTAGAGCAGCCACATGTTATTGCATTTTGGGGATTTACGCGGTTCGTCCTGCACAGTTTTAATCCGCGTTCGATCACTTATGTTGTGCCGTATATTTTTATTAAGCTGTTTCATAGAGGTGGGTTGTAACGGCCCCTTTCAAATTCTTACTGTCCGTGATGAATATGATGTCTGTGGTGGTAATGTTTTTCAGTCTTCAATTATTGTTTTGGGTATCCGTGTCACATTGTTAGTCAATGATAATGGAAATGAAGTCCCTCATGGTCTCAACGAGAGCCATCCTATCGTCAGCAGTGAAATTATCACTGCGTTGCCTTTTATCAGCCATGGCTGTAGAGTATCGAAGTAACGACCTGCTGAAGATGTCTCTATACTGAGGCGTATCATATATGTTCATCATGTTGCGCAATCCTCTATCTACATTACAATGTATTTAATAATAGGAACCACGGTCAATAGGATTAGACTGTCCTAGTTACACAAGGATAACTAAGCAATTATTTGAGATATTTCGGAAGACTTGTTTAATTAAGGTGTTTAAGAAGACGCGTGTAACTTGGATTTATCCATGTCTATATACTACACTAGTGTAAAGATAAACGGCTTTCGTAGTTACAGCCCATAATGTTTGTAAACGCCCTCATGCGCGGCAAAAATACGAGGCATTACATTTCGAAGTTGAAATAGGACGGTTTTCCACGCAAATTTTTTTTTTCTTTCTTTTTTTTTTCCTTCTCCTTTTTCAGAGATTTCGGGGTCGACAATGGACATTCAGTTTTCAATCACCAACATGAATACGAGTGATATTCAGGAGCAGAGTGGTGAACAGCTGCTGAGGGATCAGCTTGTTGTTGAGGTGAAGACAACCATGTTCTTCTGTCCGTTATTTTTCATATTTATAATCTTTTCCCTTGATTCGAAATATTTTTCATATTTATAATCTTTTCCCTTGATTCGAAATATTTTTCATATTTATAATCTTTTCCCTTGATTCGAAATATTTTTTATATTTATAATCTTTTCCCTTGATTCGAATTAACTGTCGTATTTTACTCTGTCTTTCACAGTAAGACGATTAAATTTTGTGAATTATTGACGGCTGTTTTTAAACGCCTTACTGGTCAATAATATGGAAATGAGAAAATGAAACAAATGACGCTTTCATGAAACCCCAGAATATGTGTTGTTTTAATTGTCCTTTTTTTCTTCCTACACTTCTTTTTCAGCGCTTAGAACCCTTGTATTAAGGGCTATACAAAATGCATGTTATTATTATTATTCCCTTGAACAAAGCAAAAACGGCTCATTTCTGATCGGAGACACCTTTAGAGAGAGGTCAACCATAGGGGGAAATGCTACTTTAATTTTTTAGAATTATTTGTATATATGCCATTTGTTGGCAGGATCTGGGAAGGCTTTGATGACGGTTTTTTGTTTACTTATGCCCTACCCTTGACGGCCCCTGCCAACAAAGAGTTCTGTCCGATGATTTTAAATTAAAATAATAAATAAATACAGATTTTTCCTAAACTGTGTTTTTTTTGCAGATTGAACGCATGTATTCGGACTACAACAAATTAAAAGCTGCAACAGTTACGAGTTTACGGTAAGTGTTCACTTTGTTAGTAACAAGAGACTGACTTAAAGGCACTGGACACTTTTAGTAAATGTCAAAGACCAGTCTTCTACAAACCTGTGAAAATTTGGGTTCAATTGGTCATCGAAGTTGCAAGAGAATAATGAAAGAAAAACACACTTGCTGCAAAAGTTTGTTTGCTTTTCATATGCAAAGACTTCAGCCTGAAGTCTTTTATTATTTTTGTGAGAAATTACCTCTTTCTTTACTTCAGAGGGAGCCGTTTCTTACAATGTTTTAAACTATCAAAATCTCTCCAATGGTCGTTACTAAGTAAGTTATTTATGCTAACAATTATTTTGAGTAAATACCAATAGTGTTCAGTGCCTCTAAAAGTAACTGTGAACCAACAGGTGAAATATCTGTCATACTTTGGCATCGTTATCTCAACTTTCATTGGATTAAAACAGCCATCGAATAAATTATTTGGTTTTTACTGTACTCTTATTTCAGAAACGGCAGCATTATTACGGATGCCAAACTGGACTTTACTGAAGGGCTAACAATTATTTTGAGTATAATAACTAATTGTGTTCAGTGCCTTTAAACGTTCTCGTACAGAATTGTGACAACCTCATCTCGTTCTTGAGCGTTTATGGCCTCAGTAAATTCCAGTTTGGCATCCACAATAATGCTGCCTTGTCTGAAATCGGAATAGTGTCAAAACAAAATGAATTATAATATGATGGATTTTTTATTATGATGAAAGCCAAGATAAAGACGCAAAATTATGACAGATATTTCACCTTTTGGTTCACAGTTGGCTTTTAAAGACAGTGGACACTATTGGTAATTGTCAAAGACAAGTCTTCTCACTTGCTGTATCCCAACATTAGATAAAATAACAAACCTGTGAAAATCGGTCGTCGAAGTTGCGAGATAATAATGAAAGAAAAACACCCTTGTCACACCAAGTTGTGTGCTTTCAGATGCTTGATTTCGAGACCTCGATTTCGAGACCAAATTCTAAAACTGCAATTGTAACGATTTCAATGGTACAGAAACTAAGAAACAAACTTCATTCAATGTTTTTTATCAATATATTATTATTAAAATCATAGTGCTGTAACTCGTTATTTCACTGACTTTGTAAGCGTTTCACTCACTTTATGAACTAATTAGGTGTACTGACTATAAATCTTCATAGGTATCACAGTTGCAAAAGTAAATCTTATTTACAAAAGAAATGCTTTTCAAGCTTTGTAACTTCATGACGTCAGTGACAATATAACAAATGTGTATTAATTTGAAATAACTTTTGAAACAATTTTGTGGAAACAAGGTCGTATAGTTGTTGCTGTTGATAAGAATACCGTGGCGTTGGAGATGCTGGACGAACCACCTTCTGCCGTTGGGGGCGTCGCTTGTCAGACCATGGAATCCTTCCTGCTGTCAAAATACATGAGGAATGGTGTGCCGTCTTGTGACTGAAAGAGAGATGAAAGAGTAAACGGGGAAAAGTTTATTTTAGGCAATCTTTAAAGGCAGTGGACACTATTGGTAATTACTCAAAATAATTATCATCATAAAACCTATTTTGATTACGATTAAGGGGAGAGGTTGATAGTATAAAACATTGTTAGAAACAGCTCCCTCTGAAGTGACGTAGTTTTCGAGAAATCAGTAATTTTCCATGAATTTGATTTTGAGACCTCAAGTTTAAAACTATTTTTGTACAGTTGTTAGGTTACAAATTAGTCAATTTATAAACTTAATAAATCCACCAATAAATCCACCAACAAAACTCACTCTTAAAGTCTTCATGGTTTGTGATTTTTGTCTTGTTGATGGCTGATGTGGTTTAACCAGAATCAGATTTTAAATTATTAGCAGTGACGCACCCGGGATTTATTATTTTGGGGGTGGGGCCCCAAATATTTCTTTCGAAGATTGTAAAAAAAGAAATCAAAACAAATAAAACAAACAAACTGGATACCTTGGAGGGGCTGGGATCAATCCCCTAGACCCATCGTCCCCCACCCCCCCCCCCGCCTTTTTCCGATGCACCACTGTGATTATTAATGATCCCAGTTAGAGATTACATTAAAGTTGAGATGGAGAAGCTGTCTGCCTTTCTTCAGTAGATCATCACAAACTTATGCAGTCTTGCTTTAACCCCCTGTGATGAATCTTGAACAACAAATTAATGCATAAGAACTTTCTTAGAAATCCTCAAGAACAATTTGTTTACCATGCTGCATCTCTGACTTCAGGGCCCATTTTGGTAGGGCTGTTCAGCAGCAGATTTTGTGCTAACTGTGCGATTTCCATTTCATAACGCCGCTAACCGTATAGCACACGAAAAGGCATGCTAACCTTCCGATGTAGTCAAAGTTGCAGCATGGTAACATTTGTTTTACCATCTTGGAAAGAATTTTGTTTGGGAAATATGCCCCCCCCCCCCAACCCACAACCCAAACTAAATCCTGGGTGCGTCACTGCTGGTATAAAGTATGATTCTGGTTAGACCACATCAGCCCTCAACATAAAAAATCCCAAACCACAGTTTTAGTAACTTTGGAATTTTTGTTTTATTATTTATTTATAATGTGACTAATTTGTAACCTAACAACTATACAAAAATAGTCTTAAAGTTGCAAATTTTGAAGAGCCCAGTTGTTTTTTAGTTGATTCTGATAGAGGACGACATGCTATATCAAGTGATTTTCATTTCGTTGATTTTTGGAATGATGCGTTTATTCAAAAATTGGGTCAAAGGTCACGATAACATATTACAGATCACAGTGACTTGTACAAAAATAGTCATAAAGTTGTAAATTTTGAAGGGCCCAACTGTTTCTTAGAGGATTCTGATAGAAGAAGACATGCTCTATCAAGTGATTTTTATTTCGTTGATTTTTGGAATGATACATTATTTCCAAAACTGGGTCAAAGGTCACGATGACATATTAAAGATTACAGTAACCTACATTTCTGAAAATTTATTTTTACAAAAGAATTGATTTGAGCATGCAATTCTCATCATTTTGATAACAAATTTGCATATATGTGATAAAAATTGACATGGTTATGACATATTTTTACCAAAAAGGTGGTATTTTACCCTTAAAATTGTAGATTTTAGTGGTTTCTGCCATGACCACATGGTAAGTCGGATCGGGCTAAAAATTGGTGTGCATTTATTGCTCATTAGGACCTACAAGCACAGCAATTTTTATCAAAATCGGAAGACATGGGGTAAAAAAGTGTGTTGGTCTGACATGGAATGACCCATGTCTGACTTTATTAGATTATAGGTCTAGACCTAAACAGAAACGTGGTAACTTTGGCTCTGGCTTCGGTTCCAAATTAAATCTGGTCAGGGCTTATGAAGCCACTATGCAGACAACGCTGGTTTTAAAAAACATCCACTGTAAGTCAGAGTCTTCAAAAGCCGTTTTTCGAAAAGACCCGCCGACTGTCGAAAGTAGATTGAGCCCTCTCAATTCTATGTGTGCGTTAGTTTAGCTTCCCTGGGTCGACCCCGGTGTGTGGCTGCTTTTTTTTTCCAGGCCGAACGTGTGCAGATAATTACCCACGTTCGTCCTGGAAAAAAAACACCACACACCGGGGTCGACCCAGGGAAGCTAAACAAACGCACCCAATGATTGTAGGCAATAGTAAACAGGGTACCCGTCCAAGTGGTCTCATTTATGGAAAGCATGACATGCCCCATACAGGGGCAGAGGGTACCCCCCCCCCACAACCAATCCCCATTGTTCCCGATTTTACCAGCACACTATTGTCCTCTTGTACAAAAGTACCCCCCCCCCCCCCCCCCAATTCTCTAAAGAATTCCTGATTTTCCAAGCACACATTGAAGGCATGATAAATGGGCATCAATGCTGGAAGTCGCCGTTGACTATAATTATGTACGATTTGTATTAATGTATTATGTGTTATTTTAGTCCTCAACTATTGTTAACTGTTTTTTAGAATTTTAAGGAAGTGAAGAGACACGAGGCTGGCTGTCAGTTTTAAGAGCTAACAACATACCGATTGCGTCACATGACCTACGTGTATAGTGGGTATTGGATGTAAACAAACACGGCGCACTGCAAATTTAGAACTAATTGGGAGGGAAGTGTGTGTGTCTAAGTGAAAACCACGTCTATAATTGTAGCGCGTCTTGCGAGAGAGATAGATATAATTTGATTTTCCCAATCTCAGTTTTATTCCGTCTTCATTGAAACAAATTCTTGAAGTGAATCACAACAAATGTTGGAACACCCAGTTGAGATCAGATACCAGTCCTACTAGTATGCGTGATAAATAATAACAACATACAATAATAAGTATATATATAAATTTATAAAGAAAATTAAATTTGGTTTTTACCCATACACCGATGTGTATTGGCACTGTTTACTCAGTGCTTTCCCGAGTCCTGTGCAAAAAAATATAACTCGGGAGGGATTCGAACCCAGGACCCTTGCTATTCTAGAGCAGTGTCTTACCAACTAGACTACCGAGGGTGCCCGAACTAAGTCAAGAAATTTAGTAATACAAATTATTTAATCTGGTGGAAAAATATAAAAGGTTACGCTCCGGAAGTGTCAGGCATTCAGGCGCCGGTTCAGTTAATGGCACACACTGGCCCCTCCCCATTGCCATATAGGACCCTTCAGGACTTGCATCCGACCCAGAGCACATCCCCCCCTGCCTCGAACCCTAGCCACTACGCGGGCCCTGTCCCTTTAGGGGAGAAAGCAAGGCAGATCCCAATCACACTGTCCCATCAGGGGCAGCAAAAAGCCTTGAATCTATATTAGAGACAGACGGTATTCGAACCCGGACCGGATGATCCGAGTTGCTGAAACAGTCCCAGCACCTTGCGCACTGCGCTACAGTGTTGGTGCTTAAAAACTGATGTTTTCATGGTCATAATCAATAGACCGATTGCGCTCAGTGCCTCACGTGACAATAGTGGGTAAAATGTAAACAAACACGGCGTACTGCATATAAACGTGCTATAAGAAGACACGATTACTGTTGCCATTTTTGGCTCAATAGAGACTCAATTCTTGAAATCACTGAAGTATATTCCGGAGTTTGTCATATGAGACCTTACCAATGGCTAAACAATGCCAGTGAGGGTAAACAAAGTTCCACCAAATAGGAAATTCCAAGAGAATCTTCACACGATGTCATGTGTTTGTGCACGGAAAGTGTGGTTTTACATGCCCTCATTCTAATGATTTTCCTGCCAATATTTTCAACAAAAAATATAATTATGAAGCTGCAAATCCCTTTATTTTCACCCTCAAGTATTATTTGATTGGAAGGGGTAGCTGTCAGCTATGAGTCGGACAACTTCACGATCTCCCTTATCACAGCCCAACTTCACGCCGTGCACAACGCAAAATCCACTGCGCGTGAGGAGCTTGCTCAAACCCCAGTAATTTACGTAGTCTAACCCTATCTCTCAAAATAAACCTCTTTTGTAGTAGAATACTGGAAACATCAAACAGCAAATGTTATTATTGAAAATACAGCCAATTGTGATCCATCGGTACGAGTCTTCACATGTCTTTACTGTGTTGCTGTGTTTTTCTATACCCACTATCGGTCTGTCTATTAGAGCCCATGTCATAGGCATACACTACCGCCATCTTGGGAAACCGAGGATGCCTAGAGTTAAACACAAACATTCAACCTGCCAATCTGGACGCCATGTAGAAGTTTTCATTAAATATAAATATGCCAGGTTGTGTACCGGCCATGCGCATCGGGACATGCATAATTTTTTGGGCTATTCCATCTCACTGCCGTACCGAAGAAAGGTTTACCCTCTCTAGGTCAACTGGGACCCGGAATCCGGGTCAAATCTGACCTTTTGTTTTGTATTTGAGCTGCTAAAGTAGTATGTCAATTTGTGCCTTGCCTTGCCGGCTGAACTTTCATTCACTCTCAAGTTACATTCACCTCGTCATAGGCCGTGTCCGAATCAGCCAACGCGGCTCCTCCTTTGATTTGGTCTTCAATGATGTCCATAACAAAACCTTACAAACAGACGGAATCAACAAAGCTTAAAGGCATGGACACTATTGGTAATTGTCAAAAAACCATTCTTTTCACTTGCTGTATTGCATAAAATAACAAACCTGTGTAAATTTGAGCACACTCGGTCATCGAAGTTGTGAGATAATAATGAAAGAAAAACACTCTCGTCGCACAAAGTTGTGTGCTTTCAGATGCTTGATTTCGAGACCTCAAATTCTAAATCAAGTTGAAATACCAATTACTTCTTTCTCGAAAACTACGTCATTTCAGAGGGAGCCGTGTCTCACAATGTTTTATACTATCAACAGCTCCCCATTACTCGTTACCAAGAAGGTTTTATGCTAATAATTATTTTGAGTAATTACCAATAGTGTTCACTGCCTTTAAGTCCAACCTCGGCTAAACACTAATGGATTTGATTTTTCCAGAAGTTGAGATTATGTGTATACATTTATTTTAACGATTTTCGCCTTAAAGGAACACGTTGCCTTGGATCGGACGAGTTGGTCTACAAAAAGCGTGTGTGAATGTTTGTTATAAGTGCATGTGGTTGGAAAGATGTTTTAAAAGTAGAATACACTGATCCACACAAGATTGCCTCGAAATTGCGTGGTTTTCCTTTTACTGTGCGAACTAACACGGTCGGCCATAAATGGCCGACCGTGTTCGACGACGAGGTAAAAGGAAAACCGTGCAATTTCGAGGCATGTTTGTTTGGATCATTGTATTCTACTTTTACAACATCTTTCTATCCATATGCATTTTATAACAAACGGTTACAATCGCTTTTCAAAGACCAACTCGACCGATCCAAGGCAACATGTTCCTTAAAGTCGATTTGTAAACAATACTGAATTTACAATTGATGTTTTTTTATAACTGTAGAATATAATGTTTATAACTTATTACCTATTCCTGTTGGTGGAGAGCAAGTCACGTGGGGTGTTTAAACGGTTGATATGACCATCCAGGGCTGGTTATAACCGGTTGTTTTCGGATAGCGTTTGTGCGTGTTAGCCCACAACCTCGTTCCCACGGTTGATCGATCTCGCCGTGCCATTTTAGCCCACGGATACGAGGACGCAACAGTTGCTTTTGAAATCGTAAAGAACCACATACACGTTGTGTTTAATTTCACGATGTCAAAGTGTGTTTAAAAATGTACTTATTTTCAATTCAATTAAAAATTAACTACCAAACGTAATTGTTTTAAGTAAGATCTTGTAGTCAGTGTAAAGTTGAATGTATAGCATGCATGCGATTTATTAGCCAACCGTATAGCAAGTGATAACATATTCTGAGAGAGAAAAATATAGTTAAGTAAGTTTGTTGTTACGTTACGTTTTATTTTCAATTACACAAGTGTACAAAGCTTCCCCCTACTAATGTGTGGACATGAATACTATCCTCAGTCGTAAATTCATGAAGCGTCAGACTTTTTTCGTCTTCTCACTCAGCGATGTTGTTATCACTGTGTTCAAGTGAATTACTTAAAGGCACTGGACACTATTGGTAATTGTCAAAGAATAGCCTTCACAGTTGGTGTATCTCAACATATGCATAAAATAACAAACCTGTGAAAATTTGAACTCAATCAGTCATCAAACTTGCGAGATAATAATGAAAGAAAAAAACATCCTTGTTTCACGAAGTTGTGTGCGTTTCGATGGTTGATTTCGAGACCTCAAGTTCTAAATCGGAGGTCTCAAAATCAAATTCGTGGAAAATTACTTCTTTCTCGAAAACTATGGCACTTCAGAGGGAGCCGGTTCTCACAATGTTTGATACCAACAACCGATCCCCATTAATAGTCGTCACCAAGAAAGGTTTTATGCTAAATAAATATTTTGAGTAATTACCAATAGTGTCCACAGCCTTTAAGTTGGTAACAAGCAATGGAGATCTGTTGATGGACAAACATTGTGAGAAACGGCTTCCTCTGAAGTAATGAGGTCTCGAATGCAAACATCTGAAAAGCACAATTTGTGCGACAAGGGTTTTTTTCTTCGAGTATTCTCTTGCAACTTCAACGACCAATTGAATCCAGATTGTCACAGATTTGTTATTTGATGCATTTGTTGAGATACACCAAGTGAGAAGACATGGTCTTTGACAATTATTACCAAAGGTGTCCAGTGCCTTTATAGATGCTGTTTTTCCAGTACTTCCCCAAATGCTTCAAAATGATTATACTACGTTAAATGAGGGGAGAGTACAAGGGGCGGTTGTCAAAATTGTCGGCCGTCTGTGTCTCGCCGCATTCGGCATACTCGAGGGTGCCAACTTCATCGGATAGGCCTACATCAGCCACCTCTCGTTATCAGGCCGCGTTCGTGCGAACTGTGAATTGCAGCTGTTGACTGAGGAACGAATTCGATCAAGAGGAGATGTGTTCTCAGCCGATACCTGTGTTTGTTGTATTGTATTATCATTATTGCTTCATGGTATTATCCCAAGGTATTTCTATATACGTTGTGTTCTGTTCGAGTTTATTTTTTAGTTCTACCAAGGTCTCAGACATGTAATTTTCCGTAGCCATCTCCCGCATTTACTTTCATTATGTATAAATAATCTCTATTTAAACCTTCCCAGACAAAACTTTCCTTATGTAAATATCCCTCTGTTTGGTACATTCGTCGAGGTGTCTTCTTTCCTGTTTTCCTTATAATTATTAATCGCATAAGTTATTGAACACCTGAGGCGATACTTGACATGGTCAACGTATAACAAAAACGCCCCTACTTTAAAATTAAATTAAAAACATGACAATCTACTGCACCGTAGGTCAACAGATTCGCACGAAAGAAATAAAAATGAATAGTAACATGTTTTTGACATGTTTAATGACTATATAATTATTACAACTCATGTGAGTGATATAGAGTCGCGACTACTTGACCATTGTTCATTTCACAAGATGAGCCATTTGGTAGTTTAGGTTATGACTCTGCTACTCTCATATAACTCTGCTACTTCATTAGAGAAACCCATTACATGTGGAGTGTCTCAAGGCTCTGTTTTAGGACCTTTGTTATTTATTATCTATGTCAACGACATATGCAACACCTCTGACATTATATCATTTTGTCTTTTTGCTGATGATACCAGTTTTGTTTACAGCCACAAAAATGTTAACGTAGCTGTCAATAATTTAAATATTGAGCTTGTAAAAATAAGTACTTGGCTTAAAGCTAATAAGTTATGTATTAATTTGTTGAAATGTAATTATATAATATTCTGTACAGCACAGAAAAGATATAATCAGTCTGTTCCTCTAGTTTTGGACGGTGTGGGGCTTAACAAATTGGAACACACTAAATTTCTTGGTTTAGAAATTGATGAACATTTATCCTGGAGAAATCATATTAGTGAAGTTACTAGTAAAATAGCTAAAAATATTGGTATAATTAATCGTCTAAGGAAATTCGTACCCGGTTATATTTTACTAACACTTTATAACTCTTTAGTTCTGCCGTATCTAAATTACTCAATTCTTACATGGGGTGGTTCCTTGTCACAATGCAATAAACTTCTTACATTGCAAAAGAGAGCTGTTCGCATAATTTCCAATGCTGGTTTTCGCGAACACACAGCTCCATTATTTTTCAATCTTAAAATACTACAAATCATCGACCTTTATCATCTTAAGTTATGTATAAATTTATGACTAACGCATTACCAAGCTGTTTTAGTTCATTTTTCACTTTAACTTCAAAAGTCCATTCATATAATACTCGAAGTACTGCAAAGACAAATTTGTTTGTTTCCCGCCAAAGAACATCATTATACCAAAAGAGTTTTGTTCAGCGTGGAGTTGGGTTCTGGAATGGTCTGAGTAACTCAATTAAAAAATCAATTACTCTACCTGTCTTTACAAGAAATTTGAAAAAGCAACTACTTGATGGATATTCATAGATTATGACTGTTTCTGCATTGCCTAGGTTATGTTATCTTTCAACACACCTTACATTAGCCGTTGTTGTGTTTGTCTGTCAAGTCTATTGTCTGTACAATATGTGCTGGTGCTGTTATTTTTGTGTTTGTCTGTCCATAGGTTAAGGAACAAAAGCCACGGCTTCACCTGCACCTAATTGTTGTCCTACCGCTTATTACATATAAAAATTGTTATTAATCTATTATTTATATTGCGTATACATTGTAATAGCCTACTTTATCATAAACATGTTATTGTGTAACTGAATGTAATGTTAATCTATGTATTGTAAGATGAATGGACAACGATGAAATAAATGTCAAATGTTAACTCTACCCCCCCCCCCCCGACTTCGCGAGCTGACTTTACGTAGTCCCTTTTCGAAACCACGGCTTCGGCTTTGGATTCGGCTTCAGGCTCCGTCCTCCTGTCTGAAGATCTGAGCACTTACGCAAAGCACGCGTAAGCATTGTAAAAACAGCCGCGAGGCCAAGCTAGCCTGAGCCGAATCTAACGCCGCAGCCGTGGTTTCGAAAAGGGCCGTAAGTGGGAACACACGGTTCTCGAAAACTGGGTTAAATACCACGATACTTGGCAGAGTCAATATTCAACGCACCGTAAAATCAATTAATTGTCCCGTGATCTGCCAAGATAGTTCTTTTTCAAACATCTGACGTCATACTTCGAGCCTTGTGAATAATGCCATCGGATACCTGGTTTCGTAAAAGAATTACCTTTGACCTCGCGTGACTTTCCCACGGAGATTCGCAGTCAATTTGCACATACACGAACACATTCATTGGATGAAACAGCACTACATTACACAACAATATGCACAACACGCTGCATATCTCATACATACGGTCGAAGGTTTATTAATTTTAATATTCACCACATGCGTAAATCAAGTTGAATGCTCTTAGACCCCACCCACTTTTGGATAGTACGGGGGAGGGGCTACCGGGCCCGGGTAGTATCGTGGTGGACAAGGTTGGTGTATAATTGGAGTCGTTCATTTTGTTTCTAATGGTTTTTGTTGTTTAATTTTCAGACCTATGAGGCGGACGAGATTCCCATTCTATGTTGTGCTTATTTAAACAAAACAAACAAATAAATGATCTGTTTTAGGCCCCGGTGTGTTTTACAATATTTATGACATTGAATGCATTGTTCTTGCATTGTCACACAATAATTTTATAGCCGGTTTGTTCACAAGTATTTGCCTTGTGAAATGGAGCGGTAAATACTTCACTTCACGATAACACTCCGCAAGGGTGCACTTATGCAACCAATGTTTGTAGTTTAGTGATGCTGAATTATATTCAAGATGTTTTAGCTTGAACGTTAAATCGTTACAAAGTTTGAGCATTCGTTGCTTATCTCGGTTGTGGCGCTTCCTTCTTAAAACAATTCTAAGATTTCGCTATAAGCAGTTTGAAATTGGTGACACGTTTAAGAATTCCATGTTGTTGTTATTGAAAATTTTTGTTTTGACTTCAGGAAAGTTCTGGTCCAGGGGACCTCCAAATGTAATTCAGAGGTCTCGAAATCGAATTCGTGGAAAATTACCTATTTCTCGAAAACTACGTTACTTCACGAGGGAGCAGTTTCTCACAATGTGTTATACTATCTACATCTCTACATTGCCTGTTACCAAGTAATGTTTTATGCTGACAATTACTGTGAGTAATTACCAGTAGTGTCCACTGCCTTTAAGAACTTTTTTTGTCAGATAAAAAACATCTTTCTGAAAACTGCTCGTTCTCATGAGTGTCCAGGGCCCAAATTCATAGAGCTGCTAAGCACAGAAAAATTGCTAAGCATGAAAGTTCTTCCCTAATAAAAACATGATTACCAGCCAAATTTCCATTTGTTACATAGTGCTTGTTACTGGTATTCAGCTTTTGTTTGCTTATCCTGAAAATCACATGGAAATTGGTTGGTAAACCATGCTAAGCAAATTTTGTGTGCTTAGTAGCTCTATGAAATTGGGCCCAGGTGGTTTCAAAGCATTTAGATTGTACTATGGTACATAGAGAAGGGACCACTTCGCGCCAAGCCCACAATTTAATCGGTGTGTTTTATATTGATGCACTGTTTTATAGGCCAACATTATTTTGTTAACCTTTGCATTACAACACACAACAACAATGTGTTGATGATCCGATGTGGATTCGTGTGTCTCACAACCGAAGGACATGTTTTCGTGCTGTAAAATTTGGGAACCTGTATCGACCACCATAATGGAGTTTCGTTTGACAAAAACACTTACATTCTTCTGTGACGTTAACTGTACACTTGTATGCATCCCCTGATTGTTCATAAATATGCCCAATTCGGTATTTCACCATACCTACTGACAAAAGATCGCACAAGCTCCGCAAGGAACAGCTGTAGCTCGCCTATTGTTGTAGCAAGTGTACGCTTGGGTACTATATCGGCCAGCACATAGTTTGTTATATAATACAATTGTATATGAACGGTCAATGTCTGCACTGCGCCTCTTGTCTGCACTGATCTATTGGAATGTTAAATGAGTTGCCGCAATGATCTTTGCTGCTCTGACCACACCCTCGAATGCACATATGCCTTTAGATATTGGCGAACGCCATTACAAGCCTACTACGCCATGTCTTCATAGTATCAACACATTCGCATCATAGACTTTTCCGACTGAAGAGGGACGCTGTGCATCGGATACATGTTTAGTTTTAAACAGTTTAAGGGCTCGCATTTCTGTTTATCCCTGCATTAAGAGAGATAACCATGTTTGAAATATGCATACAGAAAGCTGGATTGTTCCGAACACGGCAAAATTTTGTTTGAGCCAACAAATCTGACGCTGATTTGGTAGCAGGACGCAATAGAAACACGACTGATTGGTGGTGATCACGGAGTTGGGGAATACATGCACATAGTCTCACATATCTGCAGAGCAGCAAAACACCGTCAATACCGAAGAGGAAGAGGTGTTGAACGACATAGAACGCCAGAAATGCCAGATACGAGATTCCCGGTATCATAGGTATGACCCTACATCATGTTCCCGATCGCAACCTTTACAAGGTAGGTCTACACACGCTATTTTGTATCCACTTTATCAGTTGCGTCATTGAGCAGGCACGCCTATAATTGTATTGTACTGTCTACATAAGTAATAAGGATAATTTTCCGTATAATGCCACCACCTTTTCACTCATTAAAAAATGGATGTTCAATTGAGTTATACTTGGATACTATATTATTCCATGTCTGATGAAAAAGTGTTGGCGCCATACGTAAACATCCCCTCTCTCCAATCAAAATTACAAAAGAAGTTCTTTAAAAAAAATCCGATTTGACATGCAGGACATTTCAAAGGGTCAGCCAACATAAATACACGAACAATTTAAACAAATGATGTTTAAAGGCACACCATAATCACTAAATACTTTCTTGAAAAAGATCGTTTTGATATGAGATTTGAATGAATTTAATAGTGAGTGTAATAATAGACCGATTACGCTGCCAATGTGACCACGTAACCTAGCTAGAATGGGTATATAAAACAAGGTTACACAGTAAAGACATGTGAAGACTCGTACCGATGAACCATAATCGGCTGTAGTTTCGATAAATAACATTTCTAACTTTAACAAAGCCCTTTTTATAAAGTTGAATGTTGTACTGATTTAAATCACACCTTATACTGTTTGTCAGTATTGTACTACACAAAGGGTTTCTTTTGAGAGTATGGTTAGACTACGTAAATTACTATGGTTTGAGCGAGCTCACGCGCCGTGAATTTTTCGCTCGTGCACGGCGTGAACTCGGGCTGTGCCATGGGAGACCAAAGAGCGCAATCGGTCTTTTTACTAATGTTTTAAGGTGGCAAACTATTGCTTAAACAGGGTGCAGCTAAATAACTGAACAACTGCCTATGATTCTGTTCACTTGAGATTGTGATGACTTTCAATAATGACAGTAGTTAATCCTTTTGAAGGCGCTATTTTGGTAGTTACTCAAAATAATTATTAGCATACAAACTTACTTGGTAACGAGCAATGGAAAGCTTTTGATAGAGTTACACTTTGTGAGAAACAACTCCCTTTGAAGAAACGTAGTTTTTTGAGAAGGAAATTAGTTTACTAAGTTATTTGAATTGAATGCGAGACCTCAGCTGAAGTCTCGAATTCAAGCATTTAAAAGCTTTGTGTAACAAGGTTTTTTTTTTATTCCATCATTATCTCGCAACTTCGACGACCAATGTGTTCAAAATTTCAAAGGTTTATTATTTGATGCAGTACAGCAAGTAAGAAGGCTGGCCTTTGACAATTACCAAAGTTGTCTAGTGGCTTTAAATAAATGGGAGCAGCATGTAAACATAACAAAAAAACATGTTTTAAGACTGGGTTGCTGTAAAAATCAAAGATATTTTTAAAATGTTGGCAGACTTCAAAAAATGGATTTTGGTAAAACTCTATGTGTGAGTAGATATGGGTACACAAAACACAAACATCGACAAAAAAAGTTATATCAGACATTGGTTGTCATGGTTACAGCCAAAATAAGATTTTCCAAGTTTTTACCATTTTTAAGTGTTGAAATATAGGTGAATTGAAAGCACTGGTGCGTCTTAAGGGGAAAACGTTGAAGTTTTTCTTTCACACATTGCACAACCATGTTTACTCTTTCGGAAAATGTTTTTAAAAATTAAGTTTGCGATTAACTTTGGATCAAACCACAATTAGGGGTGTTTTTGTCATATTTTTTTAATAGCGAAAAATAGGGGTATTGAATTGGGCTTTAAGTCCGAAAGTGGCTCTTTTTGGATTAATACACTTTTATAGTTGGAAGATAAGGTACCGACCTACATAAAAAAGCAATAAAATGTTTTGGTATTTTAAGTGTGCGAACACAGTTTTGCCGGAAAGTTAGCACTAACTTTGGCAGGGGAAAAACACAATAAATGCCAAACATTATACATTGTTATTAGGTAAAATATCATTTTCTTTTGAGATTTTTTTTTTTTTAAATACCTTATGGGTGTAGGGGCTTTCAGGTGCACTCAAACAAAATAAACTTTGGAAATCACTACATAGCCAGTTGCCACGGTAACAGCTCACTTTGTGTTTTGGCAATTTTTTGCCGATTTTGGGGTATAAAATACTGTTTTCTAGCATATTTGCAACTCCACCCAGCCAATGCATTTTTTTTTTCATCAAACCTTTCACATCAATACAACGAGTCGTCCTTTGCTTTTCTTGAGACAAAAGTTATTACTCTAACGTATAAAATAATACTTAATTTTTGTAATTTTTCCATCAATCCAGCACCTCTCATAAGCACCAACATTGATCATGAATATTTGTATTGACCTAAGTTTTGGATTTTATACCCCCCCCCCTGCCCAGCCCCCAAGCATATCAAATTGTGTTGACAATGCATTACAAAGCGCTGTGAACAGCGTCTCCTTTGTTGAAAGTCACTTTTTTAAATTACCATTGCACGTCACTAATAGTTGGAAAGTTTGTAGTGTCTTCAGTCTCCTTCAGGGAATATTTCCCTTTCGGTTGTGATTGGGCGATTATTTGTGTTTTCATGTCTGGTAGGGAGCACAAAATGGGCAACTGTATCATGTAGTGACACGGTCTTAAACATGGTAATATTTGCAAAAACAAGAACAAAATATTTCTCTAAAATGGCATTTCTTACGCGCTGAACGATGATGTTGATTGAAAAATTGAAAAAAAAGGGATAAAATATAAAAATATAACTCTCAGTTGTATACAGTTTATAGTTTGAAGACTCACCCCAAGCTTATTCGGCTGGTAATAGTGTTATCCGGCTATGTTCCATTTAGGGAACTTGGAAATTAATTGATTTACGTAACCATTAATTGTACAGTCACTGGCTATGTGATGCTTCTGCGCATCGTTAAGGACGTGTTAAACATTTTTGACGTTCAAACGAAGAGCTGTGAACGTCCGTTTGTCAAGAAAATTGAACATTTTGTTGAAGATTGTAATGTAGCTGCTATATAATAGTAAATGACCACAAACGTGCAACAGAATGTCTTTGTGATGCATGTTTATACAATTGAGAGTTATATTTTTATACTTGTAAGTTGCTTTGCTATATTGTGTGCCTGTTTTTTTCAATCAACATAATTGTTCAGCACGTAAAAAGTAATTAAAGGGAATGTACACGTTTTGGTAATTGTCAAAGACCAGTCTTCTCACTTGGTGTATCCCAACTTAAGCAAAAAATTACAAGCCTGTGCAAATTTGAGCTTAATTGGTCGAGTTGCGAGAAAATGATGAAAGAAAAAACACCCTCTGTTGGACAAATTTGTGCGCTTTCAGATAGGAATAAAAGACAATCTTATTTTAGTGAGAAATTACTTCTTTCTCAAAATCAATGCTACTTCAGAGGGAGCCGTTTTTCACAATGTTTTATACTATCGACAGCTCTCCAATGTTCGTTTACCAAGTCAATTTTTAAGTTAACATTTGTTTTGAGTAATTACCAAACATGAACCTTCCCTTTAAAGAGCATTATTTTTTTATGATTATGAAATTTGCAAAATACATTTTTTCAAAAAAGCATGACGTTTCTGGCAACACTGCTCCACAGTTCATAAAATACAAAAACTTTCTTTCTTAATTCTGTGACAGTCAGTGCGCACCGTAGAATATGGACTCCGTTTGTCTCAATCGTGCTCGAAACAGTCGGGGGCACCCTAAGTGTAAAGCTTATCAACAGAAAGTGTAAAACTTTAACCACATTTCAGACAAAGATTCACATGCATTGGTCTCGAAAATCCGGTAAAATGGGTTTGTTTTACGAGGAAAATGTTCAAGAAACTTACCACTCCATAGACCTTTTCGCAAATACCGGGGCGCGCGCGTAAAGCTTGGAATTAGGTGCATTGTGGTCTAGCTGGTATCCAAATTTGATCCATATATATCCCACAATGCACCTCATTCAACAGTCTGTGCTTGCGCATTGGTATTTGCGATAAGGTCTATGCTTGACCAAACACTGCCCTCTTGCTGGGACCTGTAGCCAATTTTGCTCATCGTCTCCGAGTTCTCGCGCTGTCACGCGAAATCTCGAAGGGTCCGAGTGCGCCGCGCGACTGCAAATGAAACCTGGAAAATGCTAAACATCTCGCACTCTGAGTTATGTTGTCATTAGATGCTTTATAATATTTTCTCCTGATGTTTTGTCAGTCTTCATCATTGTTTTACTATTTAACAACTTTAAATCTACACAATTGCCAAAAAGCATAAAGCTTCTGGCTCCCCAATTCAACAAATACCAAAACATTTTTTGAAATTCCTACAGACCAGTATCTTATCTTTCAAGCCTGGTAGCAAAACTGTCCTAAATATGCCTCTTTCGGACTTCTGACAAAATTAGCAACCCCCTCTATTTCCCAAATCGACCTTTGTTCAAAACACCCCTTTTCGAAATAATGAATTGTTCCATTCACAATTAACTGTACCTGGTCAGGTGCATTTTTGGAAAGACCAAGGATGTATATTTACCATATTCAGCTGAGAGGCAGGTCATATTTTTGGTCTTCACACAGTGAAGCTCTCAACTTTGGGTAGTTTTTATATAGAAAAAGAGCCAAATTACGTAAAATATGGCAATTTTCAAAGTGCCAATTCAAAAACTATGCTTTCTTTTTACACTTTGGTTGAAGGAATTAACATGTGCAAAGAGAGAACACAAGATCCTCTACAAAAATCATATTTTTTTGTAATACAATTTGAAAATAAACACTTTTTTTTCCTCAAAAAAAGCACGTAGTTTGTGGCAGCACTGCTCCCAAGTACAACAAATACCAAAACTTTTGTTTTGAATTTCTTACAGACCAGTACCTTATCTTTCCCGCCTAGAAGCAAAACTTTCCTAAATATGCTCCTTTGGGACTTCTTACAATTAGCAACCCCCTATATTTCCCAAAATGATTTTTCCTCAAAACAACCATTTTTGAAATAATGGAATCTTCAATTCACAATTAACTGTACTTTTGTCAAATGCATTTTTGGAAAGATTATGGATGGATATTTACCATATCCAGCTGAGAGGTAGGTCCACTGTTTGCTTTTCACACAGTGAAGCCCTCAACTTTCGGTAATGTTTACTCATGAAAAGAGCTAAATTAGGTGAATAATTTTTAACTTTCTACTTTTGACCGTTGCCATGGCAACGAAGGTGTAAATGCAAAAATTATGCTTTATTTTGACACTTTTGTTGATGGCCTTCACTTGTGCAAAGTTTAAAGGAAATCCTTTTTTGAAAGTCTTCCACCACTTCTTTGATTTTTACAGCAACCCAGTCTTAAATGTTTAAATCAATCCTAATTTTTTATAAATTAACGATGCATTGGTGTTGAAAAAAAAAAGGGTGAAAGAGTGGTGACATTTTTTAATGTCCGTTTTCGGGAGGGGGGGTTACGGTGTACACATACAAATCTGCCAAAAAAGTACAACGGGTCAATTTGCCCCAAATCATTGCTCAATTTAAACAAATTTAGCACCATTGGATGGACAATTTCAAGGCAGACGACACTATTGACAACTACTCAAAATAATGTTAACAGAAAGCATGAAACTGGGATCGAAACAACCCGTTGCATATTTTTTTTTTCTTTCCGACAGCTCTGTGCAGAAAACTGACGCCATGGATGTTGTCACATAAGTACACACCTAACATCATAGAGTGTTAAATCAAAGCTGTTGAAATCGTTTCTGAGCAACCCCGCCTACTTGAGCTTTTTTTCTATCAAGAAGTGTGCAAGTCGCCCTAAACCTTTAACAAATGGACGCAGGAACATGCCAGGATGACTAAGGTACAAACTGCATCTCCCTAGCATTTTTTGTTCCAGAGTTATTCCAGAGCGTTGCTGAAAGTTTTTAATTGTCCGGGCCTATTTTTTGAATGACCCCCTTATTGTTGGTTGGAATCCTGACTGCGCCGTGTCTTTGTATACGTTGTATACACGCACAGTGTACGTCAATTTCGAATGGGGCCTGCTCGCGCCGTCGCATCTGGCCCCGCCTTAAAAATCGTCAGAGCATTAAGTTTTGTACCAGAGGAAAGCCCTTGAACATGGCAATCCTGTGGTGGTAAAATTTTGAAGATTGAGCATGATACTGGGATCGAAACTACCCGTTGTACATTTTGTTTTTCTCTCCGACAGCTCTGTGCACAAAACTCCCATAGTGGAGGTTGTTGAAATCGTTTCTGAGCAACCCCGCCTACTTGAGCTTTTTTCTATCAAGAAAGGTGCAAGTCGCCCTAAACCTTTAAAAAATGGATGCAGGAACATGCCAGGATGACTAAGGTACAAACTGCATCTCCCTAGCATTTTTTGTTTCAGAGTTATTCCAGAGCGTTGCTGAAAGTTTTTAATTGTCCGGGCCTATTTTTTGAATGACCCCTTTATTGTTGGTTGGAATCCTGACTGCGCCGTGTCTTTGTATCATTGTATACACGCACAGTCTACGTCAATTTCTAATGGGTGCCTGCTCGCACAGTCGCATCTGGCCCCGCCTTAAACATCGTCAGAGCATTAAGTTTTGTACGAAAGGAAAGCCCTTGAACATGGCAATCCTGTGGTGCTAAAATTTTGAAGATTGACCATGATACTGGGATCGAAATTACCCGTTGCACATTTTGTTTTTCTCTTCGACAGCTCTGTGCACAAAACTCCCGTAGTGGAGGTTGTTGAAATTGTTTCTGAGCAACCCTGCCTACTTGAGCTTTTTTCTATTAAGAAGTGTGCAAGTCGTCCTAAACCTTTAAAAAATGGACGCAGGAACATGCCAGGATGACTAAGGTACAAACTGCATCTCCCTAGCACTTTTTGTTCCAGAGTTATTCCAGAGCGTTGCTGAAAGTTTTTAATTGTCCGGGCCTACTATTTGAATGACCCCTTTACTGTTGGTTGGAATCCTGACTGCGCCGTGTCTTTGTATACGTTGTATACACGCACAGTCTACGTCAATTTCTAATGGGTGCCTGCTCGCGCCGTCGCATCTGGCCCCGCCTTAAAATCGTCAGAGCGATGAGTTTTGTACGAGAGGAAAGCCCTTGAACATGGCAATCCTGTGGTGGTAAAATTTTGAAGGTTGAGCATGATACTGGGATCGAAATTACCCGTTGTACATTTTGTTTTTCTCTCCGACAGCTCTGTGCACAAAACTCCCATAGTGGAGGTTGTTGAAATCGTTTCTGAGCAACCCCGCCTACTTGAGCTTTTTCTATCAAGAAGTGTGCAAGTCGCCCTAAACCTTATAAAAATGGACGCAGGAACATGCCAGGATGACTAAGGTACAAACTGCATCTCCCTAGCATTTTTTGTTCCAGAGTTATTCCAGAGCGTTGCTTAAAGTTTTTAATTGTCCGGGCCTATTTTTTGAATGACCCCTTTATTGTTGGTTGGAATCCTGACTGCGCCGTGTCTTTGTATACGTTGTATACACGCACAGTCTACGTCAATTTCTAATGGGTGCCTGCTCGCGCCGTCGCATCTGGCCCCGCCTTAAAAATCGTCAGAGCATTAAGTTTTGTACGAGAGGAAAGCCCTTGAACATGGCAATCCTGTGGTGGTAAAATTTCGAAGATTGAGCATGATACTGGGATCGAAATTACCCGTTGTACATTTTGTTTTTCTCTCCGACAGCTCTGTGCACAAAACTCCCATAGTGGAGGTTGTTGAAATCGTTTCTGAGCAACCCCGCCTACTTGAGCTTTTTTCTATCAAGAAGTGTGCAAGTCGCCCTAAACCTTAAAAAATGGACGCAGGAACATGCCAGGATGACTAAGGTACAAACTGCATCTCCCTAGCATTTTTTGTTCCAGAGTTATTCCAGAGCGTTGCTGAAAGTTTTTAATTGTCCGGGCCTATTTTTGACTGACCCCTATATCGTTGGTTGGAATCCTGACTGCGCCGTGTCTTTGTATACGTTGTATACACGCACAGTCTACGTCAATTTCTAATGGGTGCCTGCTCGCGCCGTCGCATCTGGCCCCGCCTTAAAAATCGTCAGAGCATTAAGTTTTGTACGAGAGGAAAGCCCTTGAACATGGCAATCCTGTGGTGGTAAAATTTTGAAGATTGAGCATGATACTGGGATCGAAATTACCCGTTGTACATTTTGTTTTTCTCTCCGACAGCTCTGTGCACAAAACTCCCATAGTGGAGGTTGTTGAAATCGTTTCTGAGCAACCCCGCCTACTTGAGCTTTTTTCTATCAAGAAGTGTGCAAGTCGCCCTAAACCTTTAAAAAATGGACGCAGGAACATGCCAGGATGACTAAGGTACAAACTGCATCTTCCTAGCATTTTTTGTTCCAGAGTTATTCCAGAGCGTTGCTGAAAGTTTTTAATTGTCCGGGCCTATTTTTTGAATGACCCCTTTATTGTTGGTTGGAATCCTGACTGCGCCGTGTCTTTGTATACGTTGTATACACGCACAGTCTACGTCAATTTCTAATGGGTGCCTGCTCGCGCCGTCGCATCTGGCCCCGCCTTAAAAATCGTCAGAGCATTAAGTTTTGTACGAGAGGAAAGCCCTTGAACATGGCAATCCTGTGGTGGTAAAATTTTGAAGATTGAGCATGATACTGGGATCGAAATTACCCGTTGTACATTTTGTTTTTCTCTCCGACAGCTCTGTGCACAAAACTCCCATAGTGGAGGTTGTTGAAATCGTTTCTGAGCAACCCCGCCTACTTGAGCTTTTTCTATCAAGAAGTGTGCAAGTCGCCCTAAACCTTTAAAAAATGGACGCAGGAACATGCCAGGATGACTAAGGTACAAACTGCATCTCCCTAGCATTTTTTGTTCCAGAGTTATTCCAGAGCGTTGCTGAAAGTTTTTAATTGTCCGGGCCTATTTTTTGAATGACCCCTTTATTGTTGGTTGGAATCCTGACTGCGCCGTGTCTTTGTATACGTTGTATACACGCACAGTCTACGTCAATTTCTAATGGGTGCCTGCTCGCGCCGTCGCATCTGGCCCCGCCTTAAAAATCGTCAGAGCATTAAGTTTTGTACGAGAGGAAAGCCCTTGAACATGGCAATCCTGTGGTGGTAAAATTTTGAAGATTGAGCATGATACTGGGATCGAAATTACCCGTTGTACATTTTGTTTTTCTCTCCGACAGCTCTGTGCACAAAACTCCCATAGTGGAGGTTGTTGAAATCGTTTCTGAGCAACCCCGCCTACTTGAGCTTTTTTCTATCAAGAAGTGTGCAAGTCGCCCTAAACCTTTAAAAAATGGACGCAGGAACATGCCAGGATGACTAAGGTACAAACTGCATCTCCCTAGCATTTTTTGTTCCAGAGTTATTCCAGAGCGTTGCTGAAAGTTTTTAATTGTCCGGGCCTATTTTTTGAATGACCCCCTTATTGTTGGTTGGAATCCTGACTGCGCCGTGTCTTTGTATACGTTGTATACACGCACAGTCTACGTCAATTTCTAATGGGTGCCTGCTCGCGCCGTCGCATCTGGCCCCGCCTTAAAAATCGTCAGAGCATTAAGTTTTGTACGAGAGGAAAGCCCTTGAACATGGCAATCCTGTGGTGGTAAAATTTTGAAGATTGAGCATGATACTGGGATCGAAATTACCCGTTGTACATTTTGTTTTTCTCTCCGACAGCTCTGTGCACAAAACTCCCATAGTGGAGGTTGTTGAAATCGTTTCTGAGCAACCCCGCCTACTTGAGCTTTTTTCTATCAAGAAGTGTGCAAGTCGCCCTAAACCTTTAAAAAATGGACGCAGGAACATGCCAGGATGACTAAGGTACAAACTGCATCTCCCTAGCATTTTTTGTTCGAGAGTTATTTCAGAGCGTTGCTGAAAGTTTTTAATTGTCCGGGCCTATTTTTTGAATGACCCCTTTATTGTTGGTTGGAATCCTGACTGCGCCGTGTCTTTGTATACGTTGTATACACGCACAGTCTACGTCAATTTCTAATGGGTGCCTGCTCGCGCCGTCGCATCTGGCCCCGCCTTAAAAATCGTCAGAGCATTAAGTTTTGTACGAGAGGAAAGCCCTTGAACATGGCAATCCTGTGGTGGTAAAATTTTGAAGATTGAGCATGATACTGGGATCGAAATTACCCGTTGTACATTTTGTTTTTCTCTCCGACAGCTCTGTGCACAAAACTCCCATAGTGGAGGTTGTTGAAATCGTTTCTGAGCAACCCCGCCTACTTGAGCTTTTTTCTATCAAGAAGTGTGCAAGTCGCCCTAAACCTTTAAAAAATGGACGCAGGAACATGCCAGGATGACTAAGGTACAAACTGCATCTCCCTAGCATTTTTTGTTCCAGAGTTATTCCAGAGCGTTGCTGAAAGTTTTTAATTGTCCGGGCCTATTTTTTGAATGACCCCTTTATTGTTGGTTGGAATCCTGACTGCGCCGTGTCTTTGTATACGTTGTATACACGCACAGTCTACGTCAATTTCTAATGGGTGCCTGCTCGCGCCGTCGCATCTGGCCCCGCCTTAAAAATCGTCAGAGCATTAAGTTTTGTACGAGAGGAAAGCCCTTGAACCTGGCAATCCTGTGGTGGTAAAATTTTGAAGATTGAGCATGATACTGGGATCGAAATTACCCGTTGTACATTTTGTTTTTCTCTCCGACAGCTCTGTGCACAAAACTCCCATAGTGGAGGTTGTTGAAATCGTTTCTGAGCAACCCCGCCTACTTGAGCTTTTTTCTATCAAGAAGTGTGCAAGTCGCCCTAAACCTTTAAAAAATGGACGCAGGAACATGCCAGGATGACTAAGGTACAAACTGCATCTCCCTAGCATGTTTTGTTCCAGAGTTATTCCAGAGCGTTGCTGAAAGTTTTTAATTGTCCGGGCCTATTTTTTGAATGACCCCTTATTGTTGGTTGGAATCCTGACTGCGCCGTGTCTTTGTATACGTTGTATACACGCACAGTCTACGTCAATTTCTAATGGGTGCCTGCTCGCGCCGTCGCATCTGGCCCCGCCTTAAAAATCGTCAGAGCATTAAGTTTTGTACGAGAGGAAAGCCCTTGAACATGGCAATCCTGTGGTGGTAAAATTTTGAAGATTGAGCATGATACTGGGATCGAAATTACCCGTTGTACATTTTGTTTTTCTCTCCGACAGCTCTGTGCACAAAACTCCCATAGTGGAGGTTGTTGAAATCGTTTCTGAGCAACCCCGCCTACTTGAGCTTTTTTCTATCAAGAAGTGTGCAAGTCGCCCTAAACCTTTAAAAAATGGACGCAGGAACATGCCAGGATGACTAAGGTACAAACTGCATCTCCCTAGCATTTTTTGTTCCAGAGTTATTCCAGAGCGTTGCTGAAAGTTTTTAATTGTCCGGGCCTATTTTTTGAATGACCCCCTTATTGTTGGTTGGAATCCTGACTGCGCCGTGTCTTTGTATACGTTGTATACACGCACAGTCTACGTCAATTTCTAATGGGTGCCTGCTCGCGCCGTCGCATCTGGCCCCGCCTTAAAAATCGTCAGAGCATTAAGTTTTGTACGAGAGGAAAGCCCTTGAACATGGCAATCCTGTGGTGGTAAAATTTTGAAGATTGAGCATGATACTGGGATCGAAATTACCCGTTGTACATTTTGTTTTTCTCTCCGACAGCTCTGTGCACAAAACTCCCATAGTGGAGGTTGTTGAAATCGTTTCTGAGCAACCCCGCCTACTTGAGCTTTTTTTCTATCAAGAAGTGTGCAAGTCGCCCTAAACCTTTAAAAAATGGACGCAGGAACATGCCAGGATGACTAAGGTACAAACTGCATCTCCCTAGCATTTTTTGTTCCAGAGTTATTCCAGAGCGTTGCTGAAAGTTTTTAATTGTCCGGGCCTATTTTTTGAATGACCCCCTTATTGTTGGTTGGAATCCTGACTGCGCCGTGTCTTTGTATACGTTGTATACACGCACAGTCTACGTCAATTTCTAATGGGTGCCTGCTCGCGCCGTCGCATCTGGCCCCGCCTTAAAAATCGTCAGAGCATTAAGTTTTGTACGAGAGGAAAGCCCTTGAACATGGCAATCCTGTGGTGGTAAAATTTTGAAGATTGAGCATGATACTGGGATCGAAATTACCCGTTGTACATTTTGTTTTTCTCTCCGACAGCTCTGTGCACAAAACTCCCATAGTGGAGGTTGTTGAAATCGTTTCTGAGCAACCCCGCCTACTTGAGCTTTTTTCTATCAAGAAGTGTGCAAGTCGCCCTAAACCTTTAAAAAATGGACGCAGGAACATGCCAGGATGACTAAGGTACAAACTGCATCTCCCTAGCATTTTTTGTTCCAGAGTTATTCCAGAGCGTTGCTGAAAGTTTTTAATTGTCCGGGCCTATTTTTTGAATGACCCCCTTATTGTTGGTTGGAATCCTGACTGCGCCGTGTCTTTGTATACGTTGTATACACGCACAGTCTACGTCAATTTCTAATGGGTGCCTGCTCGCGCCGTCGCATCTGGCCCCGCCTTAAAAATCGTCAGAGCATTAAGTTTTGTACGAGAGGAAAGCCCTTGAACATGGCAATCCTGTGGTGGTAAAATTTTGAAGATTGAGCATGATACTGGGATCGAAATTACCCGTTGTACATTTTGTTTTTCTCTCCGACAGCTCTGTGCACAAAACTCCCATAGTGGAGGTTGTTGAAATCGTTTCTGAGCAACCCCGCCTACTTGAGCTTTTTTCTATCAAGAAGTGTGCAAGTCGCCCTAAACCTTTAAAAATGGACGCAGGAACATGCCAGGATGACTAAGGTACAAACTGCATCTCCCTAGCATTTTTTATTCCAGAGTTATTCCAGAGCGTTGCTGAAAGTTTTAATTGTCCGGGCCTATTTTTGACTGACCCCTATATTGTTGGTTGGAATCCTGACTGCGCCGTGTCTTTGTATACGTTGTATACACGCACAGTCTACGTCAATTTCTAATGGGTGCCTGCTCGCGCCGTCGCATCTGGCCCCGCCTTAAAAATCGTCAGAGCATTAAGTTTTGTACGAGAGGAAAGCCCTTGAACATGGCAATCCTGTGGTGGTAAAATTTTGAAGATTGAGCATGATACTGGGATCGAAATTACCCGTTGTACATTTTGTTTTTCTCTCCGACAGCTCTGTGCACAAAACTCCCATAGTGGAGGTTGTTGAAATCGTTTCTGAGCAACCCCGCCTACTTGAGCTTTTTTCTATCAAGAAGTGTGCAAGTCGCCCTAAACCTTTAACAAATGGACGCAGGAACATGCCAGGATGACTAAGGTACAAACTGCATCTCCCTAGCATTTTTTGTTCCAGAGTTATTCCAGAGCGTTGCTGAAAGTTTTTAATTGTCCGGGCCTATTTTTTGAATGACCCCTTTATTGTTGGTTGGAATCCTGACTGCGCCGTGTCTTTGTATACGTTGTATACACGCAAAGTCTACGTCAATTTCTAATGGGTGCCTGCTCGCGCCGTCGCATCTGGCCCCGCTTTAAAAATCGTCAGAGCATTAAGTTTTGTACGACAGTAAAGCCCTTGAACATGGCAATCCTGTGGTGGTAAAATTTTAAAGATTGAGCATGATACTGGGATCGAAATTACCCGTTGTACATTTTGTTTTTCTCTCCGACAGCTCTGTGCACAAAACTCCCATAGTGGAGGTTGTTGAAATCGTTTCTGAGCAACCCCACCTACTTGAGCTTTTTTCTATCAAGAAGTGTGCAAGTCGCCCTAAACCTTTAACAAATGGACGCAGGAACATGCCAGGATGACTAGGGTACAAACTGCATCTCCCTAGCTTTTTTTGTTAAGAGTTATTCCAGAGCGTTGCTGAAAGTTTTAAATTGTCCGGGCCTATTTTTTGAATGACCCCTTTATTGTTGGTTGGAATCCTGACTGCGCCGTGTCTTTGTATACGTTGTATGCACGCACAGTCTACGTCAATTTCTAATGGGTGCCTGCTCGCGCCGTCGCATCTGGCCCCGCCTTAAAAATCGTCAGAGCATTAAGTGTTGTACGAGAGGAAAGCTCTTGAACATGGCAATCCTGTGGTGGTAAAATTTTGAAGATTGAGCATGATACTGGGATCGAAATTACCCGTTGTACATTTTGTTTTTCTCTCCGACAGCTCTGTGCACAAAACTCCCATAGTGGAGATTGTTGAAATCGTTTCTGAGCAACCCCACCTACTTGAGCTTTTTTCTATCAAGAAGTGTGCAAGTCGCCCTAAACCTTTAAAAAATGGACGCAGGAACATGCCAGGATGACTGATGTACAAACTGCATCTCCCTAGCATGTTTTGTTCCAGAGTTATTCCAGAGCGTTGCTGAAAGTTTTAAATTGTCCGGGCCTATTTTTTGAATGACCCCTTTATTGTTGGTTGGAATCCTGACTGCGCCGTGTCTTTGTATACGTTGTATGCACGCACAGTCTACGTCAATTTCTAATGGGTGCCTGCTCGCGCCGTCGCATCTGGCCCCGCCTTAAAAATCGTCAGAGCATTAAGTGTTGTACGAGAGAAAAGCTCTTGAACATGGCAATCCTGTGGTGGTAAAATTTTGAAGATTGAGCATGATACTGGGATCGAAATTACCCGTTGTACATTTTGTTTTTCTCTCCGACAGCTCTGTGCACAAAACTCCCATAGTGGAGATTGTTGAAATCGTTTCTGAGCAACCCCACCTACTTGAGCTTTTTTCTATCAAGAAGTGTGCAAGTCGCCCTAAACCTTTAAAGAATGGACGCAGGAACATGCCAGGATGACTGATGTACAAACTGCATCTCCCTAGCATTTTTTGTTCCAGAGTTATTCCAGAGCGTTGCTGAAAGTTTTAAATTGTCCGGGCCTATTTTTTGAATGACCCCTTTATTGTTGGTTGGAATCCTGACTGCGCCGTGTCTTTGTATACGTTGTATACACGCACAGTCTACGTCAATTTCTAATGGGTGCCTGCTCGCGCCGTCGCATCTGGCCCCGCCTTAAAAAACGTCAGAGCATTAAGTTTTGTACGAGAGGAAAGCCCTTGAACATGGCAATCCTGTGGTGGTAAAATTTTGAAGATTGAGCGTGATACTGGGATCGAAATTACCCGTTGTACATTTTGTTTTTCTCTCCGACAGCTCTGTGCACAAAACTCCCATAGTGGAGGTTGTTGAAATCGTTTCTGAGCAACCCCACCTACTTGAGCTTTTTTCTATCAAGAAGTGTGCAAGTCGCCCTAAACCTTTAACAAATGGACGCAGGAACATGCCAGGATGACTAATGTACAAACTGCATCTCCCTAGCATATTTTGTTCCAGAGTTATTCCAGAGCGTTGCTGAAAGTTTTTAATTGTCCGGGCCTATTTTTTGAATGACCCCTTTATTGTTGGTTGGAATCCTGACTGCGCCGTGTCTTTGTATACGTTGTATACACGCACAGTCTACGTCAATTTCTAATGGGTGCCTGCTCGCGCCGTCGCATCTGGCCCCGCCTTCAAAATCATCAGAGCATTAAGTTTTTGTACGAGAGGAACGCCCTTGAACATGGCAATCCTGTGGTGCTATAATTTTGAAGATTGAGCATGATACTGGGATTGAAATTACCTGTTGTACATTTTGTTTTTCTCTCCGACAGCTCTGTGCACAAAACTCCCATAGTGGAGGTTGTTGAAATCGTTTCTGAGCAACCCCGCCTACTTGAGCTTTTTTCTATCAAGAAGTGGCAAGTCGCCCTAAACCTTTAAAAAATGGACGCAGGAACATGCCAGGATGACTAAGGTACAAACTGCATCTCCCTAGCATTTTTTGTTCTAGAGTTATTCCAGAGCGTTGCTGAAAGTTTTTAATTGTCCGGGCCTATTTTTTGAATGACCCCTTCATTGTTGGTTGGAATCCTGACTGCGCCGTGTCTTTGTATACGTTGTATACACGCACAGTCTACGTCAATTTCTAATGGGTGCCTGCTCGCGCAGTCGCATCTGGCCCCGCCTTAAAAATCGTCAGAGCATTAAGTTTTGTACGAGAGGAAAGCCCTTGAATATGGCAATCCTGTGGTCGTAAAATTTTGAAGATTGAGCATGATACTGGGATCGAAATTACCCGTTGTACATTTTGTTTTTCTTTCCGACAGCTCTGTGCACAAAACTCCCATAGTGGAGGTTGTTGAAATCGTTTCTGAGCAACCCCGCCTACTTGAGCTTTTTTCTATCAAGAAGTGTGCAAGTCACTCTAAACCTTTAAAAAAAATGGACGCATGAACATGCCAGGATGACTAAGGTACAAACTGCATCTCCCTAGCATTTTTTGTTCCAGAGTTATTCCAGAGCGTTGCTGAAAGTTTTTAATATTCCGGGCCTATTTTTTGAATGACCCCTTTATTGTTGGTTGGAATCCTGACTGCGCCGTGTCTTTGTATACGTTGTATACACGCACAGTCTACGTCAATTTCTAATGGGTGCCTGCTCGCGCCGTCGCATCTGGCCCCGCCTTAAAAATCGTCAGAGCATTAAGTTTTGTACGAGAGGAAAGCCCTTGAACATGGCAATCCTGTGGTGGTAAAATTTTGAAGATTGACCATGATACTGGGATCGAAATTACCTGTTGTACAATTTGTTTTTCTTTCCGACAGCTCTGTGCACAAAACTCCCATAGTGGAGGTTGTTGAAATCGTTTCTGAGCAACCCCGCCTACTTGAGCTTTTTTCTATCAAGAAGTGTGCAAGTCACTCTAAACCTTTAAAAAAAATGGACGCATGAACATGCCAGGATGACTAAGGTACAAACTGCATCTCCCTAGCATTTTTTGTTCCAGAGTTATTCCAGAGCGTTGCTGAAAGTTTTTAATATTCCGGGCCTATTTTTTGAATGACCCCTTTATTGTTGGTTGGAATCCTGACTGCGCCGTGTCTTTGTATACGTTGTATACACGCACAGTCTACGTCAATTTCTAATGGGTGCCTGCTCGCGCCGTCGCATCTGGCCCCGCCTTTAAAATCGTCAGAGCATTAAGTTTTGTACGAGAGGAAAGCCCTTGAACATGGCAATCCTGTGGTGGTAAAATTTTGAAGATTGACCATGATACTGGGATCGAAATTACCTGTTGTACAATTTGTTTTTCTCTCCGACAGCTCTGTGCACAAAACTCCCTTTAGTGAGCAAAAATGTGCTCAAAACTAGGTGTTCAAGTTTGAAAGTTATTCGGCGGCCATTCGTAGGTCATATATGAATGTTAAACTCAGTATAAGAATTTGACATTAAGTAGCAACAAAAATGTTGTGCCATGTTTTTGCTGATCAACACCCCGAATGGAACGGGGATCCAGCCTCCGATCGCCCCGGTAGTAGCACCTTCCGATAAGCCGCAAGAGCCCGGGGTTGACGCTCCGGATAACGGTATCTCAAACGACGCGTTCTTGGTGGATGAAGGGGAGATCGTCCCAACTGCTGATGCCGAGAATGGCGAGCCGGACATGGAAGGGAAATCTTGGGTGGCAAAGAAGAAAATCAACGTATAAAACATTGTTTGCGATTATTCTTGCCATAATAGCACTTCTTTTTATTAGTCTTCCTTTTAAGATTTGTTTCTCCAGTTACAAGTTTGTTGGGAGAAGGCGTTACATTTTTATAAAATGTTTGGGTCCATTTTAATAATTACACCTTCCTATGTATGACTTTATTGTAGTCTGTCCTTTAGATTATAGGTCTAGACCTGAGCAGAAACATGGTAACTTTGCCTCTGGTTTCGGTTCCAACTTAAATCTTGTTAGGTCTTATGAAGCCACTATGCAGACAACGCTGGTTTTAAGAAGCATCTACTGTAAGTCAGAGTCTGCAAAAGCCGTTTTTCGAAAAGACCAGCCGACTGTCGAAAGTAGATTGAGCCCTCTCAATTCTATGGGTGCGTTCGTTTAGCTTCCCTGGGTCGACCCCGGTGTGTGGCAGGTTTTTATTTCCAGGACGAACGTGTGCAGATAATTACCCACGTTCGTCCTGGAAATAACACACCACACACCTGGGTCGACCCAGGGAAGCTAAACGAACGCACCCATTGATTGTAGGCAATAGTATACAGGGTACCCGTCCAAGTGATCTCATTTATGGAAATCATGACATGCCCCATATAGGGGCAGAGGGTACCCCCCCCCCAACCAATCCCCATTGTTCCCGATTTTACCAGCACACTATTGTCCTCTTTTTCATAAGTACCCACCCCCCCCCCCTCCCCCAATTCTCTAAAGAATCCCTGATTTTCCAAGCACACATTGAAGGCAAGATAAATGGGCATCAATGCTGGAAGTCGTCGTTGACTATAATTATGTACGATTGGTATTAATGTATTATGTGTTATTTTAGTCCTCAACTATTGTAAACTGTTTTTTAGAATTTTTAGGAAGTGAAGAGACACGGGGCTGGCTGTCAGTTTTTAGAGTTAACAATAGACCGATTGCGTCACATGACCTACGTGTATAGTGAGGATTGGATGTAAACAAACACGGCGCACTGCAAATTCAGAACTAATTGGGGAGGAAAGTGTGTGTGTCTAAGTGAAAACCACATCTATAATTGTAGCGCGTCTTGCGAGAGAGACAGATATAATTTGATTTTCCCAATCTCAGTTTTATTCCCGTCTTCATTAAAACAAATTCTTTAAGTGAATCACAACAAATGTTGGAACACCCAGTTGAGATCAGATACCAGTCCTACTAGTATGCGTGATAAATAATAACAACATACAATAATAAATACATAAAGAAAATTAATTTTTTTTTTTTTTTACCCATACACCGATGTGTGTTAGCACTGTTTACTCAGTACTTTCCCCCGAGTCCTGTGCAAAAAATTATAACAGCCATGTTACTCGGCTGGGATTCGAACCCAGGACCCCTGCTATTCTAGAGCAGTGTCTTACCAACTAGACTACCGAGGGTGCCCGAACTACATCGAGAAATTTAGTAATACAAACTATTTAATCTGGTGGAAAAATATAAAAGGTTACGCTCCGGAAGTGTCAGGCATTCAGGCGCCGGTTCAGTTAATGGCACACACTGGCCCCTCCCCATTGCCATATAGGACCCTTCAGGACTTGCATCCGACCCAGAGCACATCCCCCCCCTGCCTCGAACCCTAGCCACTACGCGGGCCCTGTCCCTTTAGGGGAGAAAGCAAGGCAGATCCCAATCACACTGTCCCATCAGGGGCAGCAAAAAGCCTTGAATCTATATTAGAGACAGACGGTATTCGAACCCGGACCGGATGATCCGAGTTGCTGAAACAGTCCCAGCACCTTGCGCACTGCGCTACAGTGTTGGTGCTTAAAAACTGGTGTTTTCATGGTCATAATCAATAGACCGATTGCGCTCCGTGCCTCACGTGACATAGTGGGTAAAATGTAAACAAACACGGCGTACTGCATATAAACGTGCTATGTATAAGAAGACGTCGGATTTACTGTTGCCATTTTTGGCTCAATAAAGACTCAATTCTGGAAATCACTGAAGAATATTCCGGAGTTTGTCATAATATGAGACCTTACCGATGACTTAACAATGCCAGAATGGGTAAACAAAGTTCCACCAATTTATAGGAAATTCCAAGAGAATGTTCACACGATGTCATGTGTTTGAGCACGGAAAGTGTGGTTTTACATGCCCTAATTCTAATGATTTTCCTGCTAATATTTTTAACAACAAAAATCTCATTATGAAGCTGCAAATCCCTTTATTTTCACCCTCAAATATTTGATTGGAAAGGGTAGCTGCCAGCTATGAGTCGGACAACTTTTGCGATCTCCCTTATCACAGCCCAACTTCACGCCGTGCACAACGCAAAATCCACGGGGCGTGGGGAGCTCGCTCAAACCTCAGTAATTAACATATTCTCAACATAAACCTCTTTTGTAGTAGAATACAGCAAATGTCATTTAAATCAATGTCACCATATTCAACTTTATAAAAAGGGCTCCGTTTTTTAGTCCAAAGTGTTATTTATTGAAAATACAGCCAATTGTGATCCATCGGTACGAGTCTTCACATGTCTTTACTGTGTAGCTGTGTTTTTCTATACCCACTATAGGGCACGTGATCACATGTAAACATTGGTAGCGCAATCGGTCCGTCTATTAGAGCCCATGTCATAGGCAAACACTACCGCCATCTTGGGAAACCGAGGAGGCCTAGAGTTAAACACAAACATTCAACCTGCCAATCTGGACGCCATGTAGAAGTTTTCATTAAATTTAAATATTATGCCAGGTTGTGTACCGGCCACATTGCTTCAAAATGGTGGTTCGGGCGGTTCTGATCATGCGCATCGGGACATGCATAATATGGGCTATTCCATCTCACTGCCGTACCGAAGAAAAGTTTACCCTCTCGGATATGGGTTAGGTCAACTGGGACCCGGAATCCGGGTCAAATCTGACCTTTTGTTTTGTACTTGAGCTGCTAAAGTAGTATGTCAATTTGTGCCTTGCCTTGCCGGCTGGACTTTTAAAGTTGCGTTCACTTCGTCAAAGGCCGTGTCCGAATCAGCCAACGCAGCTCCTCATTTGCATATTTGAGCACAACCGGTCATCGAAGTTGCGAGATAAAAATAAATGAAAAAAACACCCTCGTCGCACAAAGTTGTGTGCTTTCAGATGCTTGATTTCGAAACCTCAAATTATATATCAAGTGGAAATACCAATTACTTCTTTCTCGAAAACTACGTCACTTCAGAGGGAGCCGTTTCTGACAATGTTTTATACTATCAACCTCTCCCCATGACCAATTAAGGTTTTATGCTAATAATTATTTTGAGTAATTACCAATAGTGTCCACTGCCTTTAAGTCCAACTTCTGCTAAACACTCATGGATATGATTTTTCCTGAAGTTGAGATTATCTGTATAAATTTATTTTAACGTTTTTTGCCTTAAGTCGATTTGTAAACAATACTAAATTTATACAATTGATGTTTTTTTTATAACTGTAGAATATAATGTTTATAACTTATTACAATTTTCTGTTTAGCTGATATAAAAAGCTAGTTTGAATGTTCATAAATACGCCTGGCAGTTTCGCTATTCATAAAGGTGGAGAGCGCGTCACGTGGGGTCTTAAACAAAGGTTTATACACACCCACGTGACGTGCTCTCCATCACCAATAGGAATAGCAAAACTGTCGAAGGCTCGTTCTTAAATGGCCTCCGGCTCGGGCCTTTATTGCACGGCCACCTTGCCGATTTTAAACGACCGTTTAAGAAGTCGTCGATACCCTTTCATTCCCTTTAATATAAATAAGAGAATCTTGTTACATAATCCAGTGGATCAATGTTCTTAACCATAGTGCCAACAGCTAAAGTTAGTTCCCAACCATCAATCCATGTGGTGCAGGAGGGATGTGAACCCTCCCGTGCTGGCAAATGACTATTATAATAATACACCTCGTCTAACAGCTCCCATGGACCCGCCTCTGAAAAATATCCTCTTTGTTTTATTTGATTACTCAATACACACAAGAGGTTTGTTAAAAATCAGTTGCTTTTGAAGTCGTAAAGAACCACATACACGTTGTGTTTAATTTCAAGATGTCAAAGTGTGTTTAAAAATGTACTTATTTTCAATTCAATTAAAAATTATCCAAACGTAATTGTTTAAAGTAAGGTCTTGTAGTAAGTGTAAAGTTTAATGTATATCATGCATGCAATTTATTAGCCTGAATTTTAAAATATTCTGAGAGAGAAAAATATTGTTAAGTAAGTTTGCTTGTTATGTTACGTTTTATTTTCAATTACACAAGTGTACAGAGCTTCCCCTACTAATTTTTGGACATGAATACTATCCTCAGTCGTAAATTCATGAAGCGTCAGACTTGTTTCTTCTTCTCACTCAGCGATGTTGTTATCACTGTGGTCAAGTGAATTACTTAAAGGCACTGGACACTATTGGTAAGTACTCAAAATAACTGTTAGAATAAAAACTTACTTGGTAACAAGGAATGGAGAGCTGTTGATGGTGTAAAACATTGTGAGAAACGGCTTCCTATGAAGTAACGATGAGAAAGAGTATTTTTCCTCCTAAAAAAAGGTCTCGAATTCAAACATCTGAAAGCACTCAAATTTTGCGACAAGGGTGTTTTTTTCTTCGAGTATCCTCTTGCAACTTCAACGACCAATTGAGTCCAGATTTTCACAGATTTATTATTTTATGCATTTGTTGAGATACACCAAGTGAGAAGACATGGTCTTTGACAGTTATTACCACATGTGTCCAGTGCCTTTATAGACGCTGTTTTTTCCAGTACTTCCCCCGAAAGCTACGTTTCAGAGTGCAATGCCAAAATGTACCTACCAGCAGCGTACTTATAGCTGTGTCTCAAGCAAGATGATGGAAACTGTGGATGCGAATTGTGCGGAGGTGCCTTCCAGCAGTGTAGTTATAGCTGTGTCTTAAGCAAGATGATGGAAATTGTGGATGCGAATTGTGCGGAGGTGCCTTCCAGCAGCGTAGTTATAGCTGTGTCTCAAGCAAGATGATGGAAATTGTGGATGCGAATTGTGCGGAGGTGCCTTCCGCCCCGCGGCCGCGCGTCTGCAAGGGTTCGTTGGAAAATACCGTAAAATCTATATGGGAAACGTTTAAAGGTGCACCAAGGAGGGCCAGACCAGGGCAACAGATACATTGACCTCCATGGCATCCATGTAATTCCAGGCTTGTGTGTAAAAACAATTCATTCGGATTATATCTTATGTGTAACCGCAGTTTAAGTGTTAATTTTGTGACTTTGTCAAGTTGTATTTGAAAACTTAATATTGTACAGTATGCTGTTAAATACTCTAACAATCTGCTTTTAGCTAATAAACTTGCCATTATTATTATTTTTAAATAAAGAACTCACGTCACGTTGTGTGATTGGGAATAATGATATCTTTAAAGTGAATATGTTTATGTTAGTTTATTGTTTGAAATCAATCTGTTTGCTATTTACATAAAACTGTTTATCACGTATCGGCCAAACATAAGCCAGGACCCAAACGAAGATTTATTTAAAGGCAGTGGACACGATTGGTAATTACTCAAAATGATTATTAGCATAAAACCTTACTTGAAAATGAGTAATAATGGGGAGAGGTTGATAGTATAAGACATTATGAGAAGTAATTTTCTCTCGAGTAGAGCGACACCAATAGTATTTGCTCCACATACTTCGTGTGACAAGGGTGTTATTTCTTTCATTATCATCTCGCAACTTCGATGACCGATTGAGCTCAAATTTTCACAGGTTTGTTGTTTCATGCATATGTTGAGATACAGCAAGTGAGAAGACTGGTCTTTGACAATTACCAAAAGTGTCCACTGTCTTTAACCACAGAAATAAGCCTAGCACAACAACTGCTTATCCAAGATTGCATCGGGGATAAAGAATATTTATTTTGGTAACCATACCGATGTATGTTAGCAATGTATAGGCCTATACTCCCCGAGGTCTGACAAAAAGCCTCAGGGAGCCATTTTGTCAGCCACTTTCTTGATGGTGAATCTGTGGACTCGGGTTAAATTGGGGGACAGTTACAAGGGGCGGTTGTCAAAAATGGTCGGCCGTCTGTGTCTCTCCGCATTCGGCATACTCGAGGGTGCCAACTTCATCGGTAGGCCTACATCGGCCACCTCTCGTTATCAGGCTGCGTTCGTGCGAACTGCGAACTGCATCTGTTGACTGAGGAACGAATTCCATCAAGAGGAGATGTTATTATCTCCGCCGATAAGTGTGTTTGTTGTGTTGTATTATCATTATTGCTTCATGGTATTATCCCAAGGTATTTCTATTATTGTCCCGCCCGACTTCCCCTTTATTTATTTAAACCACTGCATTCCTGGTATTTACTTGGTATTGCTTTGTAATGTCCAGTACACAGTGGTTTAAGACCCAGACATCAGGTCCGATTTTTTTTTCTGAGATAACTACATATCTTTGGTGACTTGAACAAGAAGAACTAATTTGTTGAAGAATTTTTATTTTTTTGAAATTTATGACCCTGGTTTTTTAAGGATTTGTAGTTCGTATATTGTGACATACGTTTATATTCAGCAAAAATCACAAACCCTTATGTTAAAAAAAAATACCAGGGTAGGCATATACAAATTTTTTGAGAAAACAAATATTGTTTTTAAATTACCTGTATAAGTGACCTTTCGCACTGTAGAAAATTAAATACGGACCGAAGTTTTGATGATACGGACAAAAATGCTTTGAAATCTTCGACTAAAATGTCAAAAAATGCTACTTATAAAAAAAAATACCGCCACACATCTTTAAAATAAGCCATTAAGGGCCTGGACGAAATGCTAAAAATATGTAATAGATTAGTAAAGTAACCATTCGTTGTGGCTAGAAATTCACGGTAAATTAGCGAAAATGAGTTTTTATTCCTGAAAATGAGAATTTTCAAAAAAGCAATTGTTTACATCGCAAAATTAAGGAAAATAAACAAAAATCAAATCGTTGGATATTTTCCCAATCGGGCACCAACGGCCAACATATTTTTTGTATTTGTTTCCATAAAATGATAGAGTGACTACTTAGCTTTGATAATAAAATAGCGCCGAAATCCCGCAAGATCGCCTTCACTCCCAAAAACTAAGTTTTCAGAACGCTGTTTTTAACCAAAAACATCGTGTACATTAACATTACACACGGAAGATATAGCGCCCTCTGTTGACTTCAAAACCACATCATAAAAATTGTCACAATAATTCGTGAATCACGACACGGATCGATAAATTGTGGATTATTTTAATGGACAACCACGTTTTATCTACCTAAAGATGACATTGAGACATGCTTGAGATATTATAAAGGTATTTTTGACCGATTATGAAGGTATTTTGACCGATTATTGTACAGAAACTTGTCGATGTCGGGGTCACATAGGGTTTTAAACCACTGTGCAGTATGCCCGGGTACCAACGTACTGGGCGTTGGCTGCGAAATATATAATGCTTGCAGCGAACACCTTAAGCTCATTTCTGTTCCTGATTCCGTTGTGTTCTGTTCGAGTTTATTTTTAGTTCTACTCAGGTCTCAGACATGTAATTTTCCGTAGCCATCTCCCGTAAGTAACCTTATTCAGTTTACATATGTGTTATTTACAGCATTTACTTCCATTATGTATAAATATTCTCTATTTAAACCTTCACAGACAAACCTTTCCTTGATACACGCACGCGGGGCCTGCATGCGATTGAGGGCGCCATTTATATTTTGCGAATTTAGTGTTCGTGCGTGTGCCAGTGAGCCTCCATGGTCAACAAGAGAGAAAATAGTCAGGTGCCATAGGGACTCATTGGTCACGTAGTAGAATGCTTCTTTGAGCGCATCTGGCTCAGCGGTACTGAATGGGTTAATATTGATCATACGATTCGGAATTGAATGTACAGACACAGATATCCATACAAATCACTCTAAAAACTCCTGGTCCGAATTGACCCGGATTCTGTTTCAAAATGATTCAGATATGGGTCAAACTGACACATATTTCAAGTATAAATCTCAGCCACCTGTTATTGCATTTTCGAGACTTCGTCCTGCACAGTTTTTATCCGCGTTCTGTCACTTATGTTGCGCCGTATATTTTTATTAAGCTGTTCTATAGAGGTGGGTTGTAACGGTCCCTTTAAAATTCTTACTGTCCGTGATGAATATGATGTCTGTGGTGGTAATGTTTTTCAGTCTTCAATAACTGTTTTGGGTATTCGTGTCACATAGTTTGTCACAATAATGGAAATGAAGTCCCTCATGGTCTCAACGAGAGCCATCCTATCGTCAACAGTGAAATTGTCACTGCGTTGCCTTTTATCAGCCATGGCTGTAGAGTATCGAAGTAACGACTTGCTGAATATTTCTCTATACTGAGGCGTATCATACATGTTCATCATGTTGCGCAATCCTCTTTTTACATTACAATGTATTTAACAATAGGAACCACGGTCAATAAGTTTAGACTGTCCTAGTTACACAAGTATAACTAAGCAACTATTTGAGATATTTCATAAGACTTGTTTAATTCAAGTGTTTAGGAAGACGCGTGTTGGATTTATCCACGTCTATAATACACTAGTATAAAGATAAACGGCTTTCGTAGTTACAGCCCTAAATGTTTGTAAACGCCCTCATGCGCGGCAAAAATACGGAGCATTACATTTCGAAGTTGAAGTAGGACGGTTTTGCACGCAATTCTTTTTTTGTTAATCTTTTTTTTTCCTTCTCCTTTTTCAGAGATTTCGGGGTCGACGATGACATTCAGTTTTCAATCACCAACATGAATATGAGTGATATTCAGGAGCAGAGTGATGAACAGCTGCTGAGGGATCAGCTTGTTGTTGAGGTGAAGACAAACATGTTCTTCTGTCCGTTATTTTTCATATTTATAATCTTTTCCCTTGATTCGAAATATTTTTCATATTTATAATCTTTTCCCTTGATTCGAAATATTTTTCATATTTATAATCTTTTCCCTTGATTCGAATTAACTGTCGCATTTTACTCTGTCTTTCACAGTAAGACGATTCAATTTTGTGGATTATTGACGGCTGTATTTAAACGCCTTACAGGTCAATGAAATGGAAATGAGAAAATGAAACAAATGACGTTTTCATGAAACCCCAGAATATGGGCTATACAAAAAGCATGTTATTATTATTATTCCCTTGAACAAAGCAAAACTGCTCATTTCTGATTGGAGGCACCTTTAGAGAGAGGTCAACCAGAGGGGGAAATGCTACTTTTATTTTTTAGAATTATTTGTATATATGTTGGCAGGGTCTGGGAAGGCTTTGATGACGGTTGTTTGTTTACTTATGCCATACCCTTGACGGCCCCTGCCAACAAAGAGTTCTGTCCGATGATTTTTAATTAAAATAATAAATAAATACATACTTTTCCTAAACTGTTTATTTTGCAGATTGAACGCATGTATTCGGACTACACCAAATTAAAAGCTGCAACAGTTACGAGTTTACGGTAAGTGTTCACTTTGTTAGTAACAAGAGACTGGCTTAAAGGCACTGGACACTTTTAGTAAATGTCAAAGACCAGTCTTCTACAAACCTGTGAAAATTTGGGTTCAATTGGTCATCGAAGTTGCAACAGAATAGTGAAAGAAAAACACACTTGCTGCAAAAGTTTGTTTGCTTTTTATATGCAAAGACTTCAGCCTGAAGTCTTTTATTATTTTTGTGAGAAATTACCTCTTTCTTTACTTCAGAGGGAGCCGTTTCTTACAATGTTTTAAACTATCAAAATCTCTCCAATGGTCGTTACTAAGTAAGTAATTTATGCTAACAATTATTTTGAGTAAATACCAATAGTGTTCAGTGCCTCTAAAAGTAACTGTGAACCAACAGGTGAAATATCTGTCATACTTTGGCATCTTTATCTCAACTTTCATTGGATTAAAACAGCCATCGAATAAATTATTTGCTTTTACTGTACTCTTATTTCAGAAACGGCAGCATTATTATGGATGCCAAACTGGACTTTACTGAAGGGCTAACAATTATTTTGAGTAATAGCTAATTGTGTTCAGTGCCTTTGAACGTTCTCGTACAGAATTGTGACAACCTCATCTCGTTCTTGAACGTTTAGGGCCTCAGTCAATTCCATTTTGGCATCCACAATAATGCTGCCTTGTCTGAAATTGGAATAGTGTCAAAACAAAATGAATTATATGATGGATGTTTTATTAAAAAGAAGGCCAAGATAAAGACGCAAAATTATGACCGATATTTCACCTATTTGGCTTTTAAAGACAGTGGACACTATTGGTAACTGTCAAAGACCAGTCTTTTCACCTGCTGCACCCCAACATTAGATAAAATAATAAACCTGTGAAAATTGAGCTCAATCGGTCGTCAAAGTTGCGAGATAATAATGAAAGAAAAAACACCCTTGTCACACCAACTTGTGTGCTTTCAGATGCTTGATCTCGAGACCTCGATTTCGAGACCAAATTCTAAAACTGCAATTGTAACAATTCCAATGGTACAGAAACAAAGAAACAAACTTCATTCAATGTTTTTTATCAATATATTTTTATTAAATGTCATAGTGCTGTAACTCGTTATTTCACTCACTTTGTATGCGTTTCACTCACTTTATGAAATAATTAGGTGTACTGACTATAAATCTTCATAGGTATCACTCAGTTGCAAAAGTAAATCTTATTTACAAAAGGATTGCTTTTCAAGCTTTGTAACTTCATGACGTCAGTGACAATATAAAAAACGTGTAATAAATTTAGTTTGAAATTGCTTTTGAAATAACTTGTATATAACTTTGTGGAAACAAGGTTCAAGTTGGTTCCTGTTGATCAGAATACCGTGGCGTTTGAGATGCGTCGCTTGGGGGCGTCGCTTGTCAGACCATGGAATCCGTCCTGCTGTCGAAATACATGAGGAATGGTGTGCCGCCCAAACCAGGTATGTTCGTCTTGTGACTGAAAGAGGGTTGAAAGAGTAAACGGGGCAATCTTGAATGAGCAAAAATGTGCTAAAAACTAAGCGTACAAGTTTGAAAGTTCTTCGGCGGCCATTCATAGGTCATATAAGAATGTTAAACTCAGTATGAGAATTGGACATTAAGTAGCAACAAAAATGTTGTGCCATGTTTTTGCTGATCAACACCCCGAATGGAACGGGGGTCCAGCCTCCGATCGCCCCGGTAGTAGCACCTTCCGATGAACCGCAAGAGCCCAGGGTTGACGCTCCGGACAATGGTATCTCAAACAAGACGTTCTTGGAGGATGAAGGGGAGATCGTCCCAACTGCTGATGCCGAGAATGGCGAGCCGGACATGGAAGGGAAATCTGGGGTGGCAAAGAAGATAATCAACGTATAAAACATTGTTTGCGATTATTCTTGCCATAATAGCACTTCTTTTTATCAGTCTTCCTTTTAAGATTGGTTTCTCCAGTTACAAGTTTGTTGGGAGAAGGCGTTACATTTTTATAAAATGTTTGGGTCCATTTTAATAATAACACCTTCCTATGTATAAAAAGTTTATTTTAGGCATTCTTTAATGAGCAAAAAAATGCTAAAAACTAAGCGTACAAGTTTGAAAGTTATTCGGCGGCCATTCATAGGTCATATAGGAGTGTTAAACTCAGTATGAGAATTGGACATTAAGTAGCAACAAAAATGTTGTGCCATGTTTTTGCTGATCAACACCCCGAAGGGAACGGGGTCCAGCCTCCGATCGCAAAGAAGATAATCAAAGTATAAAATATTGTTTGCGATTATTTTTTGCCATAATAGCACTTCTTTTTATTTGTCTTCCTTTTGAAGATTTGTTTCTATGGTTACAAGTTTGTTGGGAGAAGGCGTTACATTTTTATAAAATGTTTGGGTCCATTTTAATAATAACACCTTCCTATGTATGACTTTATTATAGTCTGTCCTTTAGATTATAGGTCTAGACCTAAGCAGAAACATGGTAACTTTGCCTCTGGCTTCGGTTCCAACTTAAATCTGGTCAGGGCTTATGAAGCCACTTTATGCTGACAACGCTGGTTTTAAAAGCATCTACTGTAAGTCAGAGTCTGCAAAAGCCGTTTTCGAAAAGACCCGCCGACTGTCGAAAGTAGATTGAGCCCTCTCAATTCTATGGGTGCGTTCGTTTAGCTTCCCTGGGTCGACCCCGGTGTGTGGCGGTTTTTATTTCCAGGACGAACGTGTGCAGATAATTACCCACGTTCGTCCTGGAAAAAACACACCACACACCGGGGTCGACCCAGGGAAGCTAAACGAACGCACCCATTGATTGTAGGCAATAGTATACAGGGTACCCGTCCAAATGATCTCATTTATGGAAAGCATGACATGCCCCATATAGGGGCAGAGGGTACCCCCCCCCAACCAATCCCCATTGTTCCCGATTTTACCAGCACACTATTGTCCTCTTTTTCATAAGTACCCACCCCCCCCCCCTCCCCCAACTCTAAAGAATCTCTGATTTTCCAAGCACACATTGAAGGCAAGATAAATGGGCATCAATGCTGGAAGTCGCCGTTGACTATATTATGTACGATTGGTATTAATGTATTATGTGTTATTTTAGTCCTCAACTATTGTAAACTGTTTTTTAGAATTTTAAAGAAGTGAAGAGACACGAGGCTGGCTGTCAGTTTTTTTGAGTTAACAATAGACCGATTGCGTCACATGACCTACGTGTATAGTGAGGATTGGATGTAAACAAACACGGCGCACTGCAAATTTAGAACTAATTGGGGAGGAAAGTGTGTGTCTAGTGAAAACCACATCTAGAATTGTAGCGCGTCTTGCGAGAGAGATAGATAGAATTTGATTTTCCCAATCTCAGTTTTATTCCCGTCTTCATTGAAACAAATTCTTTAAGTGAATCACAACAAATGTTGGAACACCCAGTTGAGATCAGATACCAGTCCTACTAGTATGCGTGATAAATAATAACAACATACAATAATAAATACATAAAGAAAATTAAATTTGTTTTTTACCCATACACCGATGTGTGTTAGCACTGTTTACTCAGTACTTTCCCCGAGTCCTGTGCAAAAAATTATAACAGCCATGTTACTCGGGTGGGCTTCGAACCCAGGACCCTTGCTATTCTAGAGCAGTGTCTTACCAACTAGACTACCGAGGGTGCCCGAACTACGTCAAGAAATTTAGTAATACAAATTATTTAATCTGGTGGAAAAATATAAAAGGTTACACTCCGGAAGTGTCAGGCATTCAGGCGCCGGTTCAGTTAATGGCACACACTGGCCCCTCCCCATTGCCATATAGAACCCTTCAGGACTTGCATCCGACCCAGAGCACATCCCCCCCTGCCTCGAACCCTAGCCACTACGCGGGCCCTGTCCCTTTAGGGGAGAAAGCAAGGCAGATCCCAATCACACTGTCCCATCAGGGGCAGCAAAAAGCCTTGAATCTATATTAGAGACAGACGGTATTCGAACCCGGACCGGATGATCCGAGTTGCTGAAACAGTCCCAGCACCTTACGCACTGCGCTACAGTGTTGGTGCTTAAAAACTGGTGTTTTCATGGTCATGATCAATAGACCGATTGCGCTCCGTGCCTCACGTGACATAGTGGGTAAAATGTAAACAAATACGGCGTACTGCATATAAACGTGCTATGTATAAGAAGACGTCGGATTTACTGTTGCAATTTTTGGCTCAATAAAGACTCAATTTCTGGAAATCACTGAAGAATATTCCGGAGTTTGTCATAATATGAGACCTTACTGATGACTTAACAATGCCAGTATGGGTAAACAAAGTTCCACCAATTTATAGAAAATTCCAAGAGAATGTTCACACGATGTCATGTGTTTGTGCACGGAAAGTGTGGTTTTATACATGCCCTCATTCTAATGATTTTCCTGCCAATATTTTCAACAACAAAAATCTCATTATGAAGCTGCAAATCCCTTTATTTTCACCCCAAATATTTGATTGGAAAGGGTAGCTGTCAGCTATGAGTCGGACAACTTCGCGGTCTCCCTTATCACAGCCCAACTTCACGCCGTGCACAACGCAAAATCCACGGCGTGTGAGGAGGTCGCTCAAACCTCAGTAATTTACGTAGTCTAACCCTATCTCTCAAAATAAACCTCTTTTGTAGTAGAAAACTGGAAACATCAAACAGCAAATGTCATTTAAATCAATGTCACCATATTCAACTTTATAAAAAGGGCCCCGTTTTTAGTCAAAAGTGTTATTTATTGCAAATACAGCCAATTGTGATCCATCGGTACGAGTCTTCCCATATCTTTACTGTGTAGCTGTGTTTTTCTATACCAACGTTTTTTATAGTGCACGTGATCACATGTAAACATTGGTAGCGCGATCGGTCTGTCTATATGTCATAGGCAAACACTACCGCCATCTTGGGAAAGTGAGGAGGCCTGAACTCTAGCCTCGCTTTGAAAATCACCATAGCATTATAGTACGAGAGGAAAGCCCCTGAAAATGTCCTTCCATTGGTGCTAAGCTTGTTTAGATTGAGCAATGATTTGGGGTCAAATTTATCCGTCGAACTTTTGTTTTTCTCTGTGCACAAAATCCCGTAGGAAGGCTTGTTGAGTTCGTTTCGGAGCAAGGCTGCCTACTTGTCATTTTCGGTATCAAGAATTCCGGAAGCCGCCATAAAACTTTGAAATTCGTATTCAGGGACATGCCAGGATGATTCAGGTACAAATTCCGTCGTTCTAGCATTTTTTGTTCCAGAATGAATCAAGAGTATAGCTGAAGGTTTTCATAAGTCCGGGCTTTTTTTTTCAATGAATATATTTTTGTTCTCCAATGTTCACCACATGCCGTGTGTATCATGCAGTAAATGCCCTGAATTTTGGGGGTGTGTCGGTTCCACTCCCTTAACTCTAGCCTCGCTTTGAAAATCACCATAGCACTAAGTTTAGTACGAGATGAAAGCCCTTGAAAATGTCCTTACATTGGTGCTAAGCTTGTTTAGATTGAGCAATGATTTGGGGTCAAACTTATCCGTCGAACTTTTGTTTTTCTCTGTGCAGAAAAATCCCGTAGGAAGGCTTGTTGAGTTCGTTTCGGAGCACAGCTGCCGGTCCTGACAGTAAGAACCCTTCTTCAGGATCTACGGACTCTACAGTCACCTTAGTAGGATGGTTTCTAGCTGCTGTCTCCACCTTGCTCTTCCTCGCGTCACTCCTGTACATTATCTTGACGAAAAGAAGATCCAAAGCCAATCCTAATTCAACCCGTGTAGTTCAGACAGCTCCAGATGAAGATGCAAATACGTAATGAGAAAATGGAAACCCAACTACACGGGCAAGTTGCTTCTACTGGCCATAAAGAAACCTCACCATCCAGCTACCAAGATCTGATATTCGAGTAGTCTGTGTTCGTCAAAATGACGCCATCTTTTGTACTTTTTGTATATACGAAATACGAATTAACCCTTTCCGCTACGGTTAGTTTTAAGGTCTGCAAATCCTTTATCTTCGACTTTTAACAAGAGTTAAATAATATTTAGGAGAATGGCGCCGAAATAAAATAAACAAGCGATGCGCTTCAAAACTGAAACTCATGTTGTTGTTTTTTCAATGGTAACCGATCCGACACTTTACGTTAAACTTTTCCGATTAATGGTCAATGAATGAAACATTTACTGGGATTGTTGTTAGAAAAGCGGTGTTTTTAAGAAAAAATTAAATCGTATAAACCCCTCGACGTCGTTGGAAATCAAATATTATTTCCTTTGAGGTTCTTTTCTAGGGTAAGAACTTTATACTTCCGGATTAAAAATTTGTTTTGTTTGATAGTTGACCAATCTGACATGCAACATTTAACCGCAAAGTAACACGTTCTCTTATAACCAATTAGTATTTCTTATTTACATTCATCTGAGGTACGCCTACATCTTAAGATGGCCACGTGGATATGACGTCATCTCTTCACCTGCATGCATTACTCAATATTTGTTAAAGAAATCACCACAAGGACAAAATGACTATGTGATATACCTTTAAACGGACAATAAGCTATTAAATGAAAACAACTCATATACGCCGTTTGAGAAAGCAAATTACAGCTCAAAAAAATAATCAGCTAAAAACTTTTCTCATCATAATATTATTATTTGAATCCAGTCTGAGAACATCCGGGTCAGGATAAACCATGATTCCGTGTCACGTGGGGGGTCTGACCCATTTCGCTTTCAGTTAGACCAGGAATCAGTGTCAAGTTACCCGGAATGGATCAAAAGGACGTAAATCCAAGTTAAAATCCATGGGGTTAGACAGCAGATGGTCAACCTTACCTCCCCCCCCCCCCCGGACTGGAATCCGGGTACGTTTTAGAGTGAAGTGCAGTAGTTATTTCAGTAAATCACATCGGTTGTTGGTCGTTTAAAATATCTTGATTTTCATTGTGTTAAAAATGTGTCGACGCAGTGTTAGACATAACACAAGCCTGCATTAGTTATCAATTAGACTAAAAGTAGAGTTTTCTTAAAGGCACTGGACACTATTGGTAATTGTCAAAGACCAGTCTTTTCACTTGGTGTATCTCAACATATGCATAAAACAACAACCCGTGAAAATTTGAGCTCGATTGTTCGTCGGAGTTGCGAGATGAAAGAAAAAACACCCGTGTCACACGAAGTCATGTGCTTTTATGGTTGATTTCGAGACCTCAAATTCTAAACTTGAGGTCTCGAAATCAAATTCTTTGAAAATTACTTCTTTCTCGAAAACTACATCACTTGAGAGGAAGCCGTTTCCCACAATGTTTAATACTATCAACCTCTCCCCATTACTCGTTACCCTGGGAGGTTTTATGCAAATAATTATTTTGAGTAATTACCAATAGTGTCCACTGCCTTTAAAAACCTGTCTTGTATGAAACCATATGTGTAGTTTTAATAAAGTAATATGATCTACACATAAAAACAGGCGATGTAAGTGTTTTGATTCTTTTAGGAAACAAAGAGGGGGGGAAAAGAACTAATTGAGAAAAACAAACTGCAATATGAAGGGTTCAGTACAGTTATATTACATTAAATCTGAACTTTCCCAGGGCAGGGGAGTTTACAAAACTCGTAGGGAATAAACAATCTGTGCAGTTCTAACAGTTATTCTAAGGGTAAAATCTGAACTTTCACCAGAGCAAGGGTGTTTACAAAAACTCATCATAAGGAACAAACAATAATGTGCAGTTCTAACAGTAATTATAAGGGTAGATTCTGAACTTTCCCAGGGCAGGGGTATATAGAAAACTCATAAGGAACAAACAATCTGTGCAGTTCTAACTGCAATTATAAGGGTAGAATCTGAACTTTCCCAGGGCAGGGGTGTTTACAAAACTCATAAGGAACAAACAATCTGTGCAGTTCTAACAGTAATTATAAGGGTAGGATCTGAACTTTCACCAGGGCAAGGGTGTTTAGAAAACTCGTAGGGAACAAACAATCTGTGCAGGTCTAACAGTAATTACAAGGGTAGAATCTGAACTTTCCCAGAGCAAGGGTGTTTACAAAAACTCATCATAAGGAACAAACAATATGTGCAGTTCTAGCAGTAATTATAAGGGTAGATTCTGAACTTTCCCAGGGCAGGGGGTGTTTAGAAAACTCATAAGGAACAAACGTACAACACTTCCCGCTTGTCCTAGTTATATTATTACCAAAGACCTTTCTGTATTAAAATTAAGGCAGGAATTTGTTGACGTTGGTGCAAAAGAGGAAGAAAAATAGAGAAAATATTTCAGTTGTTGTGCCAAGAAAATAATCTTAACATAATCCTCAATGAGAAACGAGGAGAAAACGATTAGTCTTGGTTTTTAAGACTGGTAGGTGATATTGATGCGCGTGTTACTTCATGACGAAGTAACCACAGATGAGGTATCGACATCTCAAATGGCAGTGACCACTTCCCATCCACCTACCAGATACCCTGCAATCAGCAGCACCGAACCCGTACCGAGAGATCGACCGTACCGACAGTCTACAACATCTGCACCCGATACCCCATCCCCTCTACCGACCAAGAAGCAAGATCCCGATCCTGACAGTAAGAACCCTTCTTCAGAATCTACGGACTCTACAGTCATCTTAGTAGGGTGGCCACTAGCTGCTGTCGCCATCTTGCTCCTCATCGCGTCACTCCTGTACATTATCGTGACGAAAAGAAGATCCAAAGCCAATCCTAATTCAACCCGTGTAGTTCAAACAGCTCCAGATGAAGATGCAAATGCGTATGAGGAAATGGAAACCCAACTACACGGGCAAGCTGCTTCTATACTGGCCATAAAGAAACCTCACCATCCAGCTACCAAGATCTTATATTCAAGTAGTCTTTGACCCTTTTAAAAACCACGGCTTCGGCTTTTGATTCGGCTCGGGCTAGCTTAGCCCCGCGGTTGTTTGAACAATTGCGCATGCATTGCGTACACGCGCCAGGGTCTCAGACGAGAGCACGGAGCCTGAAGCCGAATCCAAAGCAGAAGCCGCGGTTTCGAAAAGGGCATGTGTTCTTTAAATGGACGTCATCTTTTGCACGTTTGAAGGAATAAATCGTTCAAGCAATTGTATAGTTTTAACATCTGCAATTCCTATATCCTTGACTTTATCCAAGAGTTTGAAATAATATGTATTTATCCGGAGGATTGCGCTGATATAAAAATGTATAACCGATGAGCTTCAAAACTGAAATTTATTCAAGAAATCACCACAATACAAGGAAGGACAATTAATGACTAAAATTGGTGACAGTAATACTTATTTTTAATAGGACAATGAACCATTGAATACAATAACATTGGGATATCTAGCATTTTGTTGAAATTGTTTGTGCATTGTAGTTCCCGCTGACTCAGCGCGTAGTTTCTAGTGTCTACCATCCTTTTATTACAATTTGTTCTAATGCAAGTTTACTCCACAAGACTTACTTTTTAATAAATAAATAGTAAACTGGCGGGATACAACCACGTGATAATCTCTGAAAAGAGCCGGTTTGGTCACGACGTTTCGATACTACACACTGCTCGTCTTCAAAAGAATCAAGTTGTACGATCTTGTGTTATATAATTATAGGGTTTTCTAATTAACCTCAGAATATTATGATTTGACGTTTTAATGTAATACCGTAATCGCCATTGTTTAATTAATCCCCCGTTAATAACTGCGCCATAATTGCTTTTTTGAGATTATTGTAGAATGGCTACTTCAGAGGGCTATAATTGTAATGATCGGCTGTTAACCCAAATTAAATGCCATCAGGGCAAAATATCATAGGCATAACTTAATTATTGATTAAAGGCAGTGGACACCTTTGGTATTGTCAAAGACCAGCCCTCTCACATTGGCCGTCCAAGTTACGAGGGAATAATGGAAGAAAACGCCCGTGTTGCACAAGTTGTACGGTGCTTCCAGGTGCTTGATTTCGAGACCTCAATTCTAAAACTGAGGTCTCGAAATCAAATTCGTGGACAATTACTTCTTTCTCGAAAACTATGTCACTTCAGAAGGAGCCGTTTCTCACAATGTTTTATACTATCAACCTCTTCCCATTATTCATTAACAAGTAAGGTTTTATGATAATAATTATTTTGAGTAATTACCAATAGTGTCCACTGCCTTTAATACTTTGAAGTTCACTGCTGTAAGAAGAAATGTCACAAATTGTACTTTTTAATTTGGCGGGTAGCCTTATTCTGGTAAGCTGCTTAACAATTTTTTTTTCTGCTGGAGCAGATCGATGAAATTGGGATCAGGGCGCATAAAGAGCCAATAATTAGTTTACACGACGGCTCTTGGAGTATAGCGCCCTCTATTGTCGGTAACAGAAAACCGTGGTTTAGCTTAAAAGATGGCGGCGCCCTTAAACCGAATTTGATTGCCAACAACAACCTAGTGTACATTCACATTGGACTGCAGCAATAGCCACATTATCTGAAATTGTGGTTTATCTACAGATACGTTCCCCTGTAGACCACACCTCAGTGGAAACATGAACTCAGGCAAGTAAATAGATTAGAAGTGAATTATTCCTCGTAAGAACTCTTTGAAAGTTTGAATTAATTGTCACGATCGATTGTTGTCATGTGGTCATGACATAATATGATGATAATGGCATGATTGATGATGGTTGTTGAATTGAAATTTGAACACGATTAAATGGAATTTATTTTATTTTTCCTCCACTTCAAGTTCACACTTCCATCCACCAGATCAAAATAAATTAATTTCTTTCTAAAGTCATCAATACAACACAGACAGACCCAGTCAGTGTAACTGGGGTGCTGTATTCCTTTTTAGAAATTTTGACATTATCGGTCATTGTACGTGTATTTGTACTATTGTTTGTAGGCCTGTAAGCCTATTCGGATAACTTTCCGTATGGCGCCACCACTTTTTCACTCATTTTTACAAAAAGGGATATCTTATTATTGAGGTAAATTAGATACTATTATTTCATATCGAATGAAAAAGTGGTGGCGCCATACGGAAACCTTTCCGCCTATTTTTCCGCCTTTTTCGAAATTAATGTTAAAATTTCGAAAAAGGAATCAGTGCCCCAGTTAACACATCCGTTTCCCTGCCACCACTTTTCATGCAGAAAATTGTAATTTTTGACGATGTTTTTTAATTTCACTCAACAAAAAGGAAATACAAGCATTATGAATGTATATTGAGTAGGTTGGGGAAAGCTTTAGTTGTACAGTACACAGGAAACTTCAGTTCTGGCTGGCTAACGGTCATAAAACTTTCACTCATCAACGCTGATTTGAAAAAGTATAGCGTTAAGAAGGCCCTAAATAATTATGTGACCCCTACATAAGGCTCACAGGGGAGCCTTATAGTTTCTAGAAGTAGGCCTACATTATCTCATTGAGGTAGGCCTAATTAGACTTGATATTATTTCATATTGAATGAAAAAGTGGTGGCGTGTGATACAGAAACTTTTCCCTATACAATCATCTAGGCCTACAAGTCAACTCTTCTACCCTTTCTACTGGACACAGACTCAGAACACGGTCCATCATGAAGTTTTTCACTGATCAAATTGAGATACAAAAAACCTAAAGTTTATTCTGGCTTTAAAATAAAGAATTAATAACAAAATTAAGGAACATTGAAAAAGTTACCAATACGATCGAGTGACTCAATCGCTCAACGTTTTGTGTAACTTTAAAATATGTAGACCATGGATATATCCAAGTAGGAACCTTCAGCTTTTCAGTTTCAGGTGGTGAAATAATTTTTTAATGGAAAACCAACTTTTTATGCTGAGATGCTACCCAAGTTATTTTGAAACACCCCCAAAAAAGTTCACACTAAAACAGAAATTAATATATTCTAGGCATTGCATGGCAAGCCGAGGTATCAATTTATGTTTGGTTTGCGTTAACACCATGTGTGTGTATCTACTTGCCAGGTAGAGTTTGTTCTTAGAGAACTGTCTTTCTGTATACATACTACTATCGCGGAGTAGAATTATTAATTATCATTATTATAATTAGTATTTATTCGACCAAGATACAAGACAATAACGTTTACAAAGGTACAGTATACTACTACAAAACAAGTAAACAGAATCAGGAAAACTAACAAATACAATAACATGAATAAATCAAAAAATGTCAAATAAAATAAATAAAATATTGACAAGAAATTATTATTACTGTAGGAATCCAAAGTGCGCCCTCATTGTTGGACTTGTTCAAAGTTAACTTTTGGTATTGTCACGTGACAATCACTCTCTTTTTCTATAGCTTCGACTTGGAAGAGCAACTTATTTATTTGGGCTGTGATTCTCTCTATTTCTATAGGGAGCATGGCTCTGGCCATGCTCCAAAAACCTATTTATATGGGATCAAGTGAGTTGTAGAGATATTTGTGAGTATTATTTTGTGTTTTTACCCTCATTAATGCCCAAATTATTGTGATTTTGTAGCTCTCTATTTGGGTCGTTTTATTGCGTCCGTTAGTCTCTGTGTGTGCTGACCTTTTTGTGAACTTCGTGCACTGTGTTATGTAGGCTACATGTAGTGTATACTGTAGTGTTATAACTTTTTGTATGTTTTCTATGGGTTGGAATATTAAAACCTGTATAGAAGAGATTTTCATATAAACGTCATTGGCTTACTGACTGTATTATTATTGGAATGTATTTTGGCGAATGCTCGTCCTTTATTAAGTAGAGGACCGGCTCTTTCACCTTCCCGTCCCTCTCTCTTTACATTACAAAACGCAGTTGGAAGAAAAGAGTGGGGAAGAGAGGGGGTGGTTGGGCAACCAAGTAAGACAACGGGGAGATAAAACAAAACAGAGACAACAACAATAGGGACAACAACAACAAGAGGGGCAACAACAGCAACAGGGACAACAACAGCAACAACAACAACCCAAAGAAACAACAACAACAAAAACACAACAACAAATCAACAACACAAAAAACCAAAAGAAGAACAACACAACAACACAAAAAACAAAGAACATCTCCAGACATATTGTTAAAAGACAAAAAATATGACAAAACAACATGATCAGACAAAAACAGGAACCAATCAACAACATAACCAACTTAAGCCGGCCAGGATAGACAAAAGTGTACCAAAACACTGTGACCCGAAGGCCTGTCTACCCAAATTGGATTGTTCAGGAGACTTCTCGTTTCTCTGTCCTGCTTTTTAACTATACCCGGGCGGAAGATAGGAAATTGGCAGGGACTACGTGTACTTTAGCTTACAGGAGCGTTATTAACTGCGCTACCGCGGAGTCAGTTCTTAAATCGGTCTCAACATTTGGACTACCTTGCTCTAGTCATCGTCAGGAGACTGGAGTTAATAATTTGACATTAATCAATGTGATCACTTTCTTCTTTTGCAGCTTGTGGGTTTGAAAGCAGAGTTATTCCGGAAACAAGAGGCACTCGGCAAAGAACGACTTCAAGAGAACTCTACTACAGTCAAGGCTAAACCTGTTCCTAAGGTAGGCTGGACCTGGGATGAACTGAAATGAGACTCTGTCTGAAAAGGTGGTTATTTACCATGTTCACCTATGTTTGACACCCCCATGGAAGTGTCGTGGCCAAGCGGTAAAGAGCACTGAATTCAAACTTTGTTGTTTCTGATCAGCAGAGTGTGGGTTTGAATCCCTAGCCATGACACTTGTTCTTAAGCAAGACACTTCACCATTGCTTCGTCCTTCGAAAGGGGCGTAAAGCTGTTGGTCCCATGTGTTGTGTAACGCATGTAAAAGAACCAATTGCACTTGTCGCACTTTTTTATCGCAAATAATATGAGTAAAACCTGAGTCACAAAAATAATCTTCGTCTCAGTGAGACGAAAATTATTTCAGCATGTAAAAACGTATTAAAAACCAGTTATGATAAAAATGCAATTTTGCTGTAAAAAGTATTAAATACTTTTTACGGCAAAAACTGAGACAAACATTATTTTTTTGTGGCATTGTTTTACTCATTTCTCTAAAACTGCAGAACCTCAGCAAGTTAGTAATTATTTTAAGGAATTCTTTCTACTATCATTATCTTCAAACGGTGTATGTAAGTTAATCTAAATCTGTGGACTTCGTGTTTTGTGTTACAAAAAGTACCCAGACCCTTTAAGCAATCAAACTCAAGTTAAAGGCAGTGGACACTATTGGTAATTACTCAAAATAACTATTAGCGTAAAACCTCTCTTGGTGACGAGTAATGGGGAGAGGTTGATGGTATAAAACATTGTGAGAAATGGCTCCCTCTGAAATGCCATAGTTTTCGAGAAAGAAGTAATTTTTCCACGAATTTGATTTCGAGACCTCAAGTTTAGAACTTGAGGTCTCAAAATCAACTATCTAAACGCACACAACTTTGTGTGACAAGGGTGTTTTTTCTTTCATTATTATCTCGCAACTTCGACGACCGATTGATATCAAATTTTCACAGGTTTGTTATTTTATGCATGTTGAGATACACCAACTGTGAAGGCTAGTTTTTGACAATTGCCAATAGTGTCCACTGTCTTTAACATTTCAAGTTCCAATCAAAATTATTCAAAACTTTACCCTGTCAGTTTCCTTGTTTTTTTTTTTACAGAAAGCAAGTATCTGGACCAAGAAGAATGACGGAGTTCAGTCCCGAGCTGAGAAGGATAAAGTCCTTACAGCAGAAGAAGAAAATGCATTGGATAAATCAAGGTAAATAATGTAAGATGCATGTTTCATTCCCTAAAAAAGTTTTGAAGGTAGTGCATTTTGCTCCACCAGCCATGCTCCTAGTGGATGATCCTTACAGACTTTGAAGGGGGTAACCCTGTTTCAGCCCTAGGAGTAGGTGGCTCCTAGTGGATGACACCCATGCCTACATCCTTAGGGACTGTGAAGGGGGTAACCCTGTTTCAGCCCTAGGAGTAGGTGGCTCCTAGTGGATGATACCCATGCCTACATCCTTAGAGACTGTGAAGGGGTAACCCTGTTTCAATCCCAGGAGTAGGTGGCTTTTAGTGGATGATACCCATGCCTACATCCTTAGGGACTGTGAAGGGGGTAACCCTGTTTCAGCCCTAGGAGTAGGTGGCTTCTAGTGGATGACACCCATGCCTACATCCTTAGGGACTGTGAAGGGGTAACCCTGTTTCAGCCCTAGGAGTAGGTGGCTCCTAGTGGATGATACCCATGCCAATAATTGGGTCTCAGAATTCATCACTGCAATAACCTATCTTTCTGAAAGTTTGTATATACTCAGCGCCTTGAGTACCTTGTTTGGTAGATATGTGCGCTATATAAGACTTCGATATTATTTTATTATATTATTATTATTATGCCTACATCCTTACGGACTGTGAAGGGGGTAACCCTGTTTCAGCCCTATGAGTAGGTGGCTCCTAGTGGATGATACCCATGCCTACATCCTTAGGGACTGTGAAGGGGTAACCCTGTTTCAATCCCAGGAGTAGGTGGCTTCTAGTGATTGATACCCATGCCTACATCCTTAGGGACTGTGAAGGGGTAACCCTGTTTCAGCCCTAGGAGTAGGTGGCTCCTAGTGGATGATGCCCATGCCTACATCCTTAGGGACTGTGAAGGGGTAACCCTGTTTCAATCCCAGGAGTAGGTGGCTTCTAGTGGATGATACCCATGCCTATATCCTTGGGGACTGTGAAGGGGGTAAGTCTGTTTCAGCCCTAGGAGTAGGTGGCTCCTAGTGGATGATACCCATGCCTACATCCTTAGGGACTGTGAAGGGGGTAACCCTGTTTCAATCCCAGGAGTAGGTGGCTTCTAGTGGATGATACCCATGCCTACATCCTTAGGGACTGTGAAGGGGGTAACCCTGTTTCAGCCCTAGGAGTAGGTGGCTCCTAGTGGATGACAGCCATGCCTACATCCTTAGGGACTGTGAAGGGGGTAACCCTGTTACAGCCCTAGGAGCTGGTGGCTTTTAGTGGATGATACCCATGCCTACATCCTTACGGACTGTGAAGGGGGTAACCCTGTTTCAGCCCTAAGAGTAGGTGGCTTTTAGTGGATGATACCCATGCCTACATCCTTAGGGACTGTGAAGGGGGTAACCCTGTTTCAGCCCTAGGAGTAGGTGGCTTTTAGTGGATGATGCCCATGCCTACATCCTTAGGGACTGTGAAGGGGGTAACCTTGCCTTGATCGAACATCGAACACATGTGGAAGTACATGCAAGTCCTAGTCGTGAGTTTGTACGTTTCGAAAAAAGTTTTTTCTTGCATTTTTCCGGCAATGCCGACCAGGTGTATTGCTGCTTAATGCAGTAAAACAACTTTAGATGGGGTCAGTTTGCAAAGTGGTCGGTCCATTGTCTTTTTTCAGTGCTGTGCAGCGAACACTTCGAACCGTCGTGCTTCGAATCCGGAAAACAATACACCACACATTTGACATGAAAAGAAAAAGTATTCTGAAACATGACACCATCCCAACAATTTTTCTTGCTAGTGGGACGTCGAAGAAGGTACCTGAAAGACGTGATGAACTTTAAGGAGCATTTGCCTGATGAGAAAACAATTTGGGTAATGTTTCAACTTTGAGGGCATGTTTTTAGCTTACACCAATCGTCAAGCGCAAGCTATCTTGTGTTGGCACTGCATGCCATTGTCCGTGCAGGGTAATCCGAGTGGACCGTCCGCACAGCAGCCATAGTGCGTGCAGACATGGTTCGTGACCATAGTTCTGTACGTATGCATCATACCGATCAGGTACCCAGTATACGAGGCCAGACTACACATTTTCTCTTCAACTATCGTGCCTCGATTGACGTCATAGACAGCGCCCTCTCCGGTCGGGCCTAACTCTTAAATTTATAAATAAAAAGAAAACACATTTTTTGGAACCTTAGTTAACTATTTGTTCATATTCTACTCATCAAAACACACATTTTGATTGTTGACAAAAGCTTTATTTTAAAAAAATACCACTTCCAGGTGACTTTAAGAAAAGTTTGTTTTAACTATAATATATTCCAGGTTTTGCATCGGAGATAAATAATATAATTTGTTTACACCGATGTGTATGAAAGCACTGTATACTCAGTACTTTCCCGAGTTATACATGTGTCTGCTCTAGCAATGCAAAGGTCATGGGTTCAAATCCCACCTGAGTGATTTGCCTGTGATAGTTCTGATAAAACAGTGAGTATACAATGCCCAACACACATCTGTGTTAAAGACTCTGGACACTATCGGGTATTGTCAAAGACTAGTCTTCACATTTGGTGTATCTCAACATATGCATAAAGTAACAAACCTGTGAAAATTTGAGCTCAATCGGTCGTTGAAGTTGCGGGATATTAATGAAAGAAAATACACCCTTGTCGCACCATGGTCACACAAAGTTGTGTGCTTTGAGATGCATGATTTCGAGACGTCCAACTCTAAATCTGAGGTCTTAAAATCAATATCGTGGAAAATTACTTCTTTCTCCAAAACTGTGTCACTTCAGAGGGACCTGTTTCTCACAATATTTTATACTATCAACCTCTCCCCATTACTCGTAATCAAGAAAGGTTTTGAGTAATTACCAAACTGCCTTTAAAGGAACGTTACAGAAATGGTAAGAAACAAAAATCGTGAAGATCACAGATTTACATAAAACTTACACGGTCTAATGATGATGATAGTAGAAAACATCCCTTGAAATATTTCTGCCTGAAATGTCATATTTGATGAGAAATAAATATTCTAACTTCGCGTTTGGAGTTTATCGCTCAGTGAGCGTTTTATTCATTTAATTTTGGCATCGATGCAATGCAAAATTTGTATTCGGTTTTTCACTATTCTCTCGTGACCCAGATGGCCGATCGATCTCAAACTTCTACAGGTTTGTCAGTTTATGTATTGATGGTGGATTACATAAAGTGCTTACACTGCCAGCAACTGTTCTGTTAGCAAAAACTAATTCTGTAATGTTCCTTCCCAAAAGAAGTAAATACCAGGTAACGATAGTATGTTTTAGTGTTTCAAGACTTGATTTTTTTGTTGTGTTTTCAGGGCAGCCTTAGAGGCCAAGTTAAAACTCTAGGAGGAGATGTCAAAAGGAGCCATTCTGACAGCAGGTAAAGAGTTGTGCCCTTACGCTTATTTTCCTAAAGGGTTAAACAGAACCTGTGACTGTTTTTTTTAACCATCAACTTTCTCTACTGATTCCAAGCAGACCTACACATGTATGAGCCCATCTTTAAAGGAACACGTTGCCTTGGATCGGGCGAGTTGGCCATTCATCCGAAAATGATGGATACCAAACCTAATTTTTAGTAAACTAATTCTGTAATGTTCCTTCCCAAAAGAAGTAAATACCAGGTAACGATAGTATGTTTTAGTGTTTCAAGACTTGATTTTTTTGTTGTGTTTTCAGGGCAGCCTTAGAGGCCAAGTTAAAGCTCTAGGAGGAGATGTCAAAAGGAGCCATTCTGACAGCAGGTAAAGAGTTGTGCCCTTACGCTTATTTTCCTAAAGGGTTAAACAGAACCTGTGACTGTTTTTTTTAACCATCAACTTTCTCTACTGATTCCAAGCAGACCTACACATGTATGAGCCCATCTTTAAAGGAACACGTTGCCTTGGATCGGGCGAGTTGGCCATTCATCCGAAAATGATGGATACCAAACCTAATTTTTAGTCCTTCACCCTGAAACATCAAGTTTAAAACAATACAGAAAACCTAGGAGACGCAGACTTCTCACGTGAAAAATAGTCAGGTTCTGCTGTGGTTCCACATTGATGTTGTCAGGATACTATACAGGGCAGGTACCCGGGTGCAGGTCAGGTACCCGTAACAAGCTTTTGGGTGTACTGGATAGATCTGCAATCAAATTGCACATTCAGAGGGACCAAAAGGTGCTTTTAAGGTCATTTTGAAAGTATTTGAGTTCGTGTTTTTTCTAATAAAGAGTTATTTATTATTTGAACAGTCCACAAGTATAGACTCCTACTTTATTTTTGTATGTCAGCTTTTTTTTTTTTCAGAATTGTTCAAGATACTTAGAATGCGAAAAGCAAGTGTTTCAGTTTGATGTCACTTAATATTATGTCCAATAAACAACCCAATGTATATAAATTATAAACAAATGTTTTGTAGTATTTGGGCTCCCATCCCTGTCCTTACAGAGACATTTCTATAAAAGAAAGTACAGAATTAATAGTACACAACACATTGCAATTCGATTGAATAGTGACTTGCTAAAAAACACAAATCATCATGCAGATGGACTAGCATTCAGGAAACTGATAAACAAACATATAATTTTACAAACATGTTAATTTCCTTTTGGGAGATACAGTTACATGACATTACAAAAATGCCTCTATGGAATCGACGCATCAAAGCATTCCATTCAAGCTGATATTTCCCAAAATCCAATAGTGTTTTTCCTAAAATTAACCTGATTTTATGTTATGTTACGATAGAAGTATACCGGAGAAGGTATCCTTGTAATACTGAAACAACACTGAAACACATACAACAGCTTGGTGCAAGGAGGCATCTTCTTTTCAGTGTATGTCATCCTTTCCAGCATCCACTTAAACCCTATACTATAACATGTACAGAGTCATCTAAATCAAAAATCATATACTATCACATTGCAAAGAAGTCCACTGGGTATTAGACATTTTGACGATTAGGTCCATTTTTAACTTACTATTTTCAATTTTGGGGGGTTTAAGACTTTTCTTGAAGTTGGTTTTAAAAGTTTAAACTCCTGTTGTTCTTCCCAAATAAAATATTGCTGGAAAAGCAAAGTAAGAGTCTGGTGTACTTGGCCAAAATTAAAACAGTCTTTGACTTAAGCTTTTTTGTTTAGCAAAACAATTTGCCTCAGTTTGTACTCCAAACTATGATTGCTAATATCGAAGATACGCACACCTTTCATGAATGATTCATTGCTGGGAACCGTCCTAGCTGACACACAAAAATAATGTAAGAGTCTATACTTGTGGATTGAGCGGTAATAATGAATAAAGAGATATTTGATTTTTCCTTGTTCTTCACAGCCAGCTGAAAAGAGAGGGGTGGATTGTTTTATCAATGGAGGGGATACATATGTTGTTGTCCTTTTTTTCGGAATCTTACTAACGTCTTCTTGTGTGCAATTTGTCCGTGTGTGTACAAACGCGACTAACAATGCGTTATACTGCCAACAAACAAACAAACTGGAATTTATTTTTTCAATTGTTAGCCTACAACAGTTAGATTGGTTCGTCAACTGGAGAATACTTTCTAAAACGGGGGAGGATTGTAATCGAAAAATGAGTTACTTTAAAATCCTCTAAAATCAAATTTTTTGACTGGTAAGATAATTTCAAGCCATGAGTGTGAACACTAAAAGCTAACCTATTCAAAAACAGGGAGCACTGAAAAGTTGATATACAATACAATTTTCTGTATCATTGTTGAGTCTAGACTACACCTGGTAGGCCTACATGTTTAAGTAGTGTAGGCCTACATAACAAGAGAAAATAATCAACGGTTTGTGCTTTTAACAACAGAGAAATTATGTTCAACTGATAAATAACTCTTTATTAGAAAAAACACGAACTCAAATACTTTCAAATGACATTGAAAGCGCCTGTTGGTCCCTCTGAAAGTGCAATTTGGTTGTAGATCTATCCAGTACAATCAAAAGTTTGTTACGGATACCTGACCTGCACCCGGTTACCTGCCCTGTATAGTATCCTGACAACATCAATGTGGAACCACAGCAGAACCTGACTATTTTTCACGTGAAAAGTCCGTCATCTGCTAGGTTTTCTGTATTGTTTTAAATTTGATTTTTCAGGGTGAAGGATTAAAATTAGCCTAGGTACAAATACAAATCTGTGAAAACTTTTAAAACAATCAAAGTAGCGAGAGAGTAATTAAAGAAAAAACACCATTGTTGCCCAAATTTGTGTACTTTTAGAAGCCTGAGAGAGGCTTCAGGCCTGAATGTCTTTAATTACTTGGGTGAAAAGTTGCCCCTTTCTCAAAAACTATGTTACTTCAAAGGGAGCTGTTTCTCGCAATGTTTTATACTATCAAATCAACAGCTCTCCATTGCTAGTTATTAAGTAAGTGTTTATGCTAAAAACTGCTTTGAGTAATTACCATGGTGTACAGTGGATTTTAAAGTCATACTTTCCTTGTTTTCTCTTCTTCTTTGACAGTTGAACATTCAAGGTTGGAAATATTTGTTTTAAAAACTTTGTGACACGTGGAAGCCAGCTGGTCGTAAACACTGGTCATCATCAACCATTCATAAATACCCCAGACAGTTTCTCTACTCCTATTGGTGGAGAGTGCGTCACGTGGGGGTGTTTAAACGGTTGATAAAGACACAGCTGAAGCTGTTTAAGACTGGCTGGCTTCCGCGTGTCGGGCGCGCGCGCGCAAGATTATCACGCGGAACGCAAATCATAGCTATACAGCGCGTAATATATGTAAGCGCGCGCGTAATCTTTTTATAAGCGCGCGCGCGTACACACAACCCACGCGCATCAAACAGATTCTTCACAAAGTTTTTGAAAAAAATATTTCAAACCTCAAATTTTCAATTGTCAAAGTGTCTATAATTGTTTTTTGTTTAAAGTTTTTAACAAAAGGGCATTTATGAATGGGAATAAAAGAATAGTGACTTTAAGAACTCGTCGCTACACTTTTATTCCCTTATTTAAACACCCCGCACGTGACGCGCTCTCCACCAATAGGAGTAGAGAAACTGTTCGGAGTATTTATGAATCTACATTTAAAGTCTGTACTTTCCTTGTTTTTCTCTTCTTCTCAGAATGGATTTTGTGGACACCTTAGGACGATCCAGACACTGTATGAAGAAAGATCTTCCTGAGCTCATCAACATTGATAAACGTCTTAATCCTCAGGCATTTAGGTAAGTCCAGATTATCACCGGATATAAATGATTGGTCTCCGCGCTCGCTATTTGGTTCATAGTTTGTAAAAGCACACAATTTGTGCAACATTTTGGTTTAGGAGGCCGAAAAAAATACAACTCCAAAGAAGTCACTCATACAGAGTGAACTTGGTCAACTATTCTACATTCTGGTAATGAAATAAGTAGTAATAGTAATAATGAAAACTTATAAAGCGCACAAATCCATCCTCATGGCGCTAAAAAAGTTACCCTTAAAAAGTGACTAGCACTGTGACCTTGAAGGTAGCTGTGTAGATAAGATGATGAAGAAATTTCAGTTTTAGGTGTTGGAGGAAAACCCAAACAGTTTATGTGTACAGTTCAGATTTATCCAAGTTCATGGTCTGGGTCTTAGTGTCAGACATTGGGGTCATGGTCTTGGTTCTGGAGGGACAGTCTTCGTCTTGGCCTCACAGAGGAGGTCTTGGTCTTGGTCTCCCCCTAGGAGGTTAGGTCTTTGTCTTGTCTCAGTCTTGGAGGGAAGGTTTCGGTTTTAAAGAGATGGCCTTGGTTTAAATGTTAGGAGGGAGGTCTCTTGGTCTCGAACTTTAGTTCTTGGACTTGGTCTCAATTTCTTGGTCTTGGTCACGATCTCAGTGCGGAGGTCTTGGTCTTGATTTTAAGCTACAAGGGAAGGTCTTGTTTTTTGTCTCGATCTTGGAGGGGAAGTCTTTGACTTGGTCTTGAGGTCTTGGTCTTGATCTCAGACGGAAGATCTTGGCCTTGGTTTCGATCTTGGAGGTTAGGTTTTGGTCTTGGTCTCACAGAGAAGGTATCTGTCTTTGTATCAATCTTGGAGAGGAGTTCTTTGTCTCAATCTTCTTGTGGGATGAGTATTGCTAGTCTCAACATTTCATCTAGCCTGCTCTAGTCATCATCAGCACTCACACCACCCTTTAAAGGAACACGTTGCCTTGGATCGGTCGAGTTGGTCTTTGAAAAGCGTTTATAACCGTTTGTTATAAAATGCATATGGTTAGAAAGATGTTTTAAAAGTAGAATATAATGATCCACACAAGTATCACTCGAAATTGCGTGGTTTTCCTTTACCTTGTCGTCAAACACGGTCGGTCATTTATGGGAGTCAAATTTTTGACTCCCATAAATGGCCTGCAAAGTAAAAGGAAAACCACGCAATTTCGAGGCAAATTTGTGTGGATCATTGTATCCTACTTTTAAAACATCTTTCTAACCATACGCATTTTATAACAAATGGTTATAAACGCTTTTCAAAGACCAACTCGACCGATCCAAGGCAACGTGTTCCTTTAACTTGACCTGTCTTTGTTTGCATAACTTAGGGAGAAGGAAGACAAAGAGAAATCTATGAAGCAAGAATCACTTCCAGATTTTCGCTCTTGTGATAATAATATCTGTTGGCATGTGGCCTTTAAGGATTAGGGTACTTTTTGTATCAAACACAAAACACAATGTTCACAGATTTACATCAAACTGACACTGTTTGAAGCTAATGACAGTAGCAAGCTTCCCTTAAAATATTACTTACTGAGGTGCTATAGTTTTTGAGAAATTAGTAAAACAATGTCATGAAAAAACGTTTTTACATTCTAAAATAATTTTCGTCTCATGATCACTGAGACAAAAATTATTTTCATGACATTGTGTTACTCATTTCTCAAAAACTGCAGCACCTCAGCAAGTAATATTTTCAGGGTAGCTTTCTACTATCATTATCTTCAAACTGTAAATTTGGTGTAAATCTGTAGACATTGTGTTTTTATCCTACAAAAAGTACATAGACCCTTTAAAGGATTGGGACTGGTGGCGGATGGGGATGAGATAATAAGCTTCACTTTAATACCTGTTATTGTTTTGCATATCTTAGGGAGAAGGACGACAAAGAGAAAGCTATGAAGCAAGAAACAATGCCAGATCTTCTCTCTAGTGACATGCATCGGAAGATGATGAGGAAGAAATGGGAGGCTGAGGAGGAAGAAATGAGGAGCCGAGGTCCTGGGCCTCTTCACTACCAGAACCTCAAGTTTGATGGTAAGGTGTAAGATAGGGTTCTTAAAGGCACTGGACACCTTTGGTAATTGTTAAAGACCAGTCTTCTCACTTGTTGTATCTCAACATATGCATAAAATAACAAACCTGTGAAAATTTGAGCTCAAAACGTCGTCGAAGTTGCCAGATAAGAATGAAAGAAAAACGCCTTTGTCGCATAAGTTGTGTGCTTTCAGATGCTTGATTTCGAGACCTCAAATTCTAAATCTTAGGTCTCGAAATGAAATTTCTCGAAAACTACTCAACTTCAGAGGGAGCCGTTTCTCACAATGTTGTATACTATCAACCTTTACCCATTTCTCTTTACCAAGTGAGGTTTTATGCTAATAATTATTTTGAGTAATTATCAATAGTGTTTTAAACACCCTTTAAATGCCCCAGGCGGCCCTCATGCCTTCCTTTTGTTACGCAACACCAGGCGGTTTCTCTGACTCCACTCACACCTGTGTACTCACTGCATGCACTCCCTCTCTCATTTATATTTTTAGGACTCACTCCTGGATGAGGCAGTAGGTTAAAACCATTGGACCCTTTCGGTACAGATAAAAAAATTAAAGTTCCCAGATTTTCAAATAACTGACAGGGTTTACAGAAGGTAGTGGTGAAAGACTTCTCTTGAAATATTATTCCATGAAATGCTTTACTTTTTCACTTGAGAAAACAGTAAAACAGTATCAATTCTCGATAACGAGAATTACTGATTTATTTTAAACACATGTCGTGACACAGCGAAACAGGCGGATACAAGGGTGGGTTTTCTCGTTATTTTCTCCCGACTCCGATGACCGATTGAGCCTCAATTTTCACAGGGTTTGTTATTTGATATCGAAGTGGTGATACACGAAGTGTGGCCCTTGGACAATACTGTTTACCAAAAGGGTCCAATGGCTTTCAAGGCAGTGTACACTATTGGTAATTACTCAAAATAATTATTGGCATCAAACCTTTCTTGGTGACGAGTTATAGGGAGAGGTTGATGGTATAAATCATTGTGAGAAACGTCTCCCTCTGAAGAGCCATAGTTTTCGAGAAAGAAGTAATTTTCCACGAATTTGATTTTGAGACCTCATATTTAGAACTTGAGGTCTCAACCATCATATGTTGAGGTTCACCATCTGTGGAGGCTAGTCTTTGACAATTACCAATAGTGTCCACTGCCTTTAACCATCACCAGAATGTGTGTATAATGAGTGCCACATAGCGACTCTTATCGGTTAGAGAGGACAATTCAATTCAGCACTTACATTACTTTATTGGGACTCTTGGTGCTGTGGTGTACTGGGCCTAATTTCATAGAGCTGCTAAGCACAAAAATTTGCTTAGCATGAAATTTCTTCCTTTATAAAAACAGGATCACCAACCAAATTTCCACATGATTTTCAGGAAAAGCAAACAACAGCTGAATACCAATGGAAATTTGGTTGGTAATCCTGTTTTTATCAAGGAAAAAATTTCATGCTAAGCAAATTTGTGTGCTTATAGCAGCTCTATGATATTTGGCCCTGTTTGGCAGAGAATCGGGCAAGTCGGGCTAAGGTTTTCCTTTAAAGCTAACACGGTCGGCCATTTTGTGGAGTCAAGAGTTCCGTGTTAGTTCACAACGTACATGTATAAGGAAAATTGCAATTTTAGTGTTAAAGAAAGAGAAACAATTTGTGTATTTTGTTTTCCGTCTTAAAGACTCTGGACACCATTCGCAATTGTCAAAGACCAGTCTTCTCACTTGGTGTATCTCAACATATGCATAAAATAACAAACCTGTGTAAATTTGAGCTCAATAGGTCGTCGAAGTTGCCAGATAATAATGACAGAAAAAATGCTTTTGTCGCATAAGTTGTGTGCTTTCATATGCTTGATTTCGAGACCTCAAATTCTAAATCTGAGGTCTCGATTATCAAATTCGTGGAAAGTTACTTCTTTCTCGAAAACTACTTTACTTCAGAGGGAGCCGTTTCTCGCAGTGTTTTATACTATCAACCTCTACCCATTACTCTTTACCAAGTAAGGATTTATGCTAATAATTATTTTGAGTAGGTCTCAAGGGTTGGGAACGGTAGGAATATTTCAATTTGACAAAGACCACTCTATTGGGCGCCTGCCCATATTCACTCATGTAGGATTCCTTTTTTACTTGAGCATAATGATTCAGTCTAGTCAGTAGATCGTTCTTGTGGTTTAAAGGGTCTATGTAACTTTTGTAGGACAAAAAACACAATGTCCACAGATTTACACTAAACTTACACAGTTTGAAGATAATGATAGTAGAAAGCTTCCATGAAAATATTACGTGCTGAGGTGCTGTAGTTTTTGGGAAATGAGTAAAACAATGTCACAAAAATTATTTGAATTATTTACAAACCTATTTTTAAGTAGGTAAGGTAAGGTTTCCACTATTATTATCTTCAAAATCTTCAATACCCAAATCTTTTAATGGGTTGCGATCATGTGCCCACGGGAATGTTATTTCGGAACACGCAAGATTTGTTGTGGTTTTTTTGTATTGCCCGGGTTTCCCAAGATAATTTTAAACAACATGTTTCAGCATATTCTAAAAAATATTACCATAGGTTAGCTCAATAAATTTTTGAGACGGTGAACAAAAGCCACATTTTCTCAATAGATAAAAATAAGTCTTGAGGTACATTTCTTGAGAACAGTCAATTTCTCTACTGGGTTAGATAGAAATCAGTGTTTCATTATGACAAAACAAATTTAAAAATACAAACTTGTTTTGCAAAGTGATCACTGAAAGGTGGTTAAAGGGAAGGTACACGTTTGGTAATTACTCAAAACAAATATTAACTTAAAAACTGACTTGGTGATGAGCATTGGAGAGCTGTTGATAGTATAAAACATTGTGGGAAACGACTCCCTCTGAAGTAGCGTAGTTTTTTGAGAAAGAGGTAATTTCTCACTAAAATATTAAATCCCATCTGAAAGCACACAAATTCGTCCAATAAGGGTGTTGTTTCTTTCATCATTTTCTCGCAACTTCGTTGACCGATTGAGCCCAAATTTTCACAAGCTTGTTATTTTATGCTTTTGTTGGGATACACCAAGTGAGAAGACTGTTCTTTGACAATTACCAAATGTGTACCTTCCCTTTAAAGGCAGTGGACACTGTTGGAATTGTTGATTGTATAAAACATTATGAGAAACGGCTCCCTCTGAAGTAACGTAGTTTTTTCCATGAGTTTGATTTCGAGACCTCATATTAGATTTTGAGGTCTCAAAATCAAGCATCTGAAAGAACCCAATTTTGTGTGACAAGGGTGTTTTCTGTCATTATTATCTTGCAACTTCGATGACCAATTGAGCTCAAATTTTAACATGTTTGTTATTTCATGCATATGTTGAGATACACTCAGTGAGAAGACTGGTCTTTGACAAACACCAAAAGTGTCCAGAGTCTTTAATGCCAGTTTTGTTTCTGTTCAGAGGTGAGAGAGATGGGTGTCGGCTGCTTTGACTTCTCAAAGGATGAGGGAGAGAGACAGAGTCAGATGGAGATGTTGAGTCATCTTAGAGACGAGGTAAGAAGATAACATGATTTTTTTGTTGATTAAGAGCAGTGGACACTATTGGTAATTGTCAAAGACTAGCCTTCACAGTTGGTGTATCTCAACATATACATAAAATAACAAACCTGTGAAAATTTGAGCTCAATCGGTCATCGAACTTGCGAGATATGAATGAAAGAAAAAAACACCCTTGTCCCACGAAGTTGTGTGCGTTTAGATGGTTGATTTCGAGACCTCAAGTTCTAAATCTGAGGTCTCAAAATCAAATTTGTGGAAAATTACTTCTTTCTCGGACACTATGGCTCTTCAGAGGGTGCCGTTTCTCACAATGTTTTATACCATCAACCTCTCCCTATTACTTGTCACCAAGAAAGGTTTTATGCTAACAATTATGTTGAGTAATTACCAACAGTGTCCACTGCCTTAAAAGACCAGCATTCTCACTTGGTGTATCCCAACATTTGCATACAATAACAAACCTGTGAAAATTTGGGCTCAGTTGGTCTTCGAAGTTACAAGAAAATAATGAAAGAAAAAACACTCTTGTTGCACAACTTTGTGTGCTTTCAGTTGCATAACCTCTTTCTCAAAAACTACGTTACTTCAGAGGAAAACTATGGGAAAACAGTTGAGGAGATGTTTTCTTTGCAACCTTACTAGTTTGTACGGTACTTTAGCACTTGGATAAGCATAGCCTGAACATCTGACGCCACACTTCGTGGCTCGCAAATTACACCAGAGACCGGCATCAAAAACTGGCGTGTGTTTTGACTTTTGTACTCTATTAATTTCACATAGAGATACGCAGTCAAATTCCATTGCGGACTTGACAGTAGTGTACTGTTTGGGCATAATGGGTGCACGTTTATCCAATATCATTGTATCCAATGGAATCACTGGATCTTGCGGCATGGACCTGAAAGACAGACCCCCAGTCTAGGATAGGCATCACAACCAGCCCTCAACCCACAACCCGCATAATAATAATAATAATAACCCGTTTTTATATATCGCTTCTCACACCCGGAGGGCGTCCCAAAGCGCTTCACATTATTACACTCCTTAAACCATCTCAGCTCCCTGGTGGGGAGTATGCAGCCTGTGCAACATCAATATGCGCTACTCGGCTAAATCAATCACAAGAACCATCTCTGCCCTCATAGGTCCCCATTTACCCCTGGGTGGAGAGAAGCAATTGTAGTTAAGTGTCTTGCTCAGGGACACAAGTGTCACGACCGGGATTCGACCCACACTCTGCTGAACAGAAGCATCAGAGCTCTTACCCGCTCGGCCATGACACCCATACATGTTTATCAAAACCCATTAGCCACCTCGACAACCCAACAACCTACAGCAACAAAATACCAAAGTACAACTCACTACCAACACCTCAGAACCCACAACCCTTCTCTTGCAACTTCGATGAGTAATTGAGTCCAAGCATTCACAGACTTTTTATTTTATGCATATGTTGGGATACACCAAGTGAGAAGACGGGTCTTTGACAATTACCAATAGTGTCCAGTACCATGGTTAGTTTTGCGATAGCACCATGTTTAAATAAGGGAATCAATGTGTGGTGAAGAGGTTTCCAACTAGTGGTTTAATCCCAACGAGGCTTGGTTCTTGATAATTTTACCGAGACGAAGTCGAGGTAAATTATAGAGAACCAGACCTCGGCGGGTTTAAACCACTAGTTGAAAACCTATTCAATACACTTTGATTCCCATTCATAAATACCTTTTCGGTCAAAAACATCATCACTTTTTTGTCAAAAAGTAAAATAAATGCAAAAATTCTAATTTTTAATAGATTTCTTTCAACACAACACCCCTCTAGCTATGAAATGGTAAAGCCCTCCGCCCCCCTCGGGTAAACAACTCTTTATAGGGGAATGTTGTGCACGTCGCGCGTATCGCGTGATGTAGCACATCTGTTTCAGCCATTGTTCTCTACCAATAGGAGTGAAGAAACTGTCTTATAAGAACAGGTGCAAGGTCACGTGTCACGCCCATGAATTAACACTTTTTACCGGTCATAAACAAAGGTTTATACACACCCACGTGACGCGCTCTCCACCAATAGGAATAGCAAAACTGTCTGAGGTATTTATGAATCTCTTTTTGAGTAGAGTTGGTCCTGAGAAGAACCGTTGGTTGACAACTCCACGATTGTCAACCACCAGTTCTTTTCAAAACTACTCTCAGTGAGATTTACACAAGCCTCCCCTCATGGAATAAAAATTGTGATGCGATCTGAACCCATCACAAGGTGATGAAAGTATTCATTTCTGAGTTAATTTATATACATGAAATTTAAGGGGACACTCCACTCTTTTCGTATCTACCTCTACCTCCATGGTAGGACCAAGGGTGGATTTCACAAAGAGTTAAGACTTGTCTTATCTCGAGTTAGGACGAGTTACTCGTCAGTTTTTATATCTTCTAGGACTATATAGTCCTAAGTTAGGAATAGTCCTAACCCTTTGTGAAATTGACCCAGTTGGCCTTGGTTTGAGAAATCAAGCTTTAAAGTTCCAAATGCACATTGATACAGATGTTTTTCAAGAATACAGTTGGAATATCGTTTTGTGCGATCGTTTCTTTTTTCAGACGCTTGGTCAGAGAACCAAGAGTGACCAGCTTAAAGCGAAATGCAAAGCGGCCCTCAAGTGAAGCAGCGTAACCGAGCCAAGGGGGAGATAGTTGAGGAGGAGGGCGATAGGGAACATCAGGAGGAGGAGGAAGATGCGAGGATGAAGGAGGAGTCAGAGTCAGCGAGACGGAGACAGAAGGAGGAGGATGAGAAGAGACTAGCAGAGAGGCTGAGCAAGACGGCGCCGGCGAGACCTTGGGATATTGGAAAAGGTAGGGTACCCTTCTTCATCTTCTTGTTCATTTTTAGGGCGTTTGTGTCGTTTTCTTGATGCGGAAGGCTCTAGCAAAGTATTAGACTCCAAGTACATTAAAGCCATGTTCCCATTGGACTTTTCCTTCAGCTGTCACGTGGAAAGTTACCGTGACTGTCTTTTGCGTAATTCTACAGTGCGTTCCCACCTAGACTTATATTCCGCAGCGTTTGCAAAGTTTTTTTACAGCGTGGTCGCGGTAGGTTTACAGCAAGGAGCTGTTCCTGTTGCACTTTCTAGATAAGTTACAGTGGCTGTGCGGAAGTCTTCTGCGCCCTCTTTCCGCTTGTTAGTTTTACATCACAGTTGCGGTAAATTGACAGGGTCAGTTTACCATGCGTCTCCTTGGATTGTATTGTCATTCTACAGAGAAGTTGCGGTACTTAAACCAAAAACAGTCCATTTGGGAACACGTTTTTGTAAACATACATCAATTTATCATCATATCAATTTATCATCATATCACATCAGGAATATAGGTAAGATTCGCAAGTACTTGGACAAAAGTGCCACTGAAAAGGTCATTCACGCATTTGTTACTTCTCGTCTTGACAACGGCAATGCTCTTCTATACAGTCTTCCTAACAACCAGATTTCCCGACTTCAACGGCTCCAAAATACTGCTGCCCGCATTGTGACACTGTCTAGAAAATCCTGTTCTATCACCCCCATTCTGAAACAACTACACTGGCTCCCTATCTCTCAACGAATCATCTTCAAGCTGATGCTCATTGTCCACAAAGCTCTAAATGGCAAGGCTCCCCAATATATTTCTGAACTGCTTCAAGTTTACACTCCATCGAGGAATCTTCGATCAAGTTCCATGCTTCTCCTCATTGAACCCAAGTCTCGACACTCATGGGGTGACAGGTCTTTTTCTTCAGCCGCGCCTCGCATCTGGAACTCTCTACCACTTAATCTTCGATCTTGTGTTTGTACCGCAAAATTCAAGTCTCTTCTCAAAACTTATCTTATGTCACAGGTTTTCAATGACTAATTTTGGTGTGTCTGTTTTTCTTTGTGTTTTGTTTTTGTTTTGTTTTGGTTTTTACTGCGCCTTGAACACCCAGCAGGGTGGATATGTGCGCATTACAAGTCTTATTATTATTATTTATTATTATTATTATTTTTCGCTATCTTTGTGAGGACTTTCCTGTGTCCCTCTATGTAAACATACATCAATTTTTCGCTATCTTTGTGAGGACTTTCCTTTGTCCCTCTAACTAAACACTCTCCATAAGAGCATGAGAAAATGTGAGGATGTAAAAATACAAAGGAGTCCAGTGCGAGGACAGCATTGCTCGTTTTGAGTTCCTTTGTTCTACTGTCCCCTCTCTTCCGATGAAACCATGTCATCGAATTCAATGAATTCAAACTCTGTTGTTTCTGATCAGCAGAGTGTGGGTTCGAATCCCCAGATGGACACTTGTGTCCTTAAGCAAGACACTTAACCATTGCTTCGTCGTTCGGATGGGACGTAAAGCCATTGGTCCCATGTGTTGTGTAACGCATGTAAAAGAACCTAGTGCACTTATCGAAAAGAGAAGGGGTTCGCCCCGATGTTCCTGGCTGTGGTTGCTTAATGCGCCGTAGCACCTTGTAAACCCTTATAAGGTGCTAACTAATTGGGTCTCAACATTTATCACTGCAATAGCCTATCTTTTATGTATTGTATGTTGATAAACCTTGTAAACATGGTAAAAGAAGAACATGCACTAAACCTTGTGGAGAGTTAGGATTTCAGAGTCTTGTTGTGATTAAAGGGGCTGTTTCATGATCAAAGCAGATCTGTGGCTGTACATAGTATCATGAACTCTCACCTGCATGTTTGCGTGTACTCGCCTTAGATATGATACCGAGGGAGGGCACATGTGTGACCTGTCACAACAAAATGAGCTAAAAGTCGGAATTCAAAATAAATTAGCTATTCACATTTCTGAATTCTGCAGATCAAGAGCTTTCCAATGGTATACAACACTTGGGGTAACAATAATCCTCCAAGTCGACAGAGCTTGTGGAAACAAGAGAGTTCTCACTTATCTAATGAGAAAGATTTGACTTTGACCGTCTGTAATGGGAAATGGCACAATGCGACTTATAGCTCATTTCGTTGTGACAGGTCACATATATGTACAGTAATTCATGAATCCGTTTAAAGCTACAGGCCTGTTGAGTATAACACAGCCCCTTGGAACCTAACCTTCCTAAAACCTTCTACATCCTCTTTGCTGAAATAAACGATTCAGAAGGACTTTACACCGCAATAACAATATTGTACCAGGGCTGTGTTTTGAGAACGTTGCATGGAGGGACGTCTCGTCTTCTTGGTCACGTTGCATGCTGAACCAAATTGTTAGTCCAAATGTAGCACATATCAATGCGCAGTTCAATCTGGCACCGCGTGTGCGCGCATGTTTTTGTTTTTAAAGGCAGTGGACACTATTGGCAATTACTCAAAATAATTACTATCATAAAACCTTACTTGATTACGAGTAATGGGGAGAGGTTGATAGTATAAAACATTGTGAGAAACAGCTCCCTCTGAAGTGACGTAGTTTTTGAGAAAGAAGTAATTTTCCGCGAGTTTGATTTCGGGACCTCAGATTTAGAATTTGCGGTCTCGAAATCAAGCATCTGAAAGCACCCAACTTCGTGTGACCATGGTGCGACAAGGGTGTGTTTTTCTCTCATTAATATGTCGCAACTTTGACGATAGATTGAGCTGAAATTTTCTTTTCTTTGAGCTGAGGTTTGTTATTTTATGCATTATAATGTTGAGATACACCAACTGTGAAGACTAGTCTTTGACAGTTATCAATAGTGTCCAGTGTCTTTAAAATGGCTGCAAATTACTAGTATATATAGGTTTGCGGTAACACCATGTGTGTATCTGCTTGCCGGTTAGAGTTTGTTCTTAGAGAACTGTCTTGCTTAATTTTACTTCCGTGGAGTAGATTGATCGCGAGACTTCTCAGTTCAATCTGGCACCGTGTGTGCGTACATGTTTTTGTTTTTAGCAAAATGGCTTCATAAGTACCCGCAACACAAATCAGGTATCAGTTGCAATTGCCAAAACGCACCCCTGATGTCAACTGAAGATATTGAAGACTTTTTTAAACTTTTATAATCAGGTAGCTGTCATTTAAAACTAACAATTTGTTTACAATTCTTATTTATAAACAGAAGAGTCGCAATGGGACAGGGTGAAGAAGCAAGTACATGGAGAGCGCCCTCAAGAGTTTGCTCCTCCACAGCAGTACAACTGGATGATGCCATCGATGAGACAAACTGCAAAGAAGAAGAGCAAGTTTGCGTCCACAGAAAGTTGCCACGACACGCTTAACACGCCAAAACAGCCGCAGGAGTTCGCTCCTCCTAGTAATTCTGCAAAGTGGAACATGAGACAGGGTTTGTCTGCAAGTACTTCGTTAGAGGCCAAGAAATCTAAGGATCAAGGCAGCAGGCTGGGGAATCGAACCAAGAACCGCAAAGAACTGGAGAAGATTTCTGCCGTGGAGGTAGCCTGATCGTCTGACGTCATTCTTCAAGGCTGGTGAATAACACCAGAGAGCGGCCAAAAACTGGCGTGTAGTTGACCTCTGACCTCTGTCGTTTCACATGTAGATACGCAGTCAAATTACATTGCGGATTGAGAGCAGTGACTATTTGGACATTATGTCACTGCATGTGCATTGTATCCAATGGGAATCACTGGATCTAGCGACAGCGACCTGTCTTTATCCTTGCGGATAAAGACAGGGGCCCAGTCTGCTGTGGAGGGATCGAAGCTAAGGTAGTTAGTGCGGACTCTATAGCACAAGCTTTGTTTTTCTTCCGTAGTAAGGCAAAGAAGTAGGACTCAATAGAGGCCACAATTTGACAATATTTGATTAAAGGAAAACACTTGTCGAAAAGTAAGACTGAATTTTCAGGTTGTATTATTAAAACCTCAGAAATTTACAAAGGGTTCCCCCATGGCAGATTCTTTTCCAAAGTGTAAGTCTATGTTTATTGAGGGCAAAAATTGACAAAATCTCAAACATATTTATCAATTTTGGGCTAAAAATTGAAGGAAAACAAATCACAAGGGGTCATAAGTCCAGTTGTTTTATCAAATTTTAGCCCAACATTAAAAAAACCGACAAGGGGTAAAGTCCTGTTGTTTTATCTTGATAACTAGCCTTGTAAATTTTTCGCTCTAAAAAAATCATAAGGCCTTGTAATCTTTTCGCTCAAAAAAAAATATAACAAGGCTATATATATATAGCCTTGCAAAAAAAACCAGAGTCTTTCTCGAAGGCTAAATTACTATAATTCGGCCAACTAAAAAAAATAAGTAAAAAAAACATAACGTGGAAGAATGTTGTGATTGTTGTTATTTGTCTATTATTGTTACGCAATAAACCAGTCGGGCGTGACCGGTGGCTGGGCAGCATCCTGCGGCCTGGCCATGCGGCAGTCCGTTGCCCACCAGTCTTCGTCGTTGTGGTATAATTCTTAGCTCTCGTGTCGACCAGCCCAACGGGACTCTAAAAAAATCATAAGGCTATAGCTTTGTTAACTTTTCGCTCGAAAAAAATCATAATGCCTTGTGAACTTTTTGCTCGAAAAAATCATGAGTCTTTAAACTTTTTGCTTTAAAGGCAGTGGACACTATTGGTAATCACTCAAAATAATTATTAGCATAAAACCTTTCTTGGTGACAAGTAATGGGGAGAGGTTGATGGTAAAAAACATTGTGAGAAACGGCTCCCTATGAAGTGCCATAGTTTTCGAGAAAGAAGTTATTTTCCACAAATTTGATTTTGAGACCTCAAGTTTAGAACTGGAAGTCTCGAAATCAACCATCTAAATGCACACAACTTCGTGACAAGGGTGTTTTTTTCTTTCATTATTATCTCGCGACTTCGACGACCGATTGAGCTCAAATTTTCACAGGTTTGTTATTTTATGCATACGTTGAGACACACCAACTGTGAAGGCTAGTCTTTGACAATTACCAATAGTGTCCAGTGCCTTTAAAAAAATCATAAGGCCTTTTCGCTCCAATGTGTACTTTTCGCTCGAAAAAAATCATTGTGAACTTTTCGCTCGAAACAAAATCATAGGGCCTTGTGATCTTAGCACTCGACAAAATTCATAAGGCCTTGTGAACTTTTCGTTTGAAAAAAATCACAAGGCCTTGTGAACTTTTTGCTAGAAAAAAATCATAAGGCTATATCGCCTTTTAACTTTTTGCTCAACAAATATCATTAGGCCTTGTGAACTTTTCGCTCTAAAAAAATCACATGGCTAAAGCCTTGTAAACTTAACCTTGTGAACTTTTTGCTCCATAAAATCCTAAGGCCTTGTGAACTTTTCGCTCTGAAAAAATCACGGGCTAAACCCTTGTAAACTTAGCTCCAAAAAAATCATATAGCCTTTTAACTTTTTGCTAAAAAAAAAAAATCACAAGGCTTGTGAACTTTCCGCTCAAAAAAATCATAAGGCTTAATGATAAAAATGCTGGACTTTACCCCTTATAGTTTTTAAAGTTTCACCCCAACTTTCAAGTAAAAACAAAAAATAACAACTTCCTAATTATTGCTTCAAATATTATTATTGGTTTCTGTTTCATAACAAAGGCTTCAGAAAAGCCTTACTGCATCATAAAGAGCACAACATTGCACCTGAAAAAAAATAGGCAAAAGTTGAGAAAAGTGCTGGCCTCGCCCCCTATGATTCTTTCAAATTTCAGCCAATAAAATAATGCCGTTCGTACTACATCACGCGCATGCACATCGGGCAAGGCATGCTGGGAAAAAATGTTACCTCGTCCCCAGCGCCTTGCTTTAGACTGGCCGCTGGGTATGGGGCCGAGAGAAGGACAAAATTGTGCGCCGAGATCGATCACCCCTGGGAACGAGGTTGATGAACCCCTTTACTCCCCGCGGCCATTTTCTTTCTGAGCGCGGGCATCGTGTGTTCCACGTGTGTGTGGAGAAAAAACATATTTTCGAAAACCGACATCAAAACTCAACAACTTCCACGATGAGAACTGCACGGATGTTGATAGAATCTTCTTAATCAGGTAAATGATTCATGTGTTAATGCAAAAGAGGAAATTTGAGGGGTTTTCTAAGACAAGACTGTCTTGGCAATATGTAACAGTCAAATCATTGTCAGCTTATGATACCCAAGACAAATTCGAAGAAACATAGATTGTGTTAAAATGTTTATTAAACCACTGAATTCTCGCTCAATACAAGTGAGGAAAATATAGTTAGGGACGGATAGACCCACATCGATTTTGCTGATGAATTCTGACGCTTTACACTATACGTTTTTTGTTTCACTTTCTTCAACTCCTTCAATGCAAGTTTTAAGACTAAAAGAGTAAAATCACAGGGTGCACATATTTGTCTTCAAATTGTTTTCTTGTGTGTTGGGAATTAGATTTGACGACATGAAGTACTGTACATGTCTAGGGAAAAGTTTCCGTATGGCGCCACCACTTTTTCATTCGATATGAAATAATATAGTATTTAATTTACCTCAATGAGATATCCCTTTCTGTAAATATGAGTGAAAAAGTGGTGGCGCCATACGGAAAGTTATCCCATGTCTAGCCCTGGTAGGACGTCAGTCAGTGCCACTGTAAAAAAATTCGCATTGGTACGGGACCTTTATACCCTGGACTCCGTCGCGTTGCCTGCATCGGAGGAGTCCAGTCTGGGCTATGTACATGTCAAGTGTACATGGAGACAATTTAAAGGCCCCTGAACATGCTGTCCTGAAGTAATTTTCCCAATGCCTTATGCTTTCTATATCCCCTCATTTGTATGAACACTAATTTACATCTATACTCTAAATATAATTTTGTTCTTTTTCAGAGTTCGTGGAATCTGATGTTTCCCTTTCATCAAGTGTATGCTGCCTCTCCCTGCATCTTAGCAGTCTTTACAGCCACAACAGCAGTCACTGAGGTACAAAGACTCAACCATTCTGTAAGGCAACCAAAATGTATCATTTTCTATTACTAGCTGTAGTGCCAGAATAATTTACACATTTGCCAAACTTTCTTCTCTCATACTTTTTTTTCTCCTAAGACCCAAATTATTTAGGACTTCTTTTTTTGTGGGGCCTCCGAAGAATCAGTTAAATTTCTATTACAAACTTTCATTTAGGTCAGCCCCCAAGGATTTTGAGAGAAAAAAATTAGTTTGATAATAAAGCATTCTATTAAATAGCAGTACAGTTTATCTGATACATCGTAGTTACTCCAAAAACTAATTACCATGAAAACGTTAGAGCACTGGTGTAGTTTTAGGGAAAGTGGTAATTTTTTTTTCACACCCGAAAGTTTGAATCTGAGGAAGGCTTCAGGCATAAAGCTTTTTTCATGCATCTTAAAAGCACACAATTTCATGCATGGAATATTGGGTTTTCTTTCATAATTTGTTTTCAACTCTGATGACCATTTTAACCATTTCGTTTGTTATTCATGCATTTATTGAGGCACACCAAGTGAGGAGACTGTTGTTTGATAATACCAAAATTATCCCAAACCTAAATTATTTTCTAAAAGTTATTTTTAATTAATTCATCAACACCAAGAAGGCATCAGAGTTATAAGCTATTCATAGAACCAATAATTGTCAAAATATTAGGATTCATCAGAAAATAATAAGCAAACCAGACTAGATTGTTTATTTGAATTTTCAAGACTTTATTTGAACAAACTTTAAATGTCTTCCAAAGAAAGAAAACAATAACACTCAATTAGTGCATCCACACTGTTAGACATTACCCCCACCCGCCCCAACCTCAAGAACTTGATTATGACTATGTTGTACGTTATGTTTCCTTAATGTTTTAATTAAAACAAATTTTGTTTTTGTGGGTGCTTTGGCACTCCTATTGCTTCCTTACTATTCATTTTGATAGTTGCTTAAATTGATGGTTGGAAATTATGCCAGTTGATGTATTATTACTGTTTGAAAACCTCATTTTTGTAGTGCACTTGTCAAGTGCCACAATTCAAAAATTGTATTTGTAAAATCAAATACAGCTTTCATTTCATACTATTTTTTATTAAAATTATTGAAAATGTGTAGTTTCAAAATTCAACTTAAACCCCAAAATATCCGAGAAGAAATATCAGCTGGCAAATGACAACCATAGCTAAGAAATATAAATGATCAACCAAGGAAGAAACGTAACCTGTTTTATCCAAAAGGAGTCTACATGGCTAACAAAAAGACTAGTTTCATGAATTAACTTTTTGGTTTCTGCAAACTTGCAAAATATTTTGTTTGTGCTTTTTCTTCACCTTACAAGAACTCAGAATATTTACAGAATCAAAGCGTTTTTTGTTTCTTTTCAAACAAATCTAATTAAATATGACTCCTTTATGGTTTACAGGTTGCATTTCTTACTTATAAAGAAGGTACAACATTGGTATTCATATACTGCATATAGAGTGCACAAATTTTGACACAAAAAACGTTATCTCAAACTTGCAGCGTTTTCATAACACATTTCTTTATTTATTGTTTAACTCAATACAGTTTTTACATCAAGTGGACATTTAGATGAATGTTTACTTGCATGCTTACCAAAATTGAAGGTAATGCATGTTCACTAAATTCCCGCAATAAATTTATATGTTCCATTCACAATAGCGTAACTACCAATGTTGTATCTTCTGTAAAGGCCGCATCTTATAGCTTGTTCTGTGACTTTATAATCTCAATCTTGGAAAGTTTTTGAAGTCCACAAAGGGACACAGAGAGTCGAAAATTACGAAGTGTTTTTGTCAAAAAATGACTAAGTCCAAAAAAAGACTAAGTACAAACATTGAATATGAGTTTCTGTTCAAAAAATGTCTAAGTACAAACAATGGCTAGTTTTTTGGTCGAAAAAATGACTAAGTCCACAATAGGACACAGAAAGTCAATAATTACCAAGTGTTTTTGTCAAAAAATGACTAAGTCCAAAAAAAGACTAAGTACAAACATTGACTATGAGTTTCTGCTCAAAAAAATTACTAAGTACAAACAATGGCTAGTTTTTGGGTCAAAAAAATGCCTAAGTCCACAATGGGACTCCATTTTATTGTTATTTAAAGTCACAACAAGCTATAAGACGATACCTTTAATAAGGGGCTGTATTCCATTTTGATGTACCTAGCTATATAATCTTATGGTAATTTGAATTTGACGTCTTGTATAAGTGTCATGTGCAAATTTCTAGTTGATTACATTGTTGGTGTACATTACTTTGGGATACAGTCTCTTCTGCACCCCTATAGGGGGTGCACTTGGTTGATCAATATTTTAATAATAGGGGGGGTAGGGCCAAAGTTTTTACGCAGTTAATTTCGAACCGTACAACGGCACGAGAAATATTTTTGGCTGACTTAGTCTATATAAAAAAGGCGTTTTTTAAGGGATTTTTTTGACTTTTTTAAGCACCACTGAACTGTAGAAGCAGCAGAGTTGCGCAAACGTGTGTGCCGGTCGGTGTGGCCAACTACTATCTAGAAAGTGAAGCGACTTAATGATCTAAGTATTAATGGAAGGAAAGCATTTTATTAAGTTAAATCAAGTTAATGTTTCATTGATAGTCTGTTTTACCAATGTCCTGCCTTACATGATTGACAAACTAAAAAGATTGTTTTAAGTCCGAAGCCAAAAACAAACTTAAGATTTTTTTTTTCAAAGTCCAAAACACAAGTCGGAAAGGATTCTGTTGCCCGTTAAAATGTTTAATGAATCTGTATCAAGTGTACCATCGGACGTCTCCCCCTGTTCGGGCAAACACGTCGCTAAGTTCTTGGAGTAAAGTTTGAATTTTGGTTGAAGTGTAAAAGGACGCTCCCACTCCGTCACCGATTGAGTCCTGTACCATCAGAATAATGAAGACTTCAACCCAGATGATGATGCGCTGATCAGAGAAACAAGATTCCAACATGGCGGCTGGACTTGAAAAATGTTGTGAATTTTTGTGACAAGCACAACAAAACAGAACAGCATACTCAGGAATGTATTGGTTTCACTTGCATTAGAAGTACTACAATTTTTCATAAATTTGTTTCAAATCAATCATAAGTTTTGGATTTGTTAAAACATTGCAACATTTTAACAGTGTGTGTGATTACACGTTCAAATGAAGTCAAATTTCAAAGTCAAAAATGAGGTTATACACAAACATCAGATTTGCATCTTCATTGCATTGAGTATCATTACAGGAGATATTGTAGATGACATTGGGTTTATGGAGGATAACTAGACTGAGAAAAAAACAACTAACCTATCTCTAAACAAATTCTAAACTCCTAAGTACAACAAAGTTTCAAATCCTACGGAACTACAAATTGCTAATGAAGTCCCAATAAAGTATTGAACATCTAGGATCAACAACTACTCCTACTGATTAACTTCATGTAAGCCTGAAAACCAACAACTGCATGCTAGTGATTTTCGCACCAATTTTAAATTACAATGTTTTTGCGTAAAAATGAGTCTGACGTCGATGTCGGAAAATTAAGGTTTTATCAGTGACGATAAGATCCTAAGTACAACAAAGTTTCGAATCCTACGGAACTACAAATTGCTGATGAAGTCCCAATAAAGTATTGAACATCTAGGATCAACAACTACTCCTACTGATTAACTTCATGTAAATCTGCAAACCAACCACTGCATACTAATGATTTCGTACCAATCATAAACTACAATGTTTTTGCATAAAAATGAGTCTGACGTCGATGTCGGAAAATTAAGGTTTTATCAGTGACGATAAGATCGCTGATAACTTGGTGTATTTTCCATCTAGAAAGACACCTGTGATTCTGCAAACAGTGCATGACTAAAGTAACAAAGTGACGTCTTATTTAGATTACCTGTTCCTGCTGTGTCTTTTTGGCATAATATTCATAACAAAATCAGAAACAAGCAAATTGAGAAATAACTAATTTAGTTATTTGTTTAATAATTCTACACTAATACTGGACTAGTGTTTATGCTTCGTATAACTACCTAGCCATGTGACAAATTACTATGTTTGTTCCGAGGTTAAACTGAATAAGTCTACACTAATACGCTAATAAACACCTAGTTTGATCCATTGTACACTTCGCTGTTGTACATGTTGAGACGTTCTCATGTTAACCATAAAAGAATTAAAATTATTGATGGACATCGCACAAAATTTGTCTCGTTTCAAAGAGATCTTAAAAATAAAATAAAATACAATTGTTGTACTGACAAAAAACTAGTAGGTTGCATTTGTTCCCAACAGTTCTACGGGTTACATATCTTAAACTTGCCAACTCTTTTTAGAACCTGTCAATATATATGACCAAGTGTCTTTGTAACTTTAACAGCCTAAATAACTAGAGAAACAAGATTCACACATTGCGGCTGAACAAATTTTATGAGTGTTTGTAAACCGCCTGAGTGTCATCACCATATTCAGCTGGAAAAGGGTTAACCAGTTGTAAAAACTGTTATCAATAATTAATACCCTGAAGGATTGAAAACACCTACTGCAGCTAAATTACTATGTTTATGAAAAATGTAAACAAATCATGCACACCACAGTGGCAGTATTTGTTAAAAAAGCAATGTCTATTGGTCAACATCATTTTGTAAATCATTTCCTCAACTGATTGTCGTTAACATACCTACTGTAGAATCTGTCATTAAGCTGACCACTCAAAACCTACAATGGACAACCTAGTTAATTGGTCACTGAAATAGACCAATAGTTAACGTCATAGACTGAATATTGTCAACCAGTTCAACAGGGGTTTTAACTAAATCTAAAATCTTAACACTATTCTAACTGACGAAGGAGTACACATACAACCTACTGTGTCTGAGAATTGAACCGGTTACAATTACCTAATGCACAACGGCATCTATCTAAGCGACGATGTTTCTTCTATAAAGGACCCTGTTAACTTCCTACACAATCCCAATGTCATCTTTGATATCTCCTTTTGATACAGTCAAAACTTCTTAACACAAGTGAAACCAATGTAAAAGCCTGAGTACCTGATTGAAATGTGAATAGCCATGTTCAGAATCTCGTTTCTCCGACCCTCGCACCAACATCTGGGTAGAAGTCTCCGTCATCCGTCAAGTTCAGAGGCTCCCTCAGATCAGAAGAGGATGTCCAGTGTAGAGAAGTTGCTCAAAAAGTAGACCCGTTTACACAGGAACAGTATAGAGAGACGGGTACCAACTTAGGATAACAAAATGATCAGGTAAAAAATGTGCAAAAAAGTGCAATGGTCCTCAGTCCTTGACACATTTGATACAGGCCCCAAAGACTTCAACAGGCAACCAAATCCTTTCTTTCTTAGGTTTCGTTTTTTTGTCGAGATCGAGAAAGTTGAAATAGTTTGTCAATCATGTAAGGTAGGACACCGGTAAGACAGACTACCAGCGCCACATTAACAAGATTTCACTTGATAAAATGCTTACCCAACCATTAACTCTTGGATCATTAGGTCGTCACACTTTCCAGATAGCAGTTAGCCACACCGACCAGCACACACGTTTGCACAACTCTGCTGCTTCTACAGTTCAGTGGTGCTTTCTACAGCATTTAATGAATGGTAACCAATTAATTTACTACATAATTTTTTAAATTATAAAAACAGCCAAGTACAACATTTACAACCCTTGAGTTGAAATAAAGTTATCTCTGAGATTAGATTTTTTTTGTATCAGCTGATGCAAAAAAAAACTCAATAAAATTTAGAACTGTTAACTATTACTGTCGCAGCAATGCAAAGAAGAAAAAAAAAAACGTTTTCAAATGAAGTTTGTGACTGTTTCGTAAAAAATATTGTACTTTTTAATTTTGAATTTGGACAGGTGTAAATCACACTCGTCCAAACATGTCATGCCTAAAATGAATCAATTTGGTTAAATTGATGACGTACTCGTATTTCATTTTGAGTTTGGACAGGTGTGCATCACACTTATCCAAACATGTCGTGCCAAAAAGGAATAAATTTAGTTAAAATGATGGCGTACTTGTATGTCATGAAGATTGGTCCCAAGATTACAACTTTAGGATGTGTTCCGCTTGCATTAATTGTATTGAGTGCAAGTTGTACTTGGCTTCACAATCATCAAAGTATCAATATAGGACCAGAGACACTCCCACAATTTGAGTCACAAGCAAATTTTACAGAAAACAAAAATTTCTGTAAAATTTGCTAAGATATTCCAACTCTGGGAAAAATCTAGAAAAGAAGAGTTTTTAAAGTGAGCAAAGTTTTAGAAGTAGTAGTGGGAAAAAAATTTGCCAAGAAAGTAAAAAAAAAATAATAAGAATTTAGTATTTTGGGAAGTAAAGTCGAGCGTTCTATATAAAAAATGTACGCATTTTGTATATAAAGTAATGTGAACTCATTTCGTGGGAATGTCTCAATAAAGATAATTTATGTAAAATACACAATATTTTTGCAGTTGTGACCCAAATTACCAAAAAGGACAAATCTTTTCGCATTGTCGTATTTCTTGTCCCAAAATTAAGTTTAAAGCCAAAATTAAGAATAGCTTTGACAGTAATTTATTTTACGTGTGTGGCCAACACAAAGAATGATAAGCGAAATATTTCACGTAATGATTTGTCTTCTTTTTGTGAAGTTGGATCACAGATGCAGTCAAATGCACAATCATGAATAAATCCAGGCCTAATACTTCACGGAGGCAACGAAGGCGATAGCCTCGATGCCCCTGGTCATTGCCTTGGTGGCCTTGAAATGATCCAGTACAGATTTACAATTTCCTCATAGGGTGCGTTTTACCAAGGAGAAAATGCTCTGGTGCCCTTGCCTTTTCAAAAAAGAAGCATACAGGCCTGTTGGTCTATAGAAACAATTCACAACACATGATTCAAGATTTATCATTGTGTTATTGCAACAAATACCCCAGGTGGGAAGGGGGGGCACAGGTAATATGGCAAGTGGCCATTTCTGACATACAGCCGCAAAGGTTTACAGTAATCTTACCCCACAGAGGAAGGGTCAGTGGTCACACGGCAGGTGGATTAATAGAAAGTACCAATCATTTCCCCCAGGTAGGAAGGGGAAAAGGTCATGTATGTACATATGAACCTCAACATTTAGTTTGCTATGACCCAATCCCTAGCAGAAAGGGATGAAAGTCACGTGTGGTGGTAGTGGTACAACAGTAAGCCACTAATATAAAACGTTACTAAGTTTGCTGTGACCCTATCCCTAGCAGAAAGGGATGAAAGTCATGTGTGATGGTAGTGGTACAACAGTAAGCCACTGATGTAAAACGTTACTAAGTTTGCTGTGACCCAATCCCTAGCAGAAAGGGATGAAAGTCATGTGTGATGGTAGTGGTACAACAGTAAGCCACTAATGTAAAACGTTACTAAGTTTGCTGTGACCCAATCCCTAGCAGAAAGGGATGAAAGTCATGTGTGATGGTAGTGGTACAACAGTAAGCCACTAATGTAAAACTTTTTTAAGTTTGCTGTGACCCAATCCCTTGCAGAAAGGGATGAAAGTCATGTGTGATGGTAGTGGTACAACAGTAAGCCACTAATGTAAAACGTTACTAAGTTTGCTGTGACCCAATCCCTTGCAGAAAGGGATGAAAGTCATGTGTGATGGTTAAGTTTGCTGTGACCCAATCCCTTGCAGAAAGGGATGAAAGTCATGTGTGATGGTAGTGGTACAACAGTAAGCCACTGCTAGAGAACACGTTGATAGGTTCCTAGTTTGCTATGACGCAAACCCCTATCAGAAAAGGACAGCTCAGTCATTTAAACAGGGCAAGTGCACCAAGGTGGTTTTTCTTGGTAAAGGGCACCTCTATGGAATAATTGCAAGAACATTTCAAGGGGCACCCAGGCAATGACCAGTGGCAACGTTGCCTCCGTAATGCATCAGGCGTGTCGTAGTAACAGTATCGAGGATGACATTTGTGCAATGACCAACTCTCAGGAGAAAGGGAGTTTTAGTCTTGTCATGACCCATAAGTTACTAAGTATGCCATAATCCTAACCAGAGCTAGAAGGCTTTTATCATAAAAGGTGTGCACTCAAGTTTCTTGTTCATTCTTTCAATCGATTAACCCACCCCAGGGGTTAGGGGAGGATCGATCAAAACAACAATTGATGATGGAAAACAATTCAATTTCAGATACTCATTTTTTGAAACAAGCTATAAAGCACGAGTTATCGCAAACTAATGTAAGCAACACTGACAGTTTAAAAACACCTTTACCACAGTTCGGCCATTTTGTCTGGTTCCCGTGTACCGATCAAAACCCGCTCGAAACGCTCAAAGTTTAACAAAAAGGAACCAGACTTAATTTTGTTGTCAAGCCTCATTTTGTTTCTTGAGACAATCCTGATGGCACTGTCAGTGATAAAGGATCCTTATCTTATTTAAGTACCCATACTGGGATGGATGCTCGGCCTCCTCATCAGTAACACATCTCTCTGGCATCAGGTGGTGGTCGTCGTTGTCATCGGTGGTGATTTCATCTCCTTGTTCCAGTGCGCTCTTGCCTCGAGTTCCTCTCAGTGTAGACCGATCCGAAGATGTTGATTCTCTTCAGGAGTACCCAATCTCTTGATGCCTGTAAATAAAAAATAAAAAAATTAAAAAATTACTTTTACATAAAAAATTAACCTTTGACCCTAACCATCTTGGGGTCGATTTCACAAATGGTTAGAAAGATGAAATAAAACAGTGAAAGTTTCAGCAAAGTAGGTTAATTGGTTCTACTTGCTGAGAAAACAGAAAGAAGCAAACCCTGTCACAGTAGCGATGAATCCATCCAAGGTAAAGAATTCGATACATCAACAAACTATGTTTGCTTTTTCCCCAAACATTTAAAAATAATTGGCCAGGGGTTCCATACTACACGAACCTTGTCACTGATTTTTGCTCTCTGCTTTCACAGATAAAATATAAAACCTCTGAAATAAAACGAACCTATTTTTTTCAAAATATTTGGAGGGGTTTCCTGTTATTTTTCAAAATTTACCAAATGTCAACTTTCAATTTGAAGTGGTGCAATTTTCAATCAACACAGTTAAAAAATCGGCCAGGGGTTTCCTTACGGGTGGCGAACCCTTTGTCACTGAATTTTTGCTCTTCTGTTTTCAGAGTTCAAAATATAAAACCAAATAGTAGGGGGCTTGTTTTTCAAAACTTATAAATCACCTTATATGAAGTGGCGCATTTTTCAATGAATAAACCAGTCAAAAAATCGGCCTCCTCATCAGTAAGACATCTCTGTGGCATCAGGTCGTCATCGTTGTCCTCGTCGCCGGTGGTGATTTCATCTCCTTGTTCCAGTGAGCTCTTGTCTTGAGATCTATAAGTGTAGACTGATCCAAAGATGTTGATTCTCTTCAGGAGTACTCAATCCCTTGATGCCTGTAAATATAAAAAAAATATATAAAAAAATTACTTTTACATAAAAAAATGAACCTTTGACCCTAACCATCTTGGGGTCGATTTCACAAATGGTTAGAAAGATGAAATAAAACAGTGAAAGTTTCAGCAAAATAGGTTTATTGGTTCTACTTGCTTAGAAAACAGAAAGAAGTTAACCCTGTCACAGTAGCGATGAATCCATCCAAGGTAAAGATTTTGATACATCAACAAACTATGTTTGCTTTTTTCCCAAACATTTAAAAATAATTGGCCAGGGATTTCCTTACAAACTGTCACTGATTTTTGCTCTCTTTATTCACAGGTAAAATATAAAACCTCTGAAATAAAACGAACCTATTTGTATATCAAAATATTTGGAGGGGTTTCCTGTTATTTTTCAAAATTTACCAAATGTCAACTTTCAATTTGAAGTGTTGCAATTTTCAATCAAACACAGTTAAAAATTCGGCCAGGGGTTTCCTTACGGGTGGCGAACCCTTTGTCACTGAATTTTTGCTCTTCTGTTTTCAGAGTTCAAAATATAAAAATATTCAAATATTTGGGGGCTTGTTTTTCAAAACTTTTAAATCACCTTCTATGTAGTGGTGCATTTTTCAATGAATAAACACACCCACAAAATTGCCTCCTCATCAGTAAGACATCTCTCTGGCATCGGGTCGTCGTCGTCGCCGGTGGTGATTTCATCTCCTTGTTCCAGTGAGCTCTTGCCTTGAGTTCCTCTCAGTGTAGACTGATCCGAAGATGTTGATTCTCTTCAGGAGTACTCAATCTCTTGATGCCTGTAAATAAAAAAATAAAAAATAAAAAAATTACTTAACCATCCTGGGGTCGATTTCACAAAGAGTTAGGACTGGTCCTAACTTTAGGCTAGTCCTAAGTTAGACGAGTAACTTGTCCTAACAAGATAAGACTAGTCTTAACTCTTTGTAAAGTTCACCGCAGATCCTTCACAAGATCCAATTGCATGTTTTGTTGGTTTCTGTTTTGCTGATGGATGCACTTGTAACCATATTGTGCTTTAATAATAACAATATTAAAAATTATAATAATCAACGTATTTATAATGCGCCTTTTCCAAAGGATACAAAGCGCCAAATATTTTTACTGCAAGGTGAGTGGGACGAAGATTTTGAAATTATGAGACCTAATCCTTAGCACACCATGTAATGGTTTACATGGTGCTACGGCGCATACAGCAGCCACAGCCAGGAACACCAGGGTGAACCCCTTCTCTTTTTCGATAAGTGCATGCACTGCGTTCTTTTAAATGGGACCTACGGCTTTACGTCCAATCCGAAGGGCGAAGCAAAGGTTAAGTGTCTTGCTTAAGGACACAAGTGTCATGGCTGGCGATTCGAACCCACACTCTGCTGATCAGAAACACCAGAGTTTGAACTTGATGCTCTTAACCACTCGGCCATGACACTTCCGACAACGATTTACACACATGTCATATGAACAGTGAATTTCTGCTTGTACCAATCCGCATGTAGCACTGAAATCCGTCATTCAGTGATGCTCGTGGCTCTTCAACAATGTTACCCCTTATCACTGGACCATTTATTTCATTCATCAAACCAACTCAGAAATTGCCTGTGCAGCCAAATATGTAGTGATAAATAAATCACAAGAACCATCTCTGCCCTCACAGGTACCTACTAACCCCTGCACAATCTATGGAAACTGTATGATAAACCTAAAAGGATCTACAAGCCTAAAGCCCGGTTCATACTTCCTGCAAATGCGAACAAGTTTTGTTGTCACAAACTCGCAATGAATCACTCGCAACAGTTGAACTGTGTTCAACCTCTTTGAAACATTCGTTAACTAAACAGGGCTGGGTCGCAACAATTCACTTTGCATTTGCAGGAAGTATGAACCAGGTTTAAAGTCACCTGGAAGTGGTATTTTTTCAAAATAAAGCTTTTGTCACTAATATATGTGTTTTGATGAGTGGAATGTGAATAAACAGTTAACTAAGGTTTTAAAAAATCAGCTCTTATGTTATTTACAAATTTAAGAGTAGACTTTGCCTGTAATGCGTAGAGTAAACACAATTGCAAAGTACATGTACGGACCAAGTCGTGAGTTTGTACGTTTCAAAACAACAACAAAAATGTTTTTTTCCGGCAGTACCGACCAGGTGTAATGCTGCTGAATGCAGAAAAACACTTTTTGAAATGTACCAACTTACGACTTGGACGTACATGTACTTTGCACGTGTGTTTACTATACGCATTGCAGGCAAAGTCTGCCTCGATTGACGTCACAAAAGGGGTAGGCGGAGTCAGCCCCCCAAACAACTTTATATATTTTTTAAACATATAAATCGTGATAAACAATTACTAAAAAAATTGTTTTATTGTTCGTAAGCATATACTCTTATGTTTGAAAGAAAACAAATTCTATTTCCAGGTGACTTTAAGTAGTGATTAACTTACTTGCATGATGGGCAGAAATAGATGACGGTTTGTCCTTCATCAGCTGATCGTGTTTGCCTGGTGTGGCAATGAAGTCCATCGTGACGGCACTTGGCACATGCCCTGTCAATCTGAAACCAGACCAGATACAAAAATGAAATTAAGAAGTGATGAAAAATAACCAAGCATTGATAATACGCCTAAAAGGTAGAGCCATAAGTTTTTTTGTTTTGTTTTTCAATGATTAATGGACAAAACATAGAAAGAAGAAGTAAAACTGTGAAAGTTTCAGCAAAACAGATCTACTGGTTCTACTTGCTGAGAAAACAGAAAGAAGCAAAACCCTGGCACAGTAGCGATCAATCAATAAGAGGTAAAGATTTCGATACATCAATATAAAAGGTTCACTTTTTTTCCCCAAGCATTTTAAAATAATTGGCCAGGGGTGTCCTTCCGGGTGGCGAACCCGATTTTCGCTCCTCTGTTTTCACAGGTAAAATATAAAACCTCTGAAATAAAACAAACCTATTTGTATATCAAAATATTTGGGGGCTTCCGTTTCAATCAAACACTGATAAAAAATTTACCAGGGGTTTCCTTACGGGTGGCGAACCCTTTGTTACTGAATTTCTGCTCTTCGCGTTTCAGAGTTAAAAATATAAAACCAAGTATTTGGGGGCTTATTTTTCAAGACTTGCCAAATAAATCACCTAATATGAAGTGGCAAATTTTTCAATTAATAAACAGCAGTTAGAAACATTGGCTAGAGGTTTCCCTAACTTTTCAATTAATAAACAGCAATTAAAAAATTGGCTAGAGGTTTCCCTATGGGTGGCGAACCCATATCACTGATTGTTGCTCTTCTTAAAGGTTAAATATAAACCTTCTGAAATAAAACAAATATTTCTAACCAAATATTTGGGGAGGGGAGGAATTACCAAGTTATAAAAAAAAATCGCCTTTTAAAACGAAGTGGTACATTTTTCAACTAAAACAGTTAAGACATTGGCCAGAGGTTTCCTTAGGCCAAACAAAATAAATGTTGTGTTTACGGTAACCCGACCGACCTGATTTTTTTGCGGCCGAATTGCCGACCTCAAAACATTTTTCTAAATATTTTGTGAGTTTGTAAAATTTAAAATGACAACTTATAAACTTTTATATTTTACCACTTTCCAACATGAGGGTTTATTTAAACTTGATGAATCAAACAAGGTTAGTATCAGCCCTGATACTTCACCCACGACAATTGCCGTCGTTGCCCCTACCGATTGCCGCAATGCCCTTCAATAACCCAATTTTTCACGGCAATGATTGCCGTGCCCTTTTCTCATCATTGCCGCCGTGCCCTTCCTCCCGAAAAAAAATTATATTCAACGTTGCCCAAGTTCGAAAATAAGCCAAAAAGTCCCGATGTCTGTGTAAATTTTTACGCAAAGAAATATACCCCAATTTCACGCACGTAAGGCACAACAGCAGATTTCAGGCCCGTTAGTCGTTGTTCTTTGCGTGCGACAAAAAAATACTCGAAACATCGAACGCTAGAGGGCGTTTCAGAACAGAGCGAAACGCCCTCTAGTGGTAAAATTACGCGAACCAACGCTAAACGCCTTGAGACGAAGACACGACGTGTCTGTGCATGCTGGGATAGTGGTTTTCCCCATGCTTGGTACATTGATGTACCATCATGTACAGCATAGTCGTCGCGCACCGCATGCATTTATTCTGTCAACATCGTGTCAAAATGGAGCAGTTACGTGGGAATTTCAGCGAAAAACTACACAACACGCATGACCAATAGTAGGATTACGTATGAACAAAAATTATTTATTGTGTATTGTAAGTAGTTTATTTTATTGAGTTAGATGAATGCTTTCTTTTTTCATTGGGTAACAGTTAGAAAATGGAAAAATTGGAAGAACTATTTTTTGCAGGCAACTCGGAGGTTTTTTTTTTTACTGCCGTCGTGCCCTTCGCAACTTTTTTATGATTGCCGTGATGCCCTTCCAAATGTTTGAAAATTGCCTTGGTGCCCTAAATAAAAATAAAATTACAAAATAAAATTATTTTCCTACCTACCTACCTGGAATTTTTTCGGGCCGTTACCGTAAACACAACATTTATTTTGTTTGGCCTTATGGTTGGCGAACCTTTATCACTGAATTTTGCTGTTTTCAGAGGGATAAAACCTCTGAAATAAAATAAACAAGTACCAACAAAGAACTTTGGGGTTGCTTTTTTTTCAAAATTTACAAAATGATAAACCACCTTTCATTGTGCATTGAAATTGTGCCTTTTTTTTCAAACCATTTCATAATTGACCAGAGGTCCCCCTACAGGTGGCAAACCCTTTACACTGATTCGTTTTTGTGTCTTTCCTGAAGAAAAACAAAATGGTGAACCTAAATATTTTGGGGGTTATATTCTTCAAAAGAAACCATATGCAATAAATCACCTAATAAATTTCATCTATTGTGCATCTTTTTTTTTCATAAACCAATTTTAAAAATTCAGAGTAATATAAATGTTGAAACCTCTGAAAGAAAAAATAAAAATGAAATGTTTTGATGGTTCCAGCAGGGGCAACTAAACAACAATAATGTACAAACATATCTGTATGTAAACATCAAGATAAAAACCTAAACAATTTGGACAATTCCTAAGACATGTAAGATAAAACTCCAGTGTTTCACTCACCAGTGGTCCAAGGTCTTTCTGGTCGACGACCTCCTGACGACCTTCAACATTCTTGTGAGAGTTGAGACGCAGGTATGAATGATAGACCACACCATGTAATGCAGCTGTAATGAGAAGGAAGACAATAAGTGATTTTTCATTCATTCAAAAAAAGCTGTCTGTGCTATTAATTGGTAGTGATATAAAATATGCGGTCATCGCTGAGTGATACAAAGAAAAAAAAATCACTGATAATATTAATAAAAAACAACTTTACACAAGTGTTACATCATGTTGAAAATCTGTGAAAGGAATGTAATTTTTATATCCAATATCTTTTGTCAACTACAAATTATGTCACAGGTCATTTACATCATCAGACTGAATTTGCATTAATGTGTTTAATATTCAAAGTCTGAGTGTTGCGATCATGCATCAGCCTCCTCCCCACCGCCTCCTTGACCACGTCCCGACCCCTTTTATAAATAACGCACAAGTCAAGGGGGTTATCACACACAACTTTACAAGCTCCGGTTTCCACAATAAATATATATATTCCAAACTTACTTTTTGCATTTACTTTGTGAGCACATGTCTTGCACTTCATAACTACCGTTCTTTTTCAGGAAACGGTAAAATGGAGCCAAATGCGGGCAAAATTCTCTCGAAGAAGCAAGTCACTCCTCTCCGTCCATGTTTTTGAGAAATTCTGATACCGCATGCGTTTCTGAATGGGACACACGTGATTTATCAAGCTCGACTTCATCTATACGTTCAGCGTTGAATTAGGTTTAGGGTATCTGACTAAGTATTTAAATAGGAATCGCGCCCTCTGTCGGCGGATTGTAGAGTCTCCCGCGTAAAGTTAATGAGCCTGCATTAGATGGGTAATTGATGCACTTGCTGGATGATTTTGATTAATTCTGGTTAAAAATACCACTCTATGAAAATACCAAGCGCAACAGGATAAAAAAATGAAATTAAACAAACAATAATTATCCCCAAATACGAACCACACCACGAGAAATCCCTTCCAAATACTACTAATAATCATTATAGAACCGTTACAAAAGTTGTCACTCACAAAGATGAAAAAAAAAAAAAATAATAATATTATTATATGATTTTGTTTAACCATGATAATGCTGGAAAATTGCCCCTCGCTATGTTTATGTTGAAGTTGTCTTACCATGTGTGTCCTCAAATGCATTTTGTTATTTTTAACCACTGGGGTAATTTTACATAACAATAAAAAACAGTTATTTTAGTAAGTTGCTGCTGGGGGATTAGCGAATTGTTTTTGGTTTGAAGTTTCTAATTCTAGATTCGCTTGCAATTCGTTTAACTGGCATTCGGCGAGAGCAGACAAGTGAAGGAGACCGTTGCAAATACGCCTAAAATAAAGCAATAACGTTTTGTCACAAACTTCCATCCTGCCTGCGCCTCTTGAATTTCACCGACTCATGTGTGTAGCAAATTTTCCCCAAATTTGAAAGGCAGTCGACACTATTGGTACATACTCAAAATAATTATTAACATAAAACCTTACTTGGTAACGAGTAATGGGGAGCTGTTGATAGTTTAAAACATTGTGAGAAACGGCTCCCCTCTGACGACGTAGTTTTCAAGAAAGAAGTAATTTTCCACGAAGTAGATTTCGAGACCTCGGATTTAAAGAACTTGAGTTCTTGAAATCAAGCATCTGAAAGCATACAACTTCGTATGACAGGGGTGTTTTTTCTGTCATTTATTATCTCGCAACTTCGATTACCGATTGAGTTTAAATTTTCACAGGTTTGTTATTATTTATGCATAATGTTGAGATACACCCAAGTGAGCAGACTGGTCTTTGACAATCACCAATAGTGTCCACTGCCTTTAACAGCCAAAGCAACAAACGTATTACCTTTCTCCAGACGTAAAAATGTGTTGTTTGCAGTTTAACAAGTAGGTTTTATGATTATAATTATTTTGAGTATAATTACCAAACTGCTATAAGAAGAAATACCAGTCACAAATAATTGTACTTTTTAATTTACCTGATCAAGAAAGGTTTTTTGACGATAATTATTTGGAGTAATTACCAATGGTGTCCACTGCCTTAAAGGCAGTGGACACTATTGGTAATTACTCAAAATAGTTATAAGCATAAAACCTTTCTTGAATACAAGTAATGGGGAGAGGTTGATAGTATAAAACATCGTGAGAAACAGCACCCTCTGAAGTGACGTAGATTTCGAGAAAGAAGTAATTTTCGACGAATTTGATTTCGAGACATCAGATTTAGAATTTGAGGTCTCGAAATCAAGCATCTGAAAGCACAAGGGCATTTTTTCGTTCATTGGTATCTCGCAACTCGGCTGACCAATTGAGTTAAAAATTGTTTTATTGATCGTTAGCATTATACTCTTATGTTTGAAAGAGAAAAAAATATATATTTCCAGGTGACTTTAACCCTCTAGTCCCTGCACCACCCGAGTTTGCCGAAATAATTCTTGCAGTTAATAATTACTGAAATCGTAGTTCAACATTTTTAAAGATAGCCAAGGCTTTTTATTTATAAATAATGCACATTTTTGACCCTTTCGGTAATATTTGTACAAGTCCTCATGGGCGAGCAATAAACCCCCTCGTTAAACACCCACGGTAATATTTATGGCGATTATTTTTGTATGATAAAATGGACACAATAACTTGTCAAGGCTTTTATCTGGCTCAATGCTCATACTGATCAAATGCGAACATCACCATGATGTTACAGTTTCCTTTGTGTTTATACTAATAAGCGTTTGGTGGGGTTTCATCATCATTAGCTTCGACAATTCAACTGTGAAGGGGAAAATTAATAATGATCTATAAACAAGTAGATGGATTCACCAATGCGTAGGCCTACTATTGACTATCTAGTTTTATTTTGATGTTTCTTTTTATTCTACAAACAAAAGCTATAGCGAGGTTTCCTCCTACCGCATAAAACAGTGTATCGCTTTAGGTGGCTGGCGGTCCCGTGGCTAATTGGTTATAAAAGAACATAACATGGTTGTTTTGTTTTGGCACTGGACACCTTTGGTAATTTGTCAAAGACCAGTCTTCTCACTTTGTGTTTCTCAATATTATGCTTAAAATAACAAGCCTGTGAACATTTGACCTCATCTTGCGCACTCACAAGAGATTTGTTTTGTTGGAATTTATACGTCGTTCATTTTCAAAGAATAAGCACCGGAAGGTTAGCAAAACTTTAATGGGAGACTTTTGGGACGCTTGGTGGCAGCAGACTTACCAGGTAAAATCTATCATTCTCGGTCATGTGCGCACGCTCAGAACTACGTATAACAATGGAAATTTACCTGAAGTCTGCTGCCACCTAGCGTCCCAAAGTCTCCCATTGTGTGTGTTTAATGTTACGGTTAGCAGCGCTATGAAATGAAAATCGCACAGTAAGCACAACATCGGCCATTAAGCAGCGCCATGAACTTGTACCATGGTAAATACATTGTTCTCGGTAATTGCGCATGCTCAAAACTACGTATGATCAATAGACCTTTTCGCAAAATACCATTACGCAAGCGCAGACTGTTGAATGAGGTGCATTGTGGGATATATATGGATCAAATTTGATCACTAGCTAGACCACAATGCACCTAATTCCAAGCTTTACGCGCGCGCCCCAGTATTTGCGAAAAGGTGTAAGAATTATACGTTAGGTGGCAGCAGACCTAGGTAAGTCTGCTGCCACCTAGCGTTCCAAAGTCTCCCATTCAAAGTACACAATCATTTATTGCTCTTATAGAGGTCACTGCTCATCCCTGGTGGAAGGTGGACTTGGGGACCAACCACTGCCTCGGTCGTATCACCCTTGTCAACAGAGGAGAGTGCTGTAGTAAGTTCACATTTTTATTTTCTCAAAGATGTTATTTCAAGGACATGGCTAATTGTAATAGTAGTCTGTTTGCAAGAAGATTTGTTTCAAGTCCCGTTCTCAAGCGAGAGGTTCGTAGCATATCCGCCATCAAAAAGTAGCTAATACCGAGAATTAACCATTCTTGATTTGGATTTAACACAACTAGAACAATAATTGGGGGATTTTTCTGATGTTAGGCTAGCTTGCAAGGTGTGCCGAAGATTCGGTCCACTATTATGGGAAATTTACGATTCAAAAGATTCATCCGCTACAGTATCTGGCATAAATTCACGAGCCTCGAAGTGTGATGTCAGATGTTCAGATGGGCGTGGTCCTTGCAATACAGCTTAGGCGGGCGAGAGCGCTGTTTATATCATACCCTTATAACAACGAACGAAGAACGCCCATGCTTTGACATATTTAACGTTGTCAATTCTTATGTATTGTCATGACTCATTAATTATTTGTTACGTGTTTTACTTAGTATTTCAAAAATGTTCAACCTTACAGGTGATCGTTTGTTTGGCGCCATCGTTAGGGCCGGCATAGAGAGCGACATTTTTCAAAACGCCGCGTGTGGGTTACCAGTGACAATAGACCAAGCATCGATCCCTGGGGCACACATACAGTTTTTATGTGACCCTCCTGTGATTGCCCGGTACGTCAGTGTGGACGATGACAAGACGTTTCAAACCGACGAGTATGCCAGCTCACTGACACTGTGTGAAGTGAAGATTGAAGAGTACAGCATGGACGAATGCCCTCAAACAACAAGTTAGTAAGAAATTACAATTTTTTGCATTTTGTTTTATGTGGGAAGTATACTTCCTGCATGGAATCCACTCCGGATTTTCGGCAATATCTCTAAAAATATTTTGTGACCGACTTTTGAAAATAATTTGTCAGATGTTGGTTTTAATGTTTACATCTACATTTTTTACATAGGACTAAAACAATAACGGTTCCAAATTTTTCCTGTAAGCGATAACGCTTTTAGGTTAAGCCTAATCGTTGAGTGAATAATGAAGAAAGAAATTACTTCATTAAAACAGGAGATCGTTTTTCATCTAAATTTACTTGCCCCAGAGTAACGATCTTGCTCAAGGACAAAATTAATTAGTTCGACGAGCGGCAGTTGAATCATGAACCCTTACCGTCTGCTGATCAGAAACACGAGAGCTTGAGCTCGATGGCCTTAACCGCTCCGCATCAACACGCCACTAAATATTATTAAAACTTACTAATATAATAATGGGCGTATTAAAAATGCAAGCATGGCGGCCAGAAAGCCGAATTGCGGATGCATGTACCGAGTTTAAATTTTTTGCAAGTAAAACAAAATCATTAAACTATTGCACTGGATTTGTTTAAAAAGCCCTTGCAATTGTCCATCCAATGGTGCTAAACTTGTTTAGATTGAGCAATGATTTGGGTCAAATTGACCAGTTGTACTTTTGATTTTCTCTGTGCACAAATATCCCGTAGGGAGGCTTGTTGAGTTCGTTTCGGAGCACAGCCGCCTACTTTTAATTTTCGGTATCAAGAAGTATTGAAGCCGCTTTAAAACTTAAATTTAGGGACATGCCAGGATGACGAAGGTAAAAACTGCGTCTCTCCTACTTGAGCTTTTTTCTAACAAGAAGTGTGCAAGTCGCCCTAAACCTTTAAAAAATGGACGCAGGAACATGCCAGAATGACTAAGGTACAAACTGCATCTCCCTAGCATTTTTTGTTCCAGAGTTATTCCAGAGCGTTGCTGAAAGTTTTTAATTGTCCGGGCCTATTTTTTGAATGACCCCCTTATTGTTGGTTGGAAACCTGACTGCGCCGTGTCTTTGTATACGTTGTATACACGCACAGTGTGCGTCAATTTCTAATGGGTGCCTGATCGCGCCGTCGCATCAGGCCCCGCCTTAAAAATCGTCAGAGCATTAAGTTTTTGTACGAGAGGAAAGCCCTTGAACATGGCAATCCTGTGGTGGTAAAATTTTGAAGATTGAGCATAATACGGGGATCGAAATTACCCGTTGTACATTTTGTTTTTCTCTCCGACAGCTCTGTGCACAAAACTCCCATAGTGGAGGTTGTTGAAATCGTTTCTGAGCAACCCCACCTACTGCAGCATTTTTTTATCAAGAAGTGTGCAAGTCACCCTAAACCTTTAAAAAATTGACGCAGGAACATGCCAGAATGACTAAGGTACAAACTGCATCTCCCTAGCATTTTTTGTTCCAGAGTTATTCCAGAGCGTTGCTGAAAGTTTTTAATTGTCCGGGCCTATTTTTTGAATGATCCCCTTATTGTTGGTTGGAATCCTGACTGCGCCGTGTCTTTGTATACGTTGTATACACGCACAGTGTACGTCAATTTCTGATGAGTGCCTGCTCGCGCCGTCGCATCTGGCCCCGCCTTAAAAATCATCAGAGCTTTAAGTCGTGTACGAGAGGAAAGCCCTTGAACATGGCAATCCTGTGGTGGTAAAATTTTGAAGATTGAGCATGATACGGGGATCGAAATTACCCGTTGTACATTTTGTTTTTCTCTCCGACAGCTCTGTGCACAAAACTCCCATAGTGGAGGTTGTTGAAATCGTTTCTGAGCAACCCCACCTACTTGAGCTTTTTTTTTATCAAGAAGTGTGCAAGTCGCCCCAAACCTTTAAAAACTGGACGCAGGAACATGCCAGGATGACTAAGGTACAAACTGCATCTCCCTAGCATTTTTTGTTCCAGAGTTATTCCAGAGCGTTGCTGAAAGTTTTTAATTGTCCGGGCCTATTTTTTGAATGACCCCCTTATTGTTGGTTGGAATCCTGACTGCGCCGTGTCTTTGTATACGTTGTATATACGCACAGTGTACGTCATTTTGTGATGGGTGCCTGCTCGCGCCGTCGCATCTGGCCCCGCCTTAAAAATCGTCAGAGCATTAAGTTTTGTACGAGAGGAAAGCCCTTGAACATGGCAATCCTGTGGTGGTAAATGTTGAAGATTGAGCATGATACGGGGATCGAAATTACCCGTTGTACATTTTGTTTTTCTCTCCGACAGCTCTGTGCACAAAACTCCCACAGTGGAGGTTGTTGAAATCGTTTCTGAGCAACCCCGCCTACTTGAGCTTTTTTCTATCAAGAAGTGTGCAAGTCGCCCTAAACCTTTACAAAATGGACGCAGGAACATGCCAGGATGACTAAGGTACAAACTGCATCTCCCTAGCATTTTTTGTTCCAGAGTTCTTCCATAGCGTTGCTGAACATTTTTAATTGTCCGGGCCTATTTTTTTAATGACCCCTTATTGTTGGTTGGAATCCTGACTGCGCCGTGTCTTTGTATACGTTGTATACACGCACAGTGTACGTCAATTTGTGCCGGGTGCCTGCTCGCGCCGTCGCATCTGGCCCCGCCTTAAAAATCGTCAGAGCATTAAGTTGTGTACGAGAGGAAAGCCCTTGAACATGGCAATCCTGCGGCGGTAATATTTTGAAGATTGAGCATGATACGGGGATCGAAATTACCCGTTGTACATTTTGTTTTTCTCTCCGACAGCTCTGTGCACAAAACTCCCACAGTGGAGGTTGTTGAAATCGTTTCTGAGCAACCCCGCCTACTTGAGCTTTTTTCTATCAAGAAGTGTGCAAGTCGCCCTAAACCTTTACAAAATGGACGCAGGAACATGCCAGGATGACTAAGGTACAAACTGCATCTCCCTAGCATTTTTTGTTCCAGAGTTCTTCCATAGCGTTGCTGAACATTTTTAATTGTCCGGGCCTATTTTTTTAATGACCCCTTATTGTTGGTTGGAATCCTGACTGCGCCGTGTCTTTGTATACGTTGTATACACGCACAGTGTACGTCAATTTGTGCCGGGTGCCTGCTCGCGCCGTCGCATCTGGCCCCGCCTTAAAAATCGTCAGAGCATTAAGTTGTGTACGAGAGGAAAGCCCTTGAACATGGCAATCCTGCGGCGGTAATATTTTGAAGATTGAGCATGATACGGGGATCGAAATTACCCGTTGTACATTTTGTTTTTCTCTCCGACAGCTTTGTGCACAAAACTCCCATAGTGGAGATTGTTGAAATCGTTTCTGAGCAACCCCGCCTTCTTAAGCTTTTTTCTATCAAGAAGTGTGCAAGTCGCCCAAAACCTTTTTAAAAATGTACGCAGGAACATGCCAGGATGACTAAGGTACAAACTGCATCTTCCTAGCATTTTTTGTTCGAGAGTTATTCCAGAGCGTTGCTGAACATTTTTAATTGTCCGGGCCTATTTTTTGAATGACCCCAATTCTATGAGTGCGTTCGTTTAGCTTCCCTGGGTCGACCCCGGTTTGTGGCGGGTTTTTTTTCCAGGACGAACGTGTGCAGATAATTACCCACGTTCGTCCTGGAAAAAAAACACCACACACCGGGGTCGACCCAGAGAAGCTAAACGAACGCACCCAATGATTGTAGGCAATAGTATACAGGGTACCCGTCCAAGTGATCTCATTTGTAGAAAGCATGACATGCCCCATATAGGGGCAGAGGGTACCCCCCCCCCCCCAAACCAATCCCCATTGTTCCCGATTTTACCAGCACACTATTGTCCTCTTTTTCATAAGTACCCACCCCCCTCCCCCAATTCTCTAAAGAATCCCTGATTTTCCAAGCACACATTGAAGGCAAGATAAATGGGCATCAATGCTGGAAGTCGCCGTTGACTATAATTATGTACGATTTGTATTAATGTATTATGTGTTATTTTAGTCCTCAACTATTGTAAACTGTTTTTTAGAATTTTAAAGAAGTGAAGAGACACGGGGCTGGCTGTCAGTTTTTAGAGTTAACAATAGACCGATTGCGTCACATGACCTACGTGTAAAGTGAGGATTGGATGTAAACAAACACGGCGCACTGCAAATTCAGAACTAATTGGGGAGGAAAGTGTGTGTGTCTAAGTGAAAACCACATCTAGAATTGTAGCGCGTCTTGCGAGAGAGATAGATAGAATTTGATTTTCCCAATCTCAGTTTTATTCCCGTCTTCATTGAAACAAATCCTTTAAGTGAATCACAACAAACGTTGGAACACCCAGTTGAGATCAGATACCAGTCCTACTAGTATGCGTGATAAATAATAACAACATACAATAATAAATACATAAAGAAAATTAAATTTGTTTTTTACCCATACACCGATGTGTGTTAGCACTGTTTAAAAATATAATCGGCATGATACGCGGGTGGGATTCGAACTCAGGACCCTTGCTATTCTAGAGCAGTGTCTTACCAACTAGACTACCGAGGTTGCCCGAACTAATTAAGAAATTTAATCTTACAAATTATTAAATCTGGTGGAAAAATATAAAAGGTTACGCTCCGGAAGTGTCAGGCATTCAGACGCCGGTTCAGTTAATGGCACACACTGGCCCCTCCCCATTGCCATATAGGACCCTTCAGGACTTGCATCCGACCCAGAGCACATCCCCCCCTGCCTCGAACCCTAGCCACTACGCGGGCCCTGTCCCTTTAGGGGAGAAAGCAAGGCAGATCCCAATCACACTGTCCCATCAGGGGCAGCAAAAAGCCTTGAATCTATATTAGAGACAGACGGTATTCGAACCCGGACCGGATGATCCGAGTTGCTGAAACAGTCCCAGCACCTTACGCACTGCGCTACAGTGTTGGTGCTTAAAAACTGATGTTTTCATGGTCATAATCAATAGACCGATTGCGCTCAGTGCCTCACGTGACAATAGTGGGTAAAATGTAAACAAACACGGCGTACTGCATATAAACGTGCTATAAGAAGACACGATTACTGTTGCCATTTTTGGCTCAGTAGAGACTCAATTCTTGAAATCACTGAAGTATATTCTGGAGTTTGTCATATGAGACCTTACCAATGGCTAAACAATGCCAGTGAGGGTAAACAAAGTTCCACCAAATAGGAAATTCCAAGAGAATCACAGCCCAACTTCACGCCGTGCACAACGCAAAATCCACTGCGCGTGAGGAGCTTGCTCAAACCCCAGTAATTTACGTAGTCTAACTCTATCTCTCAAAATAAACCTCTTTTGTAGTAGAATACTGGAAACATCAAACAGCAAATGTTATTTATTGAAAATACAGCCAATTGTGATCCATCGGTACGAGTCTTCACATGTCTTTACTGTGTTGCTGTGTTTTTCTATACCCACTATCGGTCTGTCTATTAGAGCCCATGTCATAGGCATACACTACCGCCATCTTGGGAAACCGAGGATGCCTAGAGTTAAACACAAACATTCAACCTGCCAATCTGGACGCCATGTAGAAGTTTTCATTAAATATAAATATGCCAGGTTGTGTACCGGCCATGCGCATCGGGACATGCATAATTTTTTGGGCTATTCCATCTCACTGCCGTACCGAAGAAAGGTTTACCCTCTCTAGGTCAACTGGGACCCGGAATCCGGGTCAAATCTGACCTTTTGTTTTGTATTTGAGCTGCTAAAGTAGTATGTCAATTTGTGCCTTGCCTTGCCGGCTGAACTTTTAAAGTTACATTCACCTCGTCATAGGCCGTGTCCGAATCAGCCAACGCGGCTCCTCCTTTGATTTGGTCTTCAATTATGTCCATAACAACACCTTAGAAAAATACGGCATCAACAAAGCTTAAAGGCATGGACACTATTGGTAATTGTCAAAAAAACATTCTTTTCACTTGCTGTATTGCATAAAATAACAAACCTGTGTAAATTTGAGCACACTCGGTCATCGAAGTTGTGAGATAATAATGAAAGAAAAACACTCTCGTCGCACAAAGTTGTGTGCTTTCAGATGCTTGATTTCGAGACCTCAAATTCTAAATCAAGTTGAAATACCAATTACTTCTTTCTCGAAAACTACGTCATTTCAGAGGGAGCCGTGTCTCACAATGTTTTATACTATCAACAGCTCCCCATTACTCGTTACCAAGAAGGTTTTATGCTAATCATTATTTTGAGTAATTACCAATAGTGTCCACTGCCTTTAAGTCCAACCTCGGCTAAACACTCATGGATTTGATTTTTCCAGAAGTTGAGATTATGTGTATACATTTATTTTAACGATTTTCGCCTTAAAGGAACACGTTGCCTTGGATCGGACGAGTTGGTCTACAAAAAGCGTGTGTGAATGTTTGTTATAAGTGCATGTGGTTGGAAAGATGTTTTAAAAGTAGAATACACTGATCCACACAAGATTGCCTCGAAATTGCGTGGTTTTCCTTTTACTGTGCGAACTAACACGGTCGGCCATAAATGGCCGACCGTGTTAGACGACGAGGTAAAAGGAAAACCGTGCAATTTCGAGGCATGTTTGTGTGGATCATTGTATTCTACTTTTACAACATCTTTCTATCCATATGCATTTTATAACAAACGGTTACAATCGCTTTTCAAAGACCAACTCGACCGATCCAAGGCAACAGTCATGTTCCTTTAAGTCGATTTGTAAACAATACTGAATTTACAATTGATGTTGTTTTATAACTGTAGAATATAATGTTTATAACTTATTACCTATTCCTGTTGGTGGAGAGCAAGTCACGTGGGGTGTTTAAACGGTTGATATGACCATCCAGGGCTGGTTATAACCGGTTGTTTTCGGATAGCATTTGTGCGGGTTAGCCCACAACCTCGTTCCCACGGTTGATCGATCTCGCCGTGCCATTTTAGCCCACGGATACGAGGACGCAACAGTTGCTTTTTAAATCGTAAAGAACCACATACACGTTGTGTTTAATTTCACGATGTCAAAGTGTGTTTAAAAATGTACTTATTTTCAATTCAATTAAAAATTAACTACCAAACGTAATTGTTTTAAGTAAGATCTTGTAGTCAGTGTAAAGTTGAATGTATAGCATGCATGCGATTTATTAGCCAACCGTTTAGCAAGTGATAACATATTCTGAGAGAGAAAAATATAGTGAAGTAAGTTTGTTGTTACGTTACGTTTTATTTTCAATGACACAAGTGTACAAAGCTTCCCCCTACTACTGTGTGGACATGAATACTATCCTCAATCGTAAATTCATGAAGCGTCAGACTTTTTTCGTCTTCTCACTCAGCGATGTTGTTACCACTGTGTTCAAGTGAATTACTTAAATGCACTGGACACTACCGGTAAATGTTAAAGACTATCCTTCACAGTTGGTGTATCTCAACATATGCATACAATAACAAACCTGTAAAAATTTGAGCTCAATCAGTCATCAAACTTGCGAGATAATAATGAAAAAAAAAAACATCCTTGTTTCACGAAGTTGTGTGCGTTTCGATGGTTGATTTCGAGACCTCAAGTTCTAAATCGGAGGTCTCAAAATCAAATTCGTGGAAAATTACTTCTTTCTCGAAAACTATGGCACTTCAGAGGGAGCCGGTTCTCACAATGTTTGATACCAACAACCGATCCCCATTAATAGTCGTCACCAAGAAAGGTTTTATGCTAAATAAATATTTTGAGTAATTACCAATAGTGTCCACAGCCTTTAAGTTGGTAACAAGCAATGGAGATCTGTTGATGGACAAACATTGTGAGAAACGGCTTCCTCTGAAGTACTGAGGTCTCGAATTCAAACATCTGAAAAGCACAATTTGTGCGACAAGGGTTTTTTCTTCGAGTATTCTCTTGCAACTTCAACGACCAATTGAATCCAGATTGTCACAGATTTGTTATTTGATGCATTTGTTGAGATACACCAAGTGAGAAGACATGGTCTTCGACAATTATTACCAAAGGTGTCCAGTGCCTTTATAGATGCTGTTTTTCCAGTACTTCCCCAAACGCTTCAAAATGATTATGCTACGTTAAATGAGGGGAGAGTACAAGGGGCGGTTGTCAAAATGTCGGCCGTCTGTGTCTCGCCGCATTCGGCATACTCGAGGGTGCCAACTTCATCGGATAGGCCTACATCAGCCACCTCTCGTTATCAGGCCGCGTTCGTGCGAACTGTGAATTGCAGCTGTTGACTGAGGAACGAATTCGATCAAGAGGAGATGTGTTCTCCGCCGATACCTGTGTTTGTTGTATTGTATTATCATTATTGCTTCATGGTATTATCCCAAGGTATTTCTATATACGTTGTGTTCTGTTCGAGTTTATTTTTTAGTTCTACCAAGGTCTCAGACATGTAATTTTCCGTAGCCATCTCCCGCATTTACTTTCATTATGTATAAATAATCTCTATTTAAGTCTTCCCAGACAAAACTTTCCTTATGTAAATATCCCTCTGTTTGGTACATTCGTCGAGGTGTCTTCTTTCCTGTTTTCCTTATAATTCTTAATCGCAAAAGTTAAAGCACAGAGCCCAGGTTGTGATACATTGTTGTAGTATTACATAATCTATTAAGTGCATGGCCTATAGTGTGGTGTACCTAATAGGGAATAGGCTAATGTCAAAAATTCAATTTATTATGTTGTTAGTGGGAGGTATAGTATGTGATAAACACGTAAATCAATTCAATAAAAAGACGAAGAAAACATGAAAATAAGACTTGACCCTGAAAGGTTTTCAGGCCTGTATTATTGTTTATCCATACACTTGCACGAAGAGGTTATTGTCCTCCCGTTTTGTCCACATTAGAAGATGTCACCATGGTAGTTTCAAAACCGTTTCACGATTTTCTTTTTTTGCAAATCTGTTTATTTTAATATTTTGTTGATGCGGAATTCAAGTGATGATCACTCTCACTGGACGCCATCTTTGTAACTATTGAAAGACGTATACCAGTCGGCCATATCTTGCTCCTGCCACCTCGTGACTTCATTTGACCAATCAGCTTTCAGATCGGTACTGTTAGCTGAAAGAAAAGAAAAACAGGAGTGCCTTTTAATTATTAGGCCTATAATCTCTTAGGCCTATAAATTGCTTTTCTTCAATTGATTTTAAAGCAATCCCATTTTAATTTAAAGACGCTACCTTTGAATTGATATCTCTGATCTCAGATTGCTCCTTTTCGAGTCCACGGCGTCGGCTTTGGAGTCGGCTTCAAGCTCGTTCTCTCGTATTAAGCTCTGAGCACGTACGCAAAGCACGCGCAGTTGTCAAAATAACCACGGGGCCAAGCTATAGCCTAATCTGAATTTCGAGCCGAAGCCGTGGTTTCGAAAAGGGCAACAGAAGAGTCTGCTGCATCGTCTTTCAACGGTCACGTGGTCATAAAGAGAAGCTACGCAAGCGCATCATAACCTTAAACCACTCTCAAGCTTGTCGTCTCTAAATGTTTGACGATATCACAGCTCTCCATATAGTTCTTAATCAAGTAAGTTTTTATGGTTATTAACTTGTGGAGTAATCACCAAAAGTATACAATTTGCCTCTAAAGTGATTTGAGCCAGATGTTGGACACGCAGGTGAAATTGGTCGCAGACCACCTGATGTCTAACATTTCGGTACAACATGCATATTGTGTTGCAACCATTTACAAATAAACCATTTACGTTCAAAAACGAGAATCACACAACTATGGAAGAATAAATGAATTTACCTGTAAATGTTGCTAGTTTCGGTAAATATGAGTTCCAGAATTCGCATGCTTTGGCCTTGAGCGCCCGACCATTTTTCATGGTAGATGACAACTCTTTGTATACCGTAGATGAAGGGGGTCGGTAGGGGGTCCAGGGGTCCGACGGAGTAGTGTTGGGTTCATCTGGGGATCTGAAAGAAAAAATTTAAGTATCTTATTTAACTTCTTTGAGCCGTTCACAAATCGCACCAAAAAGATGCAACTCTAAGGGTACAGTGATCACAACGTGACTCGTGCGTTAAAACCCATAAATGTGTTTCCTGCCAGTTAGCAATACGCTTCATCCAGATAAGCGGCCAAGGCAAAGACCGTTTACCCGCTGGATTATTGTAAAACATAGCCTGGTCCGCTGTTTCAAGGGATTGACTTGTACACAAACGAGTCTTAGCCTGCCATGTAGTAATTATGTTGTTTGACACAGTACCTGACACCACTCGTACAAATATTCATGGTTCCGCCCGGAATGGCGAAACACAACCTCTAGACCATTTTATGAAAGACTGTGGGACTGACATCACTCGATAACGTGACTAGTGTATTGTGATAAGCATTGCCAGTTTCCAAAGGCAGGTTCCTTTTATGGCATTCCAAATGGAGTACTAAAAATGTGAAACACTGGATTGCTCAATAATGACTCCTCTGAAAGAAGAAATATTACAAATTAAGTCCTCACCCATGCTTGATGAAATTAGTCCAATATTCAACCATCTGTAGCCCGACCTGTAAGTCTTCTGGCGACTGAACGAACGCCCTCTCAGAATTGAGCCCATACATGAATATAAACTGCAAGTCTTCGGCATGGCCCACCCCGAGCCACTTCGGTCCTATGTTTCCAGTAATGCTGATCATAGAGCGTTGCGGAACGTGGGTCAGGTGGTACATGAACACGGTGCGGTTGCCGCTCGCTGCCGCCATCCGAGCGAAGTTATCCGTGGGGCAGACGAACGCGTTGTCAGTCGTCATGGAGGCGAATGCTTGGTACTGATCCTCGGTCGAGTTGTCTGCGATGGACCAGTCTATGTAGTGATGTTCGATGGCGCTCAGGAGTTGCGGGTGGTTGTAGTTGGAGAAGCCCGGGAGAAGATCTCTTAGGACCACTAGAGGAATTATAGGGGGTTTGTCCGTGTTCAGATGAGTGCTGGGAAAAATGCAATTATAAGATGAAACTGTAAGATTTAGCAGATAGGTCTCCCCAGTCCAGCGATCTCCCCTCGGATGGGGGAGGTGTCTGTCTTTCAGGGGTGGATTTCATAGTTACGAGTAGTATTATCTCGGGTTAGGACGATTTACTCGTGTTAACTTAGGACAACCCTTAAGTTTTTAAAAACTCCTAAAGCATCCTATGTGACTCCTACGTTAGGACTATCTGTGTGAAATCGACCCCATGTCTTATCGGCTTCAACACTGTGCATATCCCTCTGACATCCGGGGCCCGACTTCATATAGACTTGATTCAAGTCCCGTTCGCGTGCGAGAGGCCGATCCCTAAGCATGCCCGCAGTCAAAATGTAGCTATCGTGGTCCCGAGCGGAACAGGTTGGGGAATGCAGAGCATCACAAAACAATAGTTTTCTGTAGATGGCACGGGATTGGGACTTGAGTCAAGTCTAGACTTCATGGTGCTGCTCAACCACGAACATTACGGGAGTAACACTCATATTGACTGGTTCCTGCTTAGAGAGCAGAACTACAAACAAGGTTTCCCACTTCAGCAGCTACACGAAATTGGGCAGGGATTTCCAATCCCTATCTTGGTCTTAGCAGTTTACTTGAAGTTTGCCTGTCTGTCATGCATCTCACCACATGCCTCGGCTTCTGGATGATGCCTCCATACTTTATTACATTCTATGCACTGTAAAAGAGCTTTTTATGTAATGGCCGGTTTTGTACTGCTTTCTTGAAGTATGAAAATAAATTGAGAATTTGAATTGAATTGAATTGAGTTATTGTGTCAGTGAAAGGGACACATTGCCTCGGATTGGGCGACTTGGGCTATTATATAAAAAGCGTCTGAAGGCGTTTGTTGTGAATTGAAGATGCCTCGAAAGTGAGCGGTTTTCTATTTACTTCTTGAACAACACAGTCTGTCAACGTTTGGTTCTACAAAATGGCGGACTGTGTAAGTTCACTCAATATGTGGAACTGAAAATTTCCCAAGTTCACTTTTGATTAATCAGCAAATGTAAACGCGAATACACGACTCCGAGCTTACCTGGAATACACGTTCAGCGCAAACAGTGACCCTTCGTCTCTATTTGTGCCAATTAAGATGTCAGCTGGGTGGAGGGCGCCCTTCTGTAACAGAACATCCGGTGCGTCGGTGACGTAGAAGTCGTCTACAACCGGCTTGAAAACTAGGTCACTCGTCGTGGTGGCTGCCTCACTTATCATCTGATCATTTTAAACAAAGAAAAACCAACGTCTCGTGAAGAGAATAAAACAATGATTTCTTTAGGGAACATTGATATCAAATGCAATCTCTCGGAGAACATAGGGTGCGTTCGTTTAGCTTCCCTGGGTCGACCCCGACCATAGCTTTACCGTCATTCCAGGGGCTCACCGGGTCAGCCCCCAGTGCCCTGCTTGTGGAGTGGGTAACTTATGGGTGATCCGAGGTGCATGACGTTACCACGAGAGGGCGAGTGTGATCGTTCGATTAGCTAGCTCTTGTCAGGGGCTCACCCAAGTAAAGCACCGCGGGGTCGACCCAGGGAAGCTAATCTAACGCACCCATTGTTTTAGGAATTGCAGCGAATGACCCTGTGACTTTTGAAGTGGTATCGGGCGTATGCCTACCACTTTACGGTCCAAGGACCTTTTCGCAAACTAAATACCTAATGCGCAAGCGGTATGCCTAACTTCTGCATGAGGTGCGCGTGCATTCAATGTGAAAGGACCGGTGAGAGGCCCGCTATCATCTCAAAAGGTTCACAATAAACCCCCTTGCAATGGCCGCCATCTTTGATGAAACGAAAGGCTATTATTGGCTGAGAGTTGTTCCATTGTTTATCATCAAATATGGTGGTCGATGACGCTATGTGCAATCCATCTATATCCTCGCTGATTGCATTTGAGAGGCTGGAAATCTCACCAAAATTAGCAAACGTGTTTATAATAATATGGCTGTGTTCAATTTTATTCTTCTCAGTGGCTGTTCAATCTGATTTGTCCAGACATTATCTTAAAGGACCAATCGCAGGGTTGTTTGTCAATAAAGTATTGGGGTGTCTAAAAACGGCGACTTCGGCTACAGCTACGGCTAGATCAGCGCGTCTTCCAGTGTTGAAGAATAGGCAGACGCGCGCGATCTAGACGTAGCTGTAGCCGAAGTCGCCATTTCGGAAACGGCCTCATCACCTGTTGTTGTGCGTCAATGATGACTGAATCGGGTACACTGCGCAGACACGTCACCATGTCGCTGGTGGAATCCGTCGGGCAGTTCACTCGGCCGGCAAGAGTCTTCGCTACGGATAAACTTCTTTCGCTCTTACGGCTGTAATCAAAAGCCCATGGTGATAAAAACGTGCCGCTCTGCGTTGGGATTGAATTGAAAGAAATAAAATTATTTTCAAAAACACCACAAAGCCTTGTTCATAACTCCGGCGATTGCGAATGCGATACGAATTTTGTGCGCTGCGAAAACAGCCCTGTGACGTCAAAAATTGTGCATTCGCAGGCTTTACTGCACCCGCCCCATCCAATGATATTCCGAGTTGGCTTTAGTATAGTGATGTTCACAACGAGTCTGTGGAAACTTTAAAGGCACTGGACACTATTGGTAATAATATTTACTCAAAATATAGACGATGTGGCCAATGTTTACATTTAAACCGCCCTCTCTGTTGACAAAACACTGTATACGTCATGTTTCGCCGGGCAAAAACACCCGTAGTTATGGTAAGATTGCATACACTTTCTAGCTGGCTGCCAAAACAAAAAGGTTTTGCCCGGCGGTATGCGCGCGAATCATGTTATGGTTTTCGAGTGACGTCAGAGGTAACTTACTGGGTAACGAGCAAGCTGCTGTTGGTGGTGTAAAACATTGTGAGAAATGGTTCCCTCTGAAGTAACGTATTCACACTACTCTGGTACATGAGATCCCTCTCTAAAGATGCGTGGAATAATGTTACAGTCCAGTCTAGGGTATCGATGACTCAGGGCTTCTGGCAGTCGTTGGGGCACAGATTTTGTATAAGGGCACGCTATGCCTCGAGCCGCTTGGTGTTGAGGGGGGCGGAACTACTTTGTGTGCTTTTACAACGGAATGACTTCATTACCTTGCAGACATATAACTTACTTGCATGATTGCTCTGTTGAAATAACCCTGGGTGAGAGGAGACACCAGATGTAAGGACACACTAGCTGCTCCTGCGCTCTCACCAAAGATGGTGACTCTGGATGGATCACCTCCAAACGCTGTCAAGACAATTCATTGTATTTAGATGTTAAAACCTATAGGCCACTTCGACTTCGAGATGAGACTTACAGAATCTAAAAACAAAGCTGCCTAAAAACGAAAAAGGTTGCCACTGAAAAATAATGCACCTATCAGATATAAAGAATTGCCGTCAAAAGAGGCGCCGTCATTTTGGTTATTTAAGTAAAGTTACTGAAGCACTATTCAATGAGCTTGTTTACTTGATAGTCATGACCGAATTTGACAACTGGTATATGAGTTCTGTTCTATGTTTCCATTGTGGTTAAAATATTTACCTGCGATATTTATCTGCACCCACTTCAGGGCTTCAACCTGGTCCAACAACCCGTAGTTTCCCGGTGATGATGCGTCTCCTTAAACCCCAACGTAAAAATGAACAACCAATTAAAGTTAACTCTGAAAAAAAAGGGACCCGGCATTGAACCATCACACATCTAAACGTAGTGATCATTAAAAGGTAGCCTATTATACATAATTTATTTCTTAGGGGAAAAATAATGTTTAACTGAAGTCAGAAAGCTCACTGATTATAAAGCTCATATAAAGAAAAAACAAGTTATGTGAAATATTTCACTAAAATAAAGTCATATTCGACAAAATTGTATATAGCACCTTTAACAAAAAGCGATACAGTATCTCATTTCGGTTGGTACAACCCCAAGAAAGGACAATGTGCTTATGCATGCTGAAAATTTTTCATTTTTCCCCAACTATTTTCTCTTGACTCACACACAACAGATTCAGCCCAAATTTTCACAGGTTTATTTCACGTGAATGTTTGCTCACACAAATTATGCGACTATTGTGTCGGTTATCCACTGTATAATCTTGTATGAAATCATCTCTGATCTAGAAATGCAATCTGGCACTTTATTTATACGGTGATGGGATTATCGTATTATCCCGCGCGCTATGGAGGTCAGCACAGCCAGTCATGGCTGAACACCCCAACTTGAGAAGAAAAAAAGGAAAACAATTATATTTATTTTAAGATCATTTCTTGATTGTACTGAGGGTGCATTCACATTTAAAAGTTTAAAAGGCATAGGCAAACATGGATGTGAATGTAACATGTTCCATCTTCGCCTCTGTTCACCTTTATCACGTTTTTATGGCAAACTGCTTATTCCTAATAGACCTTTATCACGGTGTGGCCATCTTGATTTTACTCAATTCCAACTCATTGCAACCAAACTGAGGCTGGACGAAATAACAGTCTGGTGCCATGTTTGCGCAATGAATGTTAGCATTCATTACTGTTATGGAAACAGGGAACATGACCAAGATGGTGTATATATAACAGTGTGATAAAGGTCCATAAATGCTTTCTTCAAAGGGTCGTTTTCGAGTATCAACATTGTTTTTCTTTCGTGCCCAACCGCACAGGGATGTACAATTTGTGGGATCGTACCAGTCGAGAGAAATCCCAAAACCCCAAGACGGTAGTTTGCAGAGACAAAAATGACGTCACTAGCCACGCTCAGAAGCGAGATGGGGTCGTAAGACGTCGAGGTACTTATGCCCAGGCTGTAACCCCCTCCATGGAACCATACCATAACTGCTGCACCTGGGGGCTGCAAAATGAATAAGTTCACAAAAATGACAACTTTATTAATAAATTACCTAATTAAAATACCCCTCTAATGCACTAAACAAACCCTACAGATTGGGTTTGTATAGGTGTGGTTTATAGCCTGAACATCTCCGAGTCACGTGAATTACGCCAGAGAGTGGCCTCAAGCCCAGGGCCCAATTTCATAGCGCTGTTTAACGATAAGCAAACTTTCGTGCTTACTGTAACAGAAAAATTTGCTAAGGTGCAAGTGTATTTCACTTGGGAGGCTGTATTGCGCGTTTACCATTGGTTTGCATTGTGACGTCATTTTTTTTTCTTTTTCCGGTAAGCACCGGAAGGTTAGCATGCCTTTCGTGTGCTTACGGTTAGCAGCGCTATCTATTAGAAATTGCACAGTAGCATACAATCGGCCGCTTAGCAGCGCTATGAAATTGGGCCCAGGTCAACCCCCGTCCATATACCTTTCACCAACATTCATATTTTGTAGTCGACCGAAAGTTCGATGCCAAACGTCATCGCGGACCAATCAAAACACAAATATTATTATAGAAAGCTTATACGTCACTTCACGTTTATCCAATAAAATAATTGTAACCAATAAGTCACTGGTTCTTAAAAGCAAGTACATGTCTTTATCCTTGCCGATAAAGACATGGTACCAGTCTAGTTGGGGTCTTGCTATTGTTGTTCTTTTATTCCATTTTCTAAATAATTCCTCTGTGGGGTCCAAGACAATGTTGTGGGGTCCATTTTCCTTTTTATAAAATACCCCCCAAGGGCCCAATGCACATCAATTTAAAGGCAATCAAAAACAAAAAACAAAATACAAACCTTTGTGAATGTACATTGTCATGTCTCAAACTAAACTGTACTGTCATACCAAAGTGTTGTTATGAAATCAACGTTTAACGCAAGGAATTACACGTCATGAGTGTTGTATTTATATGCTTGTTTCAAATCGAAACATCAAGGCTTACATTTCAAAAGGAAGTCGACAAATTACTGAGTTTCTCACCGCATTTTCTGGCACGTAAACGTTGAGGTGCAGACAGTCTTCACTGCTTCGTATTATCGCCTGAGCACATGCGTCTCTCGCGAAAGTTGCGTTCCACGTTCCCTCCCATGACTCAAGGGCTACCGGGGGCCTGAAGCGCTGGGCCCCGGTTGGTGGTTCGGCGAAGGGTACGCCAATGTACGTATCTATGTTGATGTTTCTCTGTTTGGTTACGGAAGAGGGGGAAAAAATCGAATTGAAAGTTTGTATGGGAGTACAGTGTACAGTTTTTGATTCAAAAATCTGTACGGGGTGGAATACTTTCATTCAAGAATACACAGATTGCGACAGACTTCATTTTAAAAAATCACGGTTTGTAAACATACGCGACTTAAACGATCTTATTGACCCGTGATCGCCAAAGGCACTTGACACCATTGGTAATATTGTCAAAGACCAGATGTTGCACTTGGTGTATCCCAACACATTATGCTTAAAATAACAAACCTGTGAACATTTGCACTCAATTGGTAATCGAAGTTGCAGGAGAGGAAAAAAACACCCTTGTTGGGCAATAGTTTGTGTGCTTTCAGACGCCAACAAAGTCTTTTAGTGAAGTGAGAAACTCCATTGCTCGTTACCATGACGTGAGATTTTACCCAAAAGATCAACTTAATATACAGAACATAGGCTACTCTATAAAAAATGTATTGTTTTATGATGAAATATATAGAGCTTGGTACATACAGCTTGGTAGCGTTTGGTGATTGTCTTTCCCAACAGCATTCCTTGTGATACATTGACGGCAGGTTGGGCGGCGGCATGATGTAATAATGACGTCATCAGTGACATCACATAGAGCAATCTCGCCCATGTTGGTAGCAAGTCCCTTCTTGATCTCTCCATCTGCAATTTCAATTAGATTATACCGTTAATTATGTTATCATGTAGTGCGATATAGTGCGAAAGCATAATAACGAGACGAATAAACCACTACCCAGGAAGCTTGATAAACATTTAATGCACGGGACACTTTTTGTATTTACATGTACTCAAAATAATTGTTAGCATAAAAACTTACTTGGTATCTATAGCAATGGAAAGCTGGGTCGGTTGTAAAATTATAAAAAAATTGTGGAAAACGGCTCCCTCTGAAGTATTGTAGGTTTGGAGAAAGAGTTATTTTCTCACTAAATAAAGATGTCAGGCATGAAGTCTTTTTAGGCATCTGTCATGAAAGCACACAAGTTTGTGCAACAACTGTGTTTTTTCTTTAATTATTCTCTTGCAACTTCGATGTCCAATTGAGTCCAATGTGCACAGATTTTTTACTTTATGCATATGTTGGGATACACCAAAGGCCAAGTGAGAATACTCCATGGTCTCATACCAAACGTGTTTAGTGCCTTTAAATATTAAACAGAACATTCGTCTAGTTTCTTTCCGTCTAAGCAAAATCAAACTTTCTTGAAATTTGTTCAATTTACACTAGAGGCGTACACAAGACTTACCCTCACAGTCAAGCATCCGCCATTCAAAGCATGAAATAAAATGAAAATACTAAGTTTGATGACTTTCCGAGATAAGAGATATACTGAACGACCTTATTTAGTTACAATGCACCCTCGTCACTATCAGCCGCGTTCTTTAGATAATGGATATATTTTATCAACTATCCTTGAAAGTTGTGTTTTAGCAAGAGATTATTAAACGACAAAAAAATCTTTTTATAAATATATAGACGGCTAACCCTGTCATTATTCTAAATCATTCCAGTACAGGGGCCAATTTCATAAAGCCTCAAGCTAAGCATAAAAACTTGCTAAGCACAGAAAGGTTGATTGGCAGAAATAGGTTACCAGCCAAAATACTATATACTCCTTGCTCCAACTGTTACCCCACTGAACTCCGACTTAGCAAAGATATCATGTTAGTACACTTGGCATACTGAAATTGGGCCCAGGTTGCAGTAGGCTTCGACAGTTGGTGTATCTCAACACATGCATAAAATAAAAAACCTGTGAAAATTTGAGCTCAATCGGTCGTCGAAGTTGCGATATATTAATGAAAGAAGAAAAAACACCCTTGTCTCACCATGGTCACACGAAGTTGTGTGCTTTCAGATGCTTGATTTCGAAACCTCATAATTCTAAATCTGAGGTCTCGAAATCAAATTCGTGGGATTTTTTGTTAACTTCTTTCTCGAAAACTACGTCACTTCAGAGGGAGCTGTTTCTTTATACTATCAACCTCTCCCAGTTACCCGTAATCAAGAAAGGTTTTATGATAATAATTATTTTGAGTAATTACGAAGAAAAAGAAGGATACGTTAATTAATGACTCCAAAAAAATAATGACCATTAAAAACTTACTTGAATAACTATATTATAACTGCAGCTTTTGATAATCTGTAATTTCGAGAAACATACTTCTTCACTCTGAGAAACATTTCTGCGTGAAACATTTCCCAGATTACCAATTCCTGTAGTAGCAGATGTTCTTCCTTGAATTGTGTGGACATAACGTCTCCGCATTTTCGGTGATGTCTCAAAAACGCTGTACCAACTTTTGAAAAAAAAGTAAGGACGGTCAAATCACCCTCAAAATAATGTTGGGTTTAAACAAGTTTTATACCATCGGTACCAACCTCAAGGCTCTCTTCTCGTAATAGTCGTGTTTCGGTGACGATTTTGTAGGTGGGGCCACCGTCAAGGAATTGGGTAACTACCGAGTCCGTTAACGCACGGGGATACCTATCAGCTCACGGCACTGACGGCCATTATAAGCCACCGAACAAAATAATGATTGAAATCAAATCTGTGGGGGATGTTTGACAATAACTCCGGAACTAAGCATACTGGAGACATGAATATTGTTTGGACTTGGTCCTGAATGCCTAGCCCTACAAAACATCCATCCAACAATCAAACTTTTATTTTGCCTCTCCAAACCAAAACAAGCAAGTGGGGACACTCTGCATCTGATGAACACTCCTCAAAAGCCTTTTCAATTGAATGTTTGCGTGCACAGAGCTGTCTGTCAACGAGCCAAAAATTTGCAAAGTAAGGACGGTCCAATCACCCCAAGCTTATACCATCGGAAAGCCAATGCACTAAAAGTTACAACAAAAAGTTAGTCTAACAAACTGAGTTATTTGTTGGTGCAGTAAAAAAATACGTCTTAAAGTAACTAAAACTCCACATTAGGCCTGCATGGTGTTTTACTGGAACCACAAACTGGTCCGGATAAATCACGTGACTTTGTTTTGATTTCACACTCAAAAAATGTTGTGAAGACTCAGTGCATGCACGAGCGAAGTCAATCCACAAGCATTTTGGGGCAAAGAAATGGCCACAAGAGGGCGCTCAGTGAAAATGCACCAATAACACCGAACCACATGTACAATGCAAAATGCACAGAATACTGTCTGATTGTTGCTGCTGTACTTCGAAGCATACGGAATGATGAAGCGGCAATATTAACGATTTTTAACCCCTTGTTTTGTTCAGTAAAAGCCACACAGTCACAATGGTGTCGTTTGAGTTTCTAGACGAAGTTAGGCGCATGAATAAACGTCAGGTATGTATGTTAATCTGTTTTATTTTAAAATAAAAAATTAATTAATTTAGAATAGAAAACGATGTGCACGCACGACGGATCTCATTCTCAACATCCACAACGACCCATCATGCCAATACTGAATGATCTATATTCAGTCCATTCAAATTCCATGAAATGCAAAGTAGTTTTCGGAATTTTCATTTGCTGATGTTCTTTTGATTTTTAAGTCATTATTTAACAACTAGTTAACATGTTTACAACATTGTATGATTGTGTTAAACTTTCCTTATCCTTCCTGCCCATCTCATCTGCCGCCACTTGTTTTTTGCACTAATTTTTGTTTACCAAACAAAACTAAAAGAATATCTCATTTTTTGGTACTATATTTGTATTTATTATTATATATTTCATACATGAATGAAATACCAGTGGCAGGATTCTGACATTTTTTCGGTGGTGATTTCCTTATTAATACAGTTTACCGGATAACAAACTACTGTTTCATTCAGTAAAGTGCCCTCTTTGACAGGTACTCAAGTAGCCGACATTAAGTACAGTTTCATAAAATGCCTCTCAATCACAGCTATACATGTAGCTGCATACATAGCACATTGCGTAGGCGTACATTTTTGTCCGATACCTGGTTTATTGCTTAAAATTACCGCCAGACTGATTTTGCTGAATTGGCGAAAGAGGCACTTTGGGAAGGAAAAAGGGGCTTACAAAGCCTTATAAAAGTTTCTTAATGGCAATAATTTTTTACCGGATTTATATCGGTAATTCTGATGAACATAATACTATACACTTGCGCATCAAAAGGCACGTGAAACATTATTAATAATACCAAGCCTGTATGCTTCGTTTTTGAAAGGGCAAGGGCACCAAGGCATTTTCTTTTTTTTGTAGAGGGCACCATATGATGAAATTGTAAATTTCTATTTTAAGAGTATTTCAAGGGCATCAAGGGAAGGACCTGGGGACTTTATCGGGGGGCCACTCTGCCAGGGGGCACCTTTGTGAGGGGTATCTTTAAGAGGGGCGACTTTGTAAGTGAGGGGGCAACTTTACTAGGGGGCGACTTTGTGGTTGCCAACTTTGTAGTGGGTGACTCTGCTGAGGGGGGGGGGGGTTGACTGGCATCCATGGAGGCAATCACACTCGTTGCCTCTGTGAAGTATCGAGCCTGAAAGTGGTTGAAACAAAGGACTGATCATCAAATTATGAGTCATCATTCATTTCAATGTGTTTTTGTTGACAGCTATTCTACCAGGTGCTTAATTTTGGAATGATTGTGTCGTCAGCGTTGATGATATGGAAAGGTCTGATGGTAGTTACAGGCAGTGAAAGTCCTATTGTTGTAGTATTAAGGTAATTGTCGTTAATCAATTCTATTAAATTGTTATCAAATTAAAAGTACTATGTTGATTCCTCCAAGCCTGGAATTACACGGAGGCCTTGAAGGCCTTTTCCTGGTCCCCCTTCAGAAGTTTCCCATAGACTTAAAGGCAGTGAACACTATTGGTAATTGTCAAAGACTAGCCTTCACAGTTGGTGAATCTCACATATGCATAAAATAACAAACCTGCGAAAATTGAAGCTCAATCGGTCATCGAACTTGCGAGATAATAATGAAAGAAGAAAAAACACCCTTGTCACACGAATTGTGTGTGTTTAGATGGTTGATTTTGAGACCTCAAGTTCTAAATCTGAGATCTCGAAATCAAATTCGTGGAAAGTTAGTACTTCTTTCTCGAAAACTACGTTACTTCAGATGGAGCCGTTTCTCAAAATGTTTTATACCATCAACCTCTCCCAATTACTCGTCACCAAGAAAGGTGTATGCTAATAATTATTTTGAGTAATTACCAATAGTGTCCACTGCCTTTAAAGATTGTCCAATGGAGGTGTCTTTTGCAAAATAAAAATGGCCTTGTCCTCTCAAAGATCAAACTCCAGGCGTGTTCGATGACCAATTGAGTCAAAATTTTCACAGATTTGTTATTTTTTACATAGGCCTATATGTTGGGATACACCAAGTGAGAATACTGGTCTTTGGCAATTACCAAAGGAGTCCAGTGCCTTTAAGAATCTCATAGTTACCTCTGTGCCACCTTGAAAGTGTTTAGTTTCTTTTAGATGATGTAAGAAATCTCATTTATCTCTCCAACTTGATAGCGGAAGCATGGAGCCAGCATTCCACAGAGGCGATCTCCTATTCCTCACCAATTATCAAGAAGACCCAATCCGAGTCGGTGAAATCGTCGTCTTTAAGATTGAGGGGCGAGACATTCCCATTGTCCACAGGGTGCTCAAGCTTCATGAACAGTGAGTTGAGTCACAAACATTTTATAATAACTGGCAGGTGTCAAAACAACCCATGGCACCCACAGCAATTAGCCTTCTTGAAATGGTTGATACTATTGACCCATTTCACCTGACGTCATCATCAGAATAATCTTGGATGCGCCATTTTGGTGGTCAATGTCAACGTGTGTTATTCAGTGAAGTGCGCATTTTTAGGTGACGCGGCGCTAACACGTAAGCCTTTTGACCACCAACATGGTGAGCGTGGCATCAGTCGCCGCGTGTGACGCGCGTGCAAGGGGTCAATACAGGACACTGTTTGGTTTGGGTGTCAGATAGATTGACCCTCACTTAAAGGGACACGTTGCCTTGGATCGGACAAGTTGGTCTGGAAAAAGTGTTTGAAACCGTTACAAAATGCATGGTTAAAAGGATGTTTTAAAAGTAGAATATCGATCCACACAAGTATCACTCAAAATTGCACGGTTTTCCTTTTACGTCGCGAACTAACATGGTCGGCCATTTATGGGAGTCAAAAATTTGACTTCCATCAATGGCCAAGGGTGTTAGTCGACAGGGTAAAAAGAAAACCATGCAATTTCGAGGCATATTTGTTAGATCATTGTATTCTACTTTTACAACATCTTTCTACCCATATGCATTTTATAACAAACGGTTACAGAACGCTTATCAAAGACCAAATCGACCGATCCAAGGCAACATGTTCCTTTAATGGTGCTTTAGTAATGTGTCCACCCACCATATCTCAAAATGGCTTATTGCTGTGCTTATCGGTGCTTTTGCTGTGGTGACCATTTGTTATGTTCCAAAACAAATTTAAACATGGAGGAAAAACTGTGGGTGGATTTCACAAAGAGTTAAGACTAGTCTTATCTCTAGTTCGACTTAGGACTAGCCAAATGATTTTTATAACAGACTAGTCCCAAGTTAGGACGCGTCCTAACTCTTTGTGAAATCGACCCATGCGATCTTTTGGATTTCCCCCCAAATTTGAGCTTGTGTTGTATGCAGGGCAAGTGACCTTATTAACACCTGCACTGACCAATGCTCTCTCTTGTGTGCCTCTAGGGAAAGTGGAGACATGAAATTTCTGACGAAAGGCGATAACAACATGGTGGATGACAGGGGGCTTTACGCGCCGGGACAACTCTGGCTTCAAAGAAAAGATGTGATAGGACGAGCCCGTGGCTTTGTACCCTTCGTAGGCATAGTTACAATTCTTATGAATGACTACCCTAAATTTAAGGTAAGCTTTGGCTTGTATTCTAACCCTTTTTTTTTTTGTGAATTAATTTACATGATCGTTTCCTTACCATAGGCGACATTAGTCAACTGCACTCAAAACCCCCCTCTTCCTAACCATTGGCGACTTCAGTCGACCATACTTACACACAAATAAGCACTCAAGCCAGGGCGCAAAAAGCCATGTGTAATAAAGCAGTAGTTTTGTCTATGTTCACCCACGATACACAAACTTACCGTTATTGGAAAGAGACAGTGATAGGTAATAAAATTAGGTTAAAATTGGACTTGGAGTTGAAAGATCTGAAATGTCTAACAACTACAGAGCGCCATATGGTTGTGTTAAAAACAAGTGTTTGAGATTATATGTACAGACTGAAGAATGAACTTTGACATTTATTGACTGATCCCAATTATTGTTTTTTTATTTGATGAAAGGGAATTCAATAAATATGAACTCTGTTAGTACCTATTTTGCCGTCAAACAAAATCTTCAAGGAAATAATGGAGTTTGTAAAAATGACCATTGAACGAAAGCTTTCTGTTGTGTATGATTGTGTGATTCACGCTTGAGTGGTCACCAGCGCTTGTTTATGCCAGAACAATTTGATATGGATAGGGTTAGATGAAAGCATTGGCAGTGAAATCTTTCAGACAGATTAAAGATTTGGTAAAATATGAGAGCTCACTCAATACTACCAACTGTCGTTTATTTCGATTGCTGCAATCAAATTAGGCCCAATATTAATATGCACAAAATCCCTAATGATACAATGTACATCATTGTTTTCACAAAAACTTTACCACCAAATTTGATAAATTTTTCCCAATTTGAGCATTGGAATTAATTTACTCTTCAAATAAAATATATGTGTGCTTTCTCTTTCCAGTAACTCTGCAATTTTAACCGATTTCTTCCTTTTGTTTTATTTACAGTATATTGTTCTAGCTGGACTTGGTTTGTTTGTGTTGATCCATCGAGAATGACAGCGGCCCTAAGCTAGTAACATTCCCCCCCCCCTCCCCATCTGTCAAGAATTTTTGCCAGCCTTGCATTTTCTTATCTTTTTTTCTTTTCTTCATTCCCTTCAAACTGTTTAGTGTGCTTACAACATGTATAAATGGAAACAAAGTCGTGTCTGTATTGGATATAAAAATAAATATGTTAGTTTGCCACGGATTTCTGAGCCCGACTTCATAGAGCTGCCCAATCAGGAAATTTTGCCTAACAGATTCCTGCTAAGCAAAAAATAAGCAGGGAACCAGTCACAAGCAGTACACATAGCATAGGATTTTTGCTGGTAACATTTTCCTTTCCGGTGAGCAAACTTTTCGATGTTTACTTTATTTTTCTGGTAGCTGTGTGTACTAGCACTCTATGAAATTGGGCTCAGGTAGTGTAACTAAGAGAAGGTCACAGTGTGGTTGGTTGAGTTATCAAATGATTTGTGGCTAGTATCAGGTTTGGTTAGTAGTATCTTGCCCTGCTTTTGGACTGGACAGGACAATCTTATAGGGTGTCATGGCCAAGTGGTTAAGGGCATCGAATTCAAGTTCTAGGCCCAATTTCACTGCTCTGCTTCTACGCTTATAAGGCTAGCGCAGAAATTCGGCGCTTGCACGTCAGCGGGGAATCGTGATCGTAAGCACAAAATTCGGCGGTAAGCAGAGTCATGAAATTGGGCCCTGGTGGCTAAGTCATCAGGGTGAGGGTTTGAATCCAAGCCATGACTTTTGTGTCCTTGAGCAAGACACTTAACTGTAAATGCTTCTCTTCACCCAGGGGTAAATGGGTACCTGTGTGGGCAGAGATGGTTCTTGTGATTGATTTAGCTTAGTGCGCTACATACTTGGCAGCACAGGCTGTATGTACTCCCCATGGAGCAGAGATGGTTTAAGGAATGAAATAAATGGCCCAGTGCCAGGGGTAGTAGACCTTTATCACGGTGTGGCCATCTTGAATTTACTCCATTCCAACTCATTGTAACCAAACTGACGCTGGACGAAACAATAGTCTGGTCCATGTTTGTGCAATGATTGTTAGCATTCATTACAGGAAACGGGGAATATGACCAAGATGGGGGGGGGGGGGGGGGTATGGACATCAAACCAATTCATGCATGAACGTTTCCCAGACTCAAATGTTCTTGGTGAATAATTATCCAAACCATACTATGTTAAAGCACCCTCTATGTTTATTCATTGCAAACATGTACAGATCTGAACTTTAGAAAGATGCCTTTTTCTTTACAAATGTTTAACTCTGTTCAACCAGGTCCAACTCATAGGTGCAAACTATAAATAACAGTCAACTTGCTGGTACAACCATTTCATTAAATCTCTTTTGAGGGAGTGTTCCGTCTGAAATACCGATTTGGTTTCAACATTTCAAAAAGTATACTCTGATCTGCTCGTCTTCAGGAGAAGGAAAAGGTCCAATCGGGTAATTAAAACAATGAATGCAGCAAGGACATTGCATTCAAAACAACCTGGGCCCAATTTCATAGAGCTGCTAAGCACACAAATTTGCTAAGCATGAAACTTTCCCCCATAAAAACAGGATTACCACCAAAATGCCCATTTGTTGCATAGTGCTTGTTACTTGATCTCAGCTTTTGTTTGCTTATCCTGAAAATCACATGGAAATTTGGTCGGTAAACCTGTCTATCAAGGAAGAAATTTCATGCTAAGCAAATTTTGTGCTTAGCAGCTCTATGGAATTGGGCCCAGGTTATACTGACCAAAATTGTGGATTTATCACTGCATGTATTTCCTGTATCACTGGATGCATTTCACAAGCAACCAGTTTTAAATGATCTCCAAGAAGAAAGGCTGAGGTAATTTTCAATGTTCATGCTATTTTCTTTTCCAGTGGCCAATTTCATAAAGCTGTTTAGCAGAAAATGCTGCTGAGCATATTTCTTAGCTAAGCTTAAAAACGAGTGTGGCACCAGTGGCAAAAATATAACTTTTATAGATTGTTGGCTGGTAGCCTGTTTCTACAAACCATTGCTTAGCAGTTTGTGTTTGCTTACAGGCTCTGTAAAAGATAGCCCTGTTCATTGACTGTTACCATGGTAATATAGCAGGTTTATCTTGGTGGTATTATCTTGTTAGTGGTTATGTGTTGAATTCAAACTTGTATGAACAGATCGCACACTGTGTTCCTGGAGGCATGCAAGTGTATGTTATGGCTCGTAGTTGACTTTAACATTTAGTTTAATAAAATCAATCGAGTAAACTGTACTGGTTTTTATGTATTGAAAATAAATCAATTCAATGAATTCTTATCTACATTTGTAAAAATTGCTCCATTTTGTTTCTTGTTAATGGATTTTTATTTGGAGAGCATTCATTTTAATATGAGTTGTATTTACATTCAAACAATGACAATTAATAATATCCTTGGAAATAAAGTTTTGTAAGGCATTATCTGAAAGGAAGTGGACACTATTGGTAATTACTCAAAATAATTATTAGCATAAAACCTTACTTGGTGACGAGTAATGGGGAGGGGTTGATGTTATAAAACATTGTTAGAAACGGCTCCCTCTGAAGTAACACAGTTTTCGAGAAAGAAGTAATTTTCCACGAATTTGATTTCGAGACCCCAGATTTTAGAACTTGATCAAGCATCTAAACGCACACAACTTTGTGTGACAAGGGTGTTTTTTCTTTCATTATTATCTCGCAAGTTCGATGACCGATTGAGCTCAAATTTTCACAGGTTTATTATTTTATGCTTATGTTGAGATACACCAACTGTGAAGGCTAGTCTTTGACAATTACCAATAGTGTCCACTGCCTTTAGATGAATTCATACACCTTTGGTATTTGTTAAAGACCATTCTTCTCATTTGGTGTATCTCTCAACATATGCATAACATAACAGAACTGAAAATTGGGGCTCAATTGGTCGTCGCAGTTGCGAGAAAACGTGGAGGAATAATGGAAGTAAAAACACCCGTGTCGCAAAAGGTGTGTGATTTCATATACCTCAGCTGAGGTCTCGAATTCATTCAATATTTTAGTGAGACATTACTTCTTTCTCAAAAAAAAAATTCTTCAGAGGGAGCCGTTTCTCACAATGTTTTATATTATCAACAGCTCTATATTGCTTGTTACCAAGTATTAGTTTTTATGCTAACAATTATTGTGAGTAATATTACCAATAGTTTCAATGCTTTTAACAACTAAGCAATCTAAAAAAATCAAGGCCAAAGTAAACCGGTTAACCGGTAACGATACGCAACCTTTCCAATCCGTAAAAAAAAAATTAAACTCTTTGAAAACATAATATTACCAGAATATTTTTAGGGGAATAACAAATACCAGGGGAGCGGTTTTTAAATTGCATGCTGGATAAAAGCTGCCGTTCTGGGAAAGAGTGCAACTTTTACAAATAATGGCAAATTTTGCATCGTTTTTTTTTCCCCTGATGCAAATTTGACATCCCTTACATTGGTTGGTAATACACTGCTCTAGAATTGCAAGGGCCGTGGGTTCGAATCCCACCCGAGTAACATGCCTGTGACTGTTTTTGATTGGGTGGTGGTCTACAAAAAATGGCTAACTTGGTATATGCGCGTTCTTTTCGGCCATAGCGGCCGAACACATCTACTCTCTTTCTTTCTCTTCAAGCGTCAACAAGGAACCACGTTCTTGACTAATTTCCGAAACGTATGATTGTATATACATTCCGTAGATCAAAGGCTCAATCGACGTGTTGATCAGAATAAACAACCAACTGACACACACTGCGGTTGCGTTCGGCGGATCACCACCAGACAAACCGATGCTCTTGAAAAGTATAACCAAAGTAGGTATCCAGCAGATGTTGTGGAGCAGTATCATCAAAATCAACGTCTTAGAAGTTCGCCGGAATCCTCTTTTCGTGTCCCGCAAAACGCGCCGTAACTGTCATGGCTTGGACCGAAACGGCCTCTGAGCGAACCTGCAAGACTAACCTTAGTCTTGGTGCAAGACGTTTCTCGTTCCCTTTTCACGCACACCGCGGCCAATAGGAGACTTTCCAACGCTAGGCGGCAGCAGACATACCGGGTAAATTTCCATTGTTTACGTAGTTCTGAACATGCGCATAATTCTGAGAACAATGGATTTACCCGGTAAGTCTGCTGCCCTCTATCGTCCCAGAAAGTCTCCCATTCACCGACAGCGCGCGCACCGACTCACCTAACTTATAGTCCACTCACCGCCTTTCTCCGGGGCGGTGAGTGGACTATAAGTCAGGTGAGTCGGTGCGCGCGCTGTCGGTGAATTGGCCGCGGTGTGCGTGAAAAGGAAACGAGAAACGTCTTGCACCAAGACTAGACTAACCTTCGTGTGACGGGTGTTATTTCTTCCATTGTGATCTCGACAACCAATTGAGCTCAAATTTGCACAAGTTTGTTATTTTGTGCACATGCTGAGAGATACACTGTGAGAAGACTGGTCCAAGTTGACAACTACCAAAGGTGTACTGCAGACTCATGTTAAATTTTGCATCGGGGATACAAATATTAATTTTACTTGTTTACCCATACACCAATGTTAGCACTGCATACTCAACACTTTCCCGAGTCATGTGAAAAAAATATCACAGGCATGTTTTTCGGGTGTGAATCGGTGGGCTGGGAGTGAAAGAATGATCAATGCTTTAAGATTTTTAATAAAACCACTAAAAGTAGTAAATCACTAATAATAATTAACATTGATATAACAAAGCTACTAAGAAATAAAGCCCCAAATAAAGCAGACCCACTTTGAAAAAAATAATAATAATGTGGCAAAACCATGCATCATAAAGTGCATGTACAATCTGAGCATGTATAAGTGAGAATAATATATGTATGTCAAAATTTGCACCTATAATTTGCACCTGTAAAAAACTTTACCATTTTATATGAGAGAATTTTTTTTAATTAACTAATCGCTCCGTTTAGTGCAATAACAAACACAAACCAATAAGAAAGCAGCATGTCTATGTGCGCTTCTGACCAAATAGTTGTAATAAATACAAGTGCATGTCCTTCCCTAATCAAATTGTAATTACTTGTACCATAATTCGTTTCAACAATTATTATTTGCCTCCACTGTCATACTGAACACTGCTTGAAAATCATGAAGACTTAATGTTATTGTATCATTGTGCATCAGTATTCTCAAAAACAAGAATCAAATCAACTTGGGATATTTTATTCGATTCCCATCTTCCCATCCCTTTCAACACTCGGCGACCCTCGTATCGAATCCCCTCAATGCACACACTGAACACGAAACAGAGCTTCCGAAATGCGATGTCAGTCGGCCAGCAAACAAGCGAATCAAATTGTTCGTTGTATCGAAACGCTTGCCCCCGATCCCCTAAAACGGAGAAATATCAACCATTGCTTTTGTACAGTAGAGAATTGCGATAGTCTAATTGCGGTTGAACCCGGTATATGAGAGTTTTTATACGTTGTACCTTCGCATCCATTCAGCGCATGCAGATCGGGTCATCTGTAATCGCAGATTGGAAGATATTTATGGCCGAACCGCCGGCCGGAATCCGTGTACAAACGAATGGAATTCCAACCGGCGCGCCTATGCAGAAATAGCGGTATATTCAACGTACACGGCGGTGTGCGCCGCCGGAGCAAATCCCATTCGCCTTGTACGTAGCGTGGGATCGCCGGCCGGTTAACGTGGACCCGTGGATTGGAGATATTTTATGTTCCTGTATGACTCGCGTATTTTGTTTGAGATTTCGTTTGTTTTTATGCTTTCAACTCTTGCAGAAATATTTGCAGAAATATTTTGATCAATTTCTTTATTGACTGATATAATTAATTGCTTTCAACTAAACAGAAAACGTTGATAGAAAAAATTAAACAACTGCAACAAAAAATTGCTTATAATTTGAAAGTGCTGTTGACAATTTAATTTGTGTTCCTGTACTATATTTTTTTCATTTTTCATGATGATGATGCTGTGACATTCAACAGTCATTAGAAATAAATAGTTAAATTAAAAACATTAATTGTTCAAAATTCTACGCCATGATATTTTACAGTAGCCTGCCTGGGACCCTGTAGGTTTTTACTACCCCTACCCGATGTGTTTTACTTCTTGAGTGGCTCGCATGCGCATATTTACTTGTTCAGCAACATGGCGGTGAGTGTGAAATCATGTTTTGTTTGTGGTTTTTATATAGACAGTCACTGAGTCAGACCAGTTTAGTTTCAAACACCCCACTCATTTCTCCTTTTATGCATCTTTAATCAAGAGACCATTGATCATTTTAGGATCATAACAAATGAAAAGGTGATGATTTCTACCTTCTTCAGTGTCAATGCATGAACTTGGATGGATAATTTTCCGTCGTAATAAAATGGGAAGGGCGCCACCACTTGTTCACTATTTTTTTTTACAAAAAAAGGATATCTCCATTGTTGAGGTAAATTAAAATTAGATACTTAGGCTGTGTCCGAATTGGTGACTTCGGCTACAGCTACTACGGCTAGATCAGCGCGTCTGTCAGTGTTGAAGGATAGGCAGACGCGGGCGCCCTAGCCGTAGCTGTAGCCGAAGTCGCCCATTCGGACACGGCCTAATACTGGGTGCGTTCGATAACCTTCCCGGTGTCATCCCGCAGTGCTTACTAGGGTGAGCCCCTGACAAGAGGTAATTGAATGATCACTCTTGCCTCTCGGGGTGACGGCATGTACCTCAGGTCACCCCCAAGTGACCTATTCGATCATACCGGGCAGACCGGGGTTGACCCAGGAAAGCTAAACGAACGGAAGGCACCCATAATTTAGGAAAAGTTTATCCAGTTTACCTAAAAACTAAATTTAAACAAGACTCTAAAAAGATTATCCTTTTTGTTAGTAATTGGTAATTTGAATGTAAAACTAAAAATGAGTGAAAAAGTAAAGACAGTGGTGGTGGCAGGATGTGGAAATTGTTTCCCCTTCATTCTATCTACATAATCTCCCCTACTTTGCTTTTAAAAGGTGTTTAAGTTAAGGCGGTCCAAAGAGATTTTTCTCTTGGTTTTAATCATTTTGTGTGTGTTATATTTAAAGTGTAAACGTAACAGTAAGGTACAAAGATTGCTCCATGTATGAGTAAAGTCAAGTTAAAAACAATAGTTATTAATGGCCCGAGTCTGATGTTTTTGTCGTCGGACGTCAGGATGTTTAGACTATTTTATTTTAGATCATATTTAATGGTCCTTTAATGGTAAGTTGTTTGCAATAGCTAATTCTACTCTCTTAATTAATGTAAAGTTGTCTTAATTAACAATTAACTTACTTAACAAATGATCATCACAAAAGTTATGGATATTTATATTAATTTTGATTAATAATGTTTGTTTTCCATTTGTTAATGTTTGATGTTTATAAATATATAACTAGTATTTATACATTTAGAACAACATGTGTCGGAAAGCTTATTATTTAAGAATGACTTGTTGGTTTGTTAGTGAAAAGTGTCATTGATTTGTTCATTTTTATTTTTTTTTTATTTTTTATAAAATATTGTTGCCTTCACAGCAAGAGAAGAAGAAGAAGGAGAGTATTTTGGATTTATCCAAATACATTGACAAACCAACAAGGGTGAAATTCCAGGGTGGGCGTGAAGGTAAATTGATTCATTGATTTAAGGCTACGATATTAATCTAACTCCTTCTAGAACTAAGAAGTTTGTTCCACTATTGCCAGACAAACCTTAGTTCTAGGAGTTTGATAATGTTAGTTCTTGGTCCATGTCCCTTACACCAAAGAGCTCTGGGTGTGTTCGATTAGCTTTCCTGTGTCGTCCCTGGTCTTCCCCCGGTACGTTCGAATAGCTTTGACATCATTCCAGGGGCTCACCTGGGTAAGCCTAAAGTGCCCTGCTTGTGGAGTGGGTCACTTGGGGCTGGCCCCAGGTGCATGCCGCCACCACAAAAAGGGTGAGTGATCATTCCATTAGCTCTTGTCAGGGGCTCACCCAAGTGAGCACCGCGGGTCAACACAGGGAAGCTAATCCGACGCACCCAATAATGGAACACTTTGACCTTCAAACAACAACCAGAAACGGCGATCCATTTCACAACTCAAGAACACCTGTAGATGCAAACAGGTTGATGCTAAATTGTAAACCGTCCACACGAGATCAAGACACCATTCTATTTTGAGGGCAAACTAGTGACGACGTGAAAGAGCAAGAGGTAGCAGCTTTAATTTTCTTTGACCTTTAAAAAAAAATTGTGCAATTTACAGGCAACTACTTCCAGGCAATTCCAAGAAGAAAGGTATTCACATTTGAATGTTAAATTATTTTATATTTGGGATGGTAAGACTTTCTCCGAAAATTACTCCTTTTGCTACTTAGTGGTCCTTTGTAGCAAGCGTTGCAGTTGTTTGCCTCCAAGTTGCCTATACAAAATTGACAAAATTGACCTGTGTGACCAAAACCCCTAAATGTTGATTGATCAATTTTATCGATATTATTTATCTTTGTTTTGTTATCATTTCAGTTACTGGAATTCTCAAGGGGTTTGATCCTTTGTTAAACCTTGTGTTGGATGGAACATCAGAATATCTAAGAGGTAAAATCAGTACTACAGTGATTATAGTTCAGCTGTGGATCCATACACACACAAATGTATTATGAGGGAAAAGGGATCACATTGTTTTATTATATTATATTTATTGACCAAACCAACAGCGGACGAGGCGCCGTTTACAGGAAAGGATACAAAACAAAAAGAACAAGAAATATTCATATAGCCTATATAAAAACAATCTGATATGTACAAAGTTAACAATTAAAATAGAATCATCTTAGGAAAGAAAATTAAAGCATACGTTGAAGATAAAGTAAAATAAAATAGGGAACAGAAACAGACCACCATGAATGACTGTGAAAATATATTTAAAATAAATTTTAAAAGCAAAAGCCTACATTAAATTATAAACAGAATAATCGATAAAAAGACGAGGGAAAAAAATAAAAAATAAAAAATAAAATCGATGTAAACAATACCAAATAAAATAAAACAAAACACTGTAAATACATGTATACATTAGTTACTGGAAGAGGATATGACATTCAAAACCTGACCACGAAAGGAATTAAGAGAAAATCATGGTTGACTCGATCAAATGCCTTGGAAAAATCAGTATATATAACATCTAACTGCTCTCTCTGATCAACAGCACGGTATGCCTCCAGTAAAAAGGAAGTAAGGTTTGTGGAACAACCCCTTCCAGAGACAAAACCGTGCTGTTGCTCAGAAATCGCAGGTCGAACATGGGAAAAAATCTGCTCACATAGTATTTTTTCATAAACCTTGGCTACCTGAGGGATTAATGAAAGGGTCGTTTAGTTTTACCTATTCTGTTAAATCCAATAATCTAATAGTCATTCCATTGTTTCCAGGGTGCTATTTCCAAAAACCCTTCAAGGGCCCACTGGACAACTGTTCTAGGGCCAGTAGTTTGTGCGTTGGTCTGGTAAACCTAACTGAATTAGTCTAGTGTTTTGCTTAGATTTATTGTATTTCAGGTGTCCAATTCCAAACCTTGTACTAAAAGTTATATGTACAAACATTAAACCACTATTTTTTGAGCTATTTATAACTTTAGTACTGTCATGGCTGTGTCTATTACTACTTTTGCCTCATTACTAACCCTAACTATGGGGTAATGTGTCATTTTTAAAGAGCAGGGGCACCAAGGCATTTTCTTTGGTAAGAGGTAATTATATGGGGACTTTTCTATTATAACCTTTTTAAGGGGTACCAAGACAACAACAAGGGACAATGGAGGCAATTGCCTGTGTTGCCCCCATGAAGTATCAGGACTGTGTGTGTTTAAACACCAAAAACAAAGTGTGGACTTGCAAACAAAAGAAGTTCACACAATGTAGGGACTTGAAACACTGCGTGGACTACTTACGTCCACACACACACAAGCCTGCAGTCATGGACCTCCTATGGTCCCTCTTCTGTTTAGACTCCTATTATGTTTATACTTTTGGGCAACAGCTCCCGTTGGTTTTGTACATGTTCCAACTGTGGAACTTTCCAGAATCTTGGACCCTATTGTCCTCTTTTGTTATAGGTTCCTGGTTTGAATGTGTAATATTGAATTTATGACTTCTGTCAAGTGTACAGAACAAAGAAATGTGCACACAGTGACTGCAACACAGACATGTTTGTGGGTGTGTCATACACCTTATACCTTATTTATCTTAAATTGCAAACCATTATTTCACACTTGTTTTTATTCAGATCCTGATGATCCCTATAAGCTGACTGAAGACACTCGTGATATCGGTCTTGTCGTGTGCAGAGGAACGTCCGTCGTTCTCATTTGTCCGGCCGATGGAATGGAACAGATAGCGAACCCCTTCGTTCAACAAGAGGGTTGACACATCTTGACCTGCTCGCCGACACCTATGAACTTATGGTTATGTACTGGAGGACCATTTTTAGAGAGTGAACATATTAGGCTCTGTAACACACATTTCTGTGTGAATAGCTCAGAAGCTTGGGCTAAGCTTGGGCCAAGCTTGTGCAAAGCTTGGGCTAAACTTGGGCTGAGCTTTGGGCTAAGCTTGGGCTAATCTTGGGCTGAGCTTTGGCTGAGTAGAACTCACTGATATACATTGTTCAGAACTAGGGCAAGAACAAGCATGGATGCAGTGGGCGACACGGAGCTGTTGTAAATTATAATGTAAATACATTTCTATCATGGGAAGTTGATCTTAGGTAGTGTTTAGTGGTAGAATTGTTTATGTGGTACTTTGCTTGTTGCTTTTTTTATTGATTTGACTTGAGAAGAATACAACAGCATACGAAAATAGATAATTTACATTGTTGTGAGATGGAAACAATACAAATAACATTTTAACTTGACTTTTCAACAAACTTTTAGAAGATTTATCTCTTGTTTTGTACATCATACTTTTGAGAAAAGGCATTGATCCAAGAGAAAAAAAATGAGACAACTGGATTTATCCTGTCTTGAGTTTACTGGCCCAACACTGATATCACCTCAGGCCCGTGGTCCAGTATAAAATTTGAGCCCTATTTAGAATTTGTTTTTTATGACAATTCTTGATTTCATTTTGGTGGTCATTTAGGTGGTGTTCAATCTGTGCATTCCATCTGCCCATTTTATACATGAACCAAAGTCAAATACAAGTTAATTTGTTTTTAAAGCCATTGGACTATTTCGGTAAACAGTATTGTCCAAAGGCCCCGTTTCGTGTATCACAACTTATATATAAAATAACAAACCTGTGAAAATTTAGGCTCAATCGGTCATCGGAGTCAGGAGAAAATAACAGGAAAACCCAATAAATCCGTAATTCTCGATATCGAGATTGATAATTGTTTTAAGGTTTTCTCAAAAAGTACAGCATTTCATGGAATAATATTTCAAGGGAAGTCATTCACCATTACCTTCTGTAAACCCCATAAGTTATTTTTAAATCTGTGAACTTTTTTTTGTTTTCTGTTCCGAAAGTGTATAATGGCTTTAAATACAATTTTCAATGAAAGTGTTGCATATCTTTTGTTTCCATAAAATCAACCTCCCTCCACCCCTAATTCCCTTCCTCCCCCCTTTGTCTCGACAGAGGCTGTGTATTTTCTAATGTCGCTTTTTTTCTTTTTTCTATGAAATAGCTGTGGAGTGAATTGTTTGTATTGAAATTATCCCATTTATTTCCTTCACCAGAAACATTCAAGTTATACACCACATAGAATCAAAATGTATTCATGAGTTTACTATGGTTGTATTTTGCCACATACAAAGTACTTTATAAGTGTAACATAATTCTCATTTTGTTGTTTGTGATACACAAAAATAAAGAGCATCTTTATGTTGGAGGCTGTCATGTACAAAACGCTTTGTTTTTTGTCTTCCTCATATTATGTCTTTTCATTACTCTATAATTTTTGTAGCACATGCAAACTATAGCTAGGAGATTTTACCATTGTCTGCACATTTATTGGGTAAAGTTTATACAGAGCCTTTCTTTCAAATTCTGCAAATTATGGCGTTTTCAAGCTCTCAATAATACTTGATGAAAATAAAAACAGATATAAAAGGTGCTAAGTTTGCATCGGGGATAATGAATATTAATTTTGTTTTTTTACCCATACACCGATGTGTGTTAGCACTGTATACTAAGTACTTCCCTAGTACACCGGTGTAACATGCCTGTGATATTTTTTCACAGGACTTTGGCAAAGTACCGAGTATACAGTGCTATTAACACATCGGTGTATGGGTAAAACAGAATCATGAGACATCCAGGATTGTACATACTGTATATCCATATCAAAGTGAACCAGATATTCAACTTTTTAAATAGGGAGCGGAGCCAACTATTGGGGGCAGGACAGAGGACACTTCACTAGTACTTTATAAGAAGAATGTGTTTATGTGAGCGAAATGAGTAGATAGAACTGCCTCCTTCAAGGACACGTGTATATTCATAATATGGGGTATGCTTCCGCAAAGGATAAATCGAATGTATTAATATTATTGCATAATATAAGATTAAATAATTTCGATAGCAAGTAACAAAACGATAAAGATAAAATAAAAATATGCGCGCCCGATGTGGGGCTCGAACCCACGACCCTGGGATTAAGAGTCCCATGCTCTACCGACTGAGCTAACCGGGCATTGTTGCGGTGAGGGCGGAGCACATTAAATTTATTTAATTGGCCGTTGCTGCACGATAAAATTTACACTTACTATTTGTTCTCATTTCTGTATGATCACTCAGCCATTTCCGAAATATTTGCCTCATCATGATACGTTAGTTTCAATATAAGTTGTTCATTTTGCAAATTTCATAATCATACTTTCCCGGCCAAACACACCCCTACTATAATTTGGAATTGCTTCTGGTTTCACGGGTACACGCGGATTAATGCTTTGATCGACTACAACTGGCAACCAGCGAAAAAGAAGAATCGACCATGAATAAAGGGGGGGCTTCTAAACCAACACACGCATCAGATTACACACGGCGCGCTGTTTATATTTTGACGTGCTTTTTCTTCAACGTTCAACAAAAACGAGTCGGCACAAATTAAATCTTCATCACGATTCGTAGTCCGCGTGTACTGTGTGTGTGATGCGTGTAGTTTTTAGCCGGCAGTCGCCGAGTAATTTGGGTCACTTGATTGTTCAGTCGTCGGATCATAGAGTAAGGACAGAAGAAGTCTCAACCAGTGTTCAGTATAGACAGTATTATCTTCAATATTTCAAGTAACATTTTAAGATAAATCGTTCTTGTTGACACGAACTGCGCAAGTTTAGCTGGCCAAAAGCCAAAAGGTAAGTGAACAAAATAAAAATCCAGTCCAACAAGTTCATAACTCTTATTCTAATTCTACCTCCATGATTTCACCATCCATTGTTCTACTGAATCATGCTCCTGACTGAATGTACTACTTTATGATCAAAGACAAAATAAACTCCATAAATCCCTCAAGACCCATTTGTGTAAGTGGTGAGCATGGTGAGTGTGGCCATGGAGCAATGTGGCCAATGATTTGTTGATACCCTACAACAACAACAAAAACTGAAACATTCAAAATCTAAATCTCCCAAGTTTTGAATAACTTTAATTGTTATAGTTTATTTGAAAGTGGTTTGCCATTTGAAGCATCACATTCTAACCATAAAACTGTAACTGTAAGCATGGTAAGCGGCTGGTAATGTGGTATTGATTTGCTTTATTTTTTATATTAAACAAAACTTTTAAGTAATATCACCAATTGGTCAAAAAAGTAGACTCGAGTCAAAGTCAAGTGTGTGGATATTCTATTAAAATGTTTCTACCTCCCTGCTCCTTTGTTGTGTTTTGGAATTGTCTGTCTTTGACCTCTAGACTGGGACTGGTCCACGTGGACCAGTCCAGCTTGAATGATCACGACTGGACTATGTTTGTATGTTTGGTAAGGTGAAGCAATCTGTAACCTGGTCATTTTCTACTCCTAGAACTATGACTCATGAGCATGAGGTTCGATCCGCTATTGCTCGGGGAGACGATAGCCAAACGAACCTCATAGTTCTAGGAGTAGAACGAACCTAGTCCGATACTAGTTTTAGGAGAAGTCATTTTCTAACTGTTTTCTAACCTTTCTATAACTGTTTATCAATTATTCATTTCATGATTTTCAGTTTCACTTTTACTAATTTCACATACGTACCTTTATTTTCAGCTTAGACTCTGCTGACCTAATTTGTCTATCTTGTGTTAACATTAAACAACTTACTAATCTAACCTATTTTCGTCACTTTAATCATTTACAGACTCTACTATTATTGCTCCATGTTCATAGAAAATTGGTGGTTGTTCTTGTTCTGTTGATTATTCATACTAATATGTAATCACTTTCTATGACATTGGGATAACTATTCAGCCCCCGATTTCACGAAACTCATCGCAAGTAGCGACGCATCGTAGGGTTTGTGATGCGTCGCAGACCTAAGACACGTCGCGGCTGCGACGAGTTCCACCATCCATTTCACCAAACATGCCAAACACGTCGTAAGCGCGCGCTAATACAAACTATTTTCACTCTTAATAAAAACAACCCTTTGGACGAGGATGAACTGCTAAAGTTCTGCGGCTGTTTTATGTTGTGTACAACTTGGTCATGAAAAAGTCGTGTATTATAGTTCATTCAAGATGGCAGACACTGCACTCAACCGTTTCGGAATAGTGTTTAGGTATTTTGTTTGTTTTTTGGTTTATAATTATTTATTTGTTTAGTTGTTTTAGTTTGTGTGTGTTCGTTTGTTATGCGTGTGTTTGTTTTCTTTTCTTTTTTACCCGTCCTTTTTTTTTGGGGGGGGGGGAGGGTAAATTTCCATTTGTTGTCTAGTGTCTTCCCGATTGGTTCACGGAAGTTACATGTGGTAATTGTTATGTCCTTTCATGCATTTTGTGCGTAAACAAATGAAACATCGCATTCTTACGATGACCCTATGGGTAGTCGTCACTTACGACGTGTTCTTCCTCGTTGTCAAGGAACTTGCGACGTATCCAACGCATCGTAACTTAGATGAAAATGATTTCATACGCATCGCAACTTACGACGTGTAACCGGTCGCAACTTGCACTTGCGACGCGTCGCAGGGCTTCGTGAAATCGGGGGCAGGTGTAATACCGTCGCCATCATACAAAATTTCTGCATAGTTCGCAATATTGGGAATTGGCAATTTATTTTTTAAGTAAACTTTTTGGGGGGCAATGCTTATTTTGCTGGCACTAAACAGGCACGAGGACTGGGTTTTGAAACTTTTACTATGGCCCTTTTCGAAACCACGGCTTCTGCTTTGGATTCAGCTTAGCCTAGCTTGGCCCCGTGCTTACGCGCTCAGGGTTTCAGACAAGAGGACGGATCCTGAAGCCGAATCCAAAGCTGAAGCCGTTGTTTCGAAAAGGGCCTGTGACAAAATGTTGTTTAGCCTGGTTCCATGTCAACATTGTCATGACTTTGTATTAATGCGATGGGAATCAGACCAAACAATTGAATTTATGACTTTATTTATGTTATTTCCCATATTAAAACATCCACTCCATTTAAACCCATTTTTCTTTATTCAAACAAAAACTTTTTCAAAAGCAAAAGGTAAGTATGCATGTATTACATGAACATTGAAAATGGTCATTGATAATTTCTAATTATGGGAGATAAAACAACAAATGGCCTGTCAGATTTTTTGCCGATTTGACACAAAATATTTTGATTTAAAATTCAATGGGTATTTTGAAGGGGGTCGAGAAAGTTACAAGCTTTCATTTGAGCCATTGCTCGAAAAAGTCGGCCAATTATTAGTACATGTAGCAATGAAATAAAGTGCTCAAAATTAGTTTTTGTCCAAATCTCGACAATATTTCTTATGTGTTTTATAAGAAACGTTTTTAATTTTTGTCATGGTTCCTGACCATTAAAAGTTAAACTTTTTTTCGTTAGAGCGGGTGATACTCTTTGAAATACGTACCATTCACTAAAAAAAAATTATTTGTTAATGTTTGGGGACAAAAATCTGACCTAGTATCTTTAACATTTTAAGTCAAATCATTCTAACTACTCCGTACAGTGACATTTCAAACATGTACATAGAAAATAATGCAAGTTCACTAACTAAGTATTCTGGTGGTGGATATAGTAAAAAGTGGTTTTTGTTTTGAACATGGTGCAGATTTTTCAAGATATAAGGCCAAGTTAAAAAGAAACATGTTTAGCGTCCCTGCCCGCTTCCTTTTTACAGGCCGCCTCCTTTTTTATTTTGTTTTTAATGCACATTTTTCTTTTCTTTTTTCGTTTTAAATAGGGTTATTTTAAAATGATCTCAGCAAAAACAATCTGAATGTCTTGTCTGAATGCCTCGACTAAATTGTTTGATTTATGTTTTGTGTATTTCAGCAGTAGAAAAAACAATGGATATTTGACATTTTAACAAAGAATGGCGGCCATATTGAAATAAAAAATTAAAAGCCCCTCTTCCTCCTTTTTTTGAAAAACCTGGACGTGAAACATGTTTGTTTTTTACTCAGCCTAAGCTAGCTAGGGTATTCAACCATCTGGGCAGTAAAAAGTGTCTGGATGGGTATTGTACTTCAAAAGTTTATTTGCTATTGGACAAAAGTTCAAAAGTATTGAGGATGTGAAATGTCACATTGTTGACATTATAACTGTTATGCTGATTGCAGTGTTTACAAATGTGATCATTTGATTACAATGAATGGTGGTTATCATAATTGTAAACAATGATTACTTTAAAGGCAGTGGACACTATTGGTAATTGTCAAAGACTAGCCTTCACAGTTGGTGTATCTCAACATATGCATAAAATAACTAACCTGTGAAAATTTGAGCTCAATTGGTCATCGAAGTTGCGAGCTAATAATGAAAGAAAAAACACCCTTCTCACACGAAGTTGTGTGCGTTTATATGGTTGATTTTGAGACCTCAAGTTCTAAATCTGAGGTCTCAAAATCAAATTCGTGGGAAATTACTTCTTTCTCGAAAACTATGGCACTTCAGAGGGAGCCGTTACTCACAATGTTTTATACTATCAACCTCTCCCCACTACTCGTCACCAAGAAAGGTTTTATGCTAATAATTATTTTGAGTGATTGCCAATAGTGTCCACTGCTTTTAAGTGTTTCAAAGTTTGTGTTCATAGTACATTGCAGTTTTATGACTAGAAGAAAACTCGGAATGTTTTGTTGATACCTAAAGTTGTATTTAATCAAGAGGGTTATCAGGGCCAAGTTTTGTGATGCACTCATTTTTTTAAAGGCAGTGGACACTATTGGTTTTTTCTTAAAATAATTAGTAGCATAAAACCTTACTTGATAACGAGTAATGGGGAGAGGTTGATGGTATAAAACATTGTGCGAAACGGCTCCCTCTGAAGTGCCATAGTTTTCGAGAAAGAAGGAATTTTCTTCTATTATTATCTCGCAATTTCGATGACCAATTGAGCTCAACTTTCACAGTTGTTATTTTATGCATATGTTGAGATACAGCAAGTGAGAAAACTGGTCTTTGACAATTACCAATAGTGTCCAGTGTCTTAGTACCAAAGTGTTTTTAAGGCAGTGAGTACAAAATAATGTATTTGAGATGTTTACACAATTTCTTAATTAGGTCGTCTAGTGCAACATCTTGCTGGGCTAATATGTACCTGTAGGGTTGATTGAAACAAGGTTTGTTGAAATGACAGAGTGAGTGGTCTGAACACAGTGAAGCCTGTTAACAGTGTTAGTGCCATCTTAGTTTTATTTTGGAAGGCAGTTATTTATATTTTCAAAAAATAGTTAATGGCCTGACGACTCGACCCTAGCAGAGTCTTTCTGCTAAAGCCTTTGAGAAAGACTCTCAAAGGTCCATTTGGTGGGAAAGTTGTTAGCAACAGCTAATTCTATTTTCTCATTTATATTTTCAAGCCCAATTATTTGTATTTTTGAGTGCAGTTATTTATTGTTTCAAGTGCAGTTATTTTTTTTCAATGCAGCTAATTATATTTTCCAGAGCCGTTTGTTTTGTTTTTAGGAGCTTTACGAAACCTAGTTTAGGTCGGAAGGCCTATTAGTGCAACACCGAATATAGGCATGGTAGTTCAATGACCCCGTTTCACAAAAGACATAGGACGTGCAGTCTTTTTTTTAGGTAACATTTTTGCTTCTGCATTTATGTATTTTTTGCGAGTGCATGCATATTTTCAGTGCAGCTATTAATACATCCAGTGCAGCTAGCTGTTTATAAATATTTTTGATGTATTTATTTATATTTTCAATGCATTTATTTCCAATAAACATTTACTTAAACAGCTGCACTGAAAATATAAAAAGCTGCACTCTGAAAATATATGCATGCACACGCCAAAATAAATAATTATGCAAAAGCAGAAATGTTACGAAAAAATAGACTGCGCGTCCTGCGGCCTTTGTGAAATGGGGTCATTGAACTACCAGGTCTGTATTCAATGTTGTACAAAAGCGCGCAATCCATACTTGGTTTAGTGTAATAGCCTTAAATTCCTAAAAACTGCTCTGGAAAATATAGTTAGCTGCGTTGGGAATACAAATTACTTCACTAAAAAATAGAAATAATTGCATTAAAAAAAAAAATTGCACTAATGGGCTTTTGCACATTGCAGCCTAGCAGATGGATTACAAAACTGCCTACATTGAAAAAAGAAAAAAAAGAAAAAAAGTACCAAATATAATTTTGAAAAGTAAACACTATGAACCAAATGAAAAAATGACAAACAAAAAAAGAAAGCATTGTGTTATGGGAGATTTTGGCAGCACTTTGAGGTACCTGCCTTAAATTATTTATTGCAGTTGAAAACATGCATCATCAACCCATTTCTAAAAACAATAACACAAATAAACTTACTTTTTTGCTAACCAGAAAAAAATAAGTTACACAAGCTTCAAACATATTACCATGTATTGTACATACATGAATGTACATGTACATGTATACTGTATGATATTACATTAAAATGTGCCAAAAACATATAATATTCAAATTGCCACCACACCATGAAGGAGTTGAGTGCCGAAGCTGAAAATTGGTGTATAAGTAGATATAATTTATATTTTTAACTGGTATCAATTTAAAAAAATGTTTCAATTGATCGCGGGGTCAAACGGGGTCAAGATGGGCGGGGTCTTTTTGACCATTTTCTGGCTGGAACCAACTTTGGGCCCATGCAATTTCTGAATGAATGCATTGGTGAGCTTATAATTGCTTATGGGTATAGACATGCACCCATAGATAATACCTAGGGAATATAGGATTTATTTGACCCCTCATGTGGGCACAGGGTGACCCAAATTATCACAAAAACATTTTCGGCTGATTAAAGTGCCTACTTTAGGTGACCATAACTAGAAAATTAAAGGAGATACATTTAAATTGAGTGCAGAGTCAAGAAATTTGGCAAGAAGTAAGATGGAATACCAAATTTGAGCTCTCTACCTGGTACAATAACTAAATTATGAGCTTTCAAAGTCGGAAATTATCACAAAAATCACTTTTCGCGTCTCGCGCGAGCACAAAATGGATGCCTCGACCAAATTTCAATTGGTTATATCTCGAAAACGACATGGAATATGACTTAGCTTTTTTGTATGTGTTCATTTGAGCCACATCCAATCATTCTGATGATGTTTCATCAAAATCTGAGGGGGTCACCTGGGAACTTTTCTGAAAACTGGTTGATTTGACACGGAATGACCCTGCTATTTAACAAACGGTATGGTTATATAAGAAAAGAGCGTATTTAATATTGATGTTGATGACTGGCTAATGGTTTTTGTCATTCAGTATGATTCCAACCTTCTTAACTTAATCAATTATTCTTGACTTTAGTTAGACAGTATCCGAACTGTTGGAAGCTAACAGTCTGCGGGAAGGGTAAGGAGGGTTCATTTTATTTGCAACCATATACGGTTGGATTCGTTGTAAAAGAAAATACATTTAAACTTACAAAATACATTACTGAAAGTTTAAAATCATTACTAACTCTTGCTAGCAACTGTTATTAAGAGTGTCGCTTCCGGCTTCACCCTTCCTCCATGGTCTTCCACACATAATCAAAATAGATTAGGTGTTATTTAATTCCTCCATAAGTTAATGTACCATGGTGTTGGATTTTATAATAACTGGATTAGAATGCCTTTGCCAAGTGATTCATAATGTAGAAGTGCAGTGAGCAAACAACATTTAAAATCAAACGATGGGTTTTTAATATTCCCTTAAACTGTTCAAGATTCGAGGCATTTCAGATGGATGCTTTGAAATGGTATGGTCAATCTTTTTGTAAACTTTGCCTAATTTTTATCACGACTTTGGAGCGTACAAATGTGTGTACAAAATATGACAAATTTCTGTGGGATACGCATTTATGGATCTCCTATCCTATTGCTGCCGTTTGAAGCATCATAAAATTCTCTGCAATAAATTATTTTCTGAAATCAATTTTTAAGGAAGAGGCAAAGACACACATTTCTCATCCACCTTTATTTTATTAACACGGAACTGGCAATAAGTAGCTTTAACTACATTGTAGTAAACTTGCAGGTACAACCATTTGTCAATTTCTTTTTGGACTTTGGAGGAGTGTTGGCTCTGGAAAGAGCCGTTGTGGTCTCCTTTCACAAAGAGTGAAGGCCGGTTTATATTCGGTCGTGCAATGGAAATCTTGATGTGCAATCCTAAAAAAAACTAGTTTTAATAGTCATCGCCTAGGCCTATAAACTGTTTTTTTTTTATGATTGCGCGTCAAGATTTCCTTCACGCGACCATTGCGCAACTGACTATAAACTGGCCTTAAGATTGATCTTCAGTAAAGATCCATTTCTAAGCAAAGTGTGGTGTGTCCCGATACAAATCACTATGGCGATAATGACAACTCATCTTTGGATGAGTTTTAGTGCTTTGTGAAACCGACCCCCTGAGCCTGTGTGATGTTATACAAATATTGAGTGGCTCAGAGTGGAATGGGAGGAATATTATCGCAAGGTAAAATTTTGACTGTTTCATTTCACGAGGCGAGGCAAGGCAACAATGCACAAATCGGATCACAACCTTTTGCACAGGTGCTCCTTTGTTTTTAGCAGCGGCGTGGCGGCGCTGTACTGCTCAAAAACATTGGGAACAAGGATGATCCTAAATGTTGAATGGGAAATGCTATTCCCCGCGGGCAAATAGGTCTTTTTGATCGCCGGTGCGGAAGGGAATAATACTAATAGTGAATGTCACATGAAGTAAGTTCCACCAATCAAATGACAACCTGTATGTCAGTTATATACATGTAATACTGAATGTAACGGGCAGACCAAAATGTCTGTTTGTCGTTTTGTAATTTACTGATTGATCAATGATGTGTGACTTTCTCTTGCAGCTGGGTGAAGCATGGCTGAAGCCCGTAGCGCTGTGAGGGAGCCCAGGGTTGATGTGCTGTATTTTGAGGAGGGTAAAGAGGATGAATGGAAGGTTGGCTTGGAGTCTCTGCGTAGGAGCTGCGTCAGACGCTTTTATCGCACAAGGTGAAACACATGTACCAGTTTACACTCTTTACTACATGTAGGCCTGGGGTTGATTTCAAAAAGAGTTGGGACTAGTCCTAACTTAGGAGATATTAAAAACAAATGGCTAGTCTTAAGTTAGGACGAGTAACTCATCTTTACTAAGACTAGTCTTATCTCTTTGTGAAATTCACCCCTGGGCAACTAGTGAAGTTTAATACTTGCTAGTCACGATTAATTTGACACTAGTCGCGACTATTTTCTAATTCCCAAGATACATTGCATCATATTGTTTGTTGCAGGGGCAATAGTGAAATTTCACTCTGAAACGATTGTGTCCATTATGTGTGATTGTGTTTCTTATAAGTCAATTATGTTGCCGTGAATAGCCGTGAATAGCCGTGAGCGACACAATAGGTTCACCAAGCAGGTAGGCGCAACTATTTTTGTAGCAGTTGTGGTGGCATGATCAACTGAGTAGTTGAAAAACGGTAGTCCCGACTTGACAAAGCAATCAGTAGTTGCAACTTTGGGAGGAATATTATCGCATGGTAAAATTTGGACTGTTCCATTTCATGAGGCGAAGCCGAGTGAAATGGAACAGTCCAAATTTTACCGAGCGATGATATTCCTTCAATTACACGAATTAAAGCCACTTAATATTTGTTTTATATAACTGACTAGAAATCCTTGTCATTTTGATGTATTTTAAAAGTATAACATTATGAAAAATCACACAAATTACTGGTTCTCATATAGCGCCGCGTAGCGGCAACAATGCACACATTTAATAGCAATCGGATCACAACCTTTTGCACAGGTGCTCCTTTGTTTTAGCAGCGGCGCGGCGGCGCTGTACTGCTCAAAAACATTGGGAACAAGGATGACCCTAACTGTTGAATGGGAAATGCTATTCCCCATGGGCGAATAGGTCTTTTTGATCGCCGGTGCGGATGGGAGTAATAGTGAATGTCACGTGAAGTAAGTTCCACCAATCAAATGACAAAGATCTGTATGTCAGTTATATAATATAAAACATTGTGAGAAACAGCTCCCTCTGAAGTGGCGTAGTTTTTGAGAAAGAAGTAATTTTCCACAAATTTGATTTCAAGTTTAGAACTTGAGGTCTCGAAATCAACCATCTAAACACACACAACTTCGTGTGACAAGGGTGTTTTTTCTTTCATTATTATCTCACAACTTCGACGACCAACTGAGCTCAAACTTTCACAGGTTTGTTATTTCATGCATATGTTGAGATACACCAAGTGAGAAGACTGTTCTGTGACAATTACCAATAGTGTCCACTGTCTTTAAGGATTTAAAGAACTGGGGGCATTCTGGACCCAAATGTTTAGATGGTTTGCCAAAGCACTCTGAATTGTAAAGGTCTTCGGATTGTTTTCTACTTGGTGTTTATCATGATTTAAAAAGTCTGAAATGCCATCAGTAAGAGCATTCTTCAGCGTATGGTTTCCTTTGATGATTTTATTGAACTACATTTCACCATAATTTTGCAACACTCCCTTTAAAGGCACTGGACATTATTAGTAAGTGTCAAACACCAGTCTTCTCACTAGGTGCATCTCAACATGCATAAAATAACAAACCTGTGAAAATTTGAGCTCAATTGGTTGTCGAGTTTGCGAGATAATAATGAAAGAAAAAAACACCATTGTCACACGAAGTTGTATGCTTTCAGATGCTTGATTTTAATTTGAGACTTCAAAATCTAATTCTGAGGTCTTGAAATCAAATTCGTGGAAAATTACTTCTTTCTCAAAAACTACGTCACTTCAGAGGGAGCCGTTTCTCACAATGTTTAATACTACCAACCTCTTCATTACTTGTTACCAAGGAAGGTTTTATGCTAACACTTATTTTGAGTAATTACCAAAAGTGTCCGCTGCCTTTAAAAGCTACATGTAGAGTATGTCCATCAAATCTTTTATAGTAACTAAAGAAAATAGTTGTGGGTTTAGAAATTATTCAATGCAGCCTTGGCCCATGATTCTATCACAGTGTATTGCACTGTGGAGGTCAAATATGACTGTGAACTTTGACTTTGAGCTTGAGGTCGGTTCATATTCCTGCTGGGGAGGAAGGAAGAAAACATGAGTCAGTGGTTACAGTATTTGGTTTCTTAGGGTCATATTAAAGGTATGTATGAATGTAGGTCATACAAGACAAACAAAATATCAGTGTTAAATTATAGTCTGGAAGCTGACTGATTATGCAGTTCATAGTTGAACCATTTTTGTCTGTGAACTTCTGCCCTTTGAAATGATAATAATAATAATATTGAAGTCTACATGTGTATATATACACACTTTCAGAAAGATAGGTAATTGGTAATTTCAGGGATGAATTATAAAACCCAATTATTTAACACCTTATGAGGGTTTACACAGCTAGGAACACCGGGGCGAGCCGCAGTCATTTGCCTATTTTTAGAAAACTGTATCTGAAAACCCATTTAAAAATACAATCAGCTGATTTCGGGTGTTGCGACCTGAATCAATGGGTCTGCATGCTGAAAATGGTGCATGATTTTTCATTACTTTCTCCTGACTCACACAGCAGATTCAGCGCATTCAATGGTTTGTTATTTCATTGAACAAAAGTACATTGTGATTTTGATTGTTATTTAATTAAGAACCATGAGTTTGCATGCTGAAAGTAAGTGCATGGTATTTCACTACTTTCTCCTGACTCACACAGGAGATTCAGAGCAATTTTTCAATTGTTTGTTATTTCAATGAACACACAAAACACGAGCACTGCCTGTGGCCATTTTGTCAGCTGTATACCAATCCTGTATGAATACCTTTAAAGCCACCGTACACGTTTGGTAATTGTCAAAGGTCAGTCTTCTCACTTAGTGTATCCCATCATAACCATAAAATAACAAGCCTGTGAAAATTTAGGCTCAATTGGTCATCGAAGTTGCGAGAAAATGATGAAAGAAAAAACACCCTTGTTGGACGAATTTGTGTGCTTTCAGATAGGAATAAAAGACTTCTAGCTAGAAGTCTTTTATTATTTAAGTGAGAAATTACCTCTTTCTCAAAAAATACTTTACTTCTGAGGGAGTCGTTTCCTACAGTGTTTTATACTATCAACAGCTCTCCAATGCTCATTAACAAGTCAGTTTGTAGGTTAATATTTGTTTTGAGTTGTTACCAAACGTGTACCTTCCCTTTAAAGGAACACGTTGCCTTGGATCGGTCGAGTTGGTCATTGAAAAGCATTTGAAACCGTTTTTTTTTTTTTAAATGCATAAAATGGTTGGAAAGATGTTGTAAAAGTAGAATACAATGATCCACACAAACATGCCTCGAAATTGCACGGTTTTCCTTTTGCCTCGTCGAATAACACGGTCGGCCATTTATGGGAGTCAAATTTTTGACTCCCATAAACGGCCGACCGTGTTAGTTCGCACAGTAAAAGGCAAAACCACGCAATTTCGAAGCAAACTTGTGTAGATCATTGTAATATACTTTTAAAACATCTTTCCAACCATATGCATTTTATAACAAACGGTTACAAGCGCTTTTTATAGACCAACTCGTCCGATCCAAGGCAACGTGTTCCTTTAAGTGTTCTAGAAAGAACAAATTGGGTCAGCTTGCTTGGGAATCTAGTCACATGAACGCATCAGTCATGCAGTTCAGTGTTGTGGTTTTCATGAAATATTTCAATAGGCCTATTTGGCTGGAATTTTCATTTACTATAATGTGGGACAAGGCTACTTTTTTTTAGACAAGGCTCACCTTTACAATAATTTTTTATTTTTTTTTTTTTTATATTTAGGAACAAGGGCCAAGGTAAGAAGAACGTACCCATAGTCAAGGAAGCAACACCCTTGTGTTTAGGAAATTTCAATGCGTTTCAAGTAATATTAAACCTTAACTCCCTTGAGTGATGTTCTATGATCATTCCTCACTCTAAATAAATTTGATCACCCACACTGTACGAGTCTAGTTGTGGTGGTACATACGTACAATGTATGTGTGCCTGCTCTCATGGTTTAAAAATGCATAAATCAGTTTACTTCATGTAGTGCCGCCCTCAGTCAAGCCTACACAGAATCAAACACTACATACAGGCCTCGAAATAACCTACAGCATCCACAGCAAATCCTGTGGTGTCCTTTGCTTAGCTGTGGTGCCCTGTGCTTTTGCTTTGGTGCCCTCTGCAGTGTTCCCATACAATTCTCATAGAAGTGCCCCTTACTAGAGGAAAATTGCTGTTCCCCTTCAAGAGTGAAGTTCAAGGCCTGATGATATGCAATTGAATTTTTGATCTGTTGGGGATGGTTTGGGTTCACCAACCCTCACAGTCACTACAGCAAGAAAATGTGACACGTGTACTAAGATTTAACGTACTAAGATTTAACCTAGGGTAATGTCAAAAACATGCTGCGCTGATATTCTTTCAGTATGTATGACTGAGCTACAGTTTGTGACACGTCACAGGTCATATAGAGTTTAGCCAAAGGGGTGTCTGGGCCCAATTTCATAGAGGCTCTGCTTAAGCACAAAATTTTGCTTATTAAGCAAAAAAAAATCCTTGCTAGTAAAATCAGATTACAGGCCAAGACTCCACTCAATTGTAATGCTATTGTAAACAACAGCCAAATGCCAGTCACAAACAATGTATATGGCATGAAATTTTTGACAGTAACATGTGTAAATTAAGCGAGCTATTTTCATTCTTAAGCGATTGTTTTGCTTTAAGCAGCTCTATTAAATTGGCCCCAGGTTGTTTTAGTGGACAACCTTACATGTGTAAAATTTGGACACCCTGTTTTTTTTTCTCATGTAAATGTTTTGGACCAGTAAACAATTTGGACACCAAGTTTTTAAATTCCAATAATTTTTTGATGACCCTTTTACCAAATTCTGGCTGAAACCTTGTGACCTTTCTGTGAACATTGGTATCTCTTCAACCAGCTGTGTAGAAAACATGAAAATATTAGTCTATACATTTTTTAATATCATAATCTTCTTTTTGTGATACTTGAACTTTGAACTTTCTCATTGGGAGACAATTTAAAGCCATTGGACACTTTCGGTAAACAGTATTGTCCAAGGCCCACACTTCGTGTATCACAACTTATATATAAAATAACAAACCTGTGAAAATTTAGGCTCAACCGGTCATCGGAGTCGGGAGAAATTAACGGAAAAACCCGCCCTTGTTTCCGCACGTTTCGCAGTGTCAGGACCGTAATTCTCGATATCGAGAATTGATATTGTTTTAATGTTTTCTCAAAAAGTAAAGCATTTCATGGAATAATATTTCAAGAGAAGTCTTTCACCATTACCTTCTGTAAACCCTGTAAGTTATTTGTAAATCTGTGAACTTTAATTTTGTTTCTGTTCCGAAAGTGTCCAATGGCATGAAAAAACTCAATTACTTTTACAAAGATCTTTTCAGAATTTTTTTCTGTTCAGAGTTCAGAAAGTTTGTTAAAGGTTTTCGGGCTGCATCCAAACACCTTGCTTTCTGATTCTCCAGAACTCTTTGCTAAACACTTGTTTGAAATTTGTCCCTGGTCTAATGTGGAACGACATGTGAGTGACAATATTACGTAGGTTGTCCAAGTTTGCTGAAACATTTCAACACTAGGGTGGCCAAATTATTCTCTTCCAATAGTTTAGAAGTTCAATACACTTTGTGATAGGCGGCAGCTGTCCAACCAAAAGCAGGTGTTCAAATACCCACTAGGTTGGAAAAGTGTTTTCTTTCCTCACCTTTTCACCTCTAGGACTGTGGTTCAAATCCCACCAGGGGCTGTACTGTACACGTATGTGGATTGGGTTTGATCAGTCCCTACCAGGGCCCAATTTCATGGCTCTGCTTACCGTAAGCAGAGAACCGGCGCTTACGGAAGCAGGGAATTCTGTGCTTACAGCAAGCGTATTTCACGATTTAGGGTGTTTATTTTTACTTCTGCGCGTGCGTGTTCCACGTTACTAGGCATTCTACGCTTACAAGCCTAGCGCAGAAATTTGGCGCTTGCACGTAAGCGGGGAATTGTGATCGTAAGCGCAGAATTTGGCGGTAAGCAGAGCCATGAAATTGCGCCCTGATTGCTTGGGTTTCCCATAGAATATTGTTCTAAGGTTTCCTTCCCCTTATTTAAAATTGAAACCTCCTTCCTTATCTTCTCTCCATGGGGTTTTAGTTAGTAAGTTTGCAAGAACAAGTAAAACTTACTGTTCAAAGAACCACAGAACAAAAAAAAATAACAATAAATTATTATATTAATACATAGGCCCCCTAGTAAAAATTTAAAAAACTAGTTTAATGGCGTGATGTTTCAAGCCTAGCAGAGTCTTTCTCGAAACTCTGCTGGGGTTGAAACGTCAGGCCATTAACTATTAATTTTTAATTAAATCAGTATTGTGTAAATTATGCAATTAATTTAAAGGCAGTGGACACTATTGTTACTCAAAATAATTATTAGCATAAAACCTTACTTGGTAACGAGTAACGGGGAGCTGTTGGTAGTATAAAACAATGTGAGAAATGGCTCCCTCTGAAGTAGAGTAGTTTTTGAGAAAGAAGTAATTTTCCACAAATTTGATTTTGAGACCTCAAGTTTAGAATTTGAGGTCCCGAAATCAAGCATCTGAAAGCACACAACTTCGTATGACAAGGGTGTTTTTTCTTTCATAAGTTATCTCGCAACTCCGACGACCAATCAAGCTCAAATTTTCACAGGTTTGTTATTTTATGCATTATGTTGAGATACAGCAAGTGAGAAGACTGGTATTTGACATTTACCAATAGTGTCCATTGGCTTTAATTGCACAATGCTGTCCTATTTTGAGTAAGCAGTTTGCAATAATAGCTCATTCTATTTTCACATAAATAAATATGTAACTGATAAGGCAATGAATAGGCATATTATATTAATAGAACTGTAGTTTTTATTTCATTTGTTATATATATTATAGAATAATTATTTTTATTTTTTTGATCCACAGAAATCTAATCTGGAATGGACTTTGGCCAACGTCCTCCTGGAACCTTTTAGTTTCGGTGGCGTTTGTTTCGTTCTTAATGGTCCTGGACTTTGACTTCTGCAGTTCACTCAACAATAAGTTCTGGACACTTGGAGAGTATGTGTACATTTCCAGAGGTTGGTCTCATTTCATTTCAATTACATCAATGTGGCTGGACTATATATCGCCCAAGTACGAAAAAAAATTAACAAAGATTAAAGAAAACAGTAACTGAGAGATGTAGAAACGTTTAATTATTAAAAGGTAAATGCAGAAATGTTTGGGTTATTTTATTTGAATTTGATTTTATTTGGAAATAAGAAACAGTACTCAAAATGATGAAAATGCGATTTTCGTATTCAATCTTATTGGTTGAAATACTTATCATAAAGGTTTTTACACCACATGCTGATTTTTCCTGCCCGACTTGTTGCATCAATTTCTAACTTCTGATTTACTTTTGGCACAAAACGTTGAAACGCATGTTGGAAAAGGGCATGAGGACACAATCTATTGAGCTCATTGTTTACCCTCATATTGTTACAAATTTTATATTTTGGGGTTGAACAAAGACAAATTTAGTGGAGTGTGACTAAAACCTGCGACGTCCGTGTTAACGTTCCCGAACTCTACCAACTGACCTAGTCCTAATGTACGTGGGTCCCCAAATTAGTCAATATCTTTGTTCAGGGGTGCCAGTCAGAAGCCATACAACCTTTAACTCAGGCAAAGGCCAGGGATCACACCGAAGTTTACAATAATAATAATAACAAATTCTTATATAGCGCATTTCACAATAAACCGTATCAATGCGCTTTACATTAGTCCCCTGGTCATTGGGCCAATAAACATCCTGTTAATCTTTCTCAGCTCCCATTAGGGAGTATACAGCCCCGAGCTGCCGTGGCGCTCCGAAAGCTTTTCATTCACAATATCGACCTCTACCCTCGCAGTAATGGAAGTTTACAATACAACCTGGGAAGCGGCAGCCAGGGGGGGCAGCCAGGGGATATTGTTTAAAATATCAAGTAATAAACATAAGGGAAACTGACTGGGTGAATTTTTAAATAAAATAATAATTGACCAGGGCTCTATTTCATAAAGCCTGTAAGCACAAAAGTTTGCTTAGCATGAAATTTTTGCCTTGATAAAAACAGGATTACCAAGCAAATTTCCGGGTGATTTTCAGGATGAGCAAAGAACAGCTGAATACTGCATGTAGTAACGAGCAAAATGCAACAAGTGGAAATTTGGTTGGTAATCCTTTTTAAATCAAGGAAGAAATTTCATGCTCAGCAAATTGTTGTGCTTACAGGCTGTATGAAATTGGCCCTAGACAGGACTTGAGCCTACGTCCTATGAATTAATGTGTAGGCGTTCTACCAACAAAGGGATCTAGCCCTATGGTTGACGGTGTCACTGATTTGTCATAATTTCTCTCTCTGTTTTTTGTAATAAGCCATAAGCATAGGAAACAAAGCCCACAGGCCACTGTTATTATATGAATTTTTTTCCTGCCATGTGTTGCTGGCTCTATTGTATATTCCCTTGTCATTTTGATTATTTTCTTGCTCGGTATTGTATTATGACATGTGTGAATGCCGAATAAATAATAATAATAACACCAATAATTTCAGGACCGCCGTACTACTACTTAAAGGTGTTGGTAGTATCCTTACTTGTAGGTGTCTGTTTCTTCATCTCGTTGCTTCATGTGAGACGCTACCTACTGCGTATCCTACTGGCATACAAGGGATGGTTACGTAAGTACTCTCTTCTCTTTTCCATTCTCGCCCAAGATTAAATTAAAAGGCACTGGACACATTTAGTAATGGTCAAAGACCAGTATTCTCACTTTGTATATTCTAACATGTGCAAAAAATAACATATTCAGTGAAAATTTGGAGTCAATATTGGTCATCGAAGTTGCAAGAGAATACTGAAAGAAAAGACACCCTTGTTGCACAAATTCGTATGCTTTCTGGTGCCTATTAAAAGGCTTCAGGCCTTAAGTCTGTTAAAATTTGAGTGAGAAATTACCTCTTTCTCAAAAACTATGTTACCTTAGAGGGAGCCGTTTCTTACAATGTTTTATACTATCAACAGCTCTTTGTTGCTCGTTAACAAGTTAGGTTTTATGCTAACAATTATTTAGAGTAATTACCAATAGTGTCCAGTTCCTTTAAAGGATTCGGGTTCTTTTTCAAAATGGCCACATATTTACATTAAACAAACAGGGTTTGAAGATAATGATAGTGGAAAGCTTCCCTTCAAATATTACTGGCTGAGGTTGTGTAGTTTTTGAGAAAAGAGTAAATTAAGTCAACAAATAATTTTTGTCTTAGGAAGACGAATAATTAGTTTAGCATGTAAAATCCCATTCACCAGTTATGATATTATACCAAAACCATAGCATAACTGGTTAATACATTTTGACATGCTAAAACTGAAACGAAAATTATTTGTTTTACTCATTTCTCAAAAACTACAGCACCTCAGTAAATAAAACTTCAAGGGAAGCTTTCTACTATCATAATTTTCAAACTGTGTTAGTTGAATGTAAATCTGTGGACATTGTGTTTTGTGTTAGGAAAAGGTACGTAAACCCATTAATGCAAACACCTCTATCCTCCTCAGATGAAACACCCAAGAATCAATCTTGGAGTACCCTTGGGTGGGCAGTCTTAGTACGTATCATTAGCGGTCAGTCTTTCAGTGCTCTGATACCAGCCCTTTGCCCAAGCACCTACAGCTACCAGCTCAGCTTGCCGCGTATGCCTGTGCCGTCCCTGGACGATACCATCTCACAGTTCCTGGCCTCCATGGAGCCGCTGTTGGATACAGAGGAGTACAATCAGCTACAAAAACAAGCTAAGGTAGAATTGTTAACTGAAAGAGAGTATGTAACCTGTACAATCCGAAACATGTACTCAAGATCCAAATACAGTCGACTCCCGTTGGTCCGCCGCACTGGCCTGCTTTTCTCGTATTGTCCGAACCTCGTCTTAAACGTAGCGACCATTTACACAGATATGCACATGTGTACATGGACAGGTGAAAACATGTATACACACGTCGGTGCATGCACTACACATTTTGTTATCATGGGACCGCAAAAATACCTTGTATTATCCATGTTCTCGTTACGACCGTGCTTGTATCTTTCGTTTTTTTAAGACATAGAAACACACATGGGACAGTCCGGGACCGGTGAAATACCTTGTATTAGTCTCGTAGTATTAACGAGAGACGACTGCATGTACATTAATCTCATTGAATACCTGTTGTAGAATTTCAAGAGAACTGTTGGACCCAAGCTACAGAGGCTGTTACATTTGAAGGCATGGTGGGCATCCAACTACATCACTGACTGGTGGTGAGTACAATTAGGATATATGAACACTGGATGCATTTGAGTGCATTGTTGCTGAGTAGTAGCCTTAAGTGAAATCAGGACTAATTTTTAATGGAAAAGCCAGATTTCACTGAGTGACTATATTCTGCGACAATGCACACAAGAAATGCATTCAATTTTTGTTTTGTATAGCTCACACTTAAAGCCATCATACACTTTCCGAAGTTTCGGGACAGAAAAAAAAATAAAAGTGCACAGATTTACAAATAACTTACAGGGTTTACAGAAGGTAATAGTAAAAGACTTCTCTTGAAATATTCCATGAAATGCTTTACTTTTTGAGAAAACATTAAAACAATTATCAACTCTAGACATCGAGAATTGCGGATTTATACTAAACACATGTCATGACACAGCGAAACGTGGGGAAACAAGGGTGGGTTTTCCCGTTATTTTCTCCCGACTCCGATGACCGATTGAGCCTAAATTATCACAGGTTTGTTATTTTATAATATAAGTTGTGATACACAAGTGTGGGCCTTGGACAATATACTGTTTACCGAAAGTGTCCACTGGCTTTACATCCTTTTTCATTTAGAAATGTTCTTTTCATGTTTTCAAGAGCCATTCTTTCAGCTGTTCAATTTTTGCATGAGACCTAATCATGCCTCGAGCCATTGGGCTAGCTCGGTGGTCTAGTGGTAAGACATCTGCTCATAGCAATGCAGAGGTCATGGGTTTGAATCCCAACCGAGTGATTTGCATGTGGATTCTTTTCTAGAGTGTCATGGCCGAGTGGTTGAGAGCATCGAATTCAAGTTCTGGTGCTAAGTCACCAGAGTGTTGGTTCGAATCCCAGTCGTGACACTTGTGTCCTTGAGCAAGAAACTTTACTATAATTGCTTCTCTCCACCCAGGGGTATAAATGGGTACCTGCGAGGGTAGAGGTTGATATTGTGAATGAAAAAGCCTTTGGAGCGATATAAACGGTTGCCCAGGTTGTATACTCCCAAGGGAGCTGCGAAACATTAAAAGGGATGTTATTGGCCCTATGACCAGGGCACTAATGTAAAGCGCATTGATACGGTTATTGTGAAATGCGCTATATTATATATAAGAATTTGTTGGTATTATTATTATTATTATTATTATTCTAAAAGCACAGAATATACAGTGCTTAAAGGAACACGTTGACTTGGATCGGTCGAGTTGGTCTTTGAAAAGCGTTTGTAAGGTCCGCATATATAAATGGTTAGAAAGACGTTTTAAAAGTAGAATACAATGATCCACACACATTTGCCTCGAAATTGTGTGGTTTTTCTTACTTTGCGAACTAATACGGTCGGCCATTTATGGGAGTAAAAAATTTGACTCCCATAAATGGCCGACTGTGTTTGTCGACGAGGTAAAAAGGAAAACCACGCAATTTCGAGTGATACTTGTGTGGATCAATATATTCTACTTTTAAAAATATGTTTCTACTCATATGCATTTTATAACAAACGGTTACAAAGGCTTGTCAAAGACCAACTCGACCAATTCAAGGCAACGTGTTCCTTCAAACATCGGTGTATGGGTACCAAAAAAAAAACACATTCTGGTCAAGCATCATGTCTGACTCACAGAACTTTAACGTTTTGTTCTTGTAGGGAGAAGTACATCTACTTGATGAACAGAGCACCAATAGCTGTAAACTGCAACTACTACTGCCTTGGGAATGCTTTCTGGAAACCCACCCATATTCAAACAGCAAGGTGGGTATATTGCTACACTGTGTGGAGTATTCTTGTCCAGTCTTCTATGGGTGCAATCAGCATGGCCCTAACGTGTGTAAATGTTGCGGCACCCGCTGCCAAAACATAGGATTCGAACTGCCTCTAGCTGCCGGGCAACCTCGGTAGTCTAGTTGGTAAGACACTGCTCTAGAATTGCAAGGGTTGTGGGTTCAAATCCCACCCGAGTAACATGCCTGTGATATTTTTTCACAGGACTCGGGAAAGTACCGAGTATACAGTGCTAATCCACATCGGCGTCTGGGTAAAATCCAACATTAAAATTAATGTGTGTAAACGTCATATGAATTGGACAGAGTTCAAAGATTACAAAATAGTGCAGCTCGTTTAATATGTTCCACACCCTTGAGAGAACAAACATGTATTACCCCGTCACTTAGGGGACTTCATTGGCTACCAATTAGAGAACGAATCCATTTTAAGATTGCTGTTTTAAATGCTTTAACAAAACTACACCTCATTATATCACCACTTTACTGTCACATTACACTCCTCCACGATTTCTTCGGTCCACACTTGACATCACTCGCTTGAATGTTCCCCAAGCAAACAAAATTCTAGGTCAGAAGGCTTTCAGTGTGGCTGGGCCCATGATATGGAACATTCTCCCAACTGCCATTATGAAATCTAATACACTATCTGCTTTTCGTAAAGTCCTTAAGACTCGCCTTTTTCCAAGTTCATTTCTTTGTAGTGAGCTATGATCTTGATGGAATAGCACCTTATAAATTTTAATTGTTATGTTTTGTATGTAAACCAATTTGAACTGTTTTGGAGCGAAATCTTAGGTAGAGAAATTATTTGATGTCGGGCCTGGTACTTCACGGGGGCAACTAATGGGACCTGCCTCCATGCCCCCCTGGTCAATGCCTTCGTGTCCTTTAATGCTCCATGTCCTTAAAATACTCCACTAGAAATTAACAATTTCCTCATAGGGTGCCCTTTACCACAGAGAAAATGTCTTGGTGCTCTTCCACTTTAAAGACTCTGGACACGTTTGGTAATTGTCAAAGACCAGTGTTCTCACTTGGTGTATCCCATCACAAGTATAAAATTACAAGCCTGTGAAAAATTTGGGCTCAAGTGGTCATCGTAGGAGCGAGAATATGATAAAAGAAAAAACACCCTTGTTGGACGAATTTGTGTGCTTTCAGATAGGAATAAAAGACTTCTAGCTAGAAGTCTTTTAATATTTTTGTGAAAATTACGTCTTTCTCAAAAACTACGTTATTTGTCTGAGGGAGCCGTTTCTCACAATGTTTTATAGTATCAACAGCTCTCCAATGCTCGTTACCAAGTCAGTTTTTAAGTTAATATTTGTTTTGAGTAATTACCAAACGTGTACCTTCCCTTTAAACAACGAACCATACAGGCCTGTTATGTACATGTAGTACCTCCGATAACCTCACTAAACATGGACGGAATCAAAGGTCTTGTCAATTTTGTTTTAATTTTCTCAGCAACTAGGCACTGAATTTAGCTGAAACTTTCCCATGTGATTTATATTGTATCTTCCTTTAACTTGTTTGGCTTCAAACCAGCTCAACTTTGAAACAAATCTATGACCCTACCTTTATGGTTGATTACAGAGCTGCCTCACAGAGCTATGCCTTCATGTGCTTCAAGCGGATGATAGAAAGGGAGCAAGTACCCCCTCTTGTGATCAGAAACACCATTCCGATCTGTATGCACCAGTACGAGCGAATGTTCTCCACCGTCAGGTAATACTACTACTAATAATAGTAAAAGACATTTATATAGCGCATAATGCAGGAACCTCTATGCGCAACACATAACATTAAACAATGACTTGAAATATAAAAAGGAATAGCGACAACAAATTAAGTTTCAAACAAATGGGTCTTTTAAAGTCTCTTGAAAATCTGAAGAGAGTCGACTTGGCAAATAAGAAGCGGTACATGTAAGTCGTTCCATAACCAAGGTGCAACAAAGCGGAAGGCTCTATAACCATAGAATTTAGTTGAACACGAAGTTTGAGTCAGTAGTTATTGGCCAGCAGAACGAAGAGGATGAACAGGAATAAAATATAATTTCTTACTTAAAGACACTGGACACTATTGGTAATTGTCAAAGACCAGTCTTCTCACTTCATGTATCTCAGCGTATGCATAAAATAACCAACCTGTGAAAATTTGGGCTCAATTGGTCGTCAAAGTTGGGACTCTCATTAAACAGCTTTGTTTTTTGGTTATACTTTAAAAAACATTGTTTTTACTCTGTTTTTATGAAGTATGGAAATAAATATAAGTTTGAATTGAATTTGAATTGAATAATAATGAAAGATAAAAATACCGGTGTCACACGAAGTTGTGTGCTTTCAGATGCTTGATTTCAAGACTTCAAAATCTAATTCTAAGGTCTCAAAATTCGTGGAAAACTACTTCTTTCTCAATAACTACGCTACTTCAGAAGGAGCCGTTTCTCACAATGTTTTATACTATCAACAGCTCTCCATTGCTTGTTACCCAGTAAGTTTTCATGCTAACATTTATTTTAGTAATTACCAATGGTGTCCACTGCCTTTAATCAGGAAAGCAAAATTGCATTTTACTGACTCCTGTTACAGTCTTCCATTTTTGTAGTCCGTCAATTCACATGTCAAGAAACCATAGTACTTCCTCTTAACTACACACAGATATCTTGAGCTCCAAAATGCCGCATCCAAGATTAATCGTGGGTGAGGATGTTAGTGGATTTGCGTCAATATCATCAATGTTGCATATTTTGTAATTCACAGGGTGCCAGGCGCAGACTTTGATGAACTTGTTCACTATGACTCTTCTGTTTCTAAGGTGAGAAAACATATGAAAATGACATCAAGAATCATTAAGGCGTTCCATGGACTCGAGCTCTGGTGTTTCTGATCAGCAGAAGTTTGGATCCGAGTCCCAGTCTTGACACATGTGTTTTAAACTTTACAATTAACCATTGTTGCTTCGTCCTTCGGATGGTGCGAAAAGCCATAGTTCCTGTGTGTTGATAAATGGTCCTAGGTGTTTTGTACACCCAAGGAGGCAAATGTCACCCAAGGCAAAACCGAGGGTGCCATTTTCACCCCGAGGGTGTGCAAAACAGGACCAATATATCAAATATGTTTGGACATTGTTAAATCACACTTCTAGGGATTCAAACGAGCAGGGCATTCTGTGAAAGAAATAACATGGCGAGACAAGATTCTACACTGCTATGAACAAGGTGGCAAACAAGCATGTTAAGATTTTGTGACCTTGTGGATAGCAGTGCATTCAAGGGGGTCTATTGAATTGACTATTTCTCCTGATCCCTTCAGCACACCGTTGTGTTACGGCAAGGTCTGTACTACAAACTGGACATGTACGACACCATGGGTCAGCCTCTCTCACCTTTGACCCTAGAGCAACAGTATTCATGGATCATTGAAGATGCCGACAAGAAGATAGGTGGGTCAAACTGTTGCAATTGTTTGTAATCACCCGAACAGTCAAAAGTGTTTGAACACGTGATGCGATCAAGCTGAATGTATCGTTTGTCTGAAATGTAATTATGAAAGAAAACAAAACAGGTCAACAGGGGTGAAAGCTTCACAAATATTGTTTTGTAAACTGAAATGCCCAAATTAGATTAGATTAGATTAGATTTTTTTATTCGTCATGCCCAGCATGAAAATCACTTTCTCGAATTTGCACATTAAAATGCAGTAATTAAAAATAGCACAAAACACATGAACCGTAGACATTAAACAGCAACAATATAATAAAAATATCACATTGCACAAATAAATAGTTTAAAATACATCGGAATTAAAATGTACATAAAAAAAACAGAAACTAAACTAAGGATGACTTGGAAAGGAAAGGGGGGTGGAACAGGAGAGAAGGAAGGGTGTGGGAGGGGTGGGAAGACAATACATGGGAACGAGGAAGAGGCCGTAAAATAACTTCCTTCCTAATAAGAACATAACAAAGGGGCTGAACTGAGCATTGAAAAGTTCTGATGATGTATATTCAATAAAAAACTCAACTTTAAACTCCCGGGAAGCCTACAACCCCAAGCGGCTCAATTTAGCACTTAGGTGTTAATCGAAGATTGACTCAGCCCTTTAAAGTTTCACGGGTTAAGAGCAAAGATTATAGAGCGCCGAAGGCGCAAGATGCAGAACTGAAGCTATAACTATTGTTGGAACGTGAAATACGCACTGGCGCAATTTCAGCGAGTGAATGTTTTGTTTTCCATTGATAGGAATGGTCACTGTCTGCACTGATCTGCACTGATCTATTGTTGTATCCAAAGAGTTACTTGCCTTTGTTTAAGAGAAGCAGTTATGGTATAGGTGCATTACTCATGGACACAAGTGTCATGACCAGAACTCAACCCACACTCCGATGATTCATCTATTAGAACTCAAATCAGATGCAGTTGACACAACGTCAAAACGTTCAAACTGTTTTTTCTCTAATTTGTATTTATAGCTGAAGGGAAGATTTCTGGATCTCCAAGTGCCTTCACAACCCTAGAAAGGACAGACTGGGCGGAGAAGCGATCAAGGTACCTGTCGTCCGGGGTCAACCAAGAGACGTTGGAGGTCGTCGACAAAGCAGCCTTCCTGGTAGGTAGCCTTGGGGTACACAAGAGCTAGAGAGGAGCTTGGCAGGGCCTAGGGATTGGATTGAGGTTGGGAGTCATCTGAAAATGAAAATATATCTGTTTACTTTGTATAACCGTTAATTTTCCCTTCACAGCGCATAGGGACATCATGGTGGTATGGGTTATATAAAAAAACTGTTCATCTTTTCACAGTATGCAAACGAAATATAACATTTTCCTTTGTGCCGGTGACTCCTCGAGTTGGGTTATGTCCCATAGCCGTATTAGCCGTATATCTCAAGGGTTTTCTCAGGATACTCGCTGTTCTCAAAAGTGCCGCCTTCTGTAACAGGGCCAAATTTCATGGCCTCGCCTACCACCCAATTCTGCGCTTACGATCACGATTCCCCGCTTACGTGCAAGGGCTGAATTTTTGTGCTAGCCTTGTAAGCGTAGAAACGTGGAGTACGCACAAGCAGAAGCCAAAACTGTTTGCTAACCCGTGAAATATGCTTGCCGTAAGCATAGAATTTCCTGCTTCCATAAGCGCCTATTCCTTGCTTACCGTTAGCAGAGCCATGAAATTGGGCCCAGATCTATCTTCCTGTTTGTCCCTTTTGTCTAGATGTCTCCCCAGTGCTTTGGAAATGGTGCCAAGTGATCAAACCACCACGGGTACTACTTTTACTTTCACCTGCCAAATCTTACGAAGTTCCTTGGCCAGGTCTTGATACTTTTGGATCTTTTGGATCGCCTTCTGTAACAGATCTATCTTCCTGTTTGTCCCTTTTGTCTAGATGTTTCCCCAGTGCTTTGGAAATGGTGCCAAGTGATCAAACCACCACGGGTACTACTTTTACTTTCACCTGCCAAATCTCACACAGTCCCCAGGCCATCTTGATACCTTTGGATCTTTTCCATCTTCTTCAAAGCTAATTTTTTTTGTAATTATTTTTATTTAGGTGAATCTAGAGACCTGTGAGTTTGACAATCTGAGTGACAGGGCCAAGTTCTTGCTTCATGGGAACGGATCCAGTCACTGGTTTGACAAGAGTCTCTCCATGTTCGTCTTCACGGACGGCAAGTTTGGCTACAATATCGAGCATTCATGGGGAGATGCACCCGTCGTTGCCCACCTTCAAGAATATGCATGCACTGACGAGTGAGTATTTATGGCATCAAGGACATTTTTTAAAACATTGTGATTGCATTTAGGCTTATTGGAATCTTTCATCTTCTTCCACCAGGGTGGGGGAGCAATTTGTAGTTTTCCCATCCCCATCCCTTAAAGCCATTGGACCCTTTCGGGAAAACAGTATTGTCCAAGGCCCACACTTCGTGTTACACAACTTCTACATAAAATAACAAACCTGTGAAAATTTAGGCTCAATTGGTCATCGGAGTCGTGAGAAAATAACGGGAAAACCCACCCTTGTATCCGCACGTTTCGCCGTGTCATGACATGTGTTTAAAATACATCCGTAATTCTCGATATTTTCTGAAAAAGTAAAGCATTTCATGGAATAATATTTCAAGAGAAGTCTTTCACCACTACCTTCTATTTGTAATTCTGTGAACTTTAAAGAAAAATTCTGTACCGAAAGGGTCTAATGGCTTTAAGTAGATTACCAGCCACAGATAGTACACATGAGATGGTATTAAGGTTGGTAACCTTATGTAAGCATGATTTTGTTGTGCTTAGAGCTTCTTTTTTTTTTTGATTAGAGGGTCTATGTAACTTTTTTAGGACAAAAGACACAATGTCCACAGATTTATACTAAACTTACACAGTTTGAAGATAATGATAGTAGAAAGCTTCCCTGAAAATATTACGTGCTGAGGTGCTGTAGTTTTTGGGAAATGAGTAAAACAATGTCATGAAAACAATTTTCGTCAGTACCTCAGTAAGTAATATTTGATGGGAAGCTTTCCACTATCATTATCTTCAAACCCTGTAAGTTTAATGTAAATCTATGGACATTTTGAAAAAGTACCCAAATCCTTTAAGCAGCTCATGATTGTTAGCTAGTTTTATTTTGGACAGCTGTTGATTGGTCTTGGGCCAATTTCACAAAGAGCTTAAAAGATTGATCTTAAATGCAAACCACTCGTAGTTGCTTAGTAAAGTGTGATGTCACAACACAAATCACTATGGCAATACTGACAACTTGTCTTGTGATTAAATTTATTGCTGTGTGACATCGAGCCCAGGTTTTTTAATTTTGAGAAATTATTCTGAACTTTGTATTTTGTTTCTACCCAGGGTGATGGACAATCGCTACGGTCCAGACGGTCACTGTAAACCCATGGAGGGATTTGTCCAGGCGGCCATTAAGGCCCCGACACCGCTAGAATGGGAGGTCAGCGAAGAGATGACCGAAGATATCCAAGACGCCATTGAGTTTAACAGAAAGGTTCGTCTGATCAACTGTTTGTAAAGGAACATTACAGAATTGGTTTTTGCTAACAAAACAGTTGCTGGCAGTGTAAGCACTTTATGTAATCCACCATATACATAAACTGACAAACCTGTAGATTTTGAGATTGATCGGCCATCTGGGTCACGAGAGAATAGTGAAAAAACTATTACAAATAAATAAAAATGAATAAAACGCTCACTGAGCAAAAAACTCCAAACGCGAAGTTAGATTATGTATTTCTCATCAAATATGACATTTCAGACAGAAATATTTCAAGGGATGTTTTCAACTATCATTATCATTAGACCGTGTAAGTTTTATGTAAATCTGTGATCTTCACGATTTTTGTTTCTTACCAATTCTGTAACGTTCCTTTAAAGCCATTGGACCCTTTCGGTTCAGAAAAAAAAAAAAAAGTTCACAGATTTACAAATAACTTACAGGGTTTACAGAAGGCAATGGTGAAAGACTTCTCTTGAAATATTATTCCATGAAATGCTTTACTTTTTGAGAAAACAGCAAAACAATATAAATTCTCGTTAACGAGAATTACGGATTTATTTTAAACACATGTCATGACACGGCGAAACGCGCGGAAACAAGGGTGGGTTTTTCCGTTGTTTTCTCCCGACACCGATGACCGATTGAGCCTAAATTTTCACAGGTTTGTTATTTGATATAGAAGTTGTGGTACACAAAGTGTGGGCCTTGGACAATACTGTTTACCGAAAGGGTCCAATGGCTTTAACAAAAATCCTTTTTTTTTTTTTTTTTTTTTTTTTTTTTTTTTTTTTTTTTTTTTTTTATACACATGGAGCCACTGCAAACCTTGTCTGATAAATTCTCCCACTATGCAAAGTTTCAAATCCTACTGACTGCTAATTGCTTTGTATTGTTTACATGTTACAGAATAGCGAGGACTTGGATCTTGTAGTCATAAATCATGACGACTATGGCAAAGGGTTCGTCAAGAAATGCAAGGTAAGTCACTTGAAATTTGATTGAACTTGATTGATCCCCTTCTCTTTCTGATCAGTGACCTACGACTTTACATCCCATCGGTACAACGTAATAATAAGTATAAGAAGAAAAACTTATATAGCACAAGTCAGTACTGCAAGTACTCTCAATGCGCTTTACAAAACAAATGAACAAATTTATCCAAGTGAAAGCCACAAATAAACTAAACAGTATAAGATTACAAAAAAGACTGAGTGAACAGGTTGGTTTTGAGATGTGATTTAAAGAGGTCCAGGTTTATCTGCGAATGGAGGGTAGCAGTAAGAGAGTTCCAAAGGGTGGGTGCGCTGAAAGCAAAGGTTCTTTTACCATACGTTTTTGTTCTGTATGGGGGAACTTGTAGGAGAAGCTGTGAAGAGGATCTAAGTGACCTTGTCGGGGTGTATGGCGTTATCAGTTCGGAAATGTAATTAGGGGATAGACCATGGACAGCATTGAACGTGAGGAGCAGGACTTTGTACTGTATGCGAGCATTGACAGGAAGCCAGTGGAGTTTGTGTAGAATGGGGGTGATTTACGGCTTAGGGGTGATGTGGTTGTAGCAACAATGTTTTATTGTCTTGCTCAAGAACACAAGTGACAGGAACAGGAATCGAACCCACACTCTGCTGATCAGAGATTGTGGCCAGTGTTTTTATCCGCTTGGCCAGGACAGGCCATCATTAGTACAGTGTCTGTAAGCTTTGTAAGATTGGACCCCACAACCTTGTGATTGCTAGTCCTGCCGTCTAGTTAATCACGCACAAATTAATAATAATAATAACAATAAGACTTGTAATGCGCACGTATCCACCCTGCTGGGTGTTCAAGGCGAAGTAAACCCAAAAAACAAAACAAAGACAAAGAAAAACAGACACAACAAAATTAGTCCTTGAAAACCTGTGACATATTAAGATAAGTTTTGAGAAGAGATTTGAATTTTGTGGTACAAAGAAAAAGTCCTGTAGATTCCAGGTGTAGTTACAAATCCGGTTGTATAAAAGTAAGAACACAAAATGAGCAATATACTAAGAAATTAGCAAACAAATACAGAGCTGATTTGAGTGGCTGCTGTCAGGCGCTCAGTCAAATCATCATTTTTGAGCATCTTTCTAAGAATGTGAAACTGTTTCTGTGTTGTTGTTGTTGATTGTTTTTCCTCCAATGCCACCTCCTTCCCAGGTGAGCCCAGATGCCTACATCCAGCTAGCTCTGCAGTTGGCGTACTTCATGGACGAAGGGAAATTCGCGCTGACATACGAGGCATCTATGACACGTCTTTACCTGAATGGCCGAACTGAGACGGTCCGTCCCCTGACCCAAGACTCTTGTGAATTCGTCCGGTGAGTATGTTTATTATTTAGAAGATTGAGCGTGTAATACTGAGGGGCAACCACAGCATGGAAGTAGCTGTTCATTTTACGGTGTTTCTTACACATTTCTACAAATAAATAGCCGCCATCTTTAATTTAAGCCGCCATCTTGGATTTCTCGCTTGCGAACCAATATTTTTATGAGAATGTTGTTTTTGATGTATAGATCTCCCCTTTACCCCTGGGACTGCAGCAGTCTTCTATTTCTAGAGGACTTTTTGACCTTCGGCCCATGGCAATGAATCACAAATTCCATGTTTCTTGTCCCCCACCTGTAGTTTCCTTTGTTGACACAGCCTTTTTATACCAAACTCAAGCTCTAGCACTTCTGGTCGACAGAGTGTGGGTTCCTGGTCGTGACTTTTGTGTCCTTAAAGGCAGTGGACACTATTGGTAATTACTCAAAATAATTATTCGCATAAAACCTTTCTTGTTGAGAAGTAATGGGGAGAGGTTGGTGGTATAAAACATTGTGAGAAACGGCTCCCTCTGAAGTGCCATAGTTTTGGAGAAAGAAGTAATTTTCCACAAATTTGATTTTGAGACCTCAATGGTCTCGAAATCAACCATCTAAACGCACACAACTTTGTGTGACAAGGGTTTTTTCTTCTTTCATTATTATCTCGCAACTTTGATGACCGATTGAGCTCAAATTTTCACAGGTTTGTTATTTTATGCATATGTTGAGATACACCAACTGTGAAGGCTAGTCTTTGACAACTACCAATAGTGTCCAATGCCTTTAAAGGCAGTGGACACTATTTGTAATTACTCATAATATTTTTTAGCATAAAACCTTACTGGGTAACGAGTAATTGGGAGAGTTTGATCGTATAAGACATTGTGAGAAACGGCTCCCTCTGAAGTGGAGTTTTTCGAGACAAGTAATTTTCCCGAAATCAAGCAGCTGAAAGCACACAACTTCGTGTGACAAGGGTGTTTTTTCTTTCATAGTTATCTCGCATTGTCGATGACCAATTGAGCTAAAATTTTCACAGTTTTGTTATTTAATGCATATGCAGAGATACACCAAGAGAGAAGACTGGTCTTTTACAATTACCAATAGTGTCCACTGCCTTTAAGCAAGACTTTTGACCATTATTGCTTCGCCCTTCTGATGGGACATAAAGCCACAAGTATTGTGTTTGCCCTTGGTGTCTGGCAGTGCGACTGGTTCAATCTTCACTTTGAAGGCTGCGCTTCAAGGATGAAGAAGAAAGAAGAAAAAAGGCTTACATAATCACAATTATCAAATAATAAACCACAAGGGAAACTGACTAGGTACATTTTATAAATGATTTTGGGTTGAACAAAGAAAAACTGACTAGAGCGGGATTTGAACCAACGACCTCTGGATTAATGTGCTGGCGCTCTACCAACTGAGCTATCTAGCCCTATGTTGGCGGCCTCCCTATTTAGTCAATATCTTTGCTCGGGGGTGCCTGTCAGAAGCCATTCAACCGCAAACTGCCGTGTAGCCAGGGATCACAATTAAATACAGTACACATTATTTACAAATTGAGATTTTCAAGTGGTCGGTAGATAACAGTATTAAAGGCACTGGACACTTTTGGTAATTACTCAAAATAATTGTTAGCATAAAACCTTACTTTGTAACAAGCAATGAAGAGCTGTTGATAGTATAAAACATTGTGTGAAACGGCTCCCTCTAAAGTAACATAGTTTTTGAGAAAGAGGCAAATTCTCATACGGATATTAAAAGATATCAGGCCTGAAGCCTTACATTAGCTTCAGAAAGTCCTTAAATTTGTGCAACAAGGTTGTTTTTTTCTTTGATTATTCTCTTGCAACTTCGATGACCAATTGAGCCAAGTCACAGATTTTGTTATTTTATGCATTTGTTGGGATACAGCAGGTGAGAATACTGGTCTTTGACAATTGCCAAGGGTGTCAAGTGCCTTTCATACCGACCAAGTTTTTATTTTCATGCATCCTTGTGTTTTCAGAGCGATGGTGGAAGATCACCACTCGACAGAAGAGAAGATTCGTCTTCTACGCAAGGCATCAGAGACCCACACTAAGCTCTACAAGGGCTGTATGAGCGGCAAAGGCTGGGATCGCCACCTCTTTGCACTTTACGTGGCGTGCAAGGGCCTGAAATATGTAAGATATATAACTTATCAACACCTTCTGTAACAAACGTCTTTGTGGCTTGTAATAGTGAGGTTTAGCTGTTACGCGTGCAAATACATGAGCGTGAACGTCCCCCAAAAAAATTCTGTTCTGGGGACGTCGCCTCTTTGGGCTTATTGCATGCTCACGTTTGACGTCTGGGCGCACGTACGTACCTGACGTGAAAAATTATAACCTCACGTATGCTAAAAACATGAGATTTTAACAACACATTTTTCTGATGTCCTCGTTCAGGTTCAGCGGAACATGCAGCTAAACCTCCCTACTTTGTAGCAACCTGGGACCAGAGCAGGCCTAGTATTCTTGATAATTCATGGTGGACTTGTACCAGAGTAATTTTCCATTAGTACCAGTAATTTTTCCATTTTGAGTTCATTAGTACAATATTTGTTTTCATGAGTTTGAGTACAAATTTAGTACTTTCCCTTATAGTAAAAACCCATCCTGAAAATTTTGCTGCAACCAACCCGGTTTTCTGTGGTCTTTACTACTATTTTAGGACAGTGAGTTTCTTCACCACGCGCTGACTCATCCCTGGACCCTGTCAACCAGTCAGACTCCACAGCAGCAGATAGCTGGTAACCCTACCCTCAATCACCCTGACCACAGAGATAAGGTAAGCAGGAAGAGTACCAAAGACCTTGTCGCAAATACTCACTACACACGCGTTAGGTGTGGAATGAGGTGCATGCTGGTCTAGCTAGCGAAAAGGTCTTTTTTAGCACATGCCCTCTATAGTGTTAAGTAGTTGCCAGTGAGTTGTTGATTGCGGAACCCGACTTGGTGAATCCGCCATATAGGTTTTTGTGGTGTACGGAGCTCATCTAGCGATTTGGGTAGCTGCCAATAAAACTGCATCAATCGCCATTAATTATCATTATGCATAGAATGTTAATTTGGCCTAAAAAAAAAAGTATAATTATTCAAGACTACCTTGGAAACTCTGCCCACTTTGTTTGGTAGTAGAGTTGATTGGCACAAAAATGGTGCTATTAAAGCCATTGGACACTTCCGGTAAACAGTATTGTCTAAAGGCCCACACTTCGTATATCACAACTTTTTAAAAATTTAGGCGCAATCGGTCATCGGAGTTGGGAGAAAATAATGGGGAAAACCCACCCTTGTTTCTGCACGTATCGCCGTGTCATGACATGTGTTTAAAATAAATCCGTAATTCTCGACAACGAGAATTGATTGTTTTAATTTTTTTCTCAAAAAGTAAAGCATTTCATGGAATAATATTTCAAGAGAAGTCTTTCACCATTACCTTCTGTAAACCCTGTAAGTTATTTGTAAATCTGTGACATAGTGTTGTACATAGTTTAGATGAACAACCACTCGACAAAAGTCTGACCTTTGCGGTGTCACTTGGCCACGACCCTGTCGGTTGTTTCAGACCTAGTCACCACTTTTTTATTCACTTATTAATAATCGGACAACAAATTATAATCTTCAATTGTGAACAATTCTCCTTTTTGCAGGCCAGTCCAGGGGGTGGATTCGCACCAGTATCTGACGAGGGTTACGGCGTGTGCTACATGCTGCCGGAAGACAGTCGCTTCTTCTTCCATGTCTCATCCAAGCATTCCTGCCCAATGACCGACTCCAAGCGCTTTGTCAGTAACATCTTCAAGGCGCTCGCCGATATGAAGAAACTCTTTGTGGAGGGATGGGAGGCGGAAGACGCTAAGAAGAAATAAGGAGGAGACGGCTTCCAAGAATCATGTGTGTGTGTGTGTGTGTGAGCTTATGGAAATGCCCTTGGGGGTCTTTAAACTTAATCTGCCAAATGTTTACTTATATTAAGACCCGTTCGTACTTCCTGCAACTGCGAAGTGCATTTGGACGTCACATGGCTGTTTCCACAGCGAATGTTTCGTCAAAATTTGTATCGCATACGCAGGAGGTATGAACGGGGGCTTTACTGTTTGTTTAGTATCATGCTGTTTACATCGCATTAACGTTTGACCTTCAGCATTACAGGGTCAGTAAAACAATGATGGGTGCTTGGAGTGTTCAGTCAGATTCATCATCGAGGTCTTGTTTATGTGTGGTGAAAACAAAGAACTTTCTTGGCACATGGGATATTTTTGTTTTCTGAGACAACAATAAATGACTAAAGCCAAGTTCCCATTAATTTGACATTTTTGTTTGTTAAAGAACGACTACATTTCTGTAGAATGACAAAATTAAATCCAATGGGGACGCATGGTAACCTGACCTCTCTGTCAACGTACCGCAACTGTAAAGTAAAACTAACAGGCCAAAAGAGGTCGCGGAAGACAAACACGCAGCCACAGTAACTTGACATGGCCGCTAAAAAGTCAAATGGGAACAGCTCCGCGCTGTAAACCTACATTTGCTATGCAAATGTCGCGGAATATAAGTCAAGGTGTGAACGCACAGTAGAAAACGCTAAAGCCAGTCACGGTAATGGGAACACCGTGTTAATGTATGAACATTTTTAAAGCAATGTACACACTACACACTACAATGATATTTGTTGTTGAGATCACACACACGAGGGAACACAACTCCAAAGGGATATGCCAAAGTTGAATTCATTTCAACCACATTCATGATTTTTAATAACAAGTTTTGCGAGTGTAGAGTAAAACTTTTACACCAACTGTTGCTGTTTCGTTTTTAGATGGCGTTTATTGAGAGTAAAGTATATGTAGTTAATGAAGTACACGTGTATTATTATATAAGCCACTACAATGCAAATTTAACCAGCATTCAGCATGAATCTGTTTGTGCTTGTGTTTTTAGGATGTTTGTTTTGAGGTCACACGCTAGTATATTTTACCAAGATTTGTATTGTTAAAAGGTTTTTATTATGGTTAAGTTGATAATTTTCATGTCTTCAAACTTAATCTTAAAATGATTAACCCTAAGAGACCACAGTGGCTGGAAACGCCTTGCAATATCTGACCTGCCTCCACTCAACCTTTAAAGGGTGTATGTACTTTTTGTAGGACAAAAAACACAATGTCCACAGATTTACACAAAACTTACACAGTTTGAAGAAAATGATAGTAGAAAGCTTCCCCGAAAATATTACGTGCTGAGGTGCTGTAGTTTTTGGGAAATGAGTAAAACTATGTCATGAAAATAATTTCCGTCTCATGAGACGAAAATTATAAGAGTTTACAAACATATTTTCATGACATTGTTTTACTCATTTCTCAAAAACTACAGCACCTAAGTAAGTAATATTTGAAGGGAAGCTTTCCACTATCATTATCTTCAAACCCTGTAAGTTTAATGTAAATCTATGGACCCTTTGAAAAAGTACCCAAATCCTTTAAGTATAAAGGTCATGACCTGAGTTTACATTTTGCAATGTTTCCCATGTTAACATAGTATCTTTGTTTCTAAAAACAATACATAATATCTGGTTACAGTGGGTTTTTTTCCCCAGAAACTAAACATTTGTCATCAAAATTTAGGAATTAACTGAAAATTATCTGTATAAAATACTGTACAGACCATTTAAATGGCGATTTCTTTGAACGTTTTTGGATTTGGTAGTGTATCAAACTCGGTGGCATTAATTGCCACGTAACATCAGGTTAGAGACAAGTTTTTCCCTGCCATTTTCATTAAGACTCTGATCCATCGGAATATAAGTTGATCACAAAATTATTTCGAATTTGGAGCCCCCTTTTTTTAAACAAGCTACTTATTTCTAACCCTTCTTTCTCAACCCAAGAAATACTCAACAGCATTATTACCAAACTTGCTAAGCACAGAGAAAGATTTATGTTGAAAGTACAAATCACCCCCACTAAATGACATGTGGTCAGTGCGCATTTCTTCTGGTTCCAGACGAAAGCGTGCTAAGCATATATATACTATTAGCACTAATTTTTTTGTTGGCATTTCTACTCAACACGGCTGGAGATACCCAAATCACTCGCCATTATTTTGTTTTATCCTGTATTATCTATAGTAATACTTTTTATGGTTTTGTTTGTACTTATGGAAGGGACCATTTAAGATATTTTAGTCAACAAAAAGTAACTCATACATTTCGATGAGGTGTTTTTTCCATAGTTACAAAATCTGTTAAAAGTATAGTCTCAGGAATAACGTTATTGGTTTATTTTTATTTTTTCAGGTTTTAAGTTTTAAGAACAGCAAGTGATCTTGCATGTTTTTATTATTTTGTTTTTTTCAAATAGATATCTATAGATACCATAAAACCATATAACGTCAGTCTTCATAGCTCAAAATATAAATGCCTATTATAATGCAAGTTTACTACCGTAAGATATGCCAAGTACAATTACTCTTATTATGTTTTAACGAACCAGAGAATACATTACCTTTGTCTGGTCAGGTAAAAACAGGTACAATGTTGGTGCATTGAGATTTCTTTTCAAAATATAATCTGGCGCTTTTAAACAAAGAGGTGGCTTATGAAGTTGTAGTAGTTATTTAGGTGTAGGTTTTAAATATATATGTAATTAGACATTCTGCTGTAAATAGAGCTGAATGGAAGGCCGTTTCTAAAGCTAGGACTGTATTGGCTGCTACATACTGGATTTCACACATTTGAAGGCAGTGGACACTATTGGTAACTACTCATTGATTATGAGTAATGGGGAGCGGTTGAAACATTGTGAGAAACAGCTCCCTCTGAAGTGACGTAGTTTTCGAGAAAGAAGTAATTTTTCACAAGCTTGATTTTGATACCTCGCGTCTTTAAGGTCTCATGTGACCATGGTGCGACAAGGGTGTTTTTTTCTTTCATGAATATCTCGCAACTTCGACGGCCGATTGAGCTCAATTTTTCACAGGTTTGTTATTTTATGTATATGTTGAGATACACCAACTGTGGAGACTAGTCTTTGACAATAACCAATAGTGTCCAGTATCTTTAAAAAGTATTTAAACCCTGCCCCCCCCCCCCCACTGATAGCTGGCGCTGTTAACTTTTTTCTCTCCTTTCTTTTTTTCTTGTATAGTCAATCCTCATATGAATGCAAACAAACAGGAAAATTTTCACTTGTATGCGACGCTTTTTTTGTTTTTAAAAATTTATCAGTTTTTAACACCCAAAATTTAATTCTGGAAAAGCGTTACTGACAGTAACGGTTCTCAGATTGTGTATTCTACTTACGGATTATTCTTCCTGCGTGGACGAACGAAACAGATCCGGAATTTTTTCGGCGATATCTCAAATATGCTACCACCTGTTGAAATGAAATTTCCAAATGTTAGTTTGCTAATTGTATTTGTACTTATATAAGGACAAAACAATGAACGGTTCAAAAAACCAAAGGTATATGTTCCCTGAAAGCATGCAGGGTTTTAAAGCATAGGTTGGCCCTAGTAACATGCATAGCTGCCAATACAGTCACAGCCTAGAACAGCTTGATAGTGTATTTTTCACAAACAATGCATCGAGTGAAACGTATTTCCGTATTTTTATTTAAAACAAATTCTTTCTTTTTTTGTCATTTTAAACGAGTTAACTTTTATAGGGTGTTCAAAATATTGGGAAGAATGACTTTATAATTGTTTACGGGTGCTTGCGTGAATTACAGGGTTTATTGATTGTCATTGTAGAAAAACTTCCCCTGAAATATTTTGAAATTTTTTCCAGAATTTAGTGAAGATATTTGGTTTTGATCTCTCAGGTCCTAAACCTGATGTTTGAAAACAGGTTTGCTCTTTCATCTAGTATGTTAAGTCAGATAAAGCGCACACAATTTTTAATGGAGGATTCAAGTAGTGTAATGGGCCCAAATTCATAGAGCTGCTAAGCACAACAGTTTGCTTAGCATGAAATTTCTTCCTTGATAAAAACAAGATTACCAACCAAATTTCCATCCTTCAGGAGAATGGAGACGAGCAGAGTATACTGTTCGAAACGTCGAGACCAAACCAGCTCTTTTCAGAGCCACCACTCCTTCAAAAGAGTTTTTACCCATGGTTGTACCCGCAAGTTTACTATTCATATTTATATTTATAGTATACACATAATGAATGTTTATGAGTGCAATGGTGCAAATATGTTCATGAGTTGAAAGATGGAATGTTCTATTCAACGAGGCGGAGCCGAGTTGAATGGAACATTCCAGCTTTCAACGAATGAACATATTCGCACCATTGCACGAATGAAAAACATTCATTATTTGTTTTATATAACATCCAAGTAGATCTTTGTCATTTTGATTGAAAGATACAACTTTCAAAACAAACAAAGCGAAGGCCTCCAATTTTTAATTGTAGAAGACGAATGCTAGTAATTTTACCAATATGCCTTGCTGCGTTACCGAAGACAACGCGCACGCAGTGATGTTTTTACTCAGCTTTTTCGTTCCATCCGAAAAGTACCATTGCACGCTGGCAGCGTGCAATGGTACTTTTCGGATGGAACGAAAAAGCACGGTGAGTGACTCAGCGTGCAATGGTACTTTTATTTGCTATCACGTGACGGACAATCCTCCAATCAAATGGCAAGGATCTGCTTGGGTGTTATATAGTTGCTCTTATTCTCCACACCATGCAAAGCTTCAAACAAAGTTTCCAGTTGTTGCATATTGCTCGCTAGTGGTATTCAATTGTTGATTGCTTATCCTGAAAATCACAGGGAAATTTGGTTGGTAGTCCTGTTTTTATCTAGGAAAAATTTTCATGCTAGACATATTTTTGTGTTTAGCAGCTCTATGAAATTAGGCCAAGGTCTTTGCTGACTAACAGTGTTGTCAATTTGTCTGAAGAGACATTTATGCCGCAACATTGGTCAATTTAAAGGACAGGTACCTTTTCTTTTCTTTCATGTTCTTGAGCTGTGTAAGCACAAAAACAAGCTTAGCACAGCCAATTAATGATGCTTATGAGAATATGGTCACCAGCCAAAGTACTATTTTGTCATGTGTAGAATTTGTGACTGGTATCCTTCTAAATTCTGCTGAGCAGAACATTTTTAGGCATTATTTTCTGCTTGATGAAGCAGGTCTATAAAGTGTTTTCACTGTTAGTGTTGTCTGAATGACTTTCTTATACCCTGTTTTCTCGTTTTCTTGTGTTATCTGTAATTTTATGAAAGTGTTAATTTTAATGTTGAATTTCATCTTTCACAAATAATATGCACTTTTTAACAATAATAGGATCAAATGGTTTAATATCTCGTCTAAATATGGTAAATAGATTTATCAAAGAAATTGTACATAAATTGTGTTTTAAAAGTACGTGAATGAGTATGTCTTAAAATTGTTAACATGTTGTAAAACCTTATATAGGCACTCAATGCAATTACTGTTTTAAAGTTCAATTTTGGTAAAAGTTTGCCCACAGTATACCTTTAATATGAGTTTAAAAAGTATTACTAAGGTTTTGAAATTGGTTTGAAGGTTAAGTTTTTTCTTGTTTATGATTGCATTATTGTTGTGGTTTTACTTAAGTTGTTAAAGGAGTGACACTGTATCGATGGTTTTATTTACCCATTAAAAAGTATAAAGTCATTCTTTTTGGAAGAGTACATTTCGTCTCCCTAATTAATAACCACGCCATTGAGTGATCCCTTGTTTAAAGACACTGAACACTTTGGATAATAAGTCAAAGACCAGTTTTCTCACTTGGTGTATCCCAACATATGCATAAAATACAAACCTGTGAACATTTGAGCTCAATTGGTTATTGAAGTTGCTGCAAGTCGTTTTTGTTTTTTTGTTTTTTTTATTCCACAAAATTGTGTGTCATTGTAGCCTTGATCAAGGTGCTCCAGCCAGTCAAGACCTGCAAAATCGTGTATACACTGCGTGCAGTTTGTGTTGCCGAATCGCCGTGCACGGGCCGGGTACACTACACCAAAAGCCTTGAATCAAGTCTAGTGTTAATGTCACTGACTTGAATGATTGATTGAGTTGAAGGAGACAAGTGCAAACCTGTTGGGAAATAATATTCACCTGTTACTTTCGGGAGTTTCTCCATTATGTTTGCATTTTTACAGAAGTGCAGTGGTAATATAATAATAGTATTAATATAGGTTTTCATTTCATTTACATGCGTTCGAATTAAAGCTGACTTGCCTCTCCAGTTGTTACTGCGTTTCAAATTCAGAGTTCGGTCATTCAATTTCGTTTTGAGTCGAGTCAAAATTGCTTTAGCACTCTGTTCAATTTAGCGTATCGTCATTCTTTTTCGCTTCAAGAAGCGTCTGTGAATTTGAATGCTGCTTTGATGAATTGTTAAATTGAATTAATATTTTGTTAAACCGAATAACGCAGTATGACAGTTGACTAATCATGAAACGAAAACGAATGACCCCTTTTTAGTAGCATTCGATTTCGCGCGAAATGGAATAGCTTGGTGGTTAAATTGGCTGCTCAATTGCCGCAATTGGCCAAGAAAACCTGTAATAATAGGCATTTTTTATGCTGTGCTTTTTTAAAACATGATCAAAGCACATAAAGAAAAGAATAAATTAAAACAAGCAAGAACAGAAAACTTAAATATACTATTTAGGAAAGAGATAAGTTTAAGTTGACTCTTATATGTAACAACACAAGAAGAATTATAAATACTAATTGGGAGACTGTTTTAAAGACCAGCAGCAGAGTGTGAGAAGGCATGTTTGGCATAAGCTAGTCTTGACTTGTAGGTGTTAAGCCGAATTCTGTCGGAAGAAAAACGGAGTCCTTTACGTTTGCTTTGGTGGAGATGAACATATCAAAGAGATAAGTTGGAGCAATGTCAAACATTTTTAAACAAATAGAACAGTTTTAAACTGATGCATTTCTCTTTGGGAAACCGGTGCAGTTAAAAAAGCACAGGGTAATAATAATACAAAGAAATAGCGTGACTCCAAGGATAGCTTGTATAATGAATATCTGATCAACTGTTGGTGTTTAATATAAGATTTTTTTGTTGTTGAAAAAAAAACAGAGAATGAAAAAATAACGACATTTACTCATGTCTTCTCTCGGCCACCGTACACGTATTGCTCACTGTAATGCATGGATTCTATAATATAAGGTGTACAATCGTTGTGGTCGTTCCATGGTACCCTAAGGAAGTACACAAGCGTCGTAGCTTATAAACGCAGCTTCAGCAAGGTACCAGTGATTGCAGTGGCGACGTACGTGAGGAAATTAATCAGTCTTTGGACGACTTCACCGTTATAAAGTTACTTTTTTAACTGCACACACGTCACTGAAACCTACTCTTTTCTCACCACCGAGGACAAAACTAGGTATGTATGATTTGTTGTCGTCCTGTTGTTTATTTAGGTTGTAAAAAACTACGTATTTCCTCGAATTTAAAATCGGTTAAAGATCTCGGTCGACTTGTCTTTCTTAAGCTCCCAGAGCAGCAGTTGTGCTCCCGTGCTGTGTTGTGTTGTAAAGAAATCAAACGGAACGGAACACCCAGCATTTTTTAACAGGCAAAATGATTAACAATCTGACCGACCTTTTTACTTAATATTTAGTTTTATTGGGAACAGTACACAAACATTCAAACTCAAAAGTCCACTGTCACTTACTTGGGATAACTTTCCGTATGGCGCCACCACTTTTTCACTCATTTTTACAAAAAGGGATATATCAATCAGGTAAATTAGATACTATATTATTTTATTTCGAATGAAAAAGTGGTGGCGCCATACGGAAACTTTTCCCTTACTTGGTTAGGCATGAAGTCTTGTTGAAAGATGAACTGCTGAATCCATCTAGTTGCGATAATCGTAACCCTCCATCCTCCCGACGGTCGGAGACCGGAGGGTTACGACACAAGACTGATATTATCGGTGTAACTAGCAGTTTTGACCAGTTTTTGCCAGACTCGTGATCAGATTCGTCCTTTTTTTCCACTTTCCAAAATCATGACAGACATTCTAAACACATGGAGTTGATCTGGAACCCTTAAAACAACATCATGAAAATATTTGGCAGAAAAAACGACAAAAACTTACCAAAAGACTGACCGAATATATCCATAATCCATAGCGGGACCAACTAGTGATTTTGAACGTCGCACTTGCTTGGCAACAACCAATCAGCGTGACCCAACCATCGATGTCGTATGCGTATCGGCCATTCCAGCTTGCAAACTCACCGCCTGTGTGTGTAAGCACTGATCCCCCGCACCGAGTGCGCAGCATGCAGGCATGTACATGTACATGTACTGTGTGAACATCGTGCGTGCACAAACTATACAGCTCGTAAGTAAGTACCGTGTGCTGCTCCATACCCCCACATGGCCAAACACACCCTGACGTTGTGTGTGTGTGTGCAAGTGTACACAATACATGTACATGTACATGCCTGCATGCTGCGCACTCGGTGCGGGGGATCGGTGCTTACACACACAGTGCGGTGAGTTTGCAAGCTGGAATGGCCGATACGCATACGACATCGATGGTTGGGTCACGCTGATTGGTTGTTGCCAAGCAAGTGCGACATCAAAATCACTAGTTGGTCCCGCTATGGATTATGGATATATTCGGTCAGTCTTTTGGTAAGTTTTTGTCGTTTTTTCTGCCAAATATTTTCATGATGTAGTTTTAAGGGTTCCAGATGACGTTGTCATACAATAAAGATCAACTCCATGTGTTTAGAATGTCTGTCATGATTTTGGAAAGTGGAAAAAAAGGACGAATCTGATCACGAGTCTGGCAAAAACTGGTCAAAACTGCTAGTTACACCGATAATATCAGTCTTGTGTCGTAACCCTCCGGTCTCCGACCGTCGGGAGGATGGAGGGTTACGATTATCGCAACTAGAATCCATCCCGAACTTGATGTTGCAATTGCATGCACGGTCAAAAGTTCAAAACGGTAGGCCTACTGTAGCTTATATAAAATAAAATAAATAAAGAAAATTTCTCAACTTGCTGAAAAAAAAATTGAAAGAAGGATTGCTGGCCTGGAAAAATAGGGAGCTTCCGCTTCGGGACGGAAGGGGTTGATAGGGGAGCGGAAAATGGGTCGGCCAAATTAAGGTAGAAAAATTTGTCCGCACTCGATCACTGACCAGTGTGGTTTAACATTTGACAAATAATTCACTATAATATTATTAATAAAAAGTAGTTCTTCTCTAAACACATTTTTACAGCTACACAATATTTAATTTGTCTTTGTTATTGTAACTTGTATTCTTTATTTTTATTTTTATTTGTTAGTGGTAAGTACTGAACATTTTCTTTTCCTTTCTACCTCCAAATAGGAGAAAATGGCATCAAATCTTGTGAATGTTGTTCGTCGCCAGTTCTCGACTACTCTCCGGCGAAAGGCAGACACATCCTACACAGCTGCCACAGCTCCCGATTCCCATGGATCTACACGCACGTACAAGCTGATGACCTTCTTAGTGGCCCTGCCGGGTGTTGCATTCTGCATGTTCAATGCCTACAAGGGAGAGATGGAGCACAAAGCTCACAGTCACCGCCCGGAGTTTGTGGCCTACTCGCACCTCCGCATCCGAAACAAGCCCTTCTTCTGGGGAGAGGGCAACCGTTCACTGTTCCATAACAGCGAGACCAATGCGCTACCAGAGGGATACGAAGGAGATGAATAGACAAAAAACTTTAGAGTAGTTGAAGCATCTTTATCTGATTCTCTGCGAGACTGCATCAATTTTTGTTTTGTTTTGTTTGTTTGACGGATTGATTATAGAAATATTAATTTGGTTAAAGTTATTTTAAGTCGCATTCAGGAATGATAGAATTGATCATAGAGCCCTTGCATTGGTTGCTATCACCGAGGTCAAACAATGGAAACGTGTGAATGATAGAATCGATAATAGACCCCTTACATTGGTTCCTATCGCCAAGGTCAAACAATAGAAACATGTGTAAGGGCGTTAGCGCCACGCACAGCTCTCAGCTAATGATAGGTCTTCCTTGACAGGGAATGATTTCATCCAGTATGTTGCATAGCTGAGTACTAATGTTGAGTAGCAATTGATGCTTTTTGAGTAGCAACTGACACATTTTTTTAGCACTTTGCTCTGCTATACAAGGGAAATCATTCACTGGTTGACCTCGGTGTTTGCACAGTTTAAGCTTGTGATGTCATGCAAAGGGGTCTACTCAAGTTTGCAGTTATTTGTGTGTGAGGGGATATCAGTTTGTGGTGACAAATCCATTGAAACCTATCCAGTCAGATAAAGTGTTGCGCTTTGACATGCCATTTATACTCTGGTTTATTAACTTCATCCTTACCTCCAAATTGGATTCCAATTTAGTGTACAATTCAACAGACACCTAACCTTTTGCACATAGAAGACACAGTTATCATAAATTGTGTCAAAAGTGTACGATTCCTATCTAATAACTATTTTTACTTTAATTTGAAAAAATTAGATCACTTCATGCTCCACTACATGGATTTGAAAAATGTTTTTGGAAATTAAACATAAGAAAGTATTTCTAATACTAAAAAAGTATTTCTAAATACTAGAGTACACTCAAAGAAATCAGCATTTCTAATTTGTGTATTTTACAATGTTCAAACTTTTAACACCACATCTTATATAACACAAAACTTGTTAATTAAAATGCATGTAAATTACATCAAATTTTGACAGAATTGTTGAGGCACAAAGTTAAATAAAAATTGTGTTGTTTTAATTTAAATAATGGTGTTTTGCTTCTATTATTGTTCAAGATTCTATTCAAGTTTGACAGTATAATTTTGGATTTCCCAGATTCCAGGTTGTTGACAAGATTTTTAAGCCCAGTTCATACTTCCTTTGAATGTGAAGCGAATTAGACGTAAACTTGACATCCCAACTCTGTGTTTTGCAAAAGTTAAGCACAGCTCAGCTGCTGCGAATAAATTGTTGTGAATATATGACGTCAACCTAATGTATCGCATTCGCAGGAATTCTGAACAGGGCTTTATACTCAGCAAGACATTGTGTTTGTTTCAGACATTAAAGGCAGTGGACAATATTGGTAATTACCCAAAATAATTATTATCATAAAACCTTTCTTAATTACAGGTAATGGGGAGAGGTTGATAGTGTAAAACATTGTGAGAAACGGCTCCCTCTGAAGTAATTTTCCGCTAACTTGATTTCGAGACCTCAGATTTAGAACTTGAGGTCTCGAAATCAACGCACACAACTTCGTATGACAAGGGTGTTTTTTTCTTTCATTATTATCTCGCAAGTTCGATGACCAATTGAGCTCAAATTTTCACAGGTTTGTTATTTTGTGCATATGTTGAGATACACCAACTGTGAAGGCTAGTCTTTGACAATTACCAATAGTGTCCACTGCCTTTAAAACTAATCAGCTGATCAACATTCTAAAAAAGAACAACTAAAAAACACTCCTTTTGTTTCAAGAGTCAGGAATTTGGTCTGTTTTTAAATTGGACTGATTATTTTTTGCTTATTTGGAGAGATAAAGAAGGGTAGAATTAGTTTTTATTTTGAAGCCTTGGTGCATTTCTGGATTTTGCTTGGTGCACTTCTGGATGGTTCAGCTAAACAATTTTTTTATTATTTATTTAAAAAAAAACTTTTTGTGGGTTCCATCGTGGTATTATTTTCAGTTTCATGGTTGAAATGCTCTTATCACAACCTGGGGATTCTGTGCTTCAACTTTTGAGAAGACTTGATAAATGTAGGCTTTAAAGCTAGTCCTTTTTTACTTGGGAAACTGGGGAATGCTGTGTGAAAACTGGCATCAAGTTGGGGTAAGGAAACAAATGTCGGGGGGGGGGGGGGTATACTTTCTGGGGTATTTGGCAAACATTCTAAACTGCTGACTTGTGAAAATTGTACAGAAATCTGAAGTTTAGTTGGGCAAACGTTTATTTGGTAATTCTTCGAGAATCAGGGAATCTTGTCAGTATTTCCTTTTTTTTTTTTTTACAATTAGCATTGGTTGCTATGAGAATTAGGGTAGTGCATCCATGGAGGTAGAAGGTGCACCCCCGATTCAGTGATCTGGTAGTAGTAACTGCAAAAACCCCGAGCGCCCTCTATCGAATTATTTTGACTAGTTGGTGTAAATGTTTTGATCATCATTGATTCACGGTCGGACGATTGTTGGGTGAGTTTTTCCGTTTTTTGCTCTAAAATTAAGTTTAATGTGATGCAAACGCATAAATATTTCAATCATTAAATTGAGAGACAAGTATATCATGTTTTGAAGTTGCAACCTTCCTGAAAAAGTTTGTGTTTCTTGAACTTTAAATGAAGCCACGTTTTTTGTTTTTGTAGGGGAAAAGTTTCCGTATGGCGCCACCACTTTTTCATTCGATATGAAATAATATAGTATCTAATTTACCTCAATGAGATATCCCTTTTTGTAAAAAATGTGTGAATAAATGGTGGCGCCATACGGAAAGTTATCCAGAAATAGCCCTACCTTCATGCTCTAAGTACACCCACACAGTTGAGCTCACTGTTCAAGGCCAGAAGGAGATAATCTATGCCAACCTCCTTGCACCAAAACATTTGTTAATGTATGTCAATCAACCAGAGCACACAAACACGGGGAAAGATTTCCAAATCTATTTTATTTAACTTAGATAGATGATAACGTCACCCTCCTCCCAACGGCCGCTAGGCCGGAGGGTTACGAGTTTGTTTCGAGCGGAAACGGTTGATCTGGTCCAACACGTACAGTTTCGACAGCTAGTCACCAGATTTGCCCCATTTTTAACAGCTTTCAAAAATCATGACACAAATTCTGAGGGTGCGAGCTTTTTAATCCGCAATGTCTAATGCAGCCTGCCATAATACTCAAAACACCATTTAGGAAATATTTCGAAGAAAAATTGACAAAAACTTACCAGATCCCGGCTGGAGCGAAATCCCAGGTTCATATTTTGAACCTGTCGCATCGCTTTGCAAACGCATTATTTTGTTGTTGGGCTAAACCATTCTGTAAAAGGGGTGTTACAATAATGCAGTGCTACAGTGCGTGCGCGCCATTATGAGTGAACGGCGTGCAATGCAAACGGACAGCGCGCACACGCACTGCAACATTGTAACACCCCTTTTACAGAATGGTTTAGCCCAACGACAAAATAATGCGTTTGCAAACCTGGGAATTCGCTGCGGGATCTGGTAAGTTTTTGTCCATTTTTCTTCTAAATATTTCCTAAATGGTGTTTTGAGTATTATGGCAGGCTGCATTAGACATTGCGGATTCAGTTTGTACCCTCAGAATTTGTGTCATGATTTTTGAAAGCTGTTAAAAATGGGGCAAATCTGGTGACTAGCTGTCGAAATTGTACGTGTTGGACCAGATCAACCGTTTCCGCTCGAAACAAACTCGTAACCCTCCGGCCTGGCAGCCGTCGGGAGGAGGGTTACGTTATCGCAACTAACTTGTGTGGCCAAGGCTGGCTGAATCCTGCACACACGGTGAGATGCGGAAATCAGAGAAACAGAGCGCCCGCTAACGTTGGTTTAGGGTCTATTACAAGCGTGTACAGTTTTTGCCGTGCATAGATCGGAACGTTGTTTGTGTGTGACCAGGCAACACCAATGGTCTTACTCTTGGAACCAAGACTACGGCTGCACAGTTACCGGGATACACAATGCACCACACGCAGCGCTGAGTCGTTAACCCTGTGACGTACACACACAGCCAAAGCCCCGCCCCCCGCAGATTCAAATTTTTAACCTGGGACATTTTTTACTCTTTCGCTCAGGGATCTGGTAAGCTTTTATAATTTTTCTTCAAATTGTTTCCTCAGTGGTCTTTTTAGTGATATGGTAGGACTCATTAGACATTGAGGATCAAGTACGTGTTCCTAGAATTTGTGTCATGATTTTCCAAAGTGGTAAAAATAGAGCAAATCTGCTGACTAGCTGTCAAAATTGTATGTTTTTAACCATTTCGCCCTGCACAGATTGCGGATGCTTCGTAACCCTCTGGCCTGGTGGCCGTCGAGAAGAGGGTTATGTAAATCATAACTAACGTAACAGGATTATTTTTAGTTGCAATAACGTAACCCTCCTGCCGATGCCATTGGGAGGAGGGTTACATTATCGCAACTAGCTATTTTATGAGTCGATGCGATGAGAACCCCATTGCAAATCATCCCGGTGGTAGAAATGTGTTAGTTGAATGAAAGGTGGGAGGTTACCCCACGGCTACGTGAAGTATAGTTGCTGAAAGGCATTGACGAGTACCAGCATTGATAGATACATGTACACTTTATTGTAGATGGCTCAAACAAAATTAAAGTGCCAAGAAATAGGAGGGAGTCCAGCGAATTTGGCACTATAAATTTTAACATTGGTGCTGTTACAGGGCCTAGCTATGTGCAGTCTTTTCTTAATTTCTGGAGCAGTTGTAGCTAGTAGTCAAGACCTGGAAGTCATAGAGGATACCAAGACACAAAACAACAGAACTGGTCTTGAGACCAGATGGAGTGATACTGTAGTCCATCTTCTGTGATAATTCTTGTCAAAGCCTTTTCAGCATCTAGCGAGGCATGAGAAGACAATGAAGAAATATCAGTTTCAGAAGTGGGAGGAAAACCCTAGAGAATTGTTCAACTAGGAAAACCCTTGAAGTCAAGTAGGGACTGAAAACCCAAACTACATAGTGTCCCCGTCGCTAGGATTCGAACTGGGGTCCCAGTGGTGGAAGGCGAGGAGTTGCGCCAACCTGACTTCCTTAGCGGTGATTCTGTCCTTAACTATGAGCACCGGGAATCTTTTTTTCTTCAGAGTATAGGATCTGGAACAAAGGGTTATCGGGAAACCCAGTCACCAAACTTTCAAATAATTTTATAAAATGTTTTTAGCTGCTATTACGATTTGTGATGGAAAACTTGGTGGTTGATGACTGCATGCAAATTTGTATCTTTTTTAACAGAAACTAGTGACCGTCCGTTGATGAAGAGTAGCCCTTCTGAGGTGATCCTGTCGACAAGAAGTCCTTGCTCAGATTCTGAGTCTTCTTCATGTCAATACTGGTAGGGAGTCATTTCAGAATATTATTTGTTTAATTATAGGCCGGGAATTTCATTTGAGAGGGCATCCATTGGAAAATCTTAAAGTCTAGTCCTGTCATGGGAAACGTTTGAATGGCCACCAAGGCTGAAATTGAAGACCATGGCACTGGGGGCCATGGCAGGACATGCCTGTTCGTGATATTCCAGGCCTGGTATTAGACTTAGGCCGGATCCGAATTGGCGGCTACGGCCACGGCTACGGCCGGATCGCTGCGTCATCACGCATTGAAGTATAGAACGCCCTTAGCAACACCCCTGGCAACAGTCATAGCCGCAGCCGTAGCGACCAATTCGGACACGGCCTTACACGGGTGTGTAAGCACTGGACACTCGATACTCAAATTTTGTGAACATAATACAGTATGCGTATAATATTATTGTAGTCAACTAGATTACTGAGATTGCCTAGCCGGAGGCACTTTAAAGCCATATTTTTATCCGTGAGTATTGCATTGCTTTATGTGAAATTGGCATTGGGGATAACAAATGTTATATCGTTTTAAATCCGTACTGTGATATTTGTAAAAATAAAATAAAATGAAAATGCAAATTAAAATTTTTGAGTTGTTTCTACTGTTGTAAATTTCTTTTCTCTTTTTTTTCTGAAGACCTGTCACTGCCTCCGATCAAATCGTGTTGGAACACAACTTTGTGACAGTGGGGAGTACTCGGCTCGGAAAAGTGAAACAGTAAGTGAACAATTGTGTCTTGTCTTCAGCACATTGCCTCTTTTCATTGTATAAATAGCGCCCTCAAGGGTTAAAAGGTTAGCCTTTACTATTTTGATATCAATAAACCCATGTGAAATCTCTCTTCTTTCCTTTATTTGCTCACAGAAGCTAAACGTTGTTACTCCAACATCGACATGTGATTTATGCGGAAACATCATGGCGAACATAGATTACGATCTTAACTCCAAACATTACCAGCTGCTTAGAGCTATATGTAAGAGAATAACTTATATCTTAAAGGCAGTGGACACTTGGTATTTACTCAAAATAATTGTTAGCATTAAACCTACCTAGTAACAACCAATGGAGAGCTGTTGATAGTATAAAACATTGTGAGAAACCGCTCCCTAAAGTAACATAGTTTTCGAGAAAGAAGTAATTTTCCACTAAAATATTTGAATATGATTTATGGGTAAAAAAACAAAATTAATATTCTTTATCCCGATGCAAATTTAACATCTTTAATAAATGTCTTGCTCTCTGTATTTTTTATTCCTTGAAGGCCAAGCCTATGATGGGACAGCAACAATATACCTAGCAAAATACCTGCCAGCAGATAGTTACGTAGCTGTCAGTAGGACCAATCTCGATGCTGTTCACGAAGGATTCAGTGTTTTACAGGTAATCTAACCAGATATTTAGACACGAGAAAAATTTGGTACATTTATTTTTCAAAACATTTATTTGCAAAAAAAAGCTTACTCGGAAAGGAGCAATGGAGAGCTGTTGAGAGCCGATAGCGATTAAAGGAATGTTATTGGCCAAATGTCCTGGGCACTAATATAAAGCGCATTGATATGGTTATTGTGTCCTTAAGCAAGACACTTAACCATTGCTTCGTCCTTCGGATGGGACGTAAAGCTGTTGGTCCCATGTGTTGTGTAAACGCATCTCAAACTTCGTCCCACTCCTTGCAGTAATAATACCTTGCGCTTTGTATCCTTTAGCAAAAGGTGCGTTATAAATACGGTTATTATTATTATTATTATTATTATTATTATTATTATTATATTATTGTAACATGGGCTAATAAAGACCTAGTAGTTATTGATAAATACAAGACTAAACAAGAAGCCTCAGTTAATATTATGTACCTTGCGCCCCCTCTCACACTTTTCGTTCTTCTACTAAGTCCCTTTGAACTATCCCTAGAACTTCCTCATCGTATGGCGATCGTGCCTTTTCTGCTTGTGCTCCTGAACTTTGGAACGCTTTACCTTATAACATCAGATGCTGTAGTTCTCTTCCATTGTTTAAAAACTTGCTGAAAACTCATTTATTTAAAACCTCTTACACTTAGCTCGTTACATGTCTTGACAGTAGATTGTATAATTTTTTATTCTGTTCTACATTTCTTTTTGTTGTATATGTATTGTTTTTTGTTCTGCGCCTCGGAATAGGGTCTTGTGCACTAGATAGTAGTGCTGGGCGAATAGTGAAATTTTGTTATTCGGATACCGCTGGCCAACTATCCGAAATTAACCGGATATTCAAATAGTTTTTTTCACCGCTAGAGGGCGCTATTAAAAAAGAAATTAAATAATAAAAACAATATTTTTTTGCCGCTAGAGGGCGCTGATCGTTTGTGAATGAGATCTTATGGGCGGATTGATATTAGTTTTAGACAGTGTCACTCGGTTCATTCATAAAAATGACCGGATCTAATTTAAAGATGGCGATTTGCTTTTTCTTTTGATCGTGATTGACTCTACGTGAAGGAAAACTTTGTAATCTTTGAACAAATTGCGTCAGAAATGTCATTGTTTTAACTCTTCACGGAGGTGAGCATAGTTAAATACTTAATTTACGCTGTTTTATGCTGTCTTAATAGAAGTTTCATAAGGATTCAGACAAAACATTCATATCAGTTGTCACCCAGACGTCCGCGGATATTCGGATATTAAAGAATATCCGGTTACTTGGTTGTAATTACAGAACTATCCGGTTTATAAATAGGTATTCGCGCCCATTGCAGATATCCGCGCCCGCCCATTGCAGATATCCGGTTAAGAAAAAAAAGGCATTTGCGGTTACGGATAGGAAAACCTATTCGCCATTAACCGGATATTGGAATAATTCGCCCAGGCCTACTAGGTAGATGGCGCATTATAAATGCATTATTATTATTATTATATATATATATAAGAGTACAGGAATCAAACTCTGGTGTTTCTGATCAAAAGAGTGTGTGTTCGAGTCCCTGTCACGACACCTAAAGCAAGACACTTGACCATGATGTTTCGTACTAAGGCCGTTGGTCTCGTGAGAACCCAGTGCACTTCTCGAAAAAAGAGAAGGGGTTTGCCCGGTGTGTTTCTGGTTTGATTGGTAGCATATTGCGCCACAGCACCATTGCATGGTGCTATGTAAAAGGATTAGGTCTCGTAATTCGAACGTAGTCCCACATAGCATGCAGAAAAATACTGAATGTTGAAGTACCTAGTGCGCCACTGAGTGATGGATATGTGCGTTAAATAATAAGCCACTATTATAAATATTATAAGAAGAATTTGTTTTCTTCGTAGTATGAGTTTTATTTGATGCGTCTGATGCAGAATGAGAACATCTTGGCGTTGAACAAAACCTTCGTCACTCACAATGAGCTGTGGGTTGTCATGCCACTCATGGACCTTGGTAAGTGGCAACATGTGATCTATTTTTGACTGGAAATCTGTTTTTTTATTTTTATTTTAACCCCACCCCCAAAGAAAACTTAGAAGAAAACAAATGTTAAGTAATTAATTTCAATTTTTTTTATTCATTTTATAAAATTATATTGAATTTGGTTTTACCCATATATTACTCAAGTCGAATTCAAGCCCATGACCTTTGCAATTCTAGAGCAGTGTCATTCTAGAGCAATTAATTAGGATCAAATTCATAAGAAAATGAAGATAAAACCATATGGAACACCCAAGTTTGCAGAGTAGGGCTTTGCGCTCATAGCTCAGTATGGATTCAAGTGGGTTCAAGTCCCAATTTGTGACACCTGTGTCCTTAAAGCCATTGGACACTTTCGATAAACAGTATTGTCCAAAGGCCCACACTTTGTGTATCACAACTTAGATATAAAATAACAAACCTGTGAAAATTTAGGCTCAATCGGTCACCGGAGTCGGGAGAAAATATCGGGAAAACCCACCCTTGTTTCCGCATGTTTCGCCGTGTCATGACATGTGTTTACTATAAATCCGTAATTCTCATGGTCGACAATTGATAATTGTTTCAATGTTTTCTTAAAAAGTAAAGCATTTCATGGAATAATATTTCAAGAGAAGTCTTTTACCTTTACCTTCTGTAAACCCTGTAAGTTATTAACTTATATTTTTGTTCTGTTCCAAAAGTGTATAATGGCTTTAAGCAAGACATTTAACCACAATGCTTCGTCCTTCTGATGGGATGTAAAGCCGTTGGTCCTGTGTATTGTGTCCATGTATCGAAAAAGAGAAGGGGTTCACTCGGTGTTCCTGGTTTGATGGGCTGCATATTGTGCCACAGCACCTTGCGCCACAGTAAACCATTACACCTCACTATATTGAAGGAGTAGGTCTCATAATTCCCCTCCAACATATCTTGCAGGAAAAGACTATGTTAAAGCACCTTGATTGCACTTAGTGAAGGATATGCACGCTTGACAAGAAGCGGCTATTATTATTATTATTATTAGGGGATTAAAAGGGTAGCAACGGGTTCTTAAACTGCCGTTTAGAACCGGCAGGGTCGTTGCCAGAGCCGAATTTGAAGACAAGTCACTACTCTTTTATTCCCATTCATAAATGCATTTTTGGATTAAAGGCGTAATAAATGAAGAAACTCTGTCAAACTTATCCGTTTTCTGACGTGCTTGAGCCCTGTACATGTTCATCCATGTGTTGCATTTTTATGACGGAGACTGTTTTGGGATATGCTTTGTGCACGTAGTCTTGGTGCAAGACGTTTCTTATTTTCCTTAAACACACAGCACGGCCAACTCACTGACAGGGCCCGCATCGCCCATAACGAGAATCGTCTTGCACCAAGACTAGCGCGTAGTATTAAAAAACAACTGGTTATGAACAGAGCTCCAGCTGGTCATTATCAACCGTTTAAACACCCCACGTGACGCCCTCTCCACCAATAGGAATAGCGATACTGTCTGAGGTATTTATGGATACATTACTATTAATATCTTCTTGAATTTCCCTTACAGGTTCAGCAAGAGATGTTCTGGACAACGCCTATCCTGATGGATTACCAGAGGTTATTATATCTTATATACTTCGAGATACCCTGCAGGGATTGGACTACTTACATAGAATGGGCTATGTACACAGGTATGGTTCTGTTACATTTAGCTGTCGTGACACTTGCTACGTAAAACTGGGGAGGTATTGCTTTCTGCTCTACTGGCCAGGCTTCGGACTGATGATACCCAAGCCTACATCCGTATGGACTGTAAAAGGGGTAACCCTGTTTCAGCCCTAGGAGTAGGTGGCAACGACGGCCTCTGGACAAAAAATTGTAGCCCACACCTTGAAGTGGCGTTCAGGCCTTGTGTGTCTGGCGACTTGCATACAAAAATACTAAAGCTTCTGGTTTTGTCCCAGGGGCTGATTTCTAAAAGCAATCAAATTCACCGCAAGACAAATTGTCAGTATTACCACAGTGACTTGTATTGTGACATCGCACTTTACTTGGCAACTACGATTGATTTGCAGTTAAGATGAATCGTAGCTCTTAGTGAAAATCGACCCCTGGTTCTGCTTTGTTTTGTGATACTGGGCTGGCTCTAAAATATATCTCAAATTGTTATGGGGGTGCACTGCTGGCTCCTGGAGTTGCCGCCATAACCTGCTTCAATTACTGCCCGTCCATGTTTCATTGCTGTCAATTTTTACCACAGGAGTGTGAACACGAGCCACATTCTCCTGTCCAAGTCGGGCAATGTGAAGCTTGCTGGTCTGCGCACGGCCGTTAGTATGCTGATAGAAGGGAAGCTCCTGAGAGCGGTGCATGACTTCCCTACGCATGCTGTAAAGTTACTCCCATGGCTCGCACCGGAGGTCTTGGAACAGGTAAAGAACGAATAGCATATAAATATTGACTGCTTCGAGTGCTATGTTTAAAACTATGACACCCTAGGTGATCCCCTGAAAACTATGACAAGCCGGGTTCATACTTCCTGAGAATGCGATATGAAATTTGACGTCACAATAATAATTGACTTGTGCTCAACTCCTGCGACACATTCACTGCGAAAACAGCCATGTGACGTCAACATTCATATCAAATTTGCATTCACAGGAAGTAGGAACCAGGCTTAAAGGCAGTGGACACTATTGGTAATTACTCAAAATAATTATCATCATGAAACCTTTCTTGATTACGAGTAATGGGGAGAGGTTGATAGTATAAAACATTGTGAGAAACAGCTCCCTCTGAAGTGACGCAGTTTTCGAGAAAGAAGTAATTTTCCACGAATTCGATTTCGAGACCTCAAGTTTAGAATTTGAGGTTTAGAATTTGAGGTCTCGAAATCAAGCATCAGAAAGCACACAATTTCGTGTGACAAGGGTGTTTTTTCTTCCATTATTATCTCGACGAACGATTGAGCTCAAATTTTCAGAGGTTTGTTATTTTATGCATATGTTGAGATACACCAACTGTGAAGAATAGTCTTTGACAATTACCAATAGTGTCCATTGTCTTTAAACTCCAGTTAGAAGTGGCATTTTGACTGGTAGCTTGGGTGGCTGCCCTGGTGAAAGGAAAGATCATTTTTTGATTTTTTTTTATTGTGTTGTTTTTTCAGAATCTCCTCGGCTACGACACCAAATCTGATATTTACAGTATAGGTATCACAGCGTGTGAGCTGGCCAATGGATGTGTACCGTTCTGTGATATGGTTCCCATGAAGGTAAGGCGTATTTAATTTGTGAGTTGTTTTGTTTCCTTTAAAAAAAATATGTGTCAAACCTCGGAATGAAACCGAGGGTACCAGAGACATGTGAAGGAGCGGTTAAAGGAAGTGGTATATTGAAAGGGTTTTTATTTTGCAAAAAATAGTTAATGGCCTTAAGTTTGGGTGATACCACGATACTAATTTGGAATTGATTTCGATATCGGATCGATTTGGTTTTAATCGAAATATCGATATATCGCAATATCGATTAAGCATCGCAATATCGCGATGTATTTCCTAGCTGAGACATCTTGCAACCCATAGACTTGGAGTATAACCAGAAGAAAAGGTCATTAGAACACCTCTCTTATACTATGACTGTCTCTTTTACAACTTTCAATGGGAGTTTGAAAACTGATGATGTCAAATTTAATTAATCGCCATTATATTGGATATCGCGATATATTGTTGGCGATATGTCGTGAATAAAACAGATCGATATCAGCCAAGCTTAAATGGCCTAACATTTCGACCCAGGCAGAGTCTTTTCTCGAAAGGTTAAATGACAACACACAACAAACATAAACAGGGCCCAATTTCGTGGCTCTGCTTACCGCCGAATTCTGCGCTTACGACTACGATTCCCCGCTTACTTGCAAGCACTGAAGTTCTGTAAGCGTAGAATGTCTAGTAACGTGGAGTGCCCAGAAGCCAAAATTCCCCGCTTAACAGTGAAATACCAGCACATAATATCCTGCTTCCGCAAGCCCCGATTCTGTGCTATGAATAGATGGGGGAGAGAGAGCCAGAAAGCGTACAGTAAAAAGCAAGGGGTGAAGGGAATATTTTATAGAATAACCTGTAACAAGCAAGACAAAAATCCAGTAAGAAACCAGTGAGGTAAGGAGGGTCACCTGAGGGATACTACAACAAAGAGGATTAGAAATGAGAAAAATAGCTGTTGCAAACTGCTTACCAACCAACACCACCTATGGCATTAACGCAATCGATCATGAATGGCTTGGGCTCAATTTCATAGAGCTGCTAAGCACAAAAATTTGCTTAGCATAAAATGTTCCTATATAAAAACAGGATTACCAACCAATTTTTTATTAGTTACATCTTGCTTGTTACTTGTGTTCAGCTGTTGTTTGCTTATCCTGAAAATCAGGTGGAATTTTGTTGGTAATCCTGTTTTTATCGAGGCAAAAATTTCTTGCTAAGCAAATTTTTGTGCTCAGCAGCTCTATGATGTTTCAACACTAGCAGAGTCTCACACAATTTTGTTAATACTACGTCTGGGTAACTTCTTTTAGATGCTCCTGGAGAAGATAAATGGCACCACACCCAAGCTCCTCGACAGCTCTACCTTAGTGAGCGACGAACAGGGAGGTTCGGTCGTGGACAGCGGACTCGGGAGCAGTAATGTAGCATCTGGAAGCAAACAGGTGGATCAGAACCCATTCACAAGGCTCTTCTCTCCACAGTTCCATCATTTTATTGAGGTTTGCCTAACGCAAGACCCTGCTAATAGGTAAGTAGCTTAAACATCTGATGTCACACTTCTAGGCAAAACAAATGTGCTCAGGTTTATTTTGAGCTTCATGAAATTGCCTTGGGTTTTGGAATTCGAGACTTTGAAACGCTAGGTGGCAGCAGACTGACCAGATAAATTTCCATCGTTCCAACGAAACCATCATTTGCTTTAATCTACAGACCAAGTGCTTCAGCGTTACTCAACCATGCATTCTTCAAGCAAGTCAAGAAGCGAACGAGTGAGACATTGTTTCCTTTCTTCCAGAATCTGACGTCGTTGACAGAAATGAAGTCTGACGAAGATCAGGGTAAGTGATTTTGATTGAAACAATCAGAGATGGTCCACTTATTCAAAGATAGGGTCATAGATAGATTGTCTTTTCAAATCAATAAAATTAAATTCAATAAAAATATTATTTTGGTATTGCCCTCACATGATAAAATACATTATTGGTGTTTCATAATACCAACAGTGACGGTTATAAATAGTAGCCAACATGATTAACAAATATGAAGGGCAAAACTTAGGATTGGGTGAAGCCCATCCGAAAGTTTGGAGCTCTGTTATGGCCGGAGTGAAATAAAAACAATTTTTTTGAGAGGAGCTGAGTTTCATGTTGCCAAACTCCACACCGCTTTTGTCACATTTTTCAGGAGCCTTAGAGGAACACGATGGAACTCTTGTGGAGAAATTCCAGTGTATGGATGTCAACGAAAAATGGGTCTTTGACTAACAACTTCTTTGTTTATTCTTCATCTCGAAATATTAACATTGCCATTGGATACAGTTAGCGGTGAAAGGGTCAGCATGCCTTTCTGTGTGCCTTTGGTAAGCAGTGCTATAAAATGGAAACCCGTACAGTAAGCATAAAGTCTGTCTTTAAGCAGCTCTATGAAATTGGACTGAGAATTTGAACAATTTGTTTTGAACAATTAATTGTTCTGGAAAGTATGCGGTAACACCATGTAATGGCTATCTCTAAGTGAGTTGGGGTGGTTCATACCGTTGGTTTCAACTCCAAAGCCATTTGTTAGTGAGACTTTATTAATGTCTGGTACAATGGCTTGCTTAATAGTCACAATGTACTGCTGAAGTTTGAATTCCTCAGACTACAGAGACAGTCGCTATGATTATCCCCAATGGTTCAATGCAAGCTTTTGTATAGAAATCTTCAGATGAGTAAACCCTGGAATCATTGTACCATGCACATTCATTCATTCAGAATTATGTATGGATGTTGGCAATATATTCATGTACATAGTGTGACTACGCAAAAGCTTTCCCCAAACCATGAGACATAGCAACTGTCTCTATAGTCTGAGGAATTCAAATTGAAGCGATAACGCAGGACTAAGCTATCCTTGTTCCAGACAAGTTTCAAATCTAACTTGGCTTATTAAGAGCACTTTGTCGTAGAGCTACATATACATGCACCGGTATATAGTATACATAGTAAGTTTTGTTGGGAAGATGCAAGTATGACTCTCCCCAAAGTTTTGATTTAGATTGTAAAATATTTACAACTATAAACACCTATATTGAGTGCAATTCGTATATCATGCCTGAGATGGAACATGGAAGGTGTACATGTATATATTCCTGAGTGCGAGGGCAAAAACTTACTGAGCGCAGAAATCTCCTGCTGAGCAAAAACAGGTAACCAGCCAAAATACAGTACATTTATCATTGCTGTGACTGGTACAGCAAAGGAATTTGCCAAGCATAGTTTTCTTCTATACAGTTTTATGACATTTTTTCCTGGTTAGGCCATTACATTTTTCTAGAATCAGAGAGAAAGGACAGAGCCTCTATGCTAGAATGAAGCACATTAATTGTGTATAATTTACTTGCGGAATAATTACCAAAAGTATTCACTGCTTTAATGTGAAGAATGTACTGTGCTCGGTTTTAAAGGAAGCTGAAATATGTCCTTTCTTTTGTGGTGTCACCTTTTACATATTCAAAAGTACTTTTGTCAAAGGTGTCCACAATTTGGAAAACCTAGACATGAAGTGAACCCAAGAAAAATTGAAACTCAAGAGACTGAAAGAATATGTTAGCTACTTTAATAGAAAAAGGTAAAAACCTGCGACAAAAAAACAACAAATTTTTTTTTTTTTTTTTTCGCCCACAGCTTAATGTACATAGTTTGTTTAATAGTATAAATTTGTAGATATTTATCCACTGTACTGTAAATTTTTCTTTTGTGTAAAGAAGTTACTTAAATTTAGTACAATGATGTGTGCAGCATTTTGCGTTAGCTACATGTACCAAATAGTGTTAAGCGTTTTGCTTTGTTCTGTCCTCCATTTATTGTTGAAATTGCCCTTACTTGTACCCAATCAGTAAAAACATAGGCTTAGCCTGGGTGACAAGTGCGACTAGACTAGTGTCAAAGTCGCGACTATTGATTGCTTAGTCAATTCGCGACTACCATTTTTCAACTACTCGGTTAAAGGCAGTGGACACTATTGGTAATTGTCAAAGACTAGCCTTCACAGTTGGTGTATCTCAACATATGCATAAAATAACAAACCTGTGAAAATTTGAGCTCAATCGGTCATCGAAGTTGCGAGATAATAATGAAAGCAAAAAACACCCTTGTCACATGAAGTTGTGTGCGTTTAGATGGTTGATTTCGAGACCTCAAAATCTGAGGTCTCAAAATCAAATTCGTGGAAAATGACTTCTGTCTCGAAAACTTTGATACTTCAGAGGGAGCCGTTTCTCACAATGTTTTATACCATCAACCTCTCCCCATTACTCGTCACCAAGAAAGGTTTTATGTTGATAATTATTTTGAGTAATTACCAATAGCGTCCACTGCCTTTAAGCAGAAGGTATCGCTACAGTTTAACAAATATTTTCTTTCCGCTGGGATTTGAAAGAAAAAAAAACACAAATAAATTTGATGAAAAAAATCTTGATTGCACACTTAATTGTAAATGCTTGAAAATCTGTAGAAAATGAGACAGACGCGTTACAAACTTTAATATTAACATTGTTGGATTTCACCTGGGTTCATGTCCTGCCTAGGAGCACTGGTAAGTTGAGGGAATTCATCTTGGGGTCACAATAAGCCACTTGCGAGTTAGATTTGAATAATATCTGGTACAATGACTTGCTTAGTCACAATGTACCGCTTTCATTTGAATTCCTCAATATAAACCACAAGGGAAACTGACTGAGAAAATGTAAAATGATATTTGGGGTTGAACAAAGAATTGACTAGAGTGGGATTCGAACCAACGACCTCCGGATTAACGTGCCGGCGCTCTACCAACTGAGCTATCTAGCCCTATGTTGGCGGTGTTCTTATTAGCCAACATTGGGCTAGATAGCTCAGTTGGTAGAGTGCCGTCACGTTAATCCGGAGGCCGTTGGCTTGAATCCCACTCTAGTCAATTCTTTGTTCAACCCCCAAAATTCATTTGAATTCATCAGACTATAGAGACAGTTGCTATGTCAAATGGTTTGGGGCAAGCCTCTGCAACCTCCAGATGAGCAAACCCTTGGTTCCATTGTAGGCCTACCATAGAAATCCATTCAGAATTGTGTATTCTTGCGTAACAATTCAAAAGCTTGCCCCTAATCATGTGACATACATGTAGCAACTGTCACGATAGTCTTAGAAATACAAATTTTAAGTAGTAACTTGTGACCAATGACTTCATTGTACTAGACGATATTCAAATGGAGCAGGCATATATGGCTTATTGATCCCAAGGTAGGGAGGGGATCGGGTGGGGTTGGTAGGGTACGATCACTGGCAGCATGAAGTGCATCTCTTGACGAGAGTGGTGAAGAGCAGTCAGGAGGAGGCAGTGGACAGAGTCGCAGGACTGAGAAAATGAAGTAACATCTTTGGTGAGAAACATGGACTGGGCGGAGGCAGGATGGAGAGGACAGCATCTCTTCTGAGGACATCAAGTTTGATTCTGAGGATGACGTCTTGTGGAATAACCCTTACATGTGGGCATGAAGACTTTTGTCACAGACTTTTTGTCAAAAGCCTAAAAGCACTGATTGGCAACAGGTGGTGTCTCTCTGCAACACAATTATGGAACAAAAAGCCGCTTAGTTTGGTCATGCAGTACGACAGGGTGGCCTGTCAGCAGCAGTGCTTGATGGAATCCCAATTTGACACCGTCGCGGGGTTGTCAGACCAAGACTCCCCTGGATCGACGACCTCGCCAGGTGGAGTGGCCTCAGAATGGCTGAACTAACTGCGCGACCCAACAGCGATGCAAAATCACACCTGCACCAACCACACAACCAAGGAGCAGTGGACGGTTGTTGCATCAAGTGGGCACAGTAGCCTTGACGTTTTGATAATGATGAAGTCACTTCTCCATAACTGCTCATGTGTGCTGACTAAAGAATGGTACAACTTTACAGATTGGCAGGCAGATGCAATTAGTGGATTCTAGTTGGATTGTGGAAGTCCTTGTGGAAGTCTTTGCGGATGCAATGAGTGGATACTAGCTGGATTGTGGAAGTCCTTCAGGTGCATCTACGGAGGAGGTCTAGGGGAGAAAGAGAAAGAATCCTGAAGAATCGGTGAGTTTACCACATTATCAATTTGATAATCTATTGTATGTCTGGTATTGAAACCAAGTTAACTTAGACGCCTTATTAAAACCTCCATGCCATTCCTTTCCGCGTGCATTCTGCGGGAGTCCGTGGATTTTTACAACAAAATAACCCGTAGCAACCGGACAGGTCCACGGCCACTACAGCTTTGGTTGACCATAATTGTTTAAACATGTAGTGCGCGATTATCACGTGAACAGGAGGGTTCGGCTGGCACTACCAATGTACATGGTGCTGACATTGTCTTGTCGGTGCGGCCTGTCCCCTTCCAGGTATTCATGAGTTGAAAATGTATCATTCTGGGGAGAGCATGGCCGGTCCGCATCCAAGCCGCTGGTATTCATGACCTGAAAATACCACTTATTTATTCATGAAACTTATTAATAAACCAACAATAGTGTCTGGCATGGATAGCTCATTAATTATCGCCGCGCTTCAACGCACATGCTGTTTCTCAGCGGACTGTCCGAGGTCCTTAGCAACGGCGGTATTTGCTGTCGAGGTCGCGGAGGAACGCTCGGGAGGTTTTGACAAGGCGCCTTAACCGCTCACAAGCCTGAGCAAACCTGTAAACAAGAGTATGTGAACCAGAGACACAGGGGTTAACCCCCACTCTCCCACGCTTAGCACGTTATTTTACATGAACCACCAATCCGAAGACAAATGACTTGTGGCATAATGTCCCATCCAAAGGACGAAGCAATAATGGTTACTTGCTCAAGGACACAAGTGCCACGACTGGGTCTCGAACCCACACTCTAGCGGTTTAGAAGCACCAGACTTTGGGGACTTGAAACTTACAATCTACTTCGACCTTACTCTGTAGATGAAACCGCAAATTGTTGACCTCACCAATGGCGTCATTATGATTGAAAATTGTTTTCATTCGAATGTGGCTCAACTACTCTTTCAGTTTCCCACTTTTAAAGACAAATTGAAATTTCATTTGTTTGAAACAGCTTTTCAGTAGTTTTTTTCTTTTGTTTTCCGGATGTTCCCTCTTCCCTCTGTTGATTTGTTTCTGTTTTCTTTTTTTTTCATGCGCTTTGAGCACCTTATTAGGTGGATACATGCGCAATATGTCCTTGTTGTTATTATTTTGTATTGCCATCGTTTTGATGTGAAAGCCATGAAGAACTTGAAGCTTTTATAAACCCAGTTGTTATTATTATTATTATTACTTACAATCTTCTCCGACCTTACTTGATGAAACCGCACATTTTTTTGGATGATGACGTCAAATGATTGAAGTTGTTTTGCATTATTGTTCCTCATCATTCTGATGCGGAAGCCATTTTTATGAAGGACTTGAAACTTACAAGGTTCTTCTGCCTTATTTTGTATAATAGGGCCTATAGATGAAACCAAATTTGGGGGATGATGACATCATCATGATTGAAATTGGTTTTATTCGGATGTGGCTTAACTATTCGTTCAATTTCCCTCATTCATGTCATTATTGTCATCATTCTAATGCAGAAGCCATTATTATGAAGGACTTAAAAACTTACAATGTACTTCCACCTTACTTTGTATATGAAACCGCAAATTGTTTGAGATGATGACGTCATCAATGACTTCATTATGATTGAAACTGGTTTTACTCGGATGTGGCTTAATTATTCGTTCAATTTCCCTCATTATTGTCATCATTCTAATGCAGAAGCCATTATTATGAAGGACTAGAAACTAACATTATACCTCGACCTTACTTTGTAGATGAAACCGCAAATTGTTTGAGATGATGACGTCATCAATGACTTCATTATGATTGAAACTGGTTTTATTCGGATGTGGCTTAATTATTCGTCCAATTTCCCTCATTATTGTCATCATTCTAATGCAGAAGCCATTATTATGAAGGACTTAAAAACTTACAATATACTTCCGCCTTACTTTGTAGATGAAAAGTCTGCAAATTTGTTGGGATCAATATAATTGGAATTTTTTTCATTCGGATGTGGCTCAAATTGAATTTCCCATATTTTAATTGATCATCAGTTTCTAATGAGGAAACCATGAAGGAATTTTTGCCTTGGACTATAGAAATGTTGATACGTATAACCTTCTCGTGACGCATGTTTTCACCAATCAAATGATTGAAAGGAACAACACAGGGCTGTATGCTTCGTTTTTGAAAGGGCAAGGGCACTAATGCGTTTTCTTCTTGGTAAAGGGCTCCCTATGATGAAATTGCAAATTTGTACTGGAGCATTTCAAGGGCACCAAGGCAATGACCAGGGGACACGGAGGCAAATTGCCTTCGTTGCCTCCGTGAAGTATCAGGCCTGACAACATATTCCACTGGAACAGTTTCATTGGCCCAAAGGCACTGACCATGTGCATGAAGACAATTGCCTCCAAATCCATTACTTTTTTTATGCAAATGGCGACCCCCCCCCCCCAACAACAACAACAACAACAACAACAACAACAACAGGTCTTAATAGCACCCTTAAGAGTTTCCATTCTGAAAAACTCTGGCAGTGCATTCTATATCTTTTGTTTTACAAGGTTTTTTTCTGAAGAGAAACTGGTCTGCGCATGAAAGAATCTTACAGAGGAAATTTGGTTTTGGTGGTAACCGCAAATCTACCTCTATTCAAATTGTACTGGAAAGGGCCCAATAACCATCACCATCTTTGTAATTACAATTTTTTTTTTGTGCATCATACGCAGTATGAAATTTCAGATACAGTTTTAAATAGTATGTTATAGTTTTAAATAGTGTCATAGTTTTAAATAGTGTGTTGCAGTTTTAAATAGTATGTCATGGTTTTAAATAGTGTGTTGCAGTTTTAAATAGTATGTTATAGTTTTAAATAGTGTGTTGCAGTTTTAAATAGTATGTCATAGTTTTAAATAGTGTGTTGCAGTTTTAAATAGTATGTCATAGTTTTAAATAGTGTGTTGCAGTTTTAAATAGTATGTTATAGTTTTAAATAGTATGTTATAGTTTTAAATAAAATGTTATAAGAGCAGGCCTGATAGTTCTTACCTCCATGCCCTCCTGGTCATTGCCTTAACACCCTTGCAATGCTTCGGTAGAAATTTAAAATTTCCTTATAGGGTGCCCTTCACAAAGGAGAGCATGCCTTGGTGCCCATGGCCTTTCAAAAAATGAAGCTTACAGGCCTGTAAGAGGTCCGTACATACTCAATTTGGCAGTGCACATGAAAGAACCTATAACATGGGATTCGAACTGCCTCTAGCTATTGGGCAATCTTGGTAGTCTAGTTGGTAAGACACTGAGCTCTAGAATCGCAAGGGTCGTGGGTTCGAATCCCACCTGAGTAATATGCCTGTGATACCTTTTTTCACAGGACTCGGGAGGTAATGAGTATACAGTGCTAACACACATCGGTGTATGGGAAAACCAAAGTTAATAACCGAGAACACTTCGTGGAAAAAATACTTGTTGGTGTTCTTTTATATAGCAACCACCCTTGTTCAACATTTGTTTACAGGTGAAAATTACCTCAAGCTTACGAGCTACAATGATTTAATTCACCTATTAGCATATTTTATGAGGCATCCTTGTTTCCTTTTCCAGAAATGAATCTGTTAGTAATAATTATTACAAAACAGCGTTGATAACGAAAAAAATGAAAACATAAGTTACTAAAAATCTTTAAAACACAAATTACGTAACCACTCAAATTTCACACATTAGAAGCACATTGTTATGGCAGCTTATGTCACACTAGAAATGTATCGCGTATTTAGTAATAATAAATCTAAAACAGTCTTGATTCACACAAAAAAATAAAAAATTAAGTTATAAACAATCGGTAAACCCAAAATATGAAGCCACTTAAATTCCACCAATCAGAAGCACATTGTTATGTCACACATGCTTAAAGCCATTGGACACTTTCGGTAAACAGGATTTTCCAAAGGCCCACACTTTGTGTATCACAACTTATATATAAAATAACAAACCTGTGAAAATTTAGGCTCAATCGGTCATCGGAGTCGGGAGAAAATAACGGGAAAACCCACCCTTGTTTCCACACGTTTCGCCGTGTCATGACATGTGTTTAAAATAAATCCATAATTCTCGATATATCGAGAATTTATAATTGTTTTAATGTTTTCTCAAAAAGTAAAGCATTTCATGGAGTAATATTTCAAGAGAAGTCTTTCACCATTACCGTCTGTAAACTCTGTAGGTTATTTGTAAATCTGTGATTTTTTTTCTTTCTTTTTTTCTGTTCCGTAAGTGTCCAATGGCTTTAAACCATGAACGAGGCCAAATTTCAATCAACAAAAGACCTCCACTGCTTGAGTTAGTTTTGTGCCCCCCCCCCTCCCCTCCCCCTTCACATACCCCTAAGGTGCAGCCATTGAACTGAACGCATTTGCCATGTTACGCAGCCACCTGTGTGTTACTCACACCATAGTTACATGACTGACCCTCGGATTATGCTGTAATATAATGATCGGTCGTTGGCCGGCCATCCCATGATCATGACCTCATATCAAATCCACCTGCCATTGTACCACCCTTGAATTTGCCACTTGGCCTAACCATCCAGACCTAACCTTGTGTTAACCTTCTTTGGATCACGTACATGTACAAAGACTCTCCAGGAGTTCCTGGCTTAACCTGACAGAGACGGAGAGACAGTCTGCCACCACCCCCCCCCAACCAAATGATTGGACTGTTTGTTCTGACCTCACTAACTGTTGACTTATTTTTGGACCAGGTTGCAGTTGAAAATCTACAATCTAAAGTATAGTCTACTTATGATGATGAGGTGACACATTAAAAAATTCAAGGTAAGTTTTTTAGGATTTGTTCTCAATTTGTGTATGTGTTTGCAAAGGGGCGGGGAACCAACATTTATAATAAGAATTGATTTCTTAAAAGTCTGTGGTTGATGATTTTTGAAGGAATCATTGGTTTTAAAGTCACTGGACACTATTGGTAACTACTCAAATAAATTGTTAGCATAAAAACTTAATTGGTATTATGGAAAATGGAAAGCTGTTGACAGTATTAAAACATTGTGAGAAGCGGCTCCCTCTGAAGTAACATAGTTTTTGAGAAAGCGGTAATTTCTCATTCAAATAATGCATTAAAAGACTTCAGGTCTAAAAACTTCAGGATCTGAAAGCAAACAAACGAGCCCACAACCTTTGCAATTCTAGAGCAGTGTCATACCAACTAGACCACTGAGATTGCCCGGTAGCTAGAGGCAGTTTGAATCCCACCCGAGTAATATGACTGTGATTTTTTCACAGAACTCAGGTAAGTACTGAGTATACAGTGCTAACACACGCCGGTGTATATGAGTAAAAACCAACATGTATATTCTTTATCCCCGTTGCAAATTTTTATTAAGGTATTTTTTGTTGTCAGACCAATGTCCAATCAGTTGTGACAGAAATTGTTTCTGTGTTTTTGTGTGTGTTTTTTGCAATTGTTGTTGATTTTTTTTTTTTTTCGGGGGGAGCTTCTTTTCAGTAATTAAAGGCAGTGGACACTATTGGTTATTACTCAAAATAATTATTAGCATAAAACCTTTCTTGATGACGAGTAATGGAGAGAGGTTGATGGTATGAAACATTGTGAGAAACGGCTCCCTCTGAAGTGCCATAGTTTTCGAGAAAGAAGTAATTTTCCCCGAATTTGATTTCGAGACCTCAGATTAAGAACTTGAGGTCTCGAAATCAACCATCTAAACGCACACAACTTCGTGTGACAAGGGTGTTTTTCTCTTTCTTTATTATCTCGCAAGTTCGATGACTGATTGAGCTCAAATTTTCACAGGTTAGTTATTTTATGTATATATTGAGATAAACCAACTGTGAAGGCTAGTCTTTGACAATTACCAATAGTGTCCAGTGTCTTTAAACCTTGTGGAAAATCCGGTTACACTAAAAAAATCCCTGTTGTAAGAACCAGTGGTTATTTTTAGGGATCCCCCTTCAGGCCGCGTTGACAGCAAACAACTTCCATCATTGCCAATGTATTGACTAGAGACTGCACATCAATTGATTACTTGTTGTGTCTCTCTGGCTATTTCCGTCCGTCCATGGTTATTATTGCGTCGAGAACGTGGATGCGTCGCAGTGTCCTGGATTAGAAGGCTGCGTTGAGGTCTATAAATAGATGTGTTTACGTGTGAAGGAACTTTTGCGCCTTGACTCAAGCCTGAAAAGAGTCCTGTCGTTACTTCAAAATATTGTCCTGATGAGCATTTTAAAGGCAGTTGACACTAGTGGTATTACTCAAAATAGTTATTAGCATAAAACCTTACTTGATAATGAGTTATGGGGAGAGGTTGATAGTATAAAACATTGTGAGAAACGGCTCCATCTGGACTAACGTAGGTTTCAAGAAAGAAGTAATTTTCCATGTATTTTATTTCGAGACCTCAGATTTAGAAGTTGAGGTCTCGAAATCAAGCATCTGAAAGCACACGACATCGTGTGACAAGGAACCATGACAAAAATTTAAAACGTTTCTTATAAAACACATAAGAATTGGTCACGTGATATATTGTCGGGATCCCGACAAAAACTAATTTTGAGCACTTTATTTCACTACTACTTATAATTGGCGGACTTTTTCGAGCAATGGCTCAAATGAAAGCTTATAACTTTCTCGACCCCAATCAAAATACCTGAATTTTAAATCAAATGTTTTGGGTAAAATCGGCCAAAAATCTGACATAGCATCTTAACTCTTAGACTTGTGGACAAGTCGTTAAATCGGCCCCACGCGCTGAGATAGTGGTCTCGCGAGATCACTGCTCTCGCGCGAACTGATGGCTCCCCGATTTCGACTCTCAAAATCGGGGAGCCATCAGTTCGCGCGAGAGCAGTGATCTCGCGAGACCACTATCTCAGCGCGTGGGGCCGATTTAACGACTTGTCCACAAGTCTACTTAACTCTTTGTGAAATAGCACCCTGTCACCTCAGAAATGTCTAGACTTGGGATCCTTGAGAAGGGGCATGGTACTTGATCCAAGATTCCTTGAAGTAGTTCTGAGATATACTGTTGTGGGGAGTCTTGCTGTTAAAACAATGAGATGTTCATATTAGAAGTAAATAGACTCGCTGTGTTTCCCCTGTTTATCCCCTGTTTATCCTCCCATGTTACAAACCTCAAGGCTGCAATGTATTGGGTGGTACAATGTGCAACCTGGTCCTTTCTCTATGGTGCAACAGAATCCCAGTAAACAGTTGGCTTAATGTAAGCACAAAACATTTCTGTTTACCAGTACATGTGTATAAGGTAACAACATGCATACTCTGACAGATGCTCAGTATTTTCCCCAGGTCCTGTGAGAATTTCTTTTTTAAAAATGATGGCCTTGTTGCAGCAAAACTCAAGGTTGCATCGGGTGGTACAACGTGCAATCCGTGATCCTTTCTCAAAGGTACAATGGAATCACAGTAACTAATTAGCCTAAGATACAAGAATAAGGTAACAAAGTGCAGTTCTGACAGCACTGTATACTCGGTTCTTTCCAGAGTCCTAAGAAAGACAAAATGATGGCCTTGTTGTCTTCTTACAAATCTCAGGGTTGCATAGTGTGGCACATTGTGCAACTCTGACAGAACTGTACTCGCTACTTTTCTGAGTCCTGTGACAAAATGATGGGGTTTTGGTTTTTTTTTTTTTTGCAAGTCGCCAGACACACAAGGCTTGAAGGCCACTTCAAGGTGTGGGCTACAATTATTTTTGTCCAGAGGCCGTTGCCACCTACTCCTAGGGCTGAAACAGGGTTACCCCTTTTACAGTCCATACGGATGTACATGTAGGCTTGGGTATCATCAGTCCGAAGCCTGGCCGGTAGAGCAGAAAGCACTACCTCCCCAATTTTATGTAGCAAGTGTCACGACCGGGATTCAAACCCACACTCTGCTGATCAAACACCAGAGCTTGAATCCGGTGCTCTTAACCGCTCGGCCATGACACTAATTTCGTTTCTAATTGTGAGAAACGGCTCCCTCTGAAGTGCCATAGTTTTTTATAAAGAAGCAATTTTCCTTGAATTTGATTTCGAGACCTCAGATTTAGAACTAGAGGTCTCAAACAACCATCTTAATGCACACAACTTCAAATAACCCTTGTCACAAGGGTTATTTTTTCTTTCATTATTATCTCGCAACTTGACTGATTGAGCTCAAATTTTCACAGGTTTGTTATTTTATGCACATGTTGAGATACACCAACTATGAAGGCTAGTCTTTGACAAGTACCAATAGTGTCCACTGCCTTTAATGTAAGCACAAAACATTTTTATTTTATACCAGAATAAGGTAACAACGAGCAGCTCTGACAGATGCTCGGTACTTTCTCTGAGCCCTGTGAAAAAAGAAAAAAAAATGATGGCCTTGTTGTTACAGATCTCGAGGTTGCATCGGGTGGTACATCCTGCAATCCCTGGTCTTTTCTCTTTGGTGCCATGGGATCACAGTAAATAGTTAGCTTAATGTACGCACAAAACATTTATGTTTTATACCAGAATAAGGTAACAGCGTGCAGCTCTGTCAGATACTTAGAACTTTTCCAGATTCCTGTGATTTCTTTTTTTAAATGATGGCCTTGTTGTTAAAAAACTCAAGGTTGCATCGGGCGCTACAAGGAACGTGCAATCCATGGTCTTTTCTCTATGGTGTAATGGAATCACAGTAGATAATTAGCTTAATCTAAGAACAAATCATTTCTGTTTACCAGAATAAGGTAATAACACGCAGCTCTGACAGATAGTACTTTTCCAGATTCCTGTGATTCCTGCGCTACAAGGAACGTGCAATCCATGGTCTTTTCTCTATGGTGTAATGGAATCACAGTAGATAATTAGCTTAATCTAAGCACAACTCATTTCTGTTTACCAGAATAAGGTAATAACACGCAGCTCTGACAGATAGTACTTTTCCAGATTCCTGTGATTCCTGCGCTACAAGGAACGTGCAATCCGTGGTCTTTTCTCTATGGTGTAATGGAATCACAGTAGATAATTAGCTTAATCTAAGCACAACTCATTTCTGTTTACCAGAATAAGGTAATAACACGCAGCTCTGACAGATAGTACTTTTCCAGATTCCTGTGATTCCTGCGCTACAAGGAACGTGCAATCCGTGGTCTTTTCTCTATGGTGTAACGGAATCACAGTAGATAATTAGCTTAATCTAAGACCAACTCATTTCTGTTTACCAGAATAAGGTAATAACAATCTGGCCTTGTTGTTTCAAATTTCAAGGTTACATCGTGCGATACAAGGAACGTGCAGTGGAACCACAGTAAATAATAAGCCTGTACAATACGCAGTCAGAACCCCCTGCTACGCCTGTCAAAGGGGTGCTACTGTGAGGGGGAATCTTATTGTTCACTCAAGGCTGCAACAGTACCAGCTTTTCTTCCTTGAGAATCCCCCCCCCCCCCAACAAGTTGACAGTTGCACTATAATTAGGACACCTCTCTTATTGTGTAGAGTCACGTAGCACCATTTTGTCCCTTCCCGGCTTACGCTGGTTCTGAATTGAAACCACCTCGTTGGTGAGACATGTTTTGATCAATCAAGTCACTCTTAAATCCAAATCCCAACACTACTTTTATTTGAGAACGTGACTAAAGATTGAATCATGGAGAAACGTTTAGAAACTTTTAATGTGGATTTCCACAAGTATTGAAAAGAAAAAGAATAAAACACTGTCTCAATCTCTAAAGGTTTTTGTAAACTTTTAGGAACTTTTGTTTTGGATTTCCGAAATTGTTGACAAGAAAAAGAAACAACCCCAGGTAGAAACCTGATGGGCTTAATAATTTCATAAAGCAGCGTCAAGCAGAAAATAGAACATTTATTTTGAATCTGAGAAACAATTCATGCATTAAACAGTCCCTCTAAAATTCAAATCCCACACTACTTTTATTTGAGAACGTGACTGAAGATTGTTGATGTGAATCGAGGAGAAACTTTGAGGAACTTTTGACTTGGATTTCCCCCAATCATTAAAAAGAAGAAGAAAGAACACTTGATGGAAACCTGATGGGCCCAATATTTCAGAGCTGCATCAAGCAGAACATATTTCTCAACAGAAATCTCTTAAAACATTTAAATCTCAGAAACAACTCATGCATGAATCAATAAGTCTCTCAAATCTGAATTCCACACAAGATAGAAACCAGGGGTGCGTTCCACTCGCGCAAACGTTGCCAACAGTTGCGCACGTTCGCCAACAATTTCAAGTGGAACGAGTTGTTCGCCGCCACCGTTGGCAAACGTTGGCAACTTTAGGCGAACATACTTCTGAGGTGTTGGCAAGTGGTTTTTAAAATGGCGGACAAGCATACGGTATTATTTCTTTGTCACAAACATAATTACATTGTATTTTCGGTGGATTATAATGCAGATTTGGAATAACAAAGTTAATAAGTTGATGTAATGATGTCAAAAAGAGGACTATTGCAGCAAAAACGAAGTTTAAAAAAAAACTACGGATGGTGCGGGCCATCTTCATTTCAGGGCGCCGCCATATTGACATCGCGATACGCACCAATCGTTGAAAAGATAAAAACCGTTTGCGCAAACAGTTACAAGTCGTTTGCGCGAGTGGAACGCACCCCTGATGGGCCCAATAATTTCATGAAGCAGCGTTAAGCAGAAAATATTTCTCAGCAGAAATCTTTTAAAACATTTCAATCTCGGATGTTTTTCTTAGTCAGTTAAAACTATTGGTAATTACTCAAAATAATTATTAGCATAAACCTAACATGGTAACGAATAATGGGGAGAGGTTGATGGTATAAAACATTGTGAGAAACGGCTCCCTCTGAAGTAACGTAGTTTTCGAGAAAGAAGTAATTTTCCATGAATTTGATTTCGAGACCTCTGATTTAGAATTTGAGGTCTCGAAATCAACCATCTAAACGCACACAATCTGTGTGACAAGGGTGTTTTTTCTTTCATTGTTATCTCGCAACTTCGAAGACCCATTGAGCTCAAATTTTCACAGGTTTGTTATTTTATGCATATGTTGAGATACACCAAGTGAGAAGACTGGTCTTTGACAATTACCAAAAGTGTCCACTTTAAATCTACTTCTCATCAACTCCTTCAATTATGTAACTACTCCAGATGTTACAACAAAATGCAAAATTTTTTCAACGTACCTTATGGACTCTTGCAGCTTTCAACCACCCTGCCCAAGTTGTTTGGCTGAATAATAAAAGGCATGAACGTCATTGTCTTTTTCCTTAATAAACCTTAATAGCCTTAAAATGAGTTGGGATACTCTGAAGGGGGCACCGAGGCTAGGAGACCCTACACCAAGTTCCAGGCCTGTGTTTATGTCCTGTTCAGAGGGGCACCATCAGATTGGGCGCTTAAAGCCATTGGACCCTTTCGGTAAACAGTATTGTCCAAGGCCCACACTTCGTGTATCACAACTTCTATATCAAATAACAAACCTGTGAAAATTTGGGCTCAATCGGTCATCGGAGTCGGGAGAAAATAACGGGAAAACCCACCCTTGTATCCGCGCGTTTCGCCGTGTCATGACATGTGTTTAAAACAAATCCGTAATTCTCGTTAACGCGAATTGATATTGTTTTACTCTTTTCTCAAAAAGTAAAGCATTTCATGGAATAATATTTCAAGAGAAGTATTTCACCACTACCTTCTGTAAACCCTGTAAGTTATTTGTAAATCTGTGAACTTTTTTTTTTTTCTGTACCGAAAGGGTCCAATGGCTTTAAAGGGAAGGTACACTATTGGTAATTGTCAAAGGCCAGTGTGCTCACTTGATGTATCTCAACATAATCATAACATAACAAGCCTGTGAAAATTTGAGGTCAATTGGTCATCAGAGTTGGGAGAAAATGATGAAAGAAAAAACACCCTTGCTGGACGAATCTATGTGCTTTCAGATAGGAATAAAAGACTTACTATAGCTAGAAGTCTTTTATTATTTTGAGTGAGAAATTACCTCTTTCTCAAAAACTATGTTACTTAAGAGGGAGTCGTTTCCGACAATGTTTTACTATCAACAGCTCTCCAATGCTAGTTACCAAGTCAGTTTTTAAGTTAATATTTTGTTTGGTGTAATTACCAAATGTGTACATTCCCTTTAATGCCATAAACAAGTGTTTATGTATCAAACTAGAAAAGAGAATCGCTCTTGCAAACTTTGTCATAAATGTCTGCTTGGCAAAAACAAAATAGCTGGGGTTTTTTGTGGGTTTTTTTCAAGTCGGATAAAACAAAACCATGTTCTTAAATCTAATCTCTGGTATGAAACTAGAAAGATGTTTTCAAAGTTGAATTGGACAATTCACACAAATACCCCTTATTAAGTTGTGTGGTTTTTCTTTTACTTTGTGGTTCCTAATTTCAGGAAACAAAAATAAGATTCAACAAAAAATCCTCTTCGTGTTAGTTCATAAAGTAAAAGGAAAACCACACAATTCAAAGGGATATGGTTGGAATATTTTGTCAAAGTATAACATAATAGTTCACACAAATATTCCTCAAAATTGTGTTGTTTTCCATTTACTTTGTGAACTTACAAAGTTCCTACTTTTTTGGAGATAAAAATTTACTTGATCAAAATAGCTGACTGTGTTAGTTCACAAAATAAACCAAAAACCACAGCTTCAAGGGATAATGTGAATAATTGGATTGTTGTAAACATCTTTCCAACTAAGTTCATTTCTTAGCAATTGCTTTTTACCCCAAGGTGTCCAAACTGAAGATATTGAGCCCCCTCAAGCATATGGCAATTTTCTGTACAGTTTAAGACGCCCTGCTGCGACATTACTTTCTACTATTGGTTTTTCTCCTTCTGCTTGAAGTCTCTAAAGATAGATGACATAAGCTTTTCCAAAGCCTTTCAAGCACTTTCGGAGTCCTTGTTTTGTTTATTTTAACTGCTAACCTTTTTTTCTTCTTCATTTTTTAAAATTTATTCAATCGATGCATTAAAAAAATGCCTTGGTGACTACCTTTTGTCCGCCGTATAAACAAGGCGGAAAAAAACAAGCACTCATCAAGTTTACCTTTATCTAAAAAGAAGCCAACAAAAAAAGTGAAAACAGTTAAAGTGACAACAATGAGGTCATTGAGGGGGAAACCCCACCCATACCCCTCTTTACTTTTTGCTGTCAATCCCATTAGTCAAGCTATAATCCCAAAGCTTAAGAAACTTCAAGAGTGGGGGGTTAAAAGAAAATCTCATTATCATTTACGGTCTTTCTTCTCACTGAGCAAGGCCATTTGGAAAGAACTAGACTCCATAAACTGTAAGGGTCGACAATAGTTGGCTAGATCAAAGGTCTATCGAAGAGCAGAGTATGCTCTGAGCCGTCTCAAAGATGGAGAGAAAAGTTTTGTTTGTCTTGGTCTTTTTAAATGGATAAGAATGTCTTGGCCTCTGTGCTTGGTACAATAGCCCCCTCTGTTGTCATCTCAAGGCCATTTTGTGATTGCTATTATAGGGACATTGTGTAGTTGATGTTTTTTCTAAACTGTTATCAATGGTGGCTTAAAACTAAACAGTGCTGGGATCAACTGGATTTGAATAGAATGGTCGCTATCTGTTTTCCCCACCAATGTGTATTAAATACATTAGACACCCTTTGTTAATAATTGTCAAAGACCAGTATTCTCACTTGGTGTATCCCAACATAACATGCTTAAAATAACAAATCTGTGAACATTTTGACTCATTTTGTCATCGAAGTTGCAAGAGAATAATGAAGAAGATAAAAAGCCTTGTTGCACAAATGTGTGTGCTTACGGATGTCAAAAAGGGCATCAGGCTTGAAGCATTTTATTAGATTTTGAGAGAGAAATTGCCTCTTTCTCAAAAACTACATTACTTCAGAGGGAGCTGTTTCTCACAATGTTTGATACTTCCAACAGTTCTTCTTGCTTGTTACCAAGTAAGCTTTTATGCTAACAATTATTTCGGGTAATTACCAATAGTGTCCAGCACCAGCACTGTATAGGTCACCGTGGTCCATTGGTTAGACTGCAGGACTTGCAATCACAAGGTTGTGGGTTCGAATCCTACCAAGCTATTATATATCCCATTATGGGATGGGAGCTTGCTGAGTTCCCTCGACTTTAAGATCATCTAAACAAACTCAGTACTTTCTAGAGTTCTGTGAATACAAATCTTCCAGACAAATCGTTCAGGTGGGATTCAAAAGCAAAACCTTTGCATTGCTAGAGCAGATGTCTTACCACTAGACCAACGAGCTAGCCATTCGTTGTTTCTACCACCACCATCGTTATCAGAATATCAGCCAAAACATTGTGTTATATTGATACTGATGGGGACTGGTTCTCTTCTAACATTCTGCTTAGCATTTACATGTAGCATTTACTAAGCACCATCTTCTGCTTACTGCTTTAGTATGAAATTTGGGCTTTGGACTGTATTATAAATTATGTATGCACAAAAAGTAGCTTTATAGCACAACAAAATATCGCTAAGCAGAAACTGGTCATCAGCCAAAATTTTATAAGTTTACACTGTTTTGACTGGTGCCTCACGCATTTTTTGCTAAGCATAGAAATTTCCTAACAGTGTACTTTTATGGCTGCATTGGGAAATGGGACCCTGAAGTCATCACCTTGAAGTCTTAGCCCAACCGATGCTCGCTTTGTTACCTGGCTCATTGAGTACAAGTCATGCACTAACACAATTCCAGCCATCCCATTGGCTGAATGCTTCTGATGACATCACAACCTTGGTCACTCCTCAAGATTACCTTTGTTTGATGAGGCCCAAAGTGACAACTGACCACTCAACAATAAGTCTTATACATTTGCTTATATAAAGTCTTGACCACAATACAAGTGGTCACTTTGGGGGGCTAGACCGTGGTGAGACAGGCCTCTTCAGGTCTTCGCTGGTTGTACTTGTAGTCTCTCTACATCTATATTCTCAAGATACGTTGCTACGGCATGTAAACTAATATCGTACCTCCTGTTTTCTATCCTGTAGCTTATGCTTAACACCTTGAATGGATTCTACAAAAAAAAACATCTTCTTGCTCTACACTTGGAGACAGTAACATAGCCTTTGTAGCAACTTGGACACACACAAAAAGAAGTCTGACAGCATTGCCAAGATGAACTTCAATTAAAAGCTGTCTGTAGCACACAACACAAGAGACTTCGGTCCCCACGGATCCTGTCGGAGTAGCATCCCATCATAATCTTGTTCTCGTTGGGCAGACGGACTTTACCGCCCTCGTGGGACTCACTGCGAAAGGCCTCGTTGACATCCAAGGAAGTTCACTGGGCGAATAACAAGACCCGATAAAATGTCTCTTTAGCCATCTGCGAGATCAGGGATACTCCAGGGAAAGATCGAGAAGGCAAGGCAAGTAGACTTTTACTCTTTTTAAACTTCTATCTGTACCTGGAGATTTTTTTTTTCCAGTTTTTTTTTTCAGTGTAAGCTACATACTTGTTCCTTTTTGTCTTCTGCTAAACTTTTCACAATTTCTTTGTGACACTTCCTTACGAAATTGGATTGAAAAGGGCAACTCTTGGAATTAGAAACTTTAAGAATTAGAACTAAGAATGAAGACCTACAATGCGTCGGTCGTATTTTCAGAAATATTGTTTAACACAGTCTGTTTTTATTTGTGATGACTTTTTTTCTCAAGGATAAATGTTATTCAAGGATTTTGTGTTAATAACCCTAAGGTGTTCTCCCTGGATGTTTGAAAACTGGGGGGGGTGTGAAAAAAACCCCACTAAAGTTTCTTGAGGGTAGTGCAACAAATTGAATTGAGAAAATTGTTATTTGTTATACGTGCTTGTGAAATAGAATTAGCTGTTGCAAACAAATTACCAACCAAAAGGATGGATAGCATAAATGCAAAAAATATAATTAATGGCCTGACGTTTCGACCCTAGCAGTGTCTTGTAATTTGCTTGTAATCTACCATTGTGTCTTTCGTGCAATCTGCAGCATTTTTAAAGTTGGTGACTGACGCTTAACTAAAGTGAGTCGTTGAGAACTAAGTAATAATAAATTAAGCAAAGTGGTCTGACATGTAAAAATTTGTTGTTTTCTTATCAGTCTCCAGACATGACTAGAGCAAGCTAGTCAAAACGTTGTGACCAATTTAAGAACGGACTCCGCAGTAGTACAGTTAATCCTGGGGTGGATTTCACAAAGATAGTCCTAACTTAGGACTAGTCCAAGGCAATGCTAAGAGATAGGACCAGTCCTAAGTTAGGATGAGTTACTGGTCCTAACTTAGGACCAGTCCTATCTCTTAGCATTGCCTAGGACAAGTCCTAAGTTAGGACTACCTTTGTGAAATCCACCATATATCATATAATAGTAGCAGCCTATTTTCTATACCATCCGCCCGTCGGGTAAAAGTTATAAAGCAGGATACTTCTATTCAGAACTGAGAAGTCTCCCGAATACCCTACGCGGTAGTAGAATAAAGAAAGAGTTCTCTAAGAAGTAGATACACACATGGTGTTACCGCAAACAAAATATATATTGATACCTCACCATGCAATGATCAAATCCTATATTCCTTATTTTTATCATTTTTTTCTTTCTGCCAGTCACAACTTATAGGAAAGGGAACTGTATAGGAATGGGAAAGTACAGTATGATTTTTAGGGGTTATTCTAGCAACAAAGTTGTAACAGGAATGCTCTATTTTTGATCAGGAGCCATTTTATTGCTTACAGCCTTTTCTTACTCTGGATAAAGTACTTTGTGTGTCTGAAAGAAAGGCATGTACAACAAAGTTTTGCAGCACCTCAAGATCATCGCAGAGTTACCAGTTTCTTTTTCAAACGAAATCCCTTCGATTTTTTAATGTTGAAATATATACACACAAGCGTATGCAAGCTTTGGAGAAGTCCAAAGAACATGTAGTTTAACCAGCCAATGTATGCTGTGCGACTTAAGAATGTCTTACCAACCAGGCCCGATTTCAAAGAGCATGAAATTTCTTCCTTGATAAAGACAGGATTGGCAATCAAATTAAAACTTCAAAGTTGTTTGTTTATAGGCACTGGATACTATTGGTAATGGCTCAAAGTAATTTTTAGCATAAAAACTTACTTGCGAGCGATCAAAGGAAAAGGCTCCCTCTGAAGTAACATAGTTTTTGAGAAAGAAGTACTTTTCCACGAATTTGATTTAAAGACCTCAGATTTAGAGTTTGAGGTCTCAAAATCAAGCATCTAAAAGCACACAACTTCGTGTGACATGGGTGTTTTTTGTTTCATTAGTATCTTGCAACTTTGACGACCCAATTGAGCTCAAATTTTGCCAAATTTTCACAGGTTTGTTATTTTATGATAGATGTTGAGATACATGTACATTGAGTGAGAAGACTGGTCTTTGACAATAGACCCTTCCCATGTAAATTGCACATAGCGCGTGCACAATAACGTTTTGGTTGGCAAAATGAGGGAAAATCGCGCTGTTTTGTACACGGCTAATGGGTGCGTGACGCACACGCGATTGCGCGTCTGCTTAGTGCACAACTCTATGGCGTTTGCCAACCAACAGGGTCTGTACGCATGCGTGAATGTAATTAGCATATTTCATGGGAAGGGTCTACTACCAAAGGTGTCCAGTGTTTTTCAGTCGGGAGATGCCGATGAAAACTACTGATGTTAGAGATCATTGATCTTAAAGCCATTGTACACTTTCGGTAAACAGTATTGTCCAAGGCCCACACTTTGTGTATCACAACTTCTATATAAAATAAAAAACCTGTGAAAATTTTGGCTCAATTGGTCATCGGAGTCGGGAGAAAATAACGGAAAATAACGTGTCATGAGATGTGTTCAAAACAAATCCGTAGTTCTTGATATCGAGAATTGATATACAGAGAATTGATATTGTTTTTATGTTTTCTCAAAAAGTAAAGCCTTTCATGGAATACTATTTCAAGGGAAGTCTTTCATCATTACCTTCTGTAAACCCCGTAAGTTATTCGTCAATCTGTGAACTTAAAAAAAAAATTCTGAAAGTGTCCAATGGATTTAATATTTTGACTATTCTGAATGCTCCCTTAATAGGACACTATGTTCATATTTAATAACCCAATATACGCATTGTACACCCTGTATATTTTCATCTGAATAATTATTTATTTGTTCCAAACTTTTACATGGCATATGGATGATTCAGTGACCTCTTTTAATTTCGACACATCATTTCATATTCACTATTTATATCAACAACAACACCACGTACTTCAGTAGTGAACTGTTTATTAAAAAACACAAAATAGTAATGTTCTTACTTGAAAATGTGTTTTCTTCACATACTGAGGCAACTGCTGTACGTACGTAACACTCATACAATGAAAGACAAGTCACCATCCATGTACTCGCATAACCATGTTTACATTGCCATTCCAAAATGAGACAATTGAGAATGTGGTGTTTTCTTCTCTTGATTTCACCCCTGCTTTAAAATGGATCGGTCTATCCGGTCACATGATTAAACATCCGGTTTTATTTCCGTCTTATTGATGGAAAAAAATTGCTTCCGAAAAAAAAAAAAAAATCTTCATTCACTGACAAAATAAGGTTGAACGAGTACAAACCATTATTGTATGGGGCGTGCAAATTTAACTACTCAGCATTAAACTAATTCAGGGGGGAAATTTCCAGAAGGTCTCGTTGACGTGAACACAATCAATAAAAAACTGCAATAGTTTTTAAAGGGGGTCGTTAATATGAAGCAATTATCTTATGAAGAATTATTATTATTTTAAAACTTCCATTCGGCCTTCTTGCCGAGAGTAAATCGTGACAGTTGCATAATCTATCTGGACTCCCCCCCCCCCCCCCATTCTCCACAATGGTGCGATCAGTTTGTGCAATCTGGTCACGTGATTTAATATCCGGTTTGTGGCTTGTATACTCAGACAAAGTTAATGGCCGACATGAGGAATTTATGTGTAGGGAGACAGGGGGGGTGGGGGGTCGATGCTTGATGACCAACACACCATTCCCACTGTGGCGTTATTGCTTGACACTGAATTATTATTTAAATTTCATGGAAATGGAAATCGCAATCCCAAAGGCAGAAACCTTCTTCCTAATGAATTTGAAAACAAATATTTTGAACAAATTTGTCTGGATTTGGGGTGAAATGTATAAATAATACAAAAAGAGTCTTGGTTTGAGGCCGGTTCCACCAAACATTAAAGACATGATATTCTACGGTACTCGTGTAATGTATGTTGATAGCCATCAGTGGTGGTTTCTCCCCCCTAAGGGTCCAATGGAACGGTCTAACCGGTCATGTGACTTTACATCCGGAGCAATTTACCAATTAGTGGTTGATTGTGTTGTTGCACATACAAGCTCTCGGAGAAAATAACCAGCAGTCTGCGCTTGCTGTCTGGACACAGCAAAATAAAATTATGTGTCTCTGTTGTTGATTTTTCTTCCGAATGCTAGTTGGATTAGTTTTTTTTCCTTGTGGACGATATACATGTACATGTTCATCATTCTAGTATGATATACAAACATCGTCAGTAAAATTTACCGTTTGTAAAATTTATTGTGTTGTGAGGTTTTTTTTTCAGATGGATTTATAATTTCTGATGATGCATTGATACAAAAGTCACAAGTGACGTGTAATTTTTAAATGTATATAATTTGCAATATGTACAGTATGTAATAACAGTGTTTCTATGTGAATCTGCATGTTTATTGTAACTGCAGATTATTAGACCTAAAAATACAACTGTCAAAAAAGAACAACTGCCTGGAAACATTGAAACATTTTTTATGTGGGCTTGAAATGAACAATGATTTGTCAAAAAATTGTCATAAGCTATTGACGTGCTTATCAACTAATATTTTGTCAGTTAAACTTCATTACATTTTCAGGACAGTATGCGCTCTATGCTGTAAGACACCTACATGAAAAAATCATTCTTAAAAAAAAAGGATTTTCAGATTCTTCAAATTATTGTTAAAAATTTGTTTAAATTTCAATTGCCATGGATTAATTCATGTTCCAATTCAAGAAAAAACAAATGTGCGAAATAATACATAATTTTATTAATTATTTATATACACAACAAGTTTCAAGACATTGATAATTCTGATAATGTGCAATTTTTAAGGGCAAGGGCGTCAATTTAATTACATTTCTCTTTCTGAGGATTTAAGAGGCAGCTCCACACTGACTTATCGTTGAGGGAAAAAAAATCCCGCCTGATTTTCTTATTCCTGGAAGCAAGATTGTTGGCATTACTGTGCATTTAGCTCCATGGTCCGTCCATGCAACATCCGTTCGCCACGACTCCCCGCTAATTCCGGCGTTCATCCGGTCTAGCTAATTACATAGACCAGTCGGACATTATGGAACTACATGTATTGCCTGATGACAGGGGTCGCCTTGCCACACGGTTGGGGAAAGGGTTGGGGAAAGGGTTGGGGAAACGATAGCATAAAAGGGTTTGACTTAGCATGGAATGGTTCAGCTTAGCTAAATTTATCTGTACTTTCTGAAAATTGTCACAAATTGTTGTGTTGATGCTTTGTATTTGATCTAATACTATTAGAGAGGAAGGTAATCACTCCTAAAATTAAAGGCAGTGGACACTATTAGTAATTACTCAAAATAATTATTAACATAAAACCTTAGTTGGTAACGAGTAATGGGGAGAGGTTAATTGTATACAACATTGTGAGAAACATCACCCTCTGGAGTAACGTAGTTTTTGAGAAAGAAGTAATTTTCCACGAATTTGATTTTGAGACCTGAGATTTAGAATTTGAGGCCTCGAAATCAAGCATCTGAAAGCACAGAACTTCGTTTTACAGTTTTTGTTTCTCCTTTCATTTGTATCTCGGAACTTCGACGACCAATTGAGCTCAAATTTTCACAGGTTTGTTATTTTATGCATATACATTATGTTGAGATACACCAAGTGATAAGACTGGTCTTTGACAATTACCAGTAGTATCCAGTGTCTTTAATGGTGATTGTTGTCCCCACAACATCCCAGTTTAGCCGGAATGGGGCTGTAAAGGGATTAAAGTACCAAGTACCAAGGCTTGTACTTGGTACAGCAGCTTTTGAAAGTATAAAGCATAATTAGAGACTCATTTCACTTTGATTCAGTTTAAATTCCCCTCAAATTTGAATCTCAGAAATGTTACTGTCAGATACGTTTCTCAGATTGTGTACTCCAATAATTATGGATTATTCTCCCTGTGTGGACATAACCGCTCTGGAAATTTTGGCGATATCTCTGAAACACGACCACGTTTTGAAATTAAATTTTCATAGGTCAGTTTTGTTGTGGTAGACATTTATATAGGATTAAAACAATCAAAGGGTTCAAAAGAACAAAGGTATTTTCCCTTCAAAGAATGCACTCTCATCTTCCTCAAAAAAGGACGCAATAAAAAAAAATCTTCATCAAAGTTCAAAATCCACCCTTTTCATTTTAGCATATTGTGATGATACCAAAAGCTAGAAGCTGGGCCCACTTTCATAGAGCTGCTTCACTATCAAAAGTAGCTAAGCACAACTAGAATTTTGCTTACCAGTATAAGGTCACCGGCCAAAGTACCATGTGACAAGTACAATCGATGACTGGTATCCTGCTCATTTTTCGCTTAGCAGAACATTTTTAAGCAGTATTTTTCTGCATAGTCTCTTTTCTGTTTAACTTACCAGAATAAGGTTACCAGCTAAAGTACCATGTCACATGTACAATCTGTGACTGGTATGCTGATAATTTTTGGCTTAGCAGAACATTTTTAAGCAATTATTTTTTTTCTGCCAGGTACCCTTTCAATACTGCTTACCATTATCAGGTTACTGGCCAGGTTCCATGTCACATGAACAATCTGTCACTGGTATTACGTAATTTTTTTTACTTAAAGGAAAATTTGTAAGCATTTGCTTGTCTTTCAGGTCCCCTGCTTATAATTATATTACTGTTCATTTTTGCTTAGCAGAACGGTTATTAAGCGATACTTTTCTGCAAGGCACCCTTCCAATGAATCCACTTGTACAACACCCCTTTAAAAGTCCCACAGAACATTTTTAAGCGATCTTTTTTTCCTGCCAGGTCCCCTTTCATTGTTGCTTACCATTATCAGGTTACCATGTGACTCAGAGATTTCCGCTTATCAGAACATTTTTAAGTGATACTTTTCTGCAAGGTCCCCTTCAAAAGAATCCACTAATACAACACCCCTTTAAAAGTCCCACAGCCAGCGATATACAATTATCATTTGGTAATTCCACCATGGCAATGTGTTGGGGAGAGAGAGAGAGAGAGAGAGAGAGAAGGCCGGCAATCCTTGCGGAGGATTTGGTGCGTTTTCTTCCGGTCGGAAGTGCACCTGTCTTCTCAAGGGGATTGGGGCTCAAATTATCATTGGGAGCAGCGGGCGAGAACTAATACACCAAGACTTCCGGTTCTCTCCATCTTCGTGCTCGTGATGACGGACAGGGAATGGGAAGGAAAAAAAGGGGCCTCAGTTTGCTATCATTGTTTATTCCATATTTTTGTCATGACTATTAAAGGGAAGGTAAAGGTTTGGTAATCACTCTTTTAACATATGGCAGTAAACACTGTTGGTTGGAAGTCTATAGTGCTTTCAAACTGGTGTTTCGTATCAGCAGAGTGTGGGTTGTGTATAACACTTACGGATTATTCTTCCTGCGTGGACAAAACAAAACCGCTCCAGATTTGTTGTGATATCTCAAAAATATGACAAACTTTTGGAATTAAATTTTGACAGGTTAGTTTTATTGTTATATATACTTTAAAAGGAATAAAACAAATCGAACGGTTCCAAAAATCAAAGGTATAGGCCTACTTTTTCTTTAGCAAATTCCTCGTGTGCTTGTGTTTCTTTGTTCCAGCGCCTAGAAGAACGATATTTGTAACATTTAAAAAATTTCAGTCAACTTTACTTGTGATCAGTTCTTCTACCAGATAATTCGTAATTTTTCCTTTGGATGAGCTGTTTGTTATCACAAAGAGTCACAAAATCAGAATTTGGAGGATATAATGCTCTCTTGTTTGCCCTGAATATATTATAAACTTGGCTATTTGTTTATGGCGTGCTTTACCAGGAAAGCTTTTTATAAATCTTTGTATTTTCCAATCACTTACAAAGCAAATGTCCCCCGGTGAATGTTAGAGTACATGGCCTGGAGTGGTAAACTTTGTGCAGTTGTGTAACATTTCCCTAGTCAGTTTGTAACATCCAGGGTACCGGGCGATTGCGCGTCCCTGGAAATGATTGTGTGCGCGTACATATAGTTTTTTAGGTTCTTTTTTTACCCCCCGCATGTCATGCTTCTACGTATCTATAAGTAGGATTTGAAACTTTGCATAGTGGGAGTATAGTCGGGCGAGATTTGCGGTATCACCTTTTGCAAATCTCTTTTGAGTATTGGTGCTTCTGAGAAGAACCAGTGGTTGACAACTCAACATTTCGATCAGTATGCATTAATTGTCTTCAGAATAATGGCCCTTTAAAAAGGTAGTGCATTACAATTACTTGACAGATCAGCCGTTGGTTAACAATATGTAGTTTGTTGCTCTCTTTGTCTTGCTTTTGATATTGCAATGACCCTTTTTGAAACCTGGCTTTGTCTCTGGCTTCGGTTCTGGCTTACAATGTAGGCTCCGGCTTGGGCTTCCTTCAGTCATTTGAAAACATGCAATGAATGTTGTCGTTCTAAAGATGTTGTCTTACCACTGGACTCACCAAGATTGCTTAGTGGCAACAGACAGTTTGAGTCCTCTTTAGTTATAGCATTTGGGTACAGGTTGTGTTTTTCACAGGACTCGGGGTGGGGGGGGGGGGGGGAGTAAAGTACCGAGTTTACAGTGCTTAACACAAATCAACGTATGCTATTCATAACCAAATTTTATTCTTTATCCCAAAGCAAATTTAACATCTTTTGAAATGCTTTTAATGTCCATCGTTCAATAGCTTTCGGGTGTCTGCCTTTCCTGAAATGAAAGACTGGCTGAGTCACAATACATTGGCGTCAACTCAGAGTTCATGGACGCTTCAGTTTTCCGGCCAATGGGCATTGGGAGCAGACCACACAACAACTGCACGAGACAAATTGAACCAATATAAACCTGACCCCATCATCACAAAACCCCCAGGGGAATTCTATTCCTATTTGAACATGGCATCCTTTAAAAGCTTGTAATTACCCCCCCCCCCTTTCCTACGCTCGTATTTCCGAGAATTTCATGACCGTGTTGTTATGGTATGAGGAGGGGGGTGGGGGGGGCGGATTGCAGGTGTGTTGCTGTTGTGCCCTAGAGCGATCTAAGTCAGTCCTGGCTTCTCTTACACACTCTATCCTGTTTAGTATAATTTCCATATAAAGAGATGTCTTAGAACGGTGACATATTTTTGGGCGGCCAAGAGGGACAAGTTTATCTGGTTGAACACTTCCTCTAAAAATACATGTCGTTGGACTGAGTCAAGTCTATATACAAAGGCTTGACTTTCAAATTCTTGGTATCGTCAATTAGTAATGCTTTTTTGAAGAACTTGCTGGGGTTTTGTTTAAGATTGTTGTTTTTTTTTTTTTTTATGAGAGTTGGAAGGATGTTTCTAGTATTAGAGCCAGCTGGATAAGTCATCTTTTGATATTCGGAGAAGACACTGGACACTATTGGTAATTGTCAAAGACCAGTCTTTTCTCACTTGGTTTATCTCAACATAAGATGCATAAAATAATAGACCTGTGAAAATTTGAGCACAATTGGTCGTCAAGTTGCGAGATTACAATGAAAGAAAAAAAACATCCTTGTCACATGAAGTTGTGTGCTTTCAGATGCTTGATTTCGAGAGCTCAAAATCTAATTCTGAGGTCTCAAAATCAAATTTGTGGAAAATTACTTCTTTTTCGAAAACTACGTTACTTCAGAGGGAGCCGTTTCTCACAATGTTTTATACTTATCAACAGCTCCCCATTACTCATTACCAAGTAAGGTTTTATGTTAATAATTATTTTGAGTAATTACCAATAGTGTCCACTGCCTTTAGAGAACTTTTTTTAAGATTGTGGTTTTTTGTGTGAATGAGAGATGGAAGGTGTTTCTTGAATTGGAGCCAGCTGACACTAAGTCATCTTTTGATATTCGGAGAGCTTAAGGAGGGTTTGGAGTGGGAAAGTGAACATTGATAGATTGCGTGGATTGTTGAAGGATGTGATGATAAGGTGGGAGAAGGAAATGAGATTGGAGAGAATCTGAGACTAGACGGTTTAGGATGGGGGTTAAGTGGGGTGGGGTGATATGGAGATGACTTTGGGGTTACAGTGAGGTTGGGTGAGGTGAGAGGGTCGGTTTGAGACTTGAAAGTGAGAAGTGTGATTGGAAGATAAAGGGCAGGGCCCAATTTCATAGAGCTGCTAGCCACAAAAATTTCCTTAGCATGAAATTTCTGCCTCGATAAAACAGGATTACCTATTCGGTTAGTAATCCTGTTTTTATCAAGGAAGAAATTTCATGCTAAGCAAATTGTTTTGCTTAGCAGCCCTATGAAATTGGGCCCAGGCCTGTATGCTTCATATTTTGAAAATGCACCAAGGCATTTTCTCTTTCGTAAAGGGAACCCTATGAGCAAGATGTAAATTTCTACTGGAGCTTTTCAAGGACGTCAAGGCATTTTCTCCTTTGTAAAGGGAACCCTATGAGCAAGTGGTAAATTTCTACTGGAGCTTTTCAAGGGCACCAAGGCAACCTCTGTGAAGCATCAAGGGTGCTGGGCGCAGGCCTTGAATTTCATTCTTGAAAATTTATTCTGCTATAAGGGGCACTTCTATGAGGAAAATGTAAATTTGTATTGGAACTGTTTTACACTTCAAAACTGTGTTAAGTAACAGAGAAATAAAGTAAATACGCTGCTCCACTGGGCTTTCTATGCAGTAAGTCAAAATGTGTTTATGACCCCTAGAAGTCACTTATGACTGGGCTCAATCGGCCGTCAAAGTTTTAAAAGTCAAAATGTGTTTATGACCCCTAGAAGTCACTTATGGCTATAGTACAGTAGAGGTTAAATTTTTTTTAAAGATTAGAACAGTGACCCTACCGAACCCTCTGACCACCCATTGTTCCACTCCCCACTCCCCCCCACCCCCCCCCCCCCCCCCACCCAAGAAACAAAAAAAAAAAAAAAAAAAGGTTAGTTTGGCAGCGCCCAGCATGCCTGGGGGCACAACACTTCAATATGAATGGCGTTTGTGGAACAAAAAAAGCTGAAACATTTGTATTGTTCCTAACTTGTGAACGCAGCAAACACCTGGTTCTTTTCCACTTCCTACTATTATTTTTAAATTCCGACTATAAGTGTTATTTTTTAAAGGTTTAGAAAACCCAGACTTCCGGGCTAGAAACTTGCATAGTACAACTATTTCAGTGTTGTGGTTGAGTCATGATGAGTGTGGTTGCATGTTCTTAACAAAGACCCCCCCCCTCCTCCATCCCATAGTGCTGCTTTCATCTTAAAAAGCCAATTGTGTCACCACACACTATGGTCGTGGAAGGAATAAATTGTCTACCCAAGGGAAAAATCACAGCCTTTGGTTCTGAGAAAAGAACTTTCTATAAAGCTGCCCTTGTTTAGAAACACCTTTTCTGAGAAACAAAATCTTGTGTCACACTCGCTTTCTTAAAAGTCACCTGATTCAAACCCATTGTTTATCTCACACTCTGAGTTGAGAAAGGAGAAAGAAAGCTATCCTCCTTAGAAGTCCTAGCGTGGTATTTGACCAGCTTTCCGGTGTTAGATTGAAGATTAACCCCTTTTATTATCAAGTCAAACGTTTGTAATGGAAAGCCCTGAAGGGGCAGACGAAGACGCACCCACATCCTCATAGTCACCCCTCCCCCCTTTAAGTTGCCTCAACCATTTATCCTTGTTAGGATAGCCCTTTACTGCTGCGTGGAAATCTTACCCCCCCCCCCCTCCCTTCTTCTCTGTTTTGTGGAAGCAGCACTAAAAGGGAATGGAAATTATAAGAAATAGGTCAATGGTTAAAAGACAAACGGGAAGTGAGAATATTCCCGGTAGAGTGCTTCTCCATTCAGGAGAGTTCCCTGCTCACTTGAGAAAAGCTCACCCTATGGCCACAGTATTATTAAAGATAGGCTACAAGTCGGCTTGCCAGGTCAGAAAGGAGAAAAAAAGCGAGAGAGATGAAAAATGAGCATTAAGAATTGCTCATTGTTGACAATAGTATCATAATACTGTGACAAATTGTCACGGTCTTGAAACATTGTAGAAGATCAGGGTCTCAATTTTGTATAGAGCAGCTTAAGCACAAAAAAGTAGCTAAGCACAGCAAGATTATGCTTACCAGAATAAGGTCACCGGCCAAAGTACAACTTTTATTTCTTGAGAGGACGTAAAGAACCCCAATTTGTTCATTGCTGGTCATAATTCCAATATAAATACTGTACTCCGTTGTAATGGGAACTCAATTTATAAACGTAAGTGATACTGCACCTTAGCTTGACTAAATCAAAAGCTGTGCTATGACGTGTATACATGTATATGATAATCAATGCTAACTCTATCTTGATTCAAGAGTGTTTGCGAGTCAACCTATTTAGCATAGTTTGTTTCGCTCAACACCTAATCTAAGTGCAGAATCATGACTTGTTTTACTCATTTCTCAAAAATTACAGCACCTCAGTAAGTAATATTTTGAGGGAAGCCTTTTACTATCATTATCTTCAAACCGTGCCAGTTTAATGTAAATCTGTTGACATTGTGTTTTGTGTCCTACCAAAAGTACCCACAGACCCTTTATTATATTTGAGAGTGATTCTTGAAGGTACATGTACTGTATTCCCTTTAGTACTTTTAAAACTTTGACGACAAATTGAGCCCAATTTTTCACAGGTTGGTTATTTTATGCATATGTTGGGATACACCAAGTGAGAATACTGGTCTTTGACAATAAACAAACATGTCCGGTGTCTCTAAGAGTGTGTTGTGTCATACAGAAAGTATCCAGCCCTTTAAGAGTATTACATAACGCATACCTTCCCTTAAATACTTTTACAAGTTCGATTACCAATTTTTCACAGGTTGGTTGGGATACACCAAGTGAGAAGACTGGTCTTTCACAATTACCAAATGTGTCCAGACCCTTTAAGAGTGATTTTGGGACGCTATACCTTCCCTTTAATCAACACACAGAGTCCCTGCCCTCTTATGTCACCCAGCTGCACTGACTGGATGCGTGGGCGAGCTTCCGCTCCTCTATCTTAAATGTCTCGTCTGCGGCCTGAATTTAAGAAGAGACCTTTATTGCCAATATGATGAGAGCAAGCTTGTTTTGGATGGTTACGTTGTCGTCGCATATGGATTGTTTTTGCCGCAGTATTCATTGTTTGGTTATAGTCCATATTGTTTGCAGAATCAGAGACTTTGTGCAATAGATGACACTTATATAACTTTATCACGGTGTGGCCATCTTGATTTTACTCCATTCTAACTCATTGTAACCAAACTGAGGCTTGACGAAATAATAGTCTGGTACCATGTGCAATAATAAAAGTTAGCATTGATTGCTGTTATTGGAAACATGGAACATGACCAAGATGGTGACAGCATGATAAAGGTCTATACTGAGATAACATAAGATGAACTTATTCAATCCATCAAATTCTGAAGTTTTTCTTACCCCAAAAGAAGAAAACAGTGAAGAAATACCCCACCCAAAACCGGAAACTTAATTAAACCTGTTTTTTTTTATAGTCCATATTAATTGTAGAATCATAGAACTTATGCGAAAGATGACACTACTACTGAGAATAACTAAATATGATTTTATTCCATCCATAAAATTTGGAAGTTACCCCCCAAAAAAAGAAAACTGGGAAAAAATACCCAACCCAAAACAGGAAAATTAATCAAACCTTTTTTTTGTGTAGTCCATATTAATTGTAGAATCATAGAATTTGCGATAACTTTTATTTAAATCCATACATTTTTTAAAACAATGAAAAAATACCCCACCTGAAGCAGGAACATAAATCAAACCTTTGAGGTGGAAATTGTGTACTTTAAAAATTAAAATTAATATTTTGTTGTCATTAAATCAATAAATACAATTAAACAATTTGTTTTCATCATTTAAAAACACATGGCATCTGCTTCCCATTTACAAAAGTCAAAAATATGAAAAAATACTGAAAGTATAAACAATTTTAAAAACAATTGATCAAGTGTTTTTATTGGCCTAATCATTCAAGCAAGCTCATTAAAAAGTCAAGAATCAAGAGGGAGCCTGTGATGTCAATGCAGCAGCATCATTGGCAACGTTAATGAAACAACATTCTTTCGGTCTGTTTTGGGACGTAATTTTCATTGTTTGTAATTTGCTCCCATTGTCCTTCTTTTGTTTGTACACTTACATTTTGTTGACACTGTTAATCAAACACTAATTTGTTCTCCCCCTTTTTCACTAAGTATTATGTGTGTGTGCAGCATCCTCATTGGTTTTGTTTACGAAAGTGAAGCAAGAACTCACTCACTCTGTGGAAACACACAGATACCCAAATATGGACCCAGTTTCATAGAGCTGCTAAGCACAAAAATGTGTTTAGCATGAAATTTCTTCCTTGATAAAAACAGGATTACCAACAAAATTTCCATTTGTTTTATATCAGCTGTTGTCTGCTTATCCTAAAAATCATGTGGAAATTTGCTTGGAAATCCTGTTTTTTTTTTATCAAGGAAGAAATTTCATGCTGAGCAAATTTGTTTGCTTAGCAGCTCTATGAAATTGGGCCACGGCGGGATATGTCAGGATCCGACTACATTTATTAAAGGGCTGTCATAAATTTGTTGACCCCATTAATAAAGGACTAATCTATTTGCTCTCCCATTGTTTTTTCTAATTCTACCTCCATGTTTTCACTAAGTATTTTTTGGCAGCATCCTCTTCGGTTTTGTTTACGAAAGTGAAGCAAGAACTTTCTCACTATACGTCAAAACACCCAGATACCCACATACGGTTTTAGCGAGTATACACTCCCACACACCCACTTCAAAATCTTGCGGCATGTGAAAAACTATCAAATGGATTTTATAACTCCAGGCTTCAATCGACAGCGAACATTTGCTTCCCTTCTAAAAAAAAACCTAAAAAAAAAACATAACTTCCAACTCCTTGAAAGAAACACACTCAAAAAACATAAGTATCGCCATCAGTTCATCGACTGTCAGTTCCGACTTCATTTGCAAAAGATCAGACCCATCGTAGTCGCTCCAAGACTTCTCCTGCCACAGGAACTGCAATATCCTCCTCCCCAACCCGGAATATAAGCCGAAACATCCACCGGATTTGGGCAGCAGCAGCGCGGGGGGGGGGGGGGAAGGTAGTCAATAAACACGCCCCATTCTGTAGTGCTTCCTTCCTTCCGACAACAGGAGATATATTTTAGGATTTTTCTTCTTGTTTGGATAGAGGGTTTCACTTCTTCTTGAAGACATGAATGGATTGAGGAGGTGGAGGAGGAGGGAAGAGGTACATAAGGAGATGGGGGAGGCAATTACAGCATCTCGTCCCATAGGGAGAGATTCCAAGATGATGTATAAAGTATCAAGCATTATTTCAAATTACTGATGTTCTTATTACTTGAAATAATGTTTCTTAAAGACATAAATGGATTTAAGGAGGAGAGAAGAGGTACATACATGTAGGGAGATGGGGAGGCAATTACAGCATCTCGTCCCATAGGGAGGGATTCCAAGCCGATGTATAAAGTATCAAGCATTATTTCAAATTACTGATGTTCTAATTACTTCAATTAATGTTTCTTAAAGACATAAATGGATTTAAGGAGGAGAGAAGAGGTACATACATGTAGGGAGATGGGGAGGCAATTACCTCATCACGTCCCACCGGGAGAGATTCTAAGACAATGTATTATAAGCATCAAAATGATTTCAAATTACTGATGTTCTAATTAATTGACATAGTTAGGGTACTTTTTCCCCCTTACATGTACGTACGTGAAGCAAATACCCCCTGCTGTGTGGAAACAAACTACGATGGAATAAGCAACCATGTTTTAATTAACTGACTGAAATTAGTAGAGAATTTTTTTTTGTGTACGTGTAGACAACCTTTAAGCACCTGCAAGAAGGCTACAGCATGAGGTGGGATTCAAACAGGGCTCCACAGAGGTGAAAGGCAGGGGTGGCATGGTTGGCTTGTGCGTAAAGCACTCGCCTGTCACCAAGTTGACCCCGGTTCGATTCCCGGGCAGGACCCTATGTCAGTTGAGTTGTGCGTTGGTTCTCTGCTGTTCCACGAGGGTTTTCCGGGAGTATCCGGTTTTTCGTCCCTCGGGAAAAATCAAACACTTTCGATCTTTGGCTGTGCTCCGTGGTCATAATGGGTTGATGTGGCTCACTGGCAGCCAAAGACGCCCTTCCATGCCTGCTTCTTGAACACGTTATAGCCGCGTCCTTCACAATTCAGCTGTTAGCTGCGATTAAGGATGATTAGCTCCCCAAATTATTATTTTATTATTATAAACCATTTGAGCCATCCTGATTATTCCACATATCAAAAGTTCACAAATCAAAAGGTTCTCAAAACCTAGATGGTTCAACGCCTGAAAAAGAAACACCCCTTTAATGCATGTGGTTCAAATTAAGCAATATGAGCATTCCAGTGTAAACAGTCAGCCAATATTGCAAACGCTCTACGCCAGTATTGGAACAAGCATCTAATTTAGTTGTTTAATTCGTAGGTACACGCAGTGCAAATAATCCTTTCTCAGAAGAAGGGATAGTAGACACTCTCTGAGGAAATTACCTGCAATGTTTCTTCGGAAATTAAAATAAATATATGTAGTAAAAAATATAAAAAAACGCTTATCGTTGCTTCTTGTTTGTTTCCTATGGAGAGTTACCGTGAACTAACCTTGTAAAGCAAAGGCACCAGACTATTTCTCTTTCAGTTACATTTTAAAATAATAAACACAAAATGACTTCCACTCGCCATTTCATTCTTTTGAACTCAATCATGATTTTACCTTTTACAGATGACACTCCCAACAATATTAAAAACAATATGTTTGACCTTTTCCCCAAAAACACATAAAGTATGCAGACAAAGGAGCATTTCAAAGATGCACAAGAATTGTATTTTGTTTTTTTATGAGTAGCCAAATGAAGAACATGTGTATCAATTGATTCCAAAGAGAAAACATTCTTGGGAAATAATTTATAATAACTATAAGTAAGAAATGTTTTGGGATGACAAATGTAGTCAGTTAAAGGCAGCGGACACTATTGGTAATTTACTCAAAATGTTTTGGATGGAAACAGAGTCAGTTAACAGAATATGGTGTTATCAAAATGTAGAAAGAATTATGCACACAATGCTGTTGTTAATAATTCACTAAATTGCAAGAAATGTTTTGGGATGGCACATAATAGTCAGTTAACAAAATGTAGAAACAATGTGCATACAAGACTTTTATAAATAACTCATTACAAACAAGAAATGCCTTAGATTGACCGGTTACAGAGTCAGTAATCAAAATGTAATGTTAATTTTTTTTTTTTTAGAAAGACTTCTGCACACAATAAATAATTCATTGTAAGCAAGAAATGTTTTGGATTGAAGTGGGGGGTCATGATCAGTTGACAAGATATAGAAAGGATTTTGCAAACAAAACTGTTTTGAATAACTCATTATAAGCGAGAAATATTTTGGTGATGGAACACCAGTCAGTGAACAAAATGTAGTGTTTACAATACTCCCCCCCCCCCTGCTCCACTGTGTGGATGGAGACAACGTGTTGTCCAGGAGCGAAGGGGGGGGGGGCCTCACCGGATGTATAAATTATGCAGTGAAGGCTTCCACATCTTATTGTACACAGCAGCGTACTCTCACAAGATACATGTACTTTGCCGCACGCCTTTTTTCATATCGGAGGAAAAGCTATCTTGGGTTTCTCTCGTTGACACTTAAAGGGTTTGGGTACTTTTTGTACAACACAATAAACACAAACGTCTACAGGTTTACATTAAACTTACACAGTTTGAAGATGATGATAGTAGAAAGCTGCCCTTAAGATATTACCTGCTGTGGTGCTGTAGTTTTTGAGAAATTAGTGAACAAAATTTCTAAAAATAGTTAGCATCTCGTCAGTGTGATGTATATTTTTGACATGTATAACAGACTCCTGAAACATTGCTGTGTTTTTATTTTTTCACTTTTTACTCGCAAAAACGTGACGACTATTGAAGCTTAAACCTCTTCATTCACGGTGAAAACGGATTATGTCATGGCCAAGATTTGATCTATAAAAGGTACCGAAACCCTTTAACTTGTGTGAGGATTTTTTTTTTTTTTCGCAGTCTCCGTGGGGTACATGTAAAGGATGTGATTAATTAGGTTTTTTTTTTGTGCAGTTGAATTTCTGTAGGTCACTAATTAATTTATTTCTTCAATTGAGTTGCATGGTCTTTTAAGGTCACAAGATACATGTAGTATGGAATACTCAATATCATAAAGATTGTATTTATATTTATTGGTTTCTTTAGTATGTCAAACGGATAGGTTGAATTGCACTGGTATAACACATAAAATAATTCCTTAAAAGTAGCCTACTTGGGTCACTTATTAATTTGAATATTAAATTTGATGTATATTTGGTTTGCAGTAACACCATGTGTGTATCTACTTGCCAGGTAGAGTTGTTCTTAGAGAACTGTCTTGCTTTATACTACTACCGCGAAGTAGATGTTTGGGGGTTCGGGAGACTTCTCAGTTCTGAAAAGAACTGTCCTGCTTTTTAACTATTACCCGGGCGGATGGCATAGAAATAGGCTGGGACTACTAACGCTTATAGGATCTTGATTAACTGTACTACTGCGGAGTCAGTTTTTAAATTGGTCTCAAAGTTTTGACTAGCTTGCTCTAGTCATCGTCAGGAGATTTTAGTTGCTCTAAAAAGTCGCAAGATACATGTAGTATGGAAAACTCAATATCAGAAAGACTGAATTTATATTTATTGTTTTCTTTAGTATTTAAAACGGGTAGGTTGAATTACACTGGTATAAAACATACAAATTTCCTTCAAAGTAGCCTGCTTGGGTCACTTATTAATTTGAATATTAAATTTGAGTTGATCTAAAGGTCACAAGATACATGTAGTATCAAAATACTCAATATCAGAAAGACTGTATTTACATTTAATGGTTTCTTAAGTATGTCAAATGGATAGGTTCAATTGCACTGGTATAACACATAAATTATACACAATTTGTAACAAGCAATTTGTAACTTGTTAATAATTGGAATATGTTTTGGTTATTGAGGTAGTTACCCAAATGTATTGTAAGAATATTTCTGTCTGAAATGCTGTTTTTTTTTTACGTTTAGTTTTTATTGTCTGGTTGTTTTTTTAATTTGTGGGGGTGTAAGTTATGTTTGAATTCAGTTTTATTCAAGTTGCCTCCACGTTATTTGGATCCTATTGAAAGAAATCTTATTTAAAGGCAGTGGACACTATCCTACTCAAAATAATTATTAGCATAAAACCTTACTTGGTAACGAGTAATGGGGAGAGGTTGATAGTATAAACCATTATGAAAAACGGCTCCCTCTGAAGTTACATAGTTTTCGGGAAAGAATTAATTTTCCACGAATTTGATTTTGAGACCTCAAGTTTAGAATTTGAGGTCTCGAAATCAAGCATCTGAAAGCACACAACTTCGTCTTTGGTCATTATCTCGCAATTGAGCTCAAATTTTCACAGGTTGGTTATTTTATGTATAAATGTTGAGATACACCAAGTGAGAAGACTGGTCTTTGACAATTACCAATAGTGTCCACTGTCTTTAAACGTTGTTTTGCTCAAATACTTAGGAGCAGATGACAGAATTGACAAAACATTTAATGTATACACTGCTAGCTCTAAAGTGCGTGCGATTTTGTTTCTTCAAATACTATTTGACTTTTCGTTTATATGTCTTTTCTCGTCTTCTTGGTAATTGTAGTGGCTTTTTTGGTAAATTTTTTAAACCTGCTCCCTTGTGTAATATGAGTATGTTTAACTTTATTGTTTTTTTCTCAAATTTTAATAGATTTGTAGTAATAATTATTGTATTTTTACTCTTTGTGTATTATGCATCCGCAATTCGGCTTTTTGGCCGCCATGTTTGCATTTTTAATAAACCAATAATAATAATAATAATAATAATACTATTAAATGTTAGTTGAATGATGACTAACAACTTGGTGGGTGACACATACAAATTTGTATCGCAAGAAACCAGAAACTAAACACAGTGCCATCTGGGGAAAACATGATTTTAAAATGCGATGGCCACCAGTCCGGAAGTATGTTTTATTCATGGTTGCTGTTGGAGGACTGCTATAGACACATAATCATACCGACTTGATGATCGGTATTACACCCAAACCTCTCTGCATCATTTTAAAGGGAAGGTATACGTTTGGAAATCACTCTTGAAATTAATGGCATTACAAGCTACATTGGTTAAAAGCCGACAGCGACTTTTGGTTGTATAAAGCATTTTTTAAGTTTTATATTTCACTTCAAAGTAGTGTGGATAAATGTACAAAGTATATCAGTGTTTACGCCAATGAATTTGAAACAGAGTGCATTACTGCGGATTATTCTTTCTTTGGGAAATTACTTGCTCCGGATGTTCAGGGATGTACCTCGATAACACGACCACCTTTTGGAATGTGAATTTTCACATGTCAGTTCTAATGTATTACATCTTATTACAAGTTTTAATTCAAGTTTTAATTCAAACTAATGGCATTGTTCCATGGTATATGAAGAATAAAACAAAATAAGTGACAACATTTTGTTTTTTCAAAACATTCAAATTATCTTCCGGTAAATATTTGTAGTTTTTTATTTTTTTATTCCATCTTTTTTTCTCTTCAAAATGACGAAATAATATTCATTCCACTGATGCTGTTTCCCTGACATCTGCATCCAAGGCTAGTTGAGATGAAGAGGAAACATCCACATCAAAATTTATCTGCACGCTAGCCAGCCTCAAATAGACTCCCTAGCTCGGTAGTTAATTTCACCGCCTGTGTGTATATGTTTGTTTCTGTGCGCGGCCGGCCAGCCAACCAACCCTGCATTAGACGTATAGGACAACCTTATTTCTGACCTATCTCAGTCGGAGTAGGAGAGCCTCGTGACAAGATTTCATTCTTCCTGAATGAAGTAGTAAAGAGACGAACGGACGGAGAGCTGTACTCTGGACAGGGGGGGGACAAATATAAAAAGAAATATTTAAAAAAAACAGCCGACACTTCATCTTGCAACGGTGTATTATAAACACACACGGACGACACACGTTGATGTGTAGCTTGGATGTGGAGCTTGTACTGGGTTAGGATGTGGAGATAGGATGCGGTGAGGTTCACCATGTGTCTTCGCTATGACTTGCTCATCAAAATGGATTTAGGTGAATTTAGGACTATTCAGACCGCAGTTAATTGACAATGTTCGTACACATGATTTCTCCTACTGAAAAGGTATTTTTTCAATTATTGATAATTGTGTTTTGTTATGTTACATGAAGAAGGTTTATTATTTAGTGTGTTATGGTCATTTTGCTGTTTGTGTTGTGATTGTTTTTTTACTGGCCTGACGTACTGATTTTATTTTACAGCATTGTCAACAAATATTAATGTCTTTGATTGAATTTAGTTCCAGCAGTGAATGTCAAACATAAGCAAGTACCTTTGTGAACAGCGATTTGATTGTATTAATTTTTCATCTCGAAACTTTAAGTTAGAAATTTCTTTCCCCAACTTAAGCAATATTTGTGGTTATTTTTGTGCGCATTCTTTCTTCACTACCCACAGTGTGATCTTAAGACTGCATGAAATTATATTATTTTAGTATCATGAATTTGCGATTTTGCTGACACAAAATTTAACATTGCGCATAAAATAAAGTGCAAGATTTTGTTGCCTTCATTCTCAGTGGTTTCGTTCTGTGGACCCTGGTTCAAACCCCACCTTGGACCAAATCCTTGCATGTGGATTGGGTTTTACTCAGTGGGTCTTTCCCAAAGCTAAACATTTCTTCTCACTTACTGTGACCATGCTGTTATTGGCGCAATGTGCTGTTGTGTTGGATGTTTCATAAATTCTAACTAAACAAATACAAATTTAACTAACTAAATAAACGAATAAATAAATAAAAAGATAAATGTACAACCTCAAGCTTACTCAAAAATGTTCAGATGTTGCACGGTCTCTCTATTAATTGTCAAGACTTCTCAAACTGAAACAGATCAGGTTCCGGTTTGTGTTTAAGATATTTGTTCTATCCGGTTTTTTTTTAATTGAAGCTGTGAAATGGCTCATTTAACCTTTTGGTGCACAGAATAAGGGTTAAAATGACAATGCAATGAGCAATTCTTTTGAAAACCACTTCAATATTTTCATGAATTTAATAAAAGTACATTCCGAGCGTGTACCGTTATCCTGTACAAAGTTTGGAATACTATTTCTCGTTCCTATAAATGATTTGTAAGCACATTGGTAGACATCGTCTCTTTTCAACTTGGTAAAGAACTTTCATTTAAGTGCAGCTGTCAAGTTTTTCTTCTTCTATGCTTCAAAGTCAATGTAACCGAACAGAGGCTTGTAGGGGAAGTAGTTTGGACACTTTTTTTGCATTGTCAAAAAAACAGGATACATAATTATTTGTAGCAAATAAAGTGAAAAAGAGAAGTGAGTTGAAAAAGCGTATCTTGTTACATTATGATGTACCACTCCACACAATTTTTGAACAACTTGTCTGAGTAGGATTTATATTTAAAGGCACTGGACACTATTGGTAAGTGCTCAAAATAGTTGGTAGCATAAAAACTTACTTGCTAGTGATGAATGGAGAGTTGTTGATAGTATAAAACATTGTGAACTCCCTCTGAACATGCTGAAATAGCGTCGTTTTCAAGAACGAAGTAATTTCTCACTAAAATATGAACTTGATTTCGAGACCTCAGATTTAGAATTTGAGGTCACGAAATCAAGCATCTGAAAGCACACAACTTCGTGTGACAAAGGTTTTTTTTCTTCTCCATTATTTTCTTACAACTTTGATGACCAACTGAGTTCAAATTTTCACAGGTTTGTTATTTTGTGCACATGTGGAGATTTTCCAAGTGAGAAGACGGGTCTCTGACAATTAACAATAGTGTACTGTGTCTTTAATGAAAGGTTTGTCAGTTTCTCAAGACAATTTGATAAATCTTTCCATTCCGGATTTATTGCGTTAACAGGATCGTTTCCCGCCAACCTCCAACTTCTCTGATTAAAAATAAACAAGAGACGAAAAAGCACTTGCGGGACCTTATCAAATGACTTCCAGAGTAAGCCCTGACTGGACGACACATCACCCGTTGCGGCAGGATGCTACACTTTGGAATTTACCGTAGATAACAAAAGGTAAGTTTCATCCGGAAACATGAGAAAGGGACTGGGGTATAGTCAACCTTTTTCAGTATCTTTCTTTTTAGGAAATTTAGTGTTAAAGGGGAGGTTATACTTTTGGTAATCACTCTTAAAATTACTTTTGGTAAGAAGCCAAAACAGTATTAAGAACTGGTTCCCATTTGGGTCCCTGAATATTAAAGTTGAGAACAAACAACTCATCATGTTAAATAGAAGACGGACGTAATCACACTGTAAAGCTAACAATATCAAATTGTTAACTATGTATAAAGCATGTTGAGAAACATTTCTCTTTGAAGTAGTGTGGTTATGGAATAAATATGTCAGTTTTTATGCTCAAATGTTTGAATATGAGAAGCGTTACTGTCAGTGACGCCTCTCAGATTGTGAATTCAAGTTACAAATTATGCTTCCTGCGTGGCATATAACCGCTGCGGATTTTAGATGTTATCTCACAAACCGGACCACCTTTTGAAATGCAATTTTTCATATGTTAGTTTTATTGTATTGACCCATTTCACCTGACGTCATCAGCAAAAAAATCTTGAATGCGCCAAACTGGTGGGCAATTTCACTGTGCGTTTTTATATATAACTCTATGCTGCGCGTTAGGCAGTAAAGTGAGCATTTTAGGCGATGCGGCGTTAATACACGTAAACCTAACTGCCCACCAACATGGTGAGCGTGGCATTGGTCGCCGCGTGTGATACGCGTGCAAGGGGTCAATACACATGTACATCTACATTTATATAGGATTAAAACAATAGGAGACTTTCCAACGCTAGGCGGCAGCAGACATACCGGGTAAATTTCCATTGTTCACGTAGTTCTGAACATGCGCATAATTCTGAGAACAATGGATTTACCCGGTAAGTCTGCTGCCCTCTATCGTCCCAGAAAGTCTCCCATTGAATGATCCCCAAAACCAAAGGTACACTTTGCCTCCCAGGTCAAAATTCCAGTTGAACCTAGTTAGTTAAACTGGGTTTAACTGGAACTAGTTGAAAACCAGTTGATAAACTAGTTAAACACAGTTAAAACTAGTTGGTTTAATATGGAAAATGGACAGAAACCAACTGGTTTATAATTTCAACCTAGTTGAACACAGTTAAACCTAGTCCAAACCAGTTGGTTAATAAGAAAAATGGACGAGTTTGGTCACTATCCAGTTGAACCAGTTGACACCAGTTAACTAGGTTCAACTGGAATTTTGACCTGGGCTTTATCTTGTTGGTAGGAAGACATGGTGTTTTTACCAATTAAAGGGGTGCATAACATTGGTCAGATTGAAAATACAAATCTTAACAGATTTACACATAATATGCATTAAAGCCATTGGACCCTTTCGGTAAACAGTGTTGTCCAAGGCCCACACTTTGTGTACCACAACTTCTATATCAAATAACAAACCTGTGAAAATTTAGGCTCAATCGGTCATCGGAGTCGGGAGAAAACAACGGAAAATCCCACCCTTGTTTCCGCGCGTTTCGCCGTGTCATGACATGTGTTTAAAATAAATCCGTAATTCTCGTTAACGAGAATTTATATTGTTTTGCTGTTTTCTCAAAAAGTAAAGCATTTCATGGAATAATATTTCAAGAGAAGTCTTTCACCATTTCCTTCTGTAAACCCTGTAAGTTATTTGTAAAAAGTTCACAGATTTACAAGTAACTTACAGGGTTTACAGAAGGTAGTGGCGAAAGACTTCTCTTGAAATATTATTCCATGAAATGCTTTACTTTTTGAGAAAACAGTAAAACAATATCAATTCTCGATAGCGAGAATTACGGATTTATTTTTAACACCTGTCATGACACGGCGAAACGCGCGGATACAAGGGTGGGTTTTCCCATTATTTTCTCCCGACTCCGACGTCCGATTGAGCTTAAACTTTCACAGGTTTGTTATTTTTTATAGAAGTTGTGATACACGAAGTGTGGGGGCCCTGGACAACACTGTTTACCGAAAGTGTCCAATGGCTTTAAAGGGGTGCATAACATTGGTCAGATTGAAAATACAAACCTTCACAAATTTACACATAATTTGCATTGTCTAAAGATGTTCATGTTGTACAAATTTTCCTCAAAAGTATTTTTGCCTGAAATTCTGCGCTTTGAAGATGAGTAAAACAAACAGCTCGAGTCCAAAATACGTGTTTGAAAACAGCGATGGGATTATTTTCATTATATTCTAGAGACTCTGATGACCAGTTGAGCGTAAACTTTGGCAGGTTTGTTAGTTTATGTCGGGTCACATAAAGTGCAGATACTGGTCTTGGACAACTACCAATTTTGTCTGTGTGCTTTGAGAAAACGATGAAAAATTCTATCCAAGATTGTTATTTGAGATAAACCCTGTCCTTATTTCTGAGAGGGAAGTTGGTTTTGCGGACACCTATTGTTTGTAGGCTTGAAGTGTTTGGGGGCGATGCACGTTAGAGACCATTGTTTGGAATTATTTTGCAGGTTGACATGTGTAACATTCTCACCTTGGATAAAACAGATAACAATAACAAACCTGTGAAAATTTGAGCTTCATTGGTCGTCGAAGTTGCTAGATAATAATGAAAGAAAAAACCCTCGAAGTTGTGTGTTTTCAGATGCTTGATTTCGAGACCTCAAAATCTAATTCTGAGGTCTCAAAATCAAATTTGTGGAAAATTACTTCTTTCTCGAAAACTACGTCACTTCAGAGAGAACCGTTTCTCACAATGTTTTATACCATCAACCTCTCCCCATTACTCCTTAACAAGTAAGGTTTTATGCTAACAATTATTTTGAGTAATTTCCAATAGTGTCCACTGCCATGACTGCCTTTAAGAGTATTCTGAGAAGACAATTGTCTGCCTAAATAAAACAAATCTCATCAATAATGGTTTTTTTTGTTGGTCTTCAATGAAAACCCACGCAGGCTCACAGTATGTGTACAAAATAAGAAATTCTGTGAAAAGAGTTGGCAACGTAGACTGATGTTTATTCTTGGATTTCTTGTATTCAGATTTAGAAGCGGTGTTTATTTAGTCTTTTTTTTTGTCTTTCCTTTCCATTTGTCGTGTTTATCTGCGGGGGTTTATTGTTTCGGTATTTTTTTTTTTCCGGGTGAAAAGCATTACCCACTTATTGAACAGTGTCAAACACAGGAGTTGTGTTTGTTAAGGTTACACACATCAGCGCTTTGAACACACCGACTTGGAGCGCTCTTGTTACCTGTCACCCAATCAGCAACAATAAAAACTTCAGAAATCCAGAAACATCCCCGCTGAAAAGAATTTTTTCTTTATAAAGAAGTTGCCCTTCGGGGCCCTCCACACCCCCCCCCCCCTCCATGAGCTCCTCTCCTTACATTAGTGACAGGAAACCCAAACATGTGACCTTGTGACTTCCCCACTTGGAACTATCGCCATGGTGTCGCGCTCTATTGTGCTCTTAAAAGCACCCCGAACCTCCATAGAAAGTTCTGGCACACTGGTGGAGTCTGGCGTAACAAAGACTGGAAAGGGGGATTATCATTTCAATTTGAACATTCAGGCTTACTAAGGTCTTTAGTGAACTGGTTAGGTCAATCGTCAGTCATTGTAAACAGTCTCTCTCCCTCTTTTTTTTTAAGGGGGGGGGGGTGGGGTGGGTAATTTGATTGCCCATTCAAGAGTTCAGTCGGGTTATAATAATGGAAATGTAAGTCCTTCACTCGAGCCAACCATCCGGCAAAACAACTTCATGCTTAGGACAAGGACGTTGACAGAAAGGATTGAGTGACCGATCAACACGGATTGAAAGGGGAACTTGGAATTCCAGGCTCGGTGGACGAGGCGACCTGATTGGCTAATCGGTGAACAAACAGGAAATGGTGGGGTTGAAACCCCTTAGATTTGGGGTGTCAGAGTGTGTCTTCGCGTCAGGGTGTATGCTTTCAGTAGAGTATCGGGAGACAAAATTTTTTTTTTTTACGATCGGTTATCCAGCTGTCACGCCACATTGGTACTGATAATCACGTTCAAGAGGGTATTCTCTTGTGAGTAGGCTGATGGTGTTGGAATGAGCTGATAGCAGTTTTATCAAGAAGGTACTTTGTTATTCTTAGAAAATAAGGCTAGACTGAAACACCGGTCAACTTGTTTCTAGCTCAACAAAAAAATTGTTTTTGGAAAGGTTGGTTGGCATAAGCACCAGTTTTCTGTCTGAGCTTTTGGAAATTACTTCGCACTTTGTTTTGAATGTCATCCCCGAAAGATGCTGGCTGTGTTTTCAAAAAGTGCTTACAATGTTCGTACATATAATGGCAGACTTTGGAATGTTAGGTGGCAGCAGACGTACCATGTAAATTCCCATTGTTAACATAGTTCTGAGCATGCACACATTATCAAAAACATACGCTTTACCAGCAGTGGCTGCTGAATATGCCGCAGCACCCTGTGATCCCTTAGGTGCTACATACAATTTGGTGTCATAATTTCAAACATTTCTAAAATTTGTCTTAGTTAGAATTGTTTCTGTCTGTTCAAGTGCCTCGAGTTACCTTATTGGTAGATATGTACAATATATAGACATAATCCGGGCGCGCAAGTGTTGAGCACCGCGCGCCATTTGCTGCGGTATTTTTAGTGCATAGATTGTGCACAAAATGACACCGCAATTGTAAAAAATTTCAATAGAAGGCGCTACCAAATTTTTTTCGTCGGATTGGTCTATAAAGACTTCATATTGTTCTTACTGGCATCCCAAAAGTCCTGCAATGTTTGTAGCTTCAGCTGTTTTGCCTGTGTTTAATTTAACAAAACTTTGTTTAAGTAAAATGTACAGGTACCTTAAAGACACTGGACACTATTGGTAGTTGTCAAAGACCAGTCTTCTCACTTGGTGAATCTCAAGTAGGCACAACCTGTGAAAATTTGAACTCAATTGGTCGTCAAAGTTGCAAGATATTAATGGAAGAAAAAAACACACCCTTGTCACACGAAGTTGTGCACTTTCATATGTTTGATTTCGGGACCTCAAAATCAAATTCTGAGGTCTCGAAAACAAATTTCAAATAATTAAGCAAAAAATTATTTCTTTCTCGAAAATTACGTTACTTCAGAGGGAGCCGATTCTCACAATGTTTTAAACTATCAACAGCTCCCCATAACTCATTACCAAGTAAGGTTTTTTGCTAATAACTGTTTAAAAGTAATTACCAATAGTATATACAGTGTATAAAGTATTATATAAAGTAAATTTTGAATCAGGTACGATTCTTCCATTATTCTCTATTATAATGTTAATATTTGAAGGATACTTAAATGGTCTCCTCTTAATAAAAGTGACATGTAGTAGGTATTCTCTTGGTAAAAAACCTCAAAAATTATAAGTCAGGAACATGGTATATACACAAACATCACAATGTTGCAAGTGGCCCAGAAAACGGTTCCGCGGTACAACAAAAGAGTCAGCCAAAAAAAACCCAGAATTTAAGTAGAGCCAGTAGAAAGAAAAAAGTGTAAAGTATATCTGGAAAGAAATACAAAGGAAAACAAAAACATTCAAGATGTCCCAGACGGAGAATGTTGACAACGAAAATAGCCGAGGCAGGGTAATACACGCGAGCACCTCGGGGACTGGCCGAGGTCTGTAACTGAAGACAGTTTCCATTTGCCGAGATGATAGCAAGACAAATTTTATCTGTGTTAGCTAAAGAACAGAAACAAGCCAAACAGACATTTACTGACATCTGAGTTGTAGATTCCTTACAGTCCCTGGAAAACTCAACTGACGGCTGATTTCAGACCAAGATTAAATATATCCTGACATATAAAACTTGTTTTTCACCAATCCCCAAAAATAGACTCTTTTTTTGTAAAAACATTTTTTGTTTGGATAGCTGGCTAGAAACTCTTTCCTTTTTTTGTAAATTTGCTGGTCCAGTTCTTTTATTAATTTTGTGTGTGTGTTCAAGCTCTTGCCTGAAAGCCCATTAATTGGAGAGTGAAACCAAATTGAACCTATTAACGGCACTGGACACTGTTTGTAATTACTCAAAATAATTATTAGCATAAAACCTTACTTGGTAACAAGCAATGGAGAGCTGTTGATAGTATAAAACGTTGGGAAGACCGGTCCGTGACAATTACCAATAGCGTCCAGAGTCTTTAAGTTTACTTTACAAACAGTATTAGTAAAGATGCTAATTTGAGATATTATCCACAAATACAGAGTTGCCAAACTGTCCCTGATTCTGCAGAAAGTTTTCTGGAAAATAACCAATCTTTACAAGTTCTAATGAATATTAATTTTGGTTTTTACCCATACACCGATGTGTGTTAGCACTGTTCCCGAGTCCTGTAAAAAAGTTTCACAGGCATGTTACTCGGGTGGTATTAGAACCCACAACCCTTGCAATTCTAGAGCAGTGTCTTACCAACTAGACTACCGAGGTTGCCCGGCAGCTAGAGGCAGTTCGAACCCTATGTTTTGGCAGCGGGTACCGCAACGATATAATAGATGTTAAATTTGCATCGGCGATGCAAATTTAACATCTATTATAAGTTCTAATGAACAAACTTAAAAAATATCCCTGATTATGGAAACCTTTCCCTTGTTATATTTATGAATGTAATTCTAAAAACAATGCCCTGATTGCAAGATGCAAAGTGAGCAGCTCTGACACTATTAATTGTTATACTAATTCTATAAGAATACAAGTGCTTATTTTTATAGAGATTTAAATTAGCAGGAATTGAGTTTTTCATTTGTGGTGGAAAAAATTTCAAGTGCAAAATCATGAGAGAGAATCCGATATCCAAGTAATGCTTGATTAACTGCAAGTTCAAGCACTTTACTCCATCAACCAATGCCCCCCCCCCCATCACCTTTTACACGTAATACACACACGCGCCTGCTGTCCCACGCTCAAATTTGCATAATTAATTGCAATAGCCACCGGTACCCTTCTCTAAGCAGTTGTCATCAGGGGCAGGAAATACAGTCCGAATCAAATTAAACGGACCATTCAGTTTATGGAATTCTGGACCGTGCCAGTCCGCGGCGATGTGAAGGATGAATTGGAAGATGTAGTGAGACAAGAAGAAAAGTGATATGCCTCGGCCCGTGGTCTCACTTTCTTGGAATCACTTGAGCGTACCAAAACAGACATTATAGCCAGGGGGGCCCCTTCTTCCAGCAACCCCCCCCCTCCTCCAAATATGAAAAAGCCTTAGGGGGAAAGAGGGCTGACGTCGGCACATTTATTAACACCATTTCAGCGAGTAACGTCAGAGCTGACCGACCTATAAAGGGGGGGTCATCATTTCTTGGCAATGGCCCAAAGGGAAAGTTATCTACAATTACAGATTTACTTGAATGAAGATTAATTAGTAAGCTTGTCACACTGTGAAATTGAACTTTGGATATATTTGTTTCCAATTCTTGAGAAAGTGTAAACGTGCAGATCGTACCATATCATTAATATATGTTTACGCCCGTTCATTCAGTAAAAAAAGAAATGCTGTGTCACGCCATTGAATACTAAATGGAATCCTGTAAAATATTAATTTACCTTGTTGTTTTGTTACAATTCATCTCTTTTGGATGAACTCGCAGGTTACTCTAAATTTATTTTTTGTCAGTTGTGAGCCGTAAAAGGGTCTGGTTACTTTTTTGTACGACTCAAGACACAAACCTACACAGATTTACATGAAGCTTACACAGTTGTAAGATATCGATAGTAGAAAGCTTCCCTTGGTATATTATTTACTGAGGTGCTGTAGGGTTTGAGAAATGAGTAAAACAATTTCACAAAAAATAACTGTTGTCTCAGTGAGACGAACATTATTTTAGCATGTACAAAGGATTACCGCGACTTTCCTGAAGACATTGCTCTGTGATTTTCAAAAAATTTACAACTTCTCTCAGTAAACACTCACTACTACACAAGTGGCTTCATCAGAAACCTCACTGAAAAAATTGTTCTGAATTTGTTCATACATATATTGAAATCTGAAAAAATGAACAGCGTTACTGATGTCATCATTGTAGCATACCTCCCAAAGTTAGGTTTCCTTGTTTGGGACAGCTTCAGTCAACAATGACTCGCACCTCTGAAGGTCACATTGAAGAAATCCATACACTCTTGGCATTGTTTAATTTTCTCTACTTGGTGGACCTCCTTAAAGCAGTGGACACTATTGGTAATTACTTAAAATAATTATTAGCATGGAACCTTACTTGGTAACAAGCAATGGGGAGCTGTTGATACTATCAAACCTTGTCAGAAACGACTCCCTCTGTTGTGACAAAGTTTTAGAGAAAGAAGTAATTTTCCACGCATTTGATTTCAAGACCTCAGATTTAGATTTTAAGGTCGCAAAATCAAGCATCTAAAAGCACACAACTTCATGTGACAAGGACGTTTTTTTCTCTCATTATTATCTCGCAACTTTGACAACCATTTGACCTCAAATTTTCAAAGGTTTGTTATTTTATGCCTATGTTGAGATACACCAAGTGAGACGACTGGTCTTTGACAGTGTCTTTAAGTATCCTTCAGTATTGGTTTGGGTTCATTGCCTGGTGGGAGTACATGTAGGCCATAGCATTGCTGGGGAAGGACAGACCCCTCGCAGTCATAAACCGACCCATTATTGTGTTTGAATGCATTCATAAATATTCATCAGACTTGGAGTGTTTACTAAGAGTACGTAATAACTCTGGATGGGGCAGCATCCTCTGCCGCCCGGTAGGGGGGCTGTTTCAGTAGGTGGGGAAGCACTTAAAATCAATTTGATATCAGAGCCACTTTTCTCACAAAGAGGTTTATAGCATGCCTTCTGGATGTTGTTTCTTGAATCTGTGACTAAACTGTATGTCTGCTGACATTTGGGATTGTATCCTGTTGTGATGACTTTTGTCAGGTATACCGCTTCATGAATGACAGATGTAAAACAGGGGTTTTTTTTTCTTCTTTTTTTCTTTTTTTCTTTTCTTTTCTTTGGGGGGGGGGGGGATACGCCAACTCAAGGCCAGAAGGCCCACTCAAAGTCAAAGTGAACGCTACAAGAAAAATGTAGAACTTTAGGGGGAGGAGAAAATGTCTATTGGCATTTCTCTTGAATTGTGATAGATTGTCAAGCCTTGAGTTTCGTTCTTGAAAAGGACAGGAATTTTCATCTGCTAAGGGGCACTTCTTTGAGGAAAATTTGTATTGGAACTTTGCAAAGGGCACCACAGCAAAAGCACAGGGCACCGTGGCAGTTACTGTGGGTGCCAGGGGATATATAGCCTGGTTTGTAATAGTGGAAAAACAATATGGGTACTATGGAGTTCCAAAATGCAAAAGAGAGGGGGAAAGCTAGAAGAATATCTCACAGTACAGGCCTTTGAAATAAGGTAATGAGAAAATACAGCAAAACGTACAGCATGAGTCGAGCTGTTTTACTGATAAAAAAATTGTGCAAAAAATAGTGAATTGGCCTAACATTCCGACCCTAGCAGAGTCTTTATCAAAAGCTTAATGTAAAATAAGCGGTTTTTTTTTGCATTCTAACCACATTTCCTTTTGGTTGGTTATGTTTTCAACAGCTTATTCTATTTTCCCAAGTCAATTTGGGACACTTAAAGCATTTGGTATTCAATTGGCAGCCTCATTTATTTGCTACTTTTTTTGTATATCTATTCTTCCTCCAGAACTGAAATGTCTGTCTCAAAACAGCAACGCACAGCGATCAGCTCTGCATCTCGCCTGTCGCCACCGAATTCCCGAATGACTGGCAGGGCGCCGACTCCAGAGGGCGTACCGCTATGGTTTCATGGACTCCTGGCGCGGAGTGTGGCCGAGGATTTACTTTTGAAAAACTCCCATACAGCTGAAGGTCTGTTTCTTGTCAGGCAGAGCAGCAATAGAGGAGGTGAGTTGAACCACGCCCCCTTCCCCCCCAAGGAGGTGAGTTGAACCACACCCCCTTCCCCCCAAGGAGGTGAGTTGAACCACACCCCCTTCCCCCCAAAGTTCTGCCCTCCGTTAAAAAGATCTTTCAAATCAACCTGCCCCTGAAAAGGACACCCAGGTTTGCTATAGACAGTGACTGTGCAAGTCTAGCACATTTGGAAAGGAAAACAACTCATGAAAACTAAATTTTTCTATGAAATCAAATCTTTTTAAACCCTTTTATATAAAAAAAAATATAAAAATATGAAATAAAAACACTCATAGCAATTAGTTCTAAATTCAGTTTCAAATTTTTATATGAAACCAAAATAATTCTTAAAGTTATAACTGAAATAAAAATGACATTTTTGGGTGAGGATGTACATTCTCATTTTATAGCGCATAAGACTTCTCGGTGAATGTGATTGCGCTCGACGATAATAGTTCTTTAATAATGATTATTAAACGGAATCGTACAAATTTAAAACTTAAAGAGCCAATAAAGGATGGTCTCAATATTTCAACTATTACCTTTTCTATGGCCAAATAGACATAGTAGATTTCCTGTTAATAACCATTTTACTCCCAAAATTTGCATTTAGTAACAAATAACTCAAGTAAAAAATGCGCCCGGCTGCGCGGCTTTTTCAGCCGATAGTCAAAAACAGCTTATCTATTATAATGACCTCTTGACGCCAGTGTGATATTTCCCTAATTGGGCGTGAACACAGTTCTCCAGCTTTGGCAAACTGAGGGCGCTATTTTCCACACCAAATAGCCGCCACTGACGTCACGATTCCTTTGTCGCGCAGGTTTGTTTGACCCCGCATTTTTCAGAAATTGGGCAAGAAGCGTTCTGTAGAAAAAACATTTTTACCATGTTTTAACATGAGGTAAGAAACTCGTTATATATTTTTTATGTTTCCTATGGACTCCAGCAATTAGAAAACTGTAATATCTATATAATTGAGATCATCCTTTATTGGCTGTTTAAACCAGTTTTACCAACTTGGTTTGGAAGTTTGTACCAGACTTGCACAGAAGACCTCCTTGAATGCTTCATGACATGTGTCTTATTAGCAGCATCCTTGATTACCCCCTCTGTTGGTGTGAATCACGATTGTGGTGTTGAACTTTGAGGGGAGTGCTGAACTCACCTGCTGGCTTTCAGCATCTGTAAAGAATAGATCAGTGTTCTTTATCATTTGCTATGGCACACAGTGTTAATTTTGTTTCCCTTTTCTGGAAAATTGTGAAAATTCAGACAAATTGACTATTTGGTCGATCCCGTGTGTTGTGTTTATCGCACGCCAAAGAACCCAGTGAACTTATCATAAAGAGAAGTGGTTCACCCTTAAGTTCCTGGTTTGATTGGCATTATATTGCGCCACAGCACCTTGTAAGCCATAACATGGTGATACATGTATATACATGTACATGTAGGAATAGGTCTCATTCTTCAAACAAAGTTTCACAAATACCTTGATGGAAAATACTGAATGTTAAAGCACCTTGAGCGTCACTGAGTGAGGGACATTAGCACTATTTTTGTGACCAACCAATTCTGTTTGGTCGCCTTTGTGATCCATATATCACAAAGATGGTAGATTGAATGGTAACCTTATTCTGTGCTTAGCTACTTTATGTGCTTAAAGACAGTGGATACTATTGGTAATTGTCAAAGACCAGTATTTTTACTTGGTGTATCTAAACATATGCATAAAATAACAAACCTGTGAAAATTTGAGCTCAATCGATCGTCGAAGTTGCGAGAAAATAATGAAAGAAAAAACACCCTTGTCACACTCAGTTGTGTGCTTTCTGATGCTTGATTTCGAGACCTCAAATTCTAAACTTGAGGTCTCGAAATCAAATTCGTGGAAAATTACTTCTTTCTCGAAAACTACGTCACTTCAGAGGGAGCCATTTCTCACAATGTTTTTTACTATCAACCTCTACCCATTACTCGGTACCAAGTGAGGTTTTATGCTAATAATGATTATGAGCAATTACCAATAGTTTCCACTGCCTTTAAGCAGCTCTATGAAATTGGGCACTGGGGTGATCGTTCTTCATTTTTTCATTGTCTATGCTTTCTTATTTGACACAGGTCACTTTGTCATCTCAGTCTGTACGGGTATCACTGTCAACCACTATCTTGCCATATCATTGTCTATGCTTTCTTATTTGACACAGGTCACTTTGTCATCTCAGTCTGTACGGGTATCACTGTCAACCACTATCTTGCCATATCATTGTCTATGCTTTCTTATTTGACACAGGTCACTTTGTCATCTCAGTCTGTACGGGTATCACTGTCAACCACTATCTTGCCATATCATTGTCTATGCTTTCTTATTTGACACAGGTCACTTTGTCATCTCAGTCTGTACGGGTATCACTGTCAACCACTATCTTGCCATATCATTGTCTATGCTTTCTTATTTGACACAGGTCACTTTGTCATCTCAGTCTGTACGGGTATCACTGTCAACCACTATCTTGCCATATCATTGTCTATGCTTTCTTATTTGACACAGGTCACTTTGTCATCTCAGTCTGTACGGGTATCACTGTCAACCACTATCTTGCCATATCATTGTCTATGCTTTCTTATTTGACACAGGTCACTTTGTCATCTCAGTCTGTACGGGTATCACTGTCAACCACTATCTTGCCATATCATTGTCTATGCTTTCTTATTTGACACAGGTCACTTTGTCATCTCAGTCTGTACGGGTATCACTGTCAACCACTATCTTGCCATATCATTGTCTATGCTTTCTTATTTGACACAGGTCACTTTGTCATCTCAGTCTGTACGGGTATCACTGTCAACCACTATCTTGCCATATCATTGTCTATGCTTTCTTATTTGACACAGGTCACTTTGTCATCTCAGTCTGTACGGGTATCACTGTCAACCACTATCTTGTGGAGACTCTAGAGTCCATGTTCTACGTCAGGAGAGATCGAAGTGAAGAGAGAGGCCGGGACATCCAGGCCAGGGACCTGTGTAGCCTGGTTCAATGCTACCAGGGATCAGCGCTGGATGAATCAGGTGTGTATACATAGACTGGTCCCCTGTCCTTACTGGGCCCAATTTCATAGAGCTGCTAAGCACAACAATTTGCTTAGCTTGAAATTTCTTCCTTGATAAAAACAGGTGTACCAACCAAATTTCCATGTTATTTTCAGGATAAGGAAACAAAAGCTGAATACCAGTAACAAGCACTATGCAACAAATGGACATTTGGCTGGTAATCCTGTCTTTATCGGGGAAGAAATTTCATGCTTAACAAATTTTTGTGCTTAGCAGCTCTATGAAATTTGGCCCAGGTATAGGCTTTACAGAACCAGCGATATCATTGGATACAGGGTATATGTACATTCATGTAATGATGTTTTATAGGTAAGCGTGTACAAAGAATTAGAGTGCGCAATGAATGCGAACTGGCTCTAGGCCACTCTCTGGCGTAATGAGCCTCGAACTGTGATGTCGAATGTTTCCCAGTCTTATTCATTTTTAGGATTGTATCTTTTTATTTCTGTAACTGTTTTGCCCTTGTAAAGTGTAATAAAATAATAATAAAATTAAATAAAAGAAGAATCTTCACGCAAAACCCTCCAGGCTTATTTTGGCATGCCAGAATCTAATTGTTGACCTTCTCCAGAACCTGTTGCAGAAATTATGAACTCTGTCAACTTTAACAGGTTTGGGGCAGAGTCAGGAGTTCAAATCCCACTGGTGTGCCAGCTGGTTTTCTGGCACTTTCTCACCAATTGATTATCGTCGATGTCAATGTACTTTTATAAAGGTCAAACCAAGAGAGAATTTCCATACCAGTTTGATCTCAGCAAATTTGCTTTTTATGTGGTAAACAAATTGTGCGCACAGGTTCAGGTAGAGGAGAAATACAATTGTAAATTCATGTGGTTATTTTCGGTACCTTATGAAGACCAAGGACAGAACAAAGAAGGGAAATTTGAAGGACTCCATGGGGGTATTCTAAAGACTGGGATGAGGTGCTCCACAAGGAAATGCGTGTACAAAGTCCGATGGAAACTGTTAAAGGAACACATTGCCTTGGATCGGTCGAGTTGGTCTGTGAAAAGCATTTGTAATTGTTTGTTATAAAATGCATGTTGTTAGAAAGATATTTTAAAAGTAGAATATAATAATCCACACAAGTATCACTCGAAATTGCGTGGTTTTCCTTTTTACCTCGTCGACTACCACTGTCGGCCAAATTACCGACCGTGTTAGTTCGCAGAGTAAAAGGAAAACCACGCAGTTTCGAGGCAAATTTGTGTGGATCATTGTATTCTACTTTTAAAACATCTTTCTAACCATATGCATTTTATAACAAACGATTAGAAAGGCTTTTTAAAGACCAACTCGTCCGATCCAAGGCCAAGGCAACTTGTTCCTTTAGGTGCAGGGACGAAGGAAAGAACAAAGAAATGCTCCACAAGGATGCACGTTTGAGAACGTTTGGATATCTTATGATTTGACAAATGAATTTCTGTACTCATTTTTATACTGTGGTCCCACTCTATAGATTGCTCAGGGAACCATAACCTTACAAGCTTTGCTTCTTTATGTGGTCCCTCCACAGTTTCATGTATGTCCATGCTTATTATTCATTTGATTAATCTTATCAAACCACTATTTATTTCTTAACTTTGAATTTACATTGCCTTTGATCTGTTTTAGGACTGACTTTGAAAGACGGTCTTCTCAGAACGATTCCGGTCACCGTAACCGCTCCTCTGACAGCCATGACAAGATCAAGAATCAACCACAATTACATCCCGCTTCACATGGACAACCGGGAATACATTGCGCTGGATGAGTTCACCGCGGGAGAGGACCTGCAGGCCCTGTCCTTCCGCAAGGGCGAAGTCCTCACCGTACTTCAGAAGGAGAGCAAGAACTGGTGGTTCGCCTACAACATCCAGCACAACCTCGGCTACATCCCGGCATCACTGGTGTGCAATCTGAAGGAGTGGCAACAGAAGTGTAAGAACAGCGCAGCGTTTTGCAATCTGGGCTGCACTGATACGGACGACGTGTTTGTGTCCAACCGGGAGAAGACGGACGAGAGCGTCATCCAGCGGCAGGAAGAGAGAAAATGTCTACTGGACATGAACTCTAATGTACTAGGAGTGTGCGGATGCTCAAAGTCAATATCGTCGAGCCCTGTACGGTGCCATAGCAGTCCTTCGTTACAGGAGAATGCATACAGCAATAAAGAAACCGTGAACGTCTCTAGTGAGTACATTGCATTATGTCTAGAACACATGGAGCATCAGAAACTCTGTGAGATGCAGAGATTCTTTGACGCCAAACTCTCTCAGAATCTCGCCCCATCTCCGCAGAGGTCGTCGCCCTTTCATTCCTTGAACTACAGCCCCCAACAATCTCCCCCAGACTGCAGACGAGATCTTAAACCAAGGATCTTGATGCGGAGCAAGACGGAACCGGCGAACATCCATAGTGCGCCGCCTTCCCCACATAGGAGAGCTTCGGAGGAGACGGTGACCAAATTATCCAAGGAGAATGTACCCTGTTTACTTGTCACTGCAGTCTCCGTTAATGAATTGGTATTGAATTCACCGGCAAGGAACAACTGTAACAACAAACAGTACACGACACCAAGGGCATCTCAGAGACCAGAGTTAACATTACTAACTTGCCAAGAGGAGGGTGAAGACAAACGAAGTACTAATTGTTCGCCACAGACTGACGACAGCAAACCGGCCAAGCTCGGAGATACCATTGCAGCTGAAGGGGGGAAGTCTCAAGATTCAAACCGAGGGACGGTGACGTTTAAGATGGAGAACTCGTACGATCCAGTAGCGACTTATTTAAGGCTTGCAGAATGCACATCTGGCCCACCGACATCAATTCATTGAAAAACAGCATTGTGTATTGAGTATAAAACTAAAAGGATAGAAGTATACAAAATCAAGGGCCAATTTATTAGAGCTTCTAAGCCCAGAAAATGTTTTTTGCTTGGCTCTTTTTTTAAAGGATAACAAAACATAACCATCATTTCGGGGTTCAATTTCATAATACTGCTAAGCACAGGATATAATTGCTTAACTGGAAACGGAATACCTGCCAAAATCAAAGTAGTAAATAATTGTATGTATCCTGATTCCCAACTAATTCTTGCTTAGCCGATAATTTGCTAAGCACTATTTCCTGCTGTATGTGAAATTGGGCCCACATCTGTTTTAAAACCACCATTTTATGGTGCTGCTTACCGAGTTTGCTTACATGCTCTGTACAGGGCGCTGTAAGCACTGAATTCCCTGGTAAGCAGAGCCAAGAAATTGGACCCAACACTTTTATATTTACAATACAAAGGTAAAGCACAGCCAAGTTTGATTACAAAAAGTACATCCATGTTTTTTTATGACCAGATTGTTAAATTTTAATATTAAACTTGCAAAGTTTCCTGTTGGACCAGAAAATAGTTTTGCCTTTGCATTTCTGAAAAGATACATCATTTAAATACGTAACTCCAGTTTACCTCACCATACAAAAGAAATAATTTTTATTTGTTTTTCACGTTTAAGAAAGAAGTGTTGTTTCATGCAAATGGTAATTCCATACAATGAACTTTACTTGCTGTGTTACTTTTTGGTTTTTCCAAAAAGGGCAAGTTACATGATTTTTTGTTCTCACTTTTCGAAGAATCAAAACCTCACTCATGAAACACAGGCAGTTGTTGTTCATACATGTACCCTCCGGCAAAGCTGGAAAATATTTGCCGATTGTAACTCAATCTTCACTTTTGGAACTTAAAGGCAGTGGACACTATTGGTTATTGTCAAAGACTAGCCTTCACAGTTGATATATCTCAACATATGCGTTCAATAACAAACCTGTGAAAATTTGAGCTCAATCGGTCATCGAAGTTGCGAGATAATAATGAAAGTAAAAAACACCCTTGTCCCACGAAGTTGTGTGCGTTTAGATGCTTGATTTCGAGACCTCAAGTTCTAAATCTGAGGTCTCGTAATCAAATTCGTGGAAAATTACTTCTTTCTTGAAAACCATGGCACTTCAGAGAGAGCCGTTTCCCATAATGTTTTATTTACCATCAACTTCTCCCCATTACTCGTCACCAAGAAAGGTTTTATGCTAATAACTATTGAGTAAATAGTGTCCACTGCCTTTAATAAGGCATGCTTTTATATCGAGATTCAGGAACCAAAACTGAATGAATTATTTGACATTCTGAAGTAGTTTAAATGTATTTAATCTGAAGAAGAAAAAACACCAGGTAGTTTTTAATTCTGAATCAAACTGAAATAATTGAAATATTCCACCTCAGTGTCACTATATTTTTTTGAAATAATTCAGTTCATGAATTCCCTTCACTTTGGGGACGTCTTGTTTACTACTGCATGAAATTTCACTCCAATCACAAGGTTGTGGGTTTGAATCCCCCAAGCTAGTCGCTGATTTCACAATGACCATAATAAGTATTGTCATCTAGTTACTGAATAACAATCTCTTGGTTTGTGTTATTCATATTCATAGATCTGTTAAACCAAAGTTTGTATGAGAGAGATTGGCAGTTGTCAGCTTGGCGGTTTTTATCCCTTTGTGGGAGTTTGCCGAGTTTCCTTGCCTTGAAGATTATTCAGACAGACGAGACAATCGGAACAGGCATGGCAAGTTTGCCAATTGCGTGTGACTTCATTTGATCTCATAATGAGGGTGCAATTTGAGTTTGTGCTTTAAACCTTTGGTGCACAGATTAATTGTTTACAAAGCAAAAAAAGAACATGTTCAACTATGTTTTTCTCAAAAATGTTCAATAGCACTCCCTGCTGAACATTATACCACTCGCTCTCAACAATCAAATGAGAGCAGTATATTTTGGGGTTGTAGTTTTAAAGTTATGACCGTTAAATAGACCAATTTGACACGTTTTTGGTGGTCCCTAGCGACCGCCTTGTGCACCAAAGGGTTAACAGAAAAAGAACACTGGGTGATCGTCACTTTCAAAGCCACTCAATGATTTCAACAACAGAATTCATTCCATAATAAGTTTCTGGGATTTTATTCTGTCCCGAGTTTTGTTTTCTCAGTTTGCATTTTTAACAAAAGTTGTGTAATTTCTAATGACAAAAATAATATGTAAACCCATTTTCGTAATAACTTTGTATTTTCTAGAATACTAACCACAAGTTGAACTGTCTTTATGTGGCCATTGTCTTTGTACGGACAACTGAGAATTCACCATTTTCATTCCTTATGAAATCATACAGGCATGCAACTGCAGTTTGTCGAAAAAAGAAATCCCCCGAAAAAGAGGAAAGTGCGATGCATAGCAAGACTCTGTATTGTGTTCTTCAATTTTCAATTGCACAGCTGAGAATCCAACAATGAGGAAGTTGTTTAAAAGCACTGGACACTATTGGTAATTGTCAAAGACCAGTCTTCTCACCTGGTGTATCTCAACATATGCATAAAATAACAAACCTGTACAAATTTTGGCTCAATTGGTCATCAAATTTGCAAGAGATGGAAGAAAAACACCCTTGTTGCATTATTTTGTGTGCTTTCAGATGCATAATAAAAAGGCTTCCTATTTGAGGGAGAAATTACCGCTTTCTCAAATCTGTGAAAGTTTGGACTCAATAGGTCATCAGAGTTGCAAGAGAATAATGACCGAAAAACACCTTAGTTGCACAAATTTGTGTGCTTACATCTGCCTAAAAAAAGGCTTTAGGCCTGAAGTGTTTTAATATTTGCGTGAGGAATTTCCTCTTCTTAAAAACTGAGTTATTTTAGAGGTAGCCGTTTCTCACAATGTTTTATTCTATCAACATCTCTCCATTACTCGTTACCAAGTAAGTTTTTATGCTAACAATTATTTTGAGTAATTACCAATAGTATCCAGTGCTCGAGTTGCCTGTCTGAATCATTCAGTGTTTTTTAAAGTATTTAACCAAAGTAGTAAATATCGCACATTTACAACGAGGTTTATCCTGTAACTTGAGACGGCTGACTCAAATTTGATTCAAACTCAACGCAAAATGGGTTGGAAAATTCAGTCCTTAATGTTTCAGTCCATATGAACTTGGAATTTCATTTTCTTTGCCATTTTCTTTTTTAAACCTTGGTTTAATTTGCAATTGTCGACTAATAACAAGGTTTTAGATTGGGACAACATTGGTAACTATACTACAAAACCATAATCAACATAGTTGTATTCAAATCTTGGTACAAATTGTCTATCTGAAATGGGTTTGTTATTTTGGTTTGGGGTGTAGAAGTTTTTGCTGGGGGGGTGGGGTGGGGGGGGGGGGGCAAAAAAATGAAAAGGGAAATGGATGCATTATAGGGCCTTGGTGGTAATGTATTCTTCCAAATACACATGTACCAGTGTTGTACCATTCATGTACTAAAAGTATTCAATATAAAGATTATTTATTTTAAGGTGTCTCCATATTCTAAAGCATGAATATAAGAATGGACTAGTTCACATCTCTGGCTGTATTTCCGTAAGCTTTATACACAAAAAATTAATAATTTTCCATCTAAAGATATTAATGCTTAAAATCCGAACGATCCTTTTTAAGTAATTATTATTTTGTTTTGGTAACACATTCAATGTTTTAAAACTGAACTCCGATGTGGCGTTCTTCCACAGTATCCAAGGTGAACGCATGTTTCATAACAAAATGGCAGCTGTCTGTGTACAGTAAAGGAAAAGATTGAAGTTAAGCATAAGCAAAGGACTATTTTTGTATTAATATTTGTAAGAACGTCCAGTGTAAATCAGTCATAAATACATTATAATAACATATTACTATTTGTACTTGCATACAATTAGCTTTAATTCTATACTATTGAATTCACCATGCCTGTGCTGTAGACCGTTACCATGGTGCAGCCATCTTGGATTATCTCCCATTCCAAATCAATCTATTCAAACTGAGGCTGGAAGGGGAAAATAGTCTGGTTCCTGGGTTTTTTTGTGGTAATATACCAATCAGTATTCGTTAGTGCTATTGCACATGGGGAACTAGACAAAGATGGTGGCAACATGATGATTGGGTCTATGGATATTTAAAGTATTTTTGAAGAAAAGAAATTGACTCCTACCAGTACTACACATGTATACCAGTTTCTGGCTTTTGAGTGATTATTTTTTAATGAGTCCTATCGTTGGTAAGTTTGGAAGAGGTTTAGGGCCTTTCTTACACGAGGCAACTTTTGCAGGAAACTTGGAGGCAACCAACTGCAGTGCATGCTACAAGATTTGGTAGCACGTGAATAATTTTGCAAACAATGTCTTACGATTCCCAAGAAAATTAGGTGAACATCCAAATGTGAATAGATTCTCTTCTTTGAGATTGCCTAGAACTGGTTGCCTGTAAATTGCTTGTCACATGAGGCAACTTTTGAAAGCAACTTGGAGGCAACCAACGTCAGTGCATGCTACAAGACCACTTTGGTAGCACATGGGTCATGTTTTAAATAATGTCTTATGATTCCCAAGAAAATTATGTGAACATTGAAATGTGAATAGATTCTCTCCTTTGAGATTGCCTGGAACTGGAATTGCCTGTAAATTGCCTTGTTTGACATGGTCCTTATAGGGCCTTGTCGGGGGCAACTTTTACAGGCAACTTGGAGGCATCCAACTGCAGTGCGCATGCTGCAAGACCACTTGGGTAGCACATGAGACATGTTTCAAACTATGTCTTACGATCGCCAAGAGATTGATTCTTCTTTGAGATTGCCTTGAACTGGTTGCCTGTAAATTGTCCTAAGGTTTCTTTTCATCAATGATGTATTGTGTGGAGCCTCTATCTTCTTAGAGCAAGGCCAATGTTTTTACACATGGGATTTGCTAGACTTGATTCAAGTCCCCTTCTCGTGCGAGAGGTCTCTAACGATATCCACCGAGCAGGTTGGGGAATGCAGAGCATCACAAAGCAATAGTTTTTTTGCCGATGGCCATGGGATTGGGACTTGAGTCAAGTCTAGGGATTTGCAGACTGCTGGTACGGCAATGAAGGTGAGGATAGAGAAGGCAGATGTGTCTTCTATGTGTCTGCGTGAGGCTTCATATTGTCAGCGAGTGTAGTAAGATGGCCGACACAGAGTATAATAGAAGACATGACAGAGTTGGCCAAGGTGATTCGGATCAGTGTAAGAAGTTTGGTTTCCAAGTGTTTTCAAGGTGGTACAAACTGTTCAAATCATTTCTTGAGATCGGGAAAAAAGAAGACATGACAATTAGTTGGCCAAGGTGATTCACTGGGATCTGTGTAAAAAGTATGTTGTCCAAGTGTTTGCAAAGTGGTACAAACTGTTAAAGTCATTTCTTGAGGTCGAGATCAACATGATGTGGGGAATGAAGCCTGACTGACACAATACCAGTGGTCATCATGAGCTCTAGGACTAGTGAAGAAGGGACTGGACAAAGTCGTGGCCGAGCGGTTAAGAGCACCGAATTCAAACTCTGGTGTTTCTGATTAGCAGAGTGTGGGTTTGAATCACCAGCCGTGACACTTGTGTCCTTAAGCAAGACACTTAACCATTGCTTCGTCCTTCGGATGGGACGTTAAGCCGTTGGTCCCATGTGTTATGTAACACATGTAAAAGAACCCAGTGCACTTTTCGAAAAGAGAAGGGGTTCGCCCTGGTGTTCCTGGTCCGATCGACAGCAAATTGCGCCACAGCATCTTGTAAAGCATTACATGGTGCTATCAGAATTAGTTCTCATAATTCAAAAGTAGTGCCTTATCTCGCAGGAAATACTGTATGTTACAGCGCCAGGAGCGTCACTGGGTGACGGACATGTGCGCTTTATAAGAAGCCAGAATTATTGTTTCATTTTATCACAGCATGCAAAAGAAAGATCACATTTTCCTTTGTGCCGGTTAACTCCTCGAGGCGGGCTACGTCCCGTAGCCTTAGATCTCAAGGGTCTTTCTCAGGATCCTCGCTGTTCCCAAAAGCGCTGCCTTCTGTAACAGATCTACCCTCACATTTGTCCCTATTTCATCTAGGTGTTTCCCCAGTGCTTTGGGAATGGTGCCAAGTGCTCCAACCACCACGGGGACTACTTTTACCTTCTGTTTTACCATAGCATCTCCCCTTTAGCACCTCAGGTCCACTTAGGTGCTAAAGGGGAGATGTTGCAAAGGACATTTTTCCAAATGTTAAATTTAGTCTGGATCCTGGTATCAAATTTTAAAAGCAGAAAATACTGCTTAGCAAATATCTTTGCTGAGGAAACAATTAGTGTGGCACCAAGTTGCAACAATGTAAACTTTATGTAATTTTGGTTGGTACCCAGTTTCTGTTATGCAAATTTTTCTGTGTTAAGTACTTTTTTTGTGCCCACAGGCTCTGCTCTGCAGGACTATCTTAGATTACATAAAAAGAAAATAAATTTACAAAAAATTAAAAACAAAAAATAAGAAACTAAATTAAAACAACATTTTAAATAAATATAAATAAAATATAATCATCAATATCATATATATATGTATGCATCATGTAAATAATCACTATTAAACAAATTAAAATCAATCATTTTTTAAATATCATATTGAGCTGATAATTGCATTTTTAAAGATAGCCAACCTAAAAACTTAAGTTTTATTCAGTCAAAATGGAATTTTGGAAATGTTGGTCAACACATTCATTGACTTTCTTACCAAATGGTGGTTGTAATTTTTTTTTTTTTAAATAAACAAAGACCCATAGACCTTTTCGCAAATACCATTGCGCAGGCGCAGACTGTTGAATGAGTTGCATTGTGGGATAGATATGGATCAAATTTGGACACCAGCTAGACCACAATGCACCTAATTCGAAGCTTTACGCGCGCGCCCCAGTATTTGCGAAAAGGTCTATTATGACATCACATATTTACCAAAGCGCCCCCTAGGGTCTAATTATGTCAGGTAGAGAATAACATGTGCACAGGTCCATGGATGGATGTCACCAGTATAAGAAGTTCAGTGATAAGAAGATAATAGAAGACAAGGTAAGTTTCTTATGTTGTTTTTATCTGAAGTAAGAAAGAGGGCACATGTTTGCCAATTGTGACTTGAGTTTTGTATTAACAAGATTTTTAGGAAATTATGGGAAAAAGGAAAACAAATGTTAAAATTTCTTTGTTAGTGTCATGCAGGCTAATAATGCAGGTAAAGTACATGTAGAAATACGAACAATAATATTAGTAATTTTAGGCTTATCTTTCTGGTATTGAAAGCAAGGATGCCTCATAATAATAATATTAATAATAATGGCTTGTTATATAGCACTCAGGTCCGTCCCACAGTCATGACAGTGACGATGGCGCTTATTTACGCCTGGTCACTTGTCCTTATATCACTGACCTATTGTAACTGTGTTAGCTCTTGGAAAGTCTGAGGAAACAGACAGGGGAGCTTGCTATGGGTGCGTTCGATAAGCTTCCCTGGGTCGTCCCGCAGTGCTCACTCGGGTGAGCCCCTGACAAAAGCTAATCTAACAATCACACTCGCCCTCTTGTGGTGACGGCATGCACCCCAGGTCACCCCAAGTGACCCACTCCACAAGCAGGGCACTGGGGGCTGACCCGGGTGAGCCCCGTCAAAGCTATTCGAACGTACTGGGGCAGACTGGGGTCGACCCAGGGAAGCTAAACGAATGCACCCTATGTGAACCAGAACCACCGGGGATATCCCCTACTCTTCCAAGATAATTAAGTGTTCTTGTTCTTCTATGTGCACTACCATTTCTTCTAATACCCAGTACTTGTACCACAACTTAATTAATGTTCCATCCAAGGACTAAGTAATATTAATGGTAGTATTTCGCTCAAGGGCACAAGTGTCACGACTGGGACTCGAACCCACAATCTGCTGATCAGTAACACCAGAGCTTGAGCGATGCCTTTTAAAAGCCCTCGGCCTGTCACACCAATGCAGTCAATCATCCACTGTGGGTCTTTTTTCAAACCATGTTTCACCTCCATCTACTTGTATGTAGTTAGGCTCCTTATGGAAATTCACAGCAAGCAATTTGCAAAAGCTATGCTTAGTCACCTTGTTTCGTACATGTTGACATCTAGTAACATTAACTAGCAGCTTTCTTACTGTAAACATGTTCGATTTGTTTTACTGTCATTGAGGATGTCAATGTAAAACAAATGTCCTATTGGATTGATTTGAAAAAAAGTGAGCTCTCATCAACTCTTGCTAACATTCGCAGCAAAAACAGATCTGTGACATCAAATTCACTTCGCAGGAAATTTGAACCAGGCTCAACGATGATAACAAAATTAGCCTGCTGTTTTTAAAAGCATTTGAATGGGACCATTCTGATGCAATTGTAGGCCTACGTTTTTTGGCTGGTAACTTATTCTTGGTAAGCAATTTGTATTATGAACTTAGCAAATCTGTGTACCAAGCATACCATCGAAAGAGATATACATAATGTAATTTGTAGGCCTATGGTTTGCAGTAACACAGTATACATTATGAGTCGTGGTGATTCTGAAACAAACCTGTAGTGGAACAACTCAATGTTACGATCAGTATGCTTCGATGGTCTTCATGAGAAAACTATAACAATGGATTGCACATGCCACAATTAAAATTAAAAACAATGACTCCACATTTCTTCACCAAATCCATTTTTATTTTTTTATTCAATATAGGCCCATCACTGGCAAAAGTCAAATAAATAGGTTTTGAAACAAAAATAACCCACAACAAAAATTTGTGTCGAGTTGAGAAGTTTTAATTTACTGTTAAATCCTAACACAAACACTGACGAACATTCGCGCCACTCACTGTGAGCACTTTGAGCACTCCTTTTCTACAACTCTATCGCTGCTCACAACTTAACATCGTAAGTTCTGATAACATTACACAAAACACAGTGCGGGTTCGAATCCCGGTCGTGACACTTGTGTCCTTGAGCAAGATTCTTTACTATAATTGCTTCTCTTCACCCAGGGGTATAAATGGGTACCTGCGAGGGTGGAGATTGATATTGTGAATGAAAAAGCCTTTGGAGCGATATAAACTGTTGCCCAGGTTGTATAGTCCCAAGGGAGCTGAGAAACATTAAAAAAGGATGTTATTGGCCCCATGACCAGGGCACTAATGTAGAGCGCATTGATAGGGTTATTGTGAAATGCACTGTATAAGAATTGGTTATTATTATTATTAACAAAATCAACATCCATCATGCTACTAACAGTTTGCCATGTGTGCAACCAAACTCATCATTGGGGGACTTTTTGGTCGCTAGGTGGCAGCTGACATACATGTACCAGGTAAATCCATCATTCTCTGTAAATTGCGCATGCTCAGAACGACCCAATATACCTTGACCCAATTTCATGGCTCTGCTTACAATCACGATTCCCTGCTTACATGCAAGCGCTGAATTTCTGCGCTGGCCTTGTAAGCGTAGAATGCCTAGTGACGCAGGGTACGCACACGCAGAAGCCAAAATTCGCCGCTTACCCGTGAAATAAGCTTGCCTGCTTCCGTAAGCGCCGATTCTGTGCTTACGGTAAGCAGAGCCATGAAATTGGGCACTGGTAAGTATGCTGCAACCAAAGTCTCCCATTTAAACCTAGCCTGAACATCTGACGTCACTCTCTGAGGCTCTTGATTAACGCATCAAGCCTGACGCGATGTTCGGATCCTTACAAATATACCTTTGACCTTGCATTCATTTCACACAGAGATTCGTGAATAAAGACAGGGGACCAGTCGAATTCTGGCCATACATTTCTGGGTCATTCCCAGTTTGACATAAGTTGGAATGGCACAGAAACAACAAGGCTGTTCTTGATGAAGTCTTATACTCAGATCTTTAGACTTCCCATTGTTAAGTCCAAGACCTTGATGTTAGTTTAAGGCGAGTGAAACCTTATTATTTGGTAAAAGAACAATTGCCTTTAGTGGTTCAAGGATAGATCATCTTTTCACCATACATTGGTTGAAGGATAATAATAATAATAATAATAATAATAATAATAATAACAATAATAAGACTTGTAATGCGCACATATCCACCCTGCTGGGTGTTCAAGGCGCAGGATGTTGCACAGCAACAATGGATAAGAAACATCATAGCAAATGAAAACACTATTAAGCGAGCATTAAAGGCAGTGGACACTATTGGTAATTACTCAAAATATTTATTAGCACAAAACCTTACTTGGTAACGAGTAATGGGGAGAGGTTGGTGATATTAAACATTGTGAGAAACCACTCCCTCTGAAGTGCCATAGTTTTCAAGAAAGAAGTAATTTTCCACGAATTTGATTTCGAGACCTCAGATTTAGAACTTGAGGTCTCGAAATCAACCATCTAAGAGCACACAACTTCGTGTGACAAGGGTTATTTTTCTTTCATTATTATCTCGCAACTTCGATGACCGATTTCTTAAGAGCTCAAATTTTCACTTGTTTGTTATTTTATGCATATGTTGAGATACACCAACTGTGAAGGCTAGTCTTTGACAATTACCAATAGTGTCCACTGCCGGACAACTTTGGTATTTGTCAAAGACCAGTATTCTCACTTGGTGTATCCCAACATATATGCATAAAATAACAAATCTGTGGAAATTTTGACTCAAATGGTAATCAATGTAATGAAAGAAAAAAACACAATTGGTGCACAAATTTGTGTGCTTTCTGATGCCTAAAAAGGCTTCAGGTCTGAAGTCTTTTATTGGACTAAAATATTTGACTGAGAAATAACCTCTTGCTCAAAAAACTCTGTTACTTCAGAGGGAGCCGTTTCTCACAATGTTTTATACTATCACCGAGAAATAACCTTTCTCAAAAACTCTGTTACTTCAGAGGGAGCCGTTTCTCACAATGTTTTATACTATCACTGAGAAATAACCTCTTGCTCAAAAACTCTGTTACTTCAGAGGGAGCCGTTTCTCACAATGTTTTATACTATCACTGAGAAATAACCTCTTTCTCAAAAACTCTGTTACTTCAGAGGGAGCCGTTTCTCACAATGTTTTATACCATCAACAGCTCTCCATTGCTCGTTACCAAGTAAGTTTTTGTGCTAACAATTATTTCGAGTACCAATATTGTCCAGTGCCTTTAAGAGATCTACATTAAAGTATTAACAGAGGCAGAAGAAGTGCCAGAAGAACCTTCCTTGACACGCCTTACCTAAAGTAAGGTCACCCACTCACTAAACGGCCATCCTTCGATGGTCGTAGCAACGGGGGTTTGATGTAATGGACATTCCCTTGAGCAAACAATGACCTTTGAAAGGTTGTTGGCATTCGGTGAACAGATTTTAATAATACGTGACAACTAAAATGTGACAACACTTTCATGACTTACAATAGCTGTTGATCAGTTTTTGAAAACAGGAAAGGTGTTAGAGTAAAGAATAAACGTGAACAAATTTAAGGGAAAGCAACTTTTTTTCCGTCTTCTTTGTTGCAAGAATTATCTATTATTTGAAAGGCAACATTATACCTTCAACGTATTGTATTTGTTAATAAGGATAAAGGCACACTAAACGGTGTTTAAATATAACAGTTTGCGTTAAGTTTTCTTGCACTTTTTGGGGGGTTTTCAGTCAAGCGTTAATCATTATCTCTTTATACACCCATGTACAATATATCTCTTAAATATTCAATTTTTGTATGGCAATTTATACATACTGTTATGTTTTACATAAGACAGAACAACTGCGATGAACAGAAACAGAGGCAGCACAAAAAAGGTCAAATTATTAAACGGTACACAAGTCAAGTTGAAGCAATCACAAAAATGGTCAAACCAATTAGGTGACAAGTCATGGTGGGTTCAAGGTTCTGGAGGTTAAGTCATACAATATAATTGCTTCTCTTCACCCAGAAGTATAAATGGGTACCTTAATAATAATATAATACACAAGCCCCACGAAGAACGGAGTGCTTAACAAAACAAAGAGGAACAAAAGAACGGCGAGGGCAGAGGTTGATTTTGTTTGGAAACCTGAATTTCCATACTGTTTTAATTGTAAGGCTTTCTTCCAACTTGCCCAATGTTTCTTAATAATTGATAATTTGGCATGACAAATCAAAAGGATAATCTTTAAAACTAAAACGAAAGAAAGACAAAGATGAAGAAGATTATGCTCTACAGACAGACTCGTAAAGCTTCTTTTTCGAATCCAAATTCGGCATAGAGTAGACAAGCTTACATGTCCTGGGTTGCAAAAAGATGAAGGCACTAAATTCACATTTTGTTCACCAGACTCAGGGGGATGAGAGGGGGCTGGTCGAGTATTTAATTTCATAGAGCTGCTTAAGCAGCAAACTTTGCTAAGCAAGTATAAACAGGATACCAATCATAATTGTTATACCTCAGTAACAAACTGTGAAGTTTGATTGGTCGAGAACCAATCATGTGACGCGCAACAAAAACGCATGTTACATGACCCGACGGGCCGGGTAACAACAAAAGTGATGCACACCGGTGTACATCACCTTGATCTGTGAATTGGGGCCAGGTCTTGAAAAGTGCTATGGGAATTAACCCTGAAAGTCCCTTTAAAACAAAACAAAACAAAACAACAACAAAACACCCTGAACTATTGCATAGTCAGAGAATTTACATGTCAACATAAAATAGTTTCTTGAATTAGCTTGGGGTGAGGGAGGCTCGAGTCTGGCTGTGAGTGTAAAGGATTACTATTTCTAAAAATGAAAAAATAAGCAGAGGAAAAGCAACCTTTCACTACCAAAAGGAGAAAAAGACTGAAAAATAGACGAAAATGACAATGAAAATGCTTTGGCTACCATTAATAAATTGTGTGCAGACACCAAATTAAGTTTGAAAGTTTTGACTTCCTTTACCAAAATCATAAGATTCTTAGTCTTACACAGTACCATATAATCCCAGCAAGAGCGGTCAAAGCCAATTCCCCATACCCACTCTGTCCGCACCACTTGATGCGAATTTCAAAGGTACCAAACTGCAAGTTAGACTTTCGGTTGGTGAAAGTGGTGGAGTAGAGTACTGTGATTGATGGGTGCAGAATAACATCGAAACAGACTTCAAGAAGTTAACAAGCAAAACAAAAACAGTCAGCTTGCCAATAAATACTATAATCAAAGCATAATACTGTCTGTACTAGCGGAAATCAACATTACCGGCTTAGTACAAATCTAGTCTCAAATTCAACAAGCCTCAACGATCGGGGGACCACAATTTCCACGCAAAATGCCAGTAACTCGGTAATCACGGCCCATTTTCCTTACACATTACGGGCTTAGTACAAATCCAAAAGTGAAACATTCAGAATCAATAATCCCCTACGATGGGTAGGACAATCTGGGGAGTAAGGTGATTGATGGATAGAGAATAACATCAAAATAGACTTCAAGAAGTTAAAAGCAAAAACAAAAGCAGATGGCTTGCAAAAAGAATGCTATAACCAAAGCATAATACCACCTGTACTAGCGGAAATCAACATTACCGGCTTAGTACAAATCTAGTCTTAAATTCAACAATCCTCAACGATTGGGGGACCACAATTTCCGCGCAAAACGCCAGTAACTCCGCAATCACGGCACGCTTTCCTCCCCATCCGCCTCGATACCATTTCCATCGGTACTCGTTGTCACCCCGGTACCCAGCTGACTCGCTCCTTGTGGGTCCCAAGTAAACTGATAGTTGCTCTCCAGTCTCTCCTGCCGCTCCTGCTCGGTGTTCTCCGCCCCTCCACCCTAGCATCACAAAAAAATGAAAAAATCAACACCAGTATAGTTAGTGCCGCTAGCAAAATCAAATTCCAGGGCAGCAGTTTGACTTTTGCCTTAAGAATCAAACATTCCCCCCATGATAGTCGAGGTGGCCGTGTTCCAAGTCTTTTTGTTTTCCCCCTTGCATAGGACAATCTATTCTTGATGTAGACAAGTAGTGTCCTGGTATCCCAAATGGCTTGTATTTCAGACGGTCTCTGGGCGCAACATGTGCACCCCATAGAATAATATTTAGGCCTCTCTTGCTCTTGCAATTTAGTTTTGATATTTAGACGATTAGACCTGCCATTATGAAGTGCGTGGTCGTGCGATATGAATGCACATTATTTTTCTCTGAACTGTGCTAAACAAAATTAAAATGTTAAATATTTAAGTGAAAAATTACCTCTTTCTCTCTTGAGAGGAGCCGTTTCTCACTATTTTTCATACTATCAAAAGCTCTCCATTTCTTTTTACTGAGTAAGTTTTTATGCTAACAATTATTTTGAGTAAATGCCAATAGTGTCCAATGCCTTTAAGAAACATACACATGGTGGCCACGATGGCTGTGTTCCAAGTCTCTTTTATCCCCCCATGGATTCGACATTCTATTTTTGATGTAGACAAACAAGTAGTGTCCTGGTATCCCAAATGGCTTGTATTTCAGACGGTCTTTGGGCGCAACATGTGCATACCATAGTATCATTGTTAGGCCTCTCTTGCTCTTGCAATTTAGTTTTGATATTTAGACGATTAGACCTGCCATTATGAAGTGCTTGATCGCGCGATATGAATGCACTGAACTCAAAATATATTCTTATACATTACTTTTCTCTGAACTGTGCTAAACAAAATTAAAATTTTAAATATTTAAGTGAAAAATTACCTCTTTCTCTTCAGAGGAGCCGTTTCTCACTATGTTTCATACTATCAAAAGCTCTCCATTTCTTTTTACTGAGTAAGTTTTTATGCTAACAATTATTTTGAGTAAAAGCCAATAGTGTCCAATGCCTTTAAGAAACAAACATGGTGGCCACGATGGCTGTGTTCCAAGTCTCTTTTATCCCCCCATGGATTCGACATTCTATTTTTGATGTAGACAAACAAGTAGTGTCTTCGTGTCCCAAATGGCTTGTATTTCAGACGGTCTCTGGGCGCAACATGTGCATACCAAAGTATCATTGTTAGGCCTCTCTTGCTCTTGCAATTTAGTTTCGTTATCTAGACCTTTGGACATTAATAGACCTGTCATTATGTGGCCGAGCAGTCAACATGTAAGTGCACTGAACTAAAAAGTCTACTGTATATCATTTATGAGAAAATGGAATTAGCTGTTGCAAACAACTTACCAACCAAATGGACCGAGAGTATAAATGCAAAAAATAGTTAATGGCCTGGCGTTTCGACTCTAGCAGAGTCTTTCTCGAAGGCTAAATGACACTTAGGGTCGAAACGTCAGGCCATTAACTATTTTTTGTATATCATTTATCCTCTGAACTATCCTGAAAACATTTGTGAATGCCAACCTGTGTTAAATGTTTTTGTTTAGATATCACCTACAATCACAAGGCATGACCGCCACTTTATTGCGAGGGCTACACTTTACTGATTTGCGCAGTCGACCCAAATCAACTGTCACCAGGGGGAAACTTTGCCATCTATTTTGCGGGCTGAAGCAGGGATAAAACATTGAGACTGCGTGGGTTTTCCCCATGAATAATTCTGTTAGATTTTCCTCCCACATCTAAAAATGAAACTTCTTCATCATCTTCTCTTCTTGCTTGACTCTAATAAGAGCATTGAGAATATTTAGATCCAGATCCAGGGAAGACGAATAAGATTAGTATGCATCTGCTCCAGGCCGAGCACGGCGAGTTATTGTGGATGACATAGGAGGGTTTCCCACCAAACACACTCGGCAGATTTTAAGGTTAAAAAGAAACCAAAAGACTCACCAGTAGACCCATAACAAGATTTTTGAAGTAACTGCTTTCTTCTTCCGTGAGTATCGTAACTCCGTCCTCTCCCTCCGGCCATTCATTAGGTGTGTACGTCACGATTCGGAACTCAACCTTTCCTGCTTTAAGAGAAAACAAGATCAAAAGGTCTTTAAATGCCGTTAGAAGACACACCCAAGATTTAATTTTTTTTAAAGCAAAGATTGGTCTTAAGATGTGCAATAAGTCTTGGGCGTGTACGTCACGATTCGGAACTCAACCTTTCCTGCTTTAAGAGAAAACAAGATCAAAAGGTCTTTAAATGCCGTTAGAAGACACACCCCAAGATTTAATTTTTTTTAAAGCAAAGATTGGTCTTAAGATGTGCATCAGTCTTGGGTGCGTACGTCACGATTCGGAACTCAACCTTTCCTGCTTTAAGAGAAAACAAGATCAAAAGGTCTTTAAATGCCGTTAGAAGACACACCCCAAGATTTAATTTTTTTTAAAGCAAAGATTGGTCTTAAGATGTGCATCAGTCTTGGGGTGCGTTTGATAAGGTTCCCGGAGTCAACCCCGCAGTGCTCACTAGGGTGAACGATAACACTCACCCTCTCGTGGTGACATCATGCACCTCGGGTCACCACCAAGTGATCCACTCCAAAAGCAGAGCACGGGGGGGGGGGGCCGACCCGGGTGAGCCCCTGGAAAGACGTCAAAGCTATTTGAACATACCAGTGGCAGACAGGGGTCGACCCAGGGAAGTTTAACGAACGCACCCTTAATTTCTCGGCAAAAAGTGACATCACAATAAGAATCTGTATTCCAACATTTTACAACTCATTTTAAAATGTAACTTGGCTTTTTCGGAATTGAGACCATACCATTTTAGTTTTGTTGTTGTAAATTTCATTTCATTTCAGTTCATTTATTCTGTTGTGGACCCAAGGACTCACAGAAGAGCGAACTTGTTCATGGTACTAGCCAAGAACCCAGTGGATAGAAGACAAGGGAGGATGTTTCAGATATAGACGTGGGAGGAAAACACCAGAGGAATAGTTTAAGGAAAACCCACGCCATCAGGTAGAGACTGAAAACCAAATCCACGTAGTGCCCCCGTTGTGATTCGAACCAGAGTCCTCCAGGTGGAAGGCGAAGAAAGTTGCAACTACACCGCCCCAACCACCCATACACAGGTTGGTCCAAGTTGCAACTACACCGCCCCAACCACCCATACACAGGTTGGTCCAGGATTTAGACTTTTGTTACACACAAAAACTTTCTGCTTGCTTTTTTTATTACAGGTAGTCTACATACAAAGAGTTCTCCCACGGCATTCAGTCATAAACAGGCATAACATTTTGTCCTTGAAAAAAGTAGGGAAAATGTTTTGAGCATTACGTCTCTTTGTATGGCTAACCTACTTGTTCATTATAAATCTACTTTTCAGGCTATTACTTCGTTTTTCAATTTTTCTCCCAAAGGCAAAACAACAATAAAATCAGAATAAAGTACAAATAATACCAAGCCTAGTAATAAAGTACAAGTTTTCATCTCTATTTAGGGGGAGGTTTTCCACATTGCAATCCAAACTTTATTTCCCACCAGGGTCCAATTTCATAGAGCTGCTTAAGCACGAAAAGTTGCCAGGAACCAGGTTACCAGCCAAACTGCTATGTCACATGTACAATATGAGATTGGCATCCTGCTTATTTCTGCCAAGCAGAAAATTCTTAAGCAATATTTTCTGCCGCTAGCTACCAGGCAATCTCGGTGGTCTAGTTGGTAAGACACTGCTCTTAAGGTCATGGGTTAAAATCCTACCCGAGTAATATGCCAGTGGTTTTTTTCCCCACAGAACTAGGAAAGGTACTGAGTGTACAGTGCTAGCACACATCGGTGCAAGGGTAAAACCAAAATTAACAATATTTGCTGCCTAAGCAGCTCTATGAAAGTAGTCACTTTCGTTCCCTTTCAGAGTTTTTATTGTTTTACCATTGTTTATTCCAGCGTTCTCCAGTTGCTGTACGATTGCCTCTTCAATGGGTCTCTTATTACTGTCGTAGACTTCTACTTCTTTGCCGGAGTCCACCTTAATGTTCCTCGACTTGTCCATGGACAGTTTGGTCACCTTCACTTTGATCTTGTCCTTACTGGACGCCAACGACGGAACACTGACAGCGTTTTTATTATCTGATGACAAAAACAATGTTAATTCGGTTTGTGGTAACACTATGTCATTGAATTGTCTACCAGGGTCCGGTGTTTAGACTGCAGGACTTGCAATCACAAGGATGTGGGTTTGAATCCTACCAACGACGGAGCACTAACAACCTTTTTATTATCTGATGACAAAACAATGTATATTCAGTTAACGCCTTTGAAAAATTTTGGTTGATTTTGGCGCTATATAAATTCCCTCTGATTGATCGATTGATTGAATCTCAAAAAGTTATTTGTAATCAGCTTATTTGTAATTGTATCTTTCACTTGTTGTATATCTTATTGTTCTTTTAAGCGCTTAGAGGCTACTGCACTATGCACTTTACAATGTCTTTATTATTATTATTCAAAAGACAATGACAATAAGACACGGTCCATCTCCCTCTCCTGTTCCGTAGAATAAACCCCATGTCACCTACCATGAGTCTTAGCTGCCGCATTCTCTTGGTTATCTTTCATGAGATTCTTCGGAGTGTTGTCCTCCTTCTCCCTCCCATCCCCATGATCTGCAGCACCATCCTCTTCTCCATTTTCTAAAGTCCAATCCTTCTCCTCATCGTCAGCTTCCTCCTAAGCACAGATACAAAATGAAAGACTGAGCATTTAACCAAAATAATACACTAAAGGCTCAGGTGTGTCGGCAACTTTTTAACCTGAGTACTTCTCAGCCACAGACACAAGTATTTGGCAAAAGATGATGACTTCAGCCTAAAACTCAACTAACCCAGCAGTGGCTACGACTGGAACATTGAAGAGTCCAGCCTTGCTACCACGGGCAGCGTGCCGTATCGATAACTTTTGTCAGTTACGGCCGCTTGTTAAAAACTGTCCACTGCTCATTAGTGCTTGGTTGCTTAGCACACATGTAAAGAAATGCACATATGTGACCCGCTCTAACGAAATGAGGATTGTCTAGTGAATTTCACATTTGCATATTTCATAATATTCCAAACAAGCAAATCTTAATATTTTAAATGAAATAAAAATCAAGATCATACGACCTTCCTGTCTGAACCAATGTGGAATTTTCGACGCCCTTGACGCTTAATTTTACGACCCGTTTTGGAAAACACAAACTCCATAAAAATTAATTTGAAAAAACGCGACGTCTCACACACTCATTAAAATAATATTAATATTTTTGTTTACGATAATGAAAACATCAATTTTTAACCCCCCGTAGTCAGGCAAACAAAATTACCAAAATGAACAAACAACTCAACGAGAAGTTAGATTATAGTGTGTAGACAATTTCACCAATAAGTTTGACAATGTTTACCTGAAATTTTAGAGCAATTTGCGTTGATATTTCCAACTTGAAATGCGAGTTTTGTTCCGTCAAGTCAAAACATTGTAAAGACAGCTGTCACTCAGCGCATAGCATCAACCCCCACGGGTATACTCGGCTTGAAGACCCGGGAACATTCGCAATTTCCCCGTGCATGTTTCTCATGATTTTAGCGAAATTTCTTACCCAGCATGAAGTTTAACTGAAAGATTATTCCTTTAACATTCAGAATTATTTTGGTTTGGAACAATTCAACCTTGAAAAACCACAAAACAATGATGGAAATTAGACACTGTTTTCCCAACGTTCGATAAACATTCCACTGTTCCATACGTCGTACGTGTAGCAAAGTTTGTGCATGGTACCCGCGCAGTGTTCGTGTGTACATTGTCGTATTACCAGCGCTGCAACTAGCTATGGCAACAAGACCGGGTCGGGTGATCGGACTCTCACGCTGCATGGATAAACAACGCCTCGGTCTGTGAGCCATACTAAATCTCGCGACGCGGATTTATGAATGAGAGATGTCATCGCTGATAAAACAGGGTTTGCCTTTGGTGACCTTTGAACCCCTGTCAGTGTTGACACATGTTTTTGGTGGCTATATTTAGACACCTCTAATCTTTGGCTTTCCAATGGTACTCTTGGTGGCGCTATGCAAGTTGTGTGAAAAGTTTTGCGACGCTCGCCAAATTTGGTGTTTTCAATGAATGTTCGCTGTCTGTCCCGTGGGATTTGGAACATTTTTGGATAATTACGTCAAGAACATGGCTCAGAAATCGTCTGTTTTTACATCTTTAGTAATCTTTTGACGAAAAGGTAAGACCATAGTAAGTTTAATCAAGATTTAGGCAACCTAAAAGTGTAGTAATAAAAAAATTAAAAAATTCAATAATTTTCATTAATTGTTTGTTATGATTATGTTCGGTGTCAAATTACACGAAATGAAACTTTACTAGACATTCCTCATTCCGTCAGAGCGGGTCACATATTTTGATGCAACACACTTCAACTGAATTACGCTTTTACGGAGTCATCCTTAACTGCATACAGTTTCATGTATCCAAAATTCAAATAAGGATAAGAGATATTAATCTACACAAAAAATATATAAATTGTATATCTCCACTTTTTTACCTCTCCTAGGAGCTCATTCACTGCCTCGATTTCACCGAGAGTCCTTTCAACGCTATCTACCATCTTATTTAACCTCTCGACCTCTGTGGGGTCAGAGGTCAATCTGGTTATACGCTCGCGGAACATCTTGACCAACTCGTCCGTATCTCTCTGCATGAGTTCCTCCAATTCGTCGTCTTCGAGCATCTCGTCTTCACCGAATTCTTCCGAGAGTAAAAGATTCATTAACAGCTCCTCATCATCATCGTTATTGTCTTCATCTTCTTCGCCTGAATCTCGTTCAGTAGAATCTTGACCATTCTCTGAGTTATCTAGCATGGAATGAGAACATCCCTGTCAGGTACCAACTTCAACCTAGATACTTTTTTTTTATACATTTTTAAAATTTTATTTTATTTTATGCAAGTCGCCAGACACTTGAGGCATGAAGGCCATTTCAAGGTGTGGGCTAAAGTTTTTTTTTTGCCAAGGGCGGTTGCCACCTACTCCTGAGGCTGAAACAGGGTTACCTCCTTTACAGTCCATCCATCAGAAGCCTGGCTTGTAGAGCAGAAAGCACTACCTCCCCAACTCTATGAATCAATCATGTTTAAATGTCTTGCTTAAGGACACAATACTCTATGTGGTTCCAGTCAAAATTTAACAAAAATCCGTTAATTTTTACACCCGCTCATTCAATCTTGTTTGATAAATGAATGCTCCGTTGAATCAGCGTTAAAAAGTAGTCATTCAATTTCACCAGTTTAGCATTCACAAATAAGATCATTGAATTTCATTAGACTGATTCAATATTGTAAAAGCCAGTAACAAGAGCTGGTCAACCATTTAATTTCATCAAGTGTCAATAGGTAGTAGAAACTGGGGGGGGGGAACAATATCCCTTTGGTCTCTCACCTTTGACCTCGAGGTTGATGTCATTCACATTCTTCTTGGCTAATTTCAGTACTGACTTGACCATGTTGCTGAGGGATGTGTGGTCCAAGCCCATAGCGACAGCATCCTCCAATCCATCGATCTCAACCTCCTCTTCGTCAATCAAATTGTCTGTCAATTGTCATAAAAAAAAAAAAACATGTTTAGCGTCCCCTCCAGCTTCTGTTGGATTTTAGGCATTGCAATGTTAAGGTATCAATAAATATATTTGGTTTGCGGCAACACCATGTGTGTATCTACTTGCAGGGTAGAATCTTTAGAGAGCTGTATTGCTAAATATTCTGCTACTGCAGAGTAGATTTATCGGATGTTCGGGAGACTTCTCAGTACTGAATGGAACTGATTTACTACTACCTGGGCGGAGAGTAGAAAATCGGCCTGGACTACCTTTTAGTGGACCATTATTGACTTCACTACTGAGGAGCGGGTTCTAAATTGGTCTCAATGTTTTGACTAACTCGCTCTAGTCGACGTCAGGAGACTGCTTCCTTTTTGGGGATTTTATTTTTATTTTTACAAATTCAAAATGAGATTCAACTCTCGCAGTGAATGCTTTTTTGGTGTGTTTTTAACCCCTACCTTGGTCAATACTTGGCAAGCCAGCTGGTGTACTATCACTGGGAAGGAGATGTTCCTTCTTGTATTTCATCGCTTCTGAGGAGCCAATCTCGATGAGGTGGTGTTTACTGTGCGTGGTCGCTAAGGGAAAAACAAATGAAATGCGAGTCATAATGCGAGTGAACAATTTGTGGTGGATTCAGGACCTACCCTTAGGTCCACTCAACTATATTTATAGATGGGTTGCAATACACACCATTGACCACCATCTTTCATGTATTACCACTGGAAAAAGTGCACGGGTGTACGCGCTGCGCTTGACTCTCAGCCAATGGTAGCTCTTCACGCGTGCACAATTCATCAAATATGGCGGCCAATGACGCGTATTGCAATCCATCTATTGTAATCTTTGGGTGTCCCGTGTGTTGTGTAATGCATTTAAATGAACCCAATTACACTTGTTGCTAAGAGAAGGGGTTTGCCTGGTGCTTCTGGCAGTGGCTGCAAAGTGTGCCGCAGCACCTTCATGACCTTGGAAACCCTTCAACTACTAATGTGCTACATAATGGGTCTTGTACTTCAAAAACCCTCTAGAAAAAAGTTTCCCTATGTTCCAGTGCCTTGAGCACCCTATTCATGGATACGTGCCCGTTTCAGACAGGTGCACCAGAGTTGCGCCAAACCAAATAGATAGACGTGTATCATGCTGCCTCCATCTCATGTTCATGTTCCTCGTATCCAATAACAATAATAATCATTTTGCAATTAGGAACCAGACTATTTTGTTCTTCCAGCCTTGGCTTCAGTTACATTGACATCAATGGGAGAAATTCAAGATGGCTGCACCATGATACTGGTCTATTAGGAGCAACTCTAGTTGTTCCGAATGACTCCATCCGTCTTTCGACTTTTAGCGCGTCCAGTCTCTCCTAACTGTTTCATACACTTAACTCATAATTTAGTTCGACGCGACTCTGGAGCGCCTGTCTAAACGGGTGTTAGACTCCAATGTTATTCTTGTTCAAACACCTTTATATGGCATTTTGATAACGAGTGTTGAAAAGATGAGTTTTGAGTGTTGATTTGAAGGACTTGGAATTCTAGTTGGCACAAGTGTTGAGGAAGATTGTTCCAGAGTTCCTCAGCTGAGAAAATCTCATTCAAATATCCAAGGACCCCTAACCCCCCTAAAACGTAAAAAAAACATACCTTGTTTGATCTCAAGATATTTGTCATACTGATCTTGTTCCAGCGCAGGATAGCAGAGTATCGGTCTAGGCTTCAAGCTCGGAGGGGGTCGTAGATAGGGGTGATGGCACGTACGTGAAGTATGGATGTTTAAGACGTAGGCGCAAGATGACGGCTCATCTATACGGTGGATTGAATCACCCTGGCCCTCAGCACACATGAACTGAAAAAGAGCAAAGGTAAATAAACCTGGATACAAGGTGTGGGGCAAGGCAAGTGGAATTTAATTTAAAAGCGGGAATATCATCGTGGTCACAGCGAATCCGAAGCAAGACAATTAATTCTGCACTCTCACCCATGTACTGCACAAGTCAAATCACTGCAGTCAAGTGTGAGTCTAACATCAAGAGGCACTTGGGTTGAGTCTGAGTCCGAGACTCGAGTCCTAAAACACTGGACTTTAAACACAGTTAAACTGTTGATACCCAAACACTGTTACTATTTCACACCTACACTGGTTACTTGATCATTTATGTGCAAACTCAACAAAACAAACAATTGAATATATCTTTGCGTAACACTTACCCGAACTTCAGTTTCTCTGGGAGTTTTGGTCACATCGCATTGAGAGCCGTTCACATACGTGTGACTATGGTAACGATTTAATCTGTGTCTCTTAGCATCCTGCAATATTTGAAAGAAGTACACGGATTAATTTTGATGTTGTCCAGAGATTTACATTAAACTTACACCGTTGGAAGATAATGATAGCAGAAAGCATACCTTTAAATACTAGTTGCCGAGGTGCTGTAATGTTTTAGAAATGAATAAAACAATGTCATGAAAATACGTTTTTACATGCTAAAATAATTTTCGTCTCATGATCACCGAGACGAAAATTGTTGTCATGACATTGTTTTACTCATTTCCCAAAAACTACAGCACCTCAGCAAGTAATATTTTCAGGGAAGCTTCATAGCATTATTTTCTTCAAACTGTGTAAGTTAAGTGTAAATCCTACAAAAAGTACCAAGACCCTTTAAGTCGCCCGGAGTATAAGCCATGGAGCATGCTGAAGGCCTTAAGATCGTTTCATAAACCATGGCTTATTGTCCAAAGATGTTGGTAGTACTCCTGCCAGGCGGCAGTATCGTTTCTTCATTAACAAGATCATGTATTGAAGTAGTTTTAGCAAAATGTGTCGCTTAGCAGCTCTGAGGAATTGGAACCTGCTACTGGTCGGATTGGCTAATGATATCTTTCCTTGCCTCCTACCTCTAGGCCCCCAGTTCGAATCACGTCGGATTGGTTTTTCAGACCCTACCTGACTGCAGGGGTTTGAAACTCCCCTTGGCCCAATTCCATAGTGCTGCCTAACGGTAAGCAAATTTTTCGTGCTTACTGTAGCAGAAAAATTTGCTTAAGGATTAGCGTATTTCACAAGTTAGCAGAAAATTTGGGTGGCCATATTGCGCGTTTACCATGGATTTGCATTGTGACGTCATTTATTTTCGTGCGGTAAGCACCGGAAGGTTAGCATGCCTTTTCGTGTGCTTACGGTTAGCAGCGCTATGAAATGGAAATCGTGTAGTAAGCACAAAATCGGCCGTTAAGCAGCGCTATGAAATTGGGCCCTAGAATAATTCTCAGGGGCTTCCCTCCCACATCTCAAATTGAAACAAATTTCCTTGTCTTCTCTCCATTGGGTTCTTGGCTTGTAGTAAGTTTGCTTTTCTGAGAGTCATTGGATTCACAACCAGATAGATGATATGAGACACCTACCTTATGAGTTTTGTTATTCCAATCCATTTCACTCTCGTAGTAGCCGAGATAGATCACCTTGCCTTGTATCTTACCATCTTCAACATGGTACTGTTTTATATGTCTACCATGACAGTACTCATAACTCCACCAATCTTTGGTCTGTAAGGAGAGTAGGAAATAAAATGTATTGAAGTATTGGGTACAAGGCGGTGCGAGCCTTGCCCAAACCCATTCAAGTATGTGTCTGATGTCACACTAATTCATTCTCCTTCCCCAAACTCCACTTACCCTAAAAATGCTTTCAGGGGAGAAACAAATACTGAATCTTAAAGATACTAAGACAAGACAAAAAATACCTCAAAGGATTTGGGTACTTTTTCAAAATGTCCATAGATTTACATTAAACTTACAGGGTTTGAAGCTAATGATAGTGGAAAGCTTCCCTTCAAATATTACTTACTGAGGTGCTGTATTTTTTGAGAAATGAGTAAAACAAAATACGTTTATAAACGATTAAATTAATTTTCGTTTCATGAGACGAAAATTATTTTCATGACATTGTTTTCTCATTTCCCAAAAAGTAAAACACCTCAGCACATAATATTTTCAGGGAAGCTTTCTACTATCATTATCTTCAAACTGTGTTAGTTTAGTGTAAATCTGTGGACATTGTGTTTTTTGTCCTACAAAAGTTACATAGACCCTTTAAATGGTTTTTGGAACCGTTCAGTTGTTTTAATCCTATGGTTGGGTTTAAGATATATCACCAAAAGTCCAGAGCTGAGAAGCATTACTGTCACTAACACTTACTCAGATACAAAAAAAATTGGGGAATAAAAATTGATATCAAAAACAAAACTTTACTTCAGCGTGAAAATGTTTCTCGAGATGCTTTATACTATCAAAAAAGTACTGTACATCTAACCACATAAGTTTTTTTTGCCTTTTCCTTCAAGAGTGATTACCTAAGCCTGTGACCGAGTTTGCATCCAGTTCAAACTCACAAAAAGAATCTACACTTTTTAATTAAATAAGTGCACAGAAAAGTCTTTAAAAGTGACATCATTTAGCACTCTTGTTGAGGTTCCATCTTTTGGATACCTACCTTGATTAAACAGGGCGCATTCTCCATTGGTTTAAGAAGTTCTGAGATTCCGATATCGGAGGCTAGTTTTTCCTCTTCTTGCTCCTTCTCATAGTCGGTCATGTCCGGAAGCCGACATTCATATCTTTGACCAAACTTGGAGCGCAAATGAACGACTTGCTGCTCAATGGACTGAAGGGAGAGAAGGAGGGGGCAAAATTAGAGTCGGATAGTGTGGTCCTTCATTTATCTATCTATCTATCTATGTGTGCGTTCGTTTAGCTTCCCTGGGTCGACCCAGGTGTGGGGCGTTTTTTTTTTTCCAGGACGAACGTGGGTAATTATCTGCACACGTTCGTCCTGGAATAAAAAAACACCACACGACGGGGTCGGCCCAGGGAAGCTAAACGAATGCACCCTATATGGTGTAGTACATTCATCTTGTAGTAGAGTATAGTCGTACTGTAAGGTACTGTAAAGTAAAAAAAGTGCAAGTAAAAAACGCCACCCATCTGTCCTAACGTTTGGTCAGTGGAGTCAGCCTGCTCCTAAACTGCTCCATGTTTTGGGCAGTCACAGCTGAGGCTGGCACTTGGCAGGTTGTTCAAAAGGCAGATGGCGCTGGGAAAGAAAGAATACTGCAATGTTGAGATCCGGTAGTGTTGACTGGACTGGGTGACCTCTGGTTTGTGTTGTGGATGGAACTAGGTGTGGAGGACGGGATGGTATTAAAATCACTAAAAAACCATGAGTGATTTACTTTTGTAAGACTGCAGGACTAAATCCTTTCTGGCTGCTAAACTGTGGGCTCTGATACAGTAAGCTGGATTTTAAAATGTTTGTCTGGTACAGTAAGCTGGATTTGTTTGCCTCGCAACCAGCTGAGATGTAAACTCTTATCTTATTTATTTTGTTTATTTAGGTCTGCTAAATATTTTTTCCCACTTTTCTTTGCCAAAAATATCAAGTGAAAACTTGACAGCCAGACAGAATCTCAGAAATGTAACTGGACGTCGCAGATTGGCATCAATATTCAGTTCAGTGTAGTTAGTTAGGTCCCGCCTACTACTTGTAGAACCAAGAGGGTCGTTCCTCCACCATAGCGGGACGAACCTCAGTTATATTTTCTCTCCCTTTAACTATCACTCTTTTACTGGGTAGACTCGATGCGAGTATGATGCCAGGCTTGTCACTTGTGCGGGGGTATGAAATTTTATTGTAGCAGTTGCTTTTGTGCAAGCTCGGTGCATTCACTATTTGAGTCTATAGTATGTTCCACCTATTGATGATTGACCAAAAAAAATATTTTATAAACACAAATGCTGCAAGAATTAATCATTTGAAAAAAATATTCATAAATACCCCAGACAGTTTCGCTACTCCTATTGGTGGAGAGCGCATCACGTGGGGGTGTTTATGAACGGTTGATGAATGACCAGCTGGAGCTGTTTATAACCGACTGGCTTCCACGTGTTGGGCGCACGCGTACGCCAATATTATCACCCAGAATGCGCAATTCATAGCTATAAAAGTAACAGTGCGTAGTATATTACTAAGTGTGCGCGCGTAATCTATTTCTAAGCGGGTGTGCGTACACACAACAGTTTTAACAAAAGGGCATTTATGAATGGGAATAAAAGAGTACTGACTCGTTCTTAAAACCGTTTAAAACCTTGAAGGATCGTTGCGGTGCGATATCACACGGGGCAACGACCCTGCCTGTTTTAAACGGCCGTTAAAGAACTTGTCGCTACCCTTTTATCCCCTTAATTATTAATAATATGCCAAATTACCACAGCTCTAGAGTCTAGTCTAAATAAAGATATGAAATTGCAAAGTTGCAATGGAATATTTAATTTTGGATGGTCAAGAAGAGGAATGGCTAAATAATAAGAAACAAACAAGATATGGACCCAGTAACTGGGGCGCTGTACTCCTTTTTCGAATTTTCGATAATGTCAAAATTCGAAAAAGGAGTACAGTTACTGGGTCTAAACAAGATATTATAGGATAACTTTCCGTATGGCGCCACCGACTATGACGTATATGATTATGGGTACACTACATGATTGGATGAATGAGCAATGCCATGGTCATGATAATGATATTGAATTGATGGGGAGGATGGGCTATTTTTTACCAGACCTGGTAAAAAATAGCCCATCCTCCCCATCAATTCAATATCATTATCATGACCATGGCATTGATGGCTTACAAAATAATAATAAACCTTACTCTTCCAACGAGAACAGGGGTTGCAGATATATCAATGTCATAATGCACACTCCTCAGCTCTTCCAGATCTAAAAATGCAAATATGTTGCTGCAAAATAACGAAAAACTGCAGCAGAAAGCAAGGAGACATCTGTCCCAGGTTAACCTTGCCATTGTATGTTTCTTTTCATGCCGAACAATACGAGATTCTAACCAGTTGACAGGCCTCGGGTCTCAGTTATTTTGTTGTGCTTTTTAACTATTCCGTACAGACTGAAATGTGTTCGTTCCCATTATAGTCGTGATTCGAGAGAGGGGGGCATGTCAAATCTGGACTTTTGGGTGGAAAATTCAAGTTTCAAGGGTTTATGTTTCACGCTTTCAAGTGATAATTTCAATGATTTGTTTTTCAACTATTAGTATTCCTCTATTACTCACAGAAAATGTGATTTTATAGCATGAAAAGGGTTTTTTATTGGCCCGTTATCAGGATTTTTTTCAAGTTCAAGAGGGGCTTGCTACAACGATTTACACTGAGTGCAGCCTTGGGCCAAGACTATGCGCAGAGCGGAAAACCCACGTCATTATTATTGTCAGTACGGTTTAGTGAACCAGCTCTTTACTGCCCTCTGTCGTCTCAAAATTGACAGGACACGTCATTTCAATTTAGATTGTGCAATGTGTTTATGGGTATGAATTTAGGTACCAAAATATATGAGGGTGATAAACCATGTTCTTTGTAAGGGCAAAGATTGGTCGACAAGGAACTAATATGATGGCCAAAATCACTTTATTTAAGCAAAATTACACATTTATTTAATGGAAACATTTCTTCTTTGAATTCCAATTAGCTCATCTACGAAATTCCTGACTTCTAAGTTTGCTACTTACAAACTATTCCCCTTTCGAAAACATAGAATACTCCAGTTCTATTTTTAGCTGAAGCGGCCCAACGATAGACTGATACCTATTTTTTGTATGTTTACATATCGCTGAGTGAAGAGGGAACTATGCTCACGTGCACTGTGTAATCGGGTACGATATTTTACGCACCAAACGCATTGCTTGCACATTATTTTACGAGGAATGAATGATGGACGAAAGCGCGGAGGTCGTGAAACGGAATTTTGACAGCAGAAAACTTCCTCAAAATAAATAACTTTAACGGAACTACCAAATGGACCCTTCGATTCTGTTTTTGTATGGGACGTTCGACAGGATGTTAAGCGTTTCTTATATCTGAAGAAGTAAGGATTTGAGCTTCAAGTTTTCCTGGGAAAAAAAGAAGTTTCTTTGGAAGTAAAGAATCGTAGGTAAGTATTTTTTCCGACGTCGTAAACCATTGTAAACATGTATCCAGCAGACAGCCAGATTTGTAAAATTGTGGAGTTGTTGTGTAGGCTTACACAGCACAGACAGTCAAAACACGGTGGTGGACGATGTGTTTGTACTAAATGTTTATTCTTTATAAATTATTCAGTCAATCTTTGTATACTCATACCATGGAGGAATACTCATTTGTTAAAAGAATGTTTTGTTAATATAATAATATTATTGTGTGTACTGGTAATCTGTGTGTGTGTGTGTATGATTTGATTTTATGAACGAATGACAGACAGTGGCATGTGTTAAACAAAATTAAGCCATCCCATCCACACAATGCGCAAAGCTGGTGTGATGTGTCTTTAGACATCTTTTTGCCGGCTCAACAATACAGAAACAGATTTAATGACTTGTTTTAATAATTTTTAACTTTGAATGACTCGAGCATGATCAGTTTATTTTTGTAAAAGGAAGGGCACCAATGTGTTTTATACAAGTTAATTAAAGCCAAATATTAATAGAAGGGGGTACTCCTACAAAGTACTATTACTAGTAATGAGGTTCGCTCTGCTAGATGATAGCAGAACGAACCTCATTCTTAATGGCAGCGACTTATAATTATTTGGCCAGGTTAAAGTTACTCCTAGAACTGTGAGGTTTGTTCGGCTATCGTCTCCCGTACGATAAAGTAGTGTCATTTGTGTCAACTGAAGTGCATTTTCAAACTTACTGGAACTTGAAAGGGACATACAAAAATTGCACTTCTACCTGTGAGGGCAGAGTTGGTTCTTGTGATTGATTAGCTTAGTGCGCTACATACTTGGCGGGACACAGGCTCGCTGAGATAGTTTAAGGGATGATTTTAGGCCTAGTGACCAGGGGTAATAATGTTGAAGCACCATGAGCAAGTGACGGACCTGAGCGCTATATATTAGAAGCCACTATTATTAGTAAAGTAAATCCTGTAATAATGTAAACAGAACCGCTTAAAAGTTTAAGCCATTGGTGAACTGTTTGTTTTGTTCAAATATCAATAGTTTGTTTTGAAAGGAAGTGATACACAAGCCTTAAAAATGTAATACCCAATCAAATATATAAAAAAATTGTTTTCATCAAGGAACCATTTGAAATTAAAGATGAAAAGTTCTAATCTTGTGAAATTTTTAATTTTTTAAAATAAAGACTCCAAACCAGAATACCTTTTTTCTGACATTTCTGGAGAATATGCTGATTCAAGTCATTACTTACTTCCTTTGGCTTTGAAAACAAGAGAAATAGAGAAGAAGATAAAAAGATGCCATTGCCAACCCAAAGACAATCTTAGTCCTAGATCAAAATGCTGAGACACAATATTTGAGGCCTGACTGTCATTTTAAAGCCATTGGACACTTTCGGTAAACAGTATTGTCGAAAGGCCCACACTTCGTGTATCACAACTTAATAACACACCTGTGAAAATTTAGGCTCAATCGGTCATTGGAGTCAGGAGAAAATAACGGGAAAACCCACCCTTGTTTCCGCACTTTTCGCCGTGGCATGACATGTGTTTACAATAAATCCGTAATTCTCGATGTCGAGAAATGATAATTGTTTTAATGTTTTCTCAAAAAGTAAAGCATTTCATGGAATAATATTTCAAGAGAAGTCTTTCACCATTACCTTCTGTAAACCCTGTAAGTTATTTGTAAATCTGTGAACTTTTTTCTCTTTTTTTTCTGTGCTGAATGTGTATAATGGCTTTAAAGATCAATGCTAGTCGAAAGAGAAAGCCAGTTAGTTTTATATGCACTACATGTACGCGACTGCGAGTGTAACCAAAACACTGTGTACATATTTGTCTACATTCATCACAAATGTATCTGCAATGCCTTGAATTTGATCATTGAGAGGGCAAGGCCATTTTAATTTTCTAAAAGGCGCTTTCTAATTGGAATGGAAACTAGGGAAAGGGCCGAGATCAGGTCAACTGAAACAGGAATGAGGTCATATTGAAAAGCTCAATGTCCATTACGTGTAGTGGTAAATACTGTGGCTGTCAAAATATTGTAGGGGGGATAAATGAATCACACTATTGAACTATGTGTACATGTGGCATTCATCATACATCCAACCATTGATAGCAGATCTACAATCTAATTAGGAGGACTCTAACGAACCCTGACATTGTGCATGCTGTCATACAAATATGCATAATGCCTGATGTTGACTATCTACACATGTACTCGCAGTGTGAAAGGACAACACTCGGTATCATTTACTTCTTCTGGGAAATTGACATTTTAAGTTGAAATATACTACATGTACAGCAGAGGGCTCCACTTTTTTTACGCTAGACCACTGGACCCGGGTCAGTGATTTTGGTGTTGGGCCTGTAAACTCATGACTTGACAAGACCGGTGGTCTTGGTTTTTTTTAATTGAATAACAAAACCACACAAAAATAAGTGATGTTAAAATGTTGTCTTTATTGCTGATAAACAACTTTCAGTTCTTTTGAGTAAACAAGACAAGTGAGATAAATTTTCTCTTAATCTTATGTCTTGGTGATTTTCCAAATTAAAACAGTTTGCATGTGAACTGTTCCGCAATACCTTGCAGAGAAAAATAATACCGAGTAATGAAGCGCCATGAGCAATACTGAGTGATGTATTTGAGTACTACTGCTACATTTTCACCACTGTTATACTTGCTTTAAATCAGCTCAATTCATGTATTTATTGATCCATTTATTACTGCATAGTGCTCACAAACAGAGTGGATGTTTGTTATGTATTTTTTATTAGAATTGGCTTTAGATTAACTCAGTGCATGCGTTACACAGAACCACTGTAGAACACATATCAGATGTGTTACTTTTTAACACCTCATACCATTGGTCTATTTCCCCTGTGAAGCTCATTTTCTATCCAGAATTGAATTGTGACAACAAGCTTACCGGGCGACGGTGACAGAACTAACGCCCAGTCGCCCACAAAATCTCATATCCACATGGTTGATAAACCATGCAAACTTCCTGGCTTTATGCAGGATAACGTAGCCTCTGATCTTACCCTGTTTTTTTTTATGGAACCATTAAACTTAAGGAGGCGTGACATTTTAAAAGCAATGCAGACTGCTTCAAATTTGTTTAGGAGCATCATAATCCAGTTTTCAATATAAAACCTAGTACTAGTAGTCACAGATCAGATGTGAGGCAATTTCTGTGAAATAAATTTAAGTTTTTGTTCAGGGGTTGGTAAATTTGTCCCCTTAAAATAAATTATATGGGGTTGTAATTCAAGTAAGCACACACTGTGACTAGCAAAATTGTTCATTTTGTCAAAGATTCCAGATTGTTGAAACAATCTGGCCTCCTGATGCAAAGTTGGACTGTTTATAAACAACAACTGTTACTGAAAATATTGTAACTCATGACATTATAAAGATAGTTCCCCCAGACATAACTGGTTGGATTTATAAACAAATGTTCCTAAAGCCATGTTTACGTTTAAAACACAACTTGGGACACTTTGAAACAAAATAAATAACAGACCCAAACCAGTCATGATCAATATTGAACCATGATAAAGAATATTCATTTTTGGTTTTTACCCATATACACTGGCGTGTGTTAGCACTGTATACTTACTTACCCGAATTCTGTGAAAAAAAATCACAGGCATATTACTCGGGTGTGATTCGAGCCCACGACCTTCGCAATTCTAGAGCAGTGTCATACCAACTAGACCACTGAGATTGCCCGGTGGCTAGAGGCAGTTCGAATCCTATGTTTTAGCAGCGAGTGCTGCAAACGATTTAATAGGTGTTGAATTTGTATCGGGGATAACGAATATTAATTTTAGTTTTTTACCCATATACACCGATGTGATAAAGTGTGTACTTAGATTGAACAAATTTCCAAAATCATAAAAATCACTCATGTACGATAAAACAATTAAATTTTAAAGCAGATTATCAAACTCTCCAAAAGACACCTGTACATGCTACACGCCCCTCCTCTGGCTAACTTTGTCGGAAATCTTGCCTTTAAAATGATCAAGTCTTATTTCAATTGTTGATAAAAGTAAAAACAAGCTATGCACCTTGTAGGTCTTTTGCGCAAGTTCTGTCCTTTAAACTTTGGCAAAGTGGCAGGCATGAAATCAATAATAACGATGATCTTTGAGAAGGCAGACCGCCTATCTAATAGCTGGGTGTTCAAAAGACACACAGACGCCCTGCTGGCTAACACTGACATAAACCTTGTCTTTTTATAAATCTTGTTTGGAAATCCTGTTAAACGTCTTGCTCATCCTAATAAAAAAGAATCCAATCTAGGTGTTCTGTCCTTTAAACTTTTAGCGAAGAGGCACGGAGGGAATCAATAATAAGGTGTACTCAACAATCTAGTTATATTGGCGAAATTACCACACACTTGGCCTATTTCAGGTCTTCTCCTGTCCCCGTTTCATAGTGTTTACTGTCATCGGATCCGGCCCCGTGTACGTAAATTGAGGCGGGCCCATAATCTTGAAGAGATTTGTGGATGATTTTCAATTGGGTCAATGTAATGATAGTGTGGGCCAATTATGACTAATTGAATGCCACGATGATTGAGCCTGTATTGAAAACATGGATTTGCAATTTGATCTCATTGATAAATCGGCTATAAATTACAGGCTGTAATCTGTTTGTTTTTTTGTAAGTTTGTTAATTTTCTGTGAAATTGTTTGTAGTTTAGAAAGATCGTTTTGTGATGTGAAAACGGTGGCAAAAAACATCAAAAGAAAACCAAGATAAACTCCCACTCGAAAACATTCCTAATACCGTTTTTCAATCAGCATGCTTCAGCCAACCAACAATTTGGGTCCAAAATGCCTTGGCAGTTTTGAAAAATAAATTGGGGAGGACTCTGACGATATCCCTTTTAAACTTCTGGGCAAGGTTTTTTTGCTGTCACTCCCAACAGAGAATAGTTGTGGAAGCTAGCAGCTTGTAGATCATGGTGATGGGCCAACATGTTGCATCTCTTGTTGCCCTTCTCTACAAATAGCTGGAACCTGCTGGCCATAGAATAGATGTGTTGATAGGACGTGTCGCCCTGTGTGGAGCTATGTATTTGTTTATGCAATCTCTAAGATGATGGGCAAGGTGATGATGATGATGATGATGATGATGGTTTAGCAAGATGATGTTAGGGGCTTATCAGGACATTCATGTCACTGGTTGTTTTCATTAGTCGGGAACAAGAGAAATTTTGTTCTGGAGGCAGTTTCGAGGACGTCTAAACATACAGTAGGACAGACAATATTTTTTGTAAAATTTACAAAACATTTTGGTAACATGATGTACACTGTAGGCCTACCCGTACCGAGTTTCACGCCTTGAGTGATACACTTTGTTGAACACCCAATCAAAATGTACACAGTTGCATCACGCCCAGCTAATCAGTTAAACCCTTCAGAGGTCTCGAAATCAAGCATCTGAAAGCACACAACTTTGTGTGACAAGGGTATTTTTTTCTTTCATTATTATCTCGCAACTTCGATGACCGATTGAGCTCAAATTTTCACAGGTTTGCTATTTTATGCATATGTTGAGATACCCCAAGTGTGAAGGCTAGTCTTTGACAATTACCAATAGTTTCCACTGCCTTTAACTGTCCCTGCTTTCAGTTTCTTCACCTGCAGAAAAATAAAACTGGGTAGTTGTTTTCTGTTCAGAAGGCTGTAGGCTTACACAGGATTATACACATGTAAGGGACGACTGGTCTACACAAGCAACCAACAGTTTTTTCTCTACACCGTTGTTGTCGTATACAAATGTGATCATTTTTTGTATGAATATCACTGAACAAATTTGTGTTTTATTAGTGTCGATGGTATTGTTTGTTTTGTAATAGACATCATAAAGGTTATCATTCACCATGTTCTATGCATGTGCACTGAACAAGTGTACTTAAATGTAGGTCAATAAGGTTTGCTTTTATCATTTTAATCTAAGGATTTTCTCCATGGATGCAAACATGGTCTACACTGTGGATTAACAGTAGACAGTTATTCCAGGTGACAAATCTTTATTGATACTGTGTTTGAACAAAAATGTCAAGGACTCTGGTCTGCAATTTCTCAAGATTGATCAACATGAAAGGATTCATGTACCTTTTACTGTTGTACAATGTACATTGTTATACCTCGGTAACAAACTGTGAAGTTTGATTGGTCAAGAACCAATCACGTGACGTGCAACAAAAACGCATGTTACATGGCTCGGGGGTCGGGTAACATGAAAAGTGATGTACACCGGTGTACATCTTGATCGTTCCCAGTGTTGGTCGATGTCCAGCGCTGTGTACGAAACACCCGCGGGTTCGAGGGAACAGTCAGGAAAAGTTTCTTGTTCGTCTGCTTATTAAACAATGTATACTCCGTCGTAATAATGTTTGAAGATAACAGAACTTTGAGAAGAGGAATATTAATGTTACCAAGGTATAACAAAACAATTGTTGCACGCTGTGATTGGGGTCCATGGGTTTTGTACACCCGAGGGGGAAAATGGCACCCGAGGCGAAGGTGAGTGTGCCATGTTCCCCCTAAAAGTATGTGCAGTCAAGCGTGGACTATGTTCATAGACTGGTGTACCAGTACATTGTACATGTTGTGCATGACTCAGAAGAAGGTTATGTTGGCAGAGTTGGTGGTCGGTGAACTGTTCAAGCGTGACGATGTGTCAAGTTCAATCTAAATCAGGTGTGGATACGCATGGAGGGGCGCTTCCTCCATGGGTTAGGAAGCTATTGACTGCATACTGGGAAGGGGGCCCATCTGAACAGATTCTTCACAAAGTTTTGGAAAAAAAATATTTCAAATCTCAAATTTTCAATTGTTAAAGTGTCTATAACTGTGTTTTTAAAAGTTTTTTAACAAAAGGGCATTTATCGGTGGGAATAAAAGAGTAGTGACTCGTTCTTAGACGTCCGTTTAAAACCTTGCAAGGCCCGAGCCTTTGCCGACCCCTGCCCCTTTATATATTTTTGTTTAGTGTATAGATTTCTGGTACCCGAAGCGCAATTTTATTTGCTTGTGGTAAGTAGAGCCGTGAAATTGGGCCAAGTTACAGACTTAAGTAGAGATTGCAGATGTACCAGAATTATAATTCATCATCAATTTCATTTTGTGGACAGGCACTGGTTCTTCACTTTTTGTGTCTTGCCCTGGCAAATCAATCTGTTGACACTCTCTGCAGAAATAGCTTTAATATGAAATTGGAGCAAGATTACGGGCCCGCAGGGCCCACAAAATCTGGTGCACATGCTGAAATGTCATCCAAACACGATGATGTGTTTCTGGAGTATTTTGGTAGCACCAGAGATCGACTTCTCAGTGGATCCTCTGGGTTTCCTGCCCTACTTTCTTGTCTCATTCAGTCAAACTGAGAGAGGAGGGGGGGGGGGGAGACACAAAAATATGGGTCATCCTAGAAATTCTGTCTCAGTTATCCACTCTGAAGCAGAACGACACGTGCCAAATTTCACGCTTCAATCAGAAGCATGTTCCTTCCTGATCTAAAACAAACACCCCTTGCTTCCTTGCTGGCCAAACATCGGGAGGCGGTGCTGACAATTTTGTTGCTACCTTGTCCTCTAAAAGCCCATTCATTGTCAAATTTTTGAAAACAATTCTTTGTGTTCTAAACACATCAAATTCCTGACATCTGTCATACAAATGCGATAAACATCAACTGTAAAATAATGAAGTCATTTAGAAGTTACCAGAGACCAGAGAAGTTGGGATGTGGAAACATTTAACATTAATTCATGTGACCTCTAAAGTCTCTTCTGATGAACAACAAGAAATGACAGATTCCAGATCTTGTAACACATTATTGACATATTTCAATGCACATGTGTAGGAGATACATTGGAACATCACCATGTCTGGAATTACATGGAGGCCCTGGAGACCATGGGCTCTAGTGCCCTTTTCTTGGCCTTGGAGCCCCTGGGCAATTCCATGGTAACGGAAGGGCGTTTTGACTCATTAAACAACATTTAAATCGTGGATATCTGTATCAGTTTAATTAGTTTCTTCATGCAAATGTCACAGTTTCTTTTGTTAATGACTGCCTTCAAAATGGCCTCCTCTTTTTGGCTGAAAAACTTTTAGTTTATAAAATATGAATATTAATAAGGTCGGTAACGGAAGGACACCACTGGCGTTGCAATATGCAACAAATGGAAATTTGGTTATTAATCCTGTTTTTATCAAGGAAGAAATTTCATGCTAAGCAAATTTGTGTGCTTCGCAGCTCTATGAAATTGGGCCCTTGTCTTGGCCTTGGAGCCCATTCAAAAGTTTCCCATAGACTTTAAGATTTTCCAATAGAAGTGCCATTTACATTGTGATACATGCATGTACCATGGCCTCTGTTAACCCGGTCTTGGCCTTGGAGCCCATTCAAAAGTTTCCTATAGACTTTAAGATTTTCCAATAGAAGTGCCATTTACATCATGATACATGCATGTACCATGGCCTCTGTTGACCTGGTCTTGGCCTTGGAGCCCATTCAAAAGTTTCCTTTAGACTTTAAGATTTTCCAATAGAAGTGCCATTTACATTGTGATACATGCATGTACCATGGCCTCTGTTAACCCGGTCTTGGCCTTGGAGCCCATTCAAAAGTTTCCTATAGACTTTAAGATTTTCCAATAGAAGTGCCATTTACATCATGATACATGCATGTACCATGGCCTCTGTTGACCTGGTCTTGGCCTTGGAGCCCATTCAAAAGTTTCCTTTAGACTTTAAGATTTTCCAATAGAAGTGCCATTTACATTGTGATACATGCATGTACATGTACCATGGCCCCTGTTAACCTGGTCTTGGCCTTGGAGCCCATTCAAAAGTTTCCTATAGACTTTAAGATTTTCCAATGGAAGTGCCCTTTACAAAATGAAAATGGCATTGCCCTCTTGTGTAGATGAAATTCCAGGCATGCATCACTTCTGGGTCTGATTTCATGGCACTGCTTGCCAGTAGTCTGTGCTTACCGCGCCTATTGAAGGGCTTGATTGTATGGGCTCGGCTGTGCATGTACGTGTAATACAGAATTCTGCAGTAAGAAATGGAAAAATGGGCCATGTACAATGTAAAGTGTGGGAGTCGGTGAGAAACATGTTTGAACATGTAGGGCTACATGAACATGTACAGCAAAACATTCTTTTGTCAACCTTCACTGCAAAAAAAACCCCAGTTTAGGCGAAGTTAAAAACAAATGCATGTTTTAGTTAGTGTCCCCGCCCCTTCTTTGTTCGGGGGCTGCATGGATTTTATTTTTACCAATTCAAAATGAGATTTAAAAACCTTGTAGCCTGTTGATAGTATAAACTATTTTGAGAAAGGATTCCAGCCAGAGATGCGGTTGGTACCCGCTGTCACCTCGCAGAATGTGTATTGATTCAATTTTTGTGTGAACAGACTGTGGCCGTTTGTTTCCCTCCGTTTTCTCAGCAAGTCTTTAAAGTTACCTGTAGACTGAGCTGAAGCTTTTACATTTGATTGTTTGACTTTTATTGTAGCTTTTTTAAAATTTTGCCTAAAATCAACATTACTTTGACAAAAAACAACCCTGCCTTTAATACAGAAACATTTCCCTATGTGGTTAGTACATTATGTACTTGAGCAAATCATAATTTCAGCATGGTTAAGGCATGTAATACAAGAAAAAAACAGAAGGAAAGTACTTGAATTCCTCAGCCCATGGAGGAAGGACCTTCATCCATGCTCGGCCCAACCCTCAAGACGTTTCACTTGAGAGGTTGGCCAAGATGTGTTTAACACAGATGTTTCTAGTCTGCGAGTAGTGGTACAATGTACACAGCTGGAAAGTGCAGGCATTTACATTCTAATGTGATTGGATGTGTATAATGGTATAAAAAAAAGGGTCGTGATGAAATGCATGCTAATTTAATCATGTAATCTAGGATGCAGTGTTGTGTGTTGGGGTGAGCCGTGGTGGAATGTCGTGTTGTACAGGATAGTTTATGAGGAATGGTCTTGTGTTGTGTGGACGCTAAGTAAGTCATCCCAAATTTGCCACGTAAATTACTATTCGCACTTGTGAACATGCATACATTTATTATAAACAGACATGTACTATACATCGGTACCTGGGAAAGAGCAAATTTTTATTTTATTTTGTGAAGTACAATAACTTTACTGCCTCGTAAGATTTAGGTGCGGCATTCTTCTCATTTAAAAACCCGCATCTTCTTCTTTCTTTTCTTTTGAAACCTGGCAGAAGGTTTGTTATTAACACGTTGATTGGTTTTGTTTTCTATGCCTTTCCAGTTATTACAAAGGACTTTAATGTAATTTAATATACTGGTTTTTTTTCCATTCTCTTTTTGGTAACAAATAATGTGAAATGTTAGTCAAATACTCAAAGCCAATTAAAACCTTCATCGTACACTAATTATGTAGGCTATGAATTTGGGTGGATTTACGTTGACTTACCCCTGCAGATTTAAGATTACATATCCATGACTGCTAGTACTATTAGGTTGGTCTTTGTACAAAAAGTTTGACAAATTTATTTTCAAGGCTAAAATTTCATGCTTGATGACTGTAAATGATGACAAAAATGTCATAGAATACCGTGTATATTTAGGTTTTCATCCTTATGGCTGCTAGTACATACATGTACTACTCTAATAGGTTGGCGCCTCTGTACAAAAAGTTTATTTTCAAGGTTAAATTTTCATGCCTGAGTGATGACTGTAAATGATTTTAAAAATGTCATAGAATACTGTACTTTTTTGACAATAATAGGAATGTGCCCAGACAGTCATTACAAACATTCATCAGCCATCCATGCTTGGCTTGCGGGCCAGCCATACCCCCCCCCCCACTCCCCCCCCACTCCCCCCCCCCCCACTCCCCCCCCACTCCCCCCCCACTCCCCCCCCCCCACTCCCCCCCCCCCCACTCCCCCCCCCCACTCCCCCCCCCCCCACTCCCCCCCCCCCACTCCCTTTATCAAAAAGTTTATTTTCAAGGTTAAATTTTCATGCCTGATGACTGTAATTGATGAAAAAAATGTCATAGAATACTGTTCTTATTTTACAATTAGGGATGTGCCCAGACAGTCATTACAAACATTGATCAGCCATGCCTGGCTGGCCAGCCGGCCAGCACCCCCCCCCCCCTCTAGGAAGCTTGCATCAGAAATCTGGACACTGTTCTTATTTTTACAATTAGGGATGTGCTCAGACAGTCATTACAAACATTGATCAGGCATGCCTGGCTGGCCAGCCAGCCAGCACCCCCCCCCCCCCTTCTAGGAAGCCTGCATCAGAAATCTGGACATTCAATGGATAGTTAGGGATCTAATAGACCCTGATTACTACACATCAGCCAGCTATCATTCTGGAAAGATGGTGGTGCCATTCCAGTTTTGTATTGAGTGCCTGGCATTTTGAACCAATCATACGAAATGCCTGATTAACTTCTGGGGATTGTGGCATCTTCCAAGGTCTTAAATCATTGTCACAAAGTAGCACCTCTCGACCTATTTGAACATTTGAACGTTTTCATCTGAAAAAAAAGATTAAACGCAAACTGTTAAAGCAGATACGTATATCAATAAGAAACAGCTTGTAAAAGTAAGTATGTTATTGGTTTTTGGACTCTACTTTCATTACAGTATAGATTATTGTGAGTAGACACACACAGTCAGCTGAGTGAAAGTTTCATACCAAATTCGATTGCCTTCTTTTAATTTTTCTTTTTGGGTGAACAATATCTGACATGGTCTACACACATTATGGATTTCAAAAAAATGGGAAATTTCGATCAGAAAATGCAGAAAAATAAATGTTTCACTAGTGACTATGGAAGCACCCACATGTAGGCCCTACACCTACACTATTGAAACAGAAAACGTGTGCATTACTTGTAGGTATTTAATGGCTCAATGATTACAACTGACCCAGGGTTATTCAGCACCCAAGGCAGTGATGAAAAAACTAAGAAAAGAAAATTCCTAATAACTTTATTGGTGGATATGGGAAACGTGCCGAGTGTGGGTTCGAAGTTTCACGCTTTGGTTGGCCGCACCACAGAGACTCAAAGAGATGGCGTGGGAATTCGTACCATTGTGTTTGTGACATGACTCAAGAATGAGGCTTTAATGCCCGGTATGCTAGCGCTACTGTATAAACACTGTTACACCCCAATTGAAATGTTACAGGCTCTATAACCAGTGTATTGTCAATGAAAATGCCTTACAAAATAGTTTTGGTTCCTTTTTCCTCCTCTAAACAAATTTGAATTTGTGATTCTTTTCAGAGGTTTGCTACCCTTTTTTTCTCTGCAAACACAAAATACAGACAGATACAAATACATGTACAATGTGAAGTTCATGTACATTACATGTACAGTATGTCATACACAGTCCATGTAAACATGAACATTGTATGTAAGCTGATCAGATTTTTACAAATCTTAAAGAGGCTATCTAAACATTGAGATGCACTCACTAGGTGTATCTCAACATACATGTATGCATAAAATACCAAACCTGTGGAAAATTTGAGCTCAATTGGTCGTCAAAGTTACTCAATTGGTCGTCAAAGAGAATAATGGAAGATGCTTTGCACACACGCTTGTATAAAAAAACATTCAAGCTTGTAGGTGCTTGTCTGGCGCTTACTGCGCGCATTGAAAAATACTTTTAATTTTGACACAATATATTTCAAATACATGTATATCATGTTTCTATATGATCACCATACACTGCATAAAAGGAACTATAAATACTAAAAAGTAAACTGCATGTGACATAAACTGCATGGTACTGTACAAATATCAAAAGATCTAACAAGAACGATGGGGCCAGTTGCTCTATGACTTGATGTGCCTTGACTGCGCGTTCTGTGTAGACTCCAAACACAGTAATGGATATTTCACAGGACTACATGTATCTTGAAATATCCAATATAGGCCTATATTTTGATATTTCAAAAGTCACACTTCCAGGGGTTATGTTCGATCAAGACATTCCGGGAAAGAAACAAAAAAAAGCTCGGCGAGATCATACACCAATGGGAATGAGGTTTGGGTAATGGCCTCGCATAATTACAGGCCGTCGATTTCACTAAACTCCTCCTAACTAAGGATTAATCTTAGCACGTAGGACGAGTTCAGTTCCGCATCCAAAGAGGTTAGGACGCATTAAACCCATCCTAAGTTAGGACGGGTAACTCTCCGTAACGGGAGATGGAATTAATCCTAGCGTTTCGTGAAATCGGCGAGATCATACACAAACGGGTATGAGGTTTGGGTATTGGCCTTGCATAATTCCAGGCCTGACATCCTTATACACTTGTACAACATTGAGTTAATAATAATAATACAGAACAGCATTTGTAAGGCATACTTTCTCTGTATAAACACGAAAAGGCACGCTAACCTTCCGGTGCTTACCGCACGAAAATAATTGACGTCACACGCAAAATGGCCACCCAATTTTTCTGCTAACCTGTGAAATACGCTAAGGCTTAAGCACATTTTTCTGCTACAGTAAGCACGCAAATTTGCTTACCGTTAAAGCAGCGCTATGAAATTGGGCCCGTGGTCAATAAAAGAAATCTCAGATGAGTACTGCAAGAATGTTAAACATTCCGTAGTCATCCTTGCTGCTTATTAACGTGACATTGTTGCCCTAATTACGATACCTTCATTACACAGGCACGCGTACATGTATGTACATTGTCATCTAATTACAATTGTAATTACACATTAAGGTGCTTTAATTAGTGGTGCAACCCTACACCCACAATTTGTTATCACAAAGCACACTGGAATAATTTTCTTTAAATTTCAAATCGCAATCAGTACATTAGACTAGGTACACAATTGTATTGAATTTATTGTAACTTGCACATTTGCAAAGTGCATCTAGCTGTAATATTAAAGGTATGAATTTGAAGAGCTGTCAAAATAATCGCAGACCGTGTTAATGTTTTTAGGGGCCAAATTATCGTTTGAGAACAGGGAACAAAAATGGTGAAAAACAATTGCAGAATTGTAAGCATGTAAACACATTGACCTTAAATTCGGTTGTATTGTTGTAATAAACAAAATCATCTGTTATTTGATAGGTTTTCAGATACAGTCATTCTCAACATGACTTCATTATAAAGGGGGGAATATTTCACTGGATAAAATGGTTAGTAGTACATATATATGAATTTCATTTATAACCCGTAAGCTCTTTCACTAAGATAAAAACAATGATGGTTTTTATCCCCCTTTTTTTTTCTTTTTCTTTTTAATCACTGAAACATTTTTATTTCCATATTTTATACATACATCAAAATAAACAACTTGGTTTTAAAGAGACTGAAGCTGTATTCATAAATACCTCCTCAGACAGTTTCGCTATTCCTATTGGTGGAGAGCGCGGTATGTGGAGGTGTTTAAATGGTTGATAATGACCAGCTGGACTGTGTTTATAACCGGTTAGTGCAAGACACTTCTTGTTACGGGCGATGAGGGCCCTGTCGGTGAGTTGGCCACGCTGTGTGTGTGAAGAAAACAAGAACGTCTTGCACCAAGACTATACGCGTCACACGAACGAATCCGGAAACTGTCGGAAATAGGCGTCTCAGTCATAACAGTGCAACACACAGTCGTACAGAGCCCAAGCACATCGGAAACGGATAAGTTTTAAACAGTTTCTTACTTTATCACGTCTTTTAACCAAAAAGGCATTTATGAATGGGAATAAAAGAGTCGTGACTCGTTCTTAAACGGCCGTTTAAAACCTTGCAGGGTCGTTGCCGTGCGATAAAGCCCCTCGCCTTTGGCTCGGGCCTTTATCACACGGTTTTTAACGGCTGTTAAAGAACTAGTCGCTACCCTTTTATTCACTCAAATTTAAAGCAAAGACTTGTAGGCTGGGATGCCTTGTACAAAGCACAACAAAGATGGAAAGTATTTATAAAATAATATAACAATGAAATAATAAAACAATTCATATTTTACAACAGATCATACACAATCAAAACAAGACGGGTAAACAAGCGCAAAACAAAAAATCCTTACTAATCTCTTACTTTTATAACCTCTACACTTTTCTCACAATTGAACAAAGTAACTCAATGAACTTTTCCCAATGCATTTAATTCACATGGAACAGAAGTCCAAAGGGGAAGTGACTGAATCCCTAAGCAGAGTAAACACACTTTGCACCTGCGATATCGTATCACCCTAAATGTTAAATTAAGTACGCACTCAAAATAACCACGAAATAAGAGCACTTTGTACAACTTTTTTTTCTTCTCCTACTTCGTCCAATACCTCCCCACATGGGCGGAGAATCATGGTGTGATGTATTTATGAGCAAAGGTTTCTGAGGTTAGTGTGGAGAGCCTTCTTGTGCCTGCCTGCATTATATAATTCACAGTGGGGGAGTCTGGTCTCTAGACCTTGGGATCAGGAATGTACTCTTTGCGTCCCGTACAGCAGGGAGCCCAGATTTATTATCATTGTCTGGGACTTGATCTACAAAATGCATTATTGTGAGGTGTGAAGCATGCATAAATTGAGGGAAACGATTAGGTCAAGCCTTTATGCTTCATTTGTGAAAGGGCAAGGGCACCACAGGCATTTTCTCCTTAGTAAAAGGCACTCTATGAGGACATTTTTAATTTTCTTCTGGAGCATTTCAAGGGGCACCAAGGCATAAGGGGGCATTGAGGCAATCACCTTTCGTTGAACAAGAAGTCTGTGTGTATAGTATGCACTCTCTGGGTGTTCACTTTGATGAACAAATGAGTCCAAATTGATTCGATACTAACGATGAGTCAAAATTAATTTCAATCAATTGATGAGTCAAAAATCTCATAAAAACAATGAATGAGTCAAGAGTACAATGTGTCTTGTGTGTGTCCAATGCTTTGTCCAACAGGTCTGTTTTTTTTCACTTGATGAACGTAAATTTGATTTATTTTGAAATTGTATTATATTCAGGGGGTAGACTTATCCAGTGAAAGAGTACAGCTAAAGGCTCTATGTAACTTTTGTAGTCCTGACAAAACAACACAATGTCCACCGATTTACACTAAACTTACACAGTTTGAAGATAATGATAGTAGAAAGCTTCCCTGAAAATATTACGCGCTGAGGTGCTGTAGTTTTGGGGAAATGAGTAAAACAATGTCTTGAAAATAATTTTCAGTAAGTAATTTTCAGTAAGTAATATTTTAAGGGAAGCTTTCTACTATCATTAGCTTCAAACCCTGTAAGTTTAATGTAAATCTATGGACATTTTGAAAAGGTACTCAAGTCCTTTAAGAATTGTAACGCATTATTTACCAGTTATAACAACGTACGAATAAAAACAGTACAGGCCTGGTGCTTTGTTCTTGAAAGAGCACCAATGTGTTTTCCCCTTAAGGGCACTTCTATGCTCGAACAAATTACTAGGAACGTTTCAAAGGCAGTGGACACTTGGTAATAACACAAAATAGTTATTAGCATAAAACCTTACTTGGTATTGAGTAATGGGGAGAGGTTGATGGCATAAAACATTGTGAGAAACGGCCTCCTCTGAAGTGACGTAGTTTTCGAGAAAGAAGTATTTTTCCATGAATTTGATTTCGAGACCTCAAGTTTAAAATTTGAGGTCTCGAAATCAAGCATCTGAAAGCACACAGCTTTGTGTGACAAAGGTGTTTTTTTCTTTCATTATTATCTTGCAACTTCGATGACCGATTGAGCTCTAATTTGCACAGGTTTGTTATTTTATGCATAATGTTGAGATGCAGCAAGTGAGAAGACTGGTCTTAGACAATTACTAATAGTGTCCAATGTCTTTAAGGGGCACCATGGCAATGACTAGGGACAATGGAGGCACTTGCCTTTGATGCCTTCATAAAGCATCAGGGCCCAATTTCATGGCTCTGCTTACCGTAAGCACAGAATCGGCGCATATGGAAGCAGGAAATTCTGTGCTTACGTCAAGCGTATTTCACGGGTTAGCGGCGAGTTTTGGCTTCTGCACGTGCGTACTCCACGTTACTAGGCATTCTTCGCTTACAAGTCTAGCGCAGAAATTCGGCGCTTGCACGTAAGCGGGGAATCGTGATCGTAGGCGCAGAATTCGGCGGTAAGCAGAGCCATGAAATTGGGCCCAGGCCTGAGAGTATCAGTAAATACAATCCTAGTAAAGTAATAGCCCATCCCCCTGAGATGAAAATACATAGATAAATAAATTAACAAATAAATAAACAACTTAGTAAACAAATAATAATAATAACAATAAATTAAAATAACTATAGTATGAAATCAGTTTCAATGTACATGTAGGTACCAATAATAGTGAATAAGACAATAAAGACCAAAGGCAACTGATAAATTCCAAAAATACTAACCCTGTTTGGGGAAATATTGAGTTAGAATTGGCTATTGTACAAATATGTACAAATCATTTTAAGACCGTTTTGTTACACTGCTAGCTAGAGGCATTACATTTTTAAGTAGGCGGGGGGGCTTTATTTTGATTCAAAATGTGTTTGGTAATAGCGCCATGGTTTAAGCGTCTAGAGAAAGCAAAGTAGCACAGAAATATATGACCTTCACATTTCCTTTTACAATGACTGTCCATTAGCAATTCAAATGACGTGTAACAATGAAATCCAAATTGCCTTTCGCTGAACGGCTATGCGCTCATGTATAGATCAAACAGATCAGAGGGAAATTTCTTTTTACTTGATCGTGTGTCCTGTGGGCATGGTTGTGAACTGTCAAAGGCGTCTGGATAGGAAATGGTGGTCTACATGTACATGTCTAGATCCAATGTACACTGTAACAATTTCTTTCTTTGTTTTGTGGGGGGAATGATTTTGTCTAGCGATAATTTATAGCATTTAGTTTTGTGCAAACTGAATGCTTATTTTGAGTCGCAAATTTGTGATTTCTGAATAACAACTGACACATTTTGGTTAACTGGACACAATGTTTATGGTACATTAAATTGTGCAAAGAATACAGTGTTTATTTTAGGGGCCGTAAGGTTTGATGGTCCAATCGTTACAAAAAAGGGCCTTTGGATGCCCACAGGTTAAAAGTTTAACAAATATTTGAAGATTAAAAACACAGTTGATTAATTTTGGGCACCATGTCATTACTATGAACTTCAGTGTAAAAATTGGCAAATCCCAATATGGCTGTCGTAAAAACTCAAAACTGTAAAGTTTGTGAAACTGCCTAGTGTTAATTAGTATAATTTACGAAATTAGATTGTTTACTTGAAACTTAAGAAAAGTGTTGATGTCAGTGATAACATCCAAAATGTGTAAAAACAATGATTTACAAAAATGTAAAACAAAATTGAAGAAGTTCCTCTTAGTGAAAACGTTGACGATACATATATGTGTAGGAACTACATGTACATGTGAAGCATGGAGCTATAAAAATGATAGCTCTCCATGATGTGACGCAAACAGTCTGTCATCCAGGTACCCTGATCACAGCAGTCCAGAAACCATCAATAACAAATGAGCCATCACAAACTAAATATCCCCATCTGACATTAAGGGATCACCCCCTTAGTCCTTGCAGGGTGCGGGCGGGGTGTGCGGGGGAGTTTAAGATGATAAAAGCAAACACGGGGCTTGCTTGGAAGTAGGCAAGAGGGGCTTGTAATCGCAGAGTGATCTACCGTAGACTAGGAGTCAGTTATCAAGGTTGCCAGAGCTGTAGAGCTAGATTCAAGTTACTATGTAAACTGGCTAGAACGGTGGTTACATGTAAGGCATCCACTGTAAGATTTCTTATAGTTGTGGGTCGACTGCCACTAGAGAATTCCAATGAAAACGTGTACAGGGTTTAGACAGCTACCTGAGCGGAATGTTTTCAACAGAAATGGTATTTTTACTTGTTTATAATGCACTTGTTCACCATTTTAATGTAATTTTGATATGTGTACACTTCTGAACTTTTTGTAATTATCGAGTAAAAAATCAGGCCCATACAATGGTGCCCCTGGAACATTAAAGGCAGTGGACACTATTGGTAGTTACTCAAAATTATTATTAGCATAAAACCTTACATGGTGACAAGTGATGGGGACAGGTTGATGGTATAAACATTGTGAGAAACAGCTCCCTCTGAAGTGACATAGTTTTCGAGAAAAAAGTTATTTTCAACAACTTTGATTTTGAGACCTCAGATTGAGAATTTGAGGTCTCGAAATCAAACATCTAAACGCACACAACTTTGTGTGACAAGGGTTATTTTTTATTTCATTATTATCTCGCAAGTTCGATGACCGATTGAGCTCAAATTTTCACAGGTTAGTTATTTTACATGTATGCATATGTTGAGACACACCAACTGTGAAGACTTGTCTTTGACAATTACCAATAGTGTCCACTGCCTTTAATAGTTGAAAACAAGCTTTGCTTGGATTAGATATTGTGCATATTGCATTGTGCTCTTTACTTAGTAATAATACATTATAAACACATTGAGTGACTCTGTGGAAAGGTTCTGCCTTTTCTCCATTGTCAGTGGGCCCACCTCAGACCCACTATTTTCTATGTAAACATGCTCTTTAACAAGTTTTCCCAATGCTTCCCCTCTACCTGTCAGTAAAGGTTTACTCCCCATGTGAGTGTCACTTTGTCAACAGGGTCAGAGGTCACGATCTTTGACCAGCTCTTTGGCTCATGTTACAGTTTCACCTTGGACTCTTTTAGAATAGAATAATGCCAGCAGACAGCACTCTCACTCTCTCACTCTCCCCTGTGTTGCATTCAACCTTAAGGGCATCCAGGGTTAACAAATACCTAAGGATTTCTGAACTTGAAGTGTGGGTTTTGTGTATTATTATTATTGGCAAAAAAAAGGAACTGCTAAAAGGGAAACCTTGTTATTGAAGGTCAAATGATTGGACGGCTGCGCAGGGTACCAAGATAAGTATTAAAGAAAATTTAACTATTTTTTACTGCAGACCTGAAATGTCATGGAGGCGTTGGAGGCCATTGCCTCTGTTGCCCTGGTCTTGGCCTTGGTGCTCCTTCAAAAGTTTCCCATAGACTAATTTCAGGGTTTTGTTTTCCATTGGAAGTGCCCTATGCAAAATGAAAATGGCCTAGCCCTCTCAAAGATGAAATGGCAGGCCTGTTACTGTTTGTAAAACAAAATATTTGGGATGCCCCGGATTGCACAAAATACATGTGTAAACACCAAAACAAAAACAATCTGAGAACCTTGTTTCAAAAATTTCAAACTTCAAAAATGTTGGTATAAGAATGCCCCGCAGTTTTGACAAATCCTGGGTAGATCCATGCTCCACTGCACTAACTAGTGAACAACTTCCTCTCTGCCAAATCGGAAGCAATAAAAGGAACTAGACAAACACAATTGAATGTTTTTATCCCAATTGAGATAAAAAAACAAAAACTCTTGATATAGTTCATAAACATACATGTAGTACATGGCTGAGTACATGTAGAGAGCAGAGATTTGGTGGGAAATCCACAAGACCTACGTAAGAGCTTGTTGGTTAAATGTACGGCAGCCCATTTCACAAATCGCTAAGATCAATCCTGTCTCGAGTTAGGACGAATAACTTGCCTAACTTAGGATGGGTTCAATATGCCTATACGTATTTTGATACGGAACTGAACCCGTCGTAAGCCCTAAGATTAATCCTAAGTTATGAAGAGTATGGTGAAATCGACGGCAGAATCTTAGTATGGTCGCAGGAAAGTTACAGTTTGTAGTTGTTCCTCCCCTGTGTAGTCTTCTGCACACTTTTATTTTATCAGTCGCACATCGACAAGATAACTAAATGTACATCTAGTGTACAATGTACACGTTCTCATCAATTCAATTCATCGCAGATCAATACATTGTTTGATAAGTCCTTGATAAGTTATTGTTGGAGAAGGGGGGGGTCACAAAGTTGTCAGCATGAGAGACGATTCAAACCAGCCTTTTGTCCAGAGTCAGTCTCCGAACGCAAAGGGATCAAAACCTGGGCCAGAATTGAATTGGTCTCAACATGTTCAGTTTGACTGTGTTCGATCAGAAGGCACAAATTGCAGACATTCCAATCTGATTGTTATTGTTGTGAAATCAATGGATGTGTCCTGGAAGGTGTTGCTGCGTTTGAGTGGGGTGCCATATCATGTACACTTTAATTATTATTCAGGTTTATTTATTCACTGCACTGGCAGCCAAGCAGGCCAAAAAGTAAATTTACAAGTAAAGAATAGTCCATATATTATGTTATAAAAAATATATAAAAGTAATTGTTTTAAAAATTGCAAGAAAAACCAGAAAAGAAAAGAAAAAAGCTTGAACTGACACTGGCAGTCAAGCAGTCCAAAAGTACACAGTACAGGTAAAACTGGTTCATATAGGAAAAAATTATGCGTATACCATTATACATCTACATCTAGGTTTAGATATTTTGGTCCTAAATGTATTATTTATTGAGGAAAGACAAGAATTTTCCTTAAAAAAAGGCGGATACTTCTGCAACTAATAGAAGTCTTATGTTGATTTAAAATACTAAATCTGAGGTCTCACAATCAAATTCGCGGAAAATTACTTCCTTTTCAAAAACTACGCGTCAATTCAGAAGGAGCGGTTTCTCACAATGTTTTATACTATCAACCTCTTCCCATTCCTGGTTACTAAGTAAGGTTTTATGCTAATGATTATTTTGAGTGTCCACTGCCTTTATTTTGAGTGTCCACTGCCTTTCTAAGGCAGTGGCCACTATTGGTAATTACTCAAAATAATTATTAGCATAAAACCTCACTTGGTAACGTCTAATGGGGAGAGGCTGACAGTACAAAACATTGTGAGAAACGGCTCCCTCTGAAGTAATGTAGTTTTCGAGAAAGAAGTAATTTTCCACGAATTTGATTTCGAGACGTCAGATTTAGAATTTGAGATCACGAAATCAAGCATCTGAAAGCACACAACTTTGTGTGACCAGGGTGTTTTTTTTTCTTTTTTCATTATTATCTCGCAACTTTGACGACAAATTGAGCTCAAATTTTCACAGGTTTGTTATTTTATTGAGCTCAAATTTTCACAGGTTTGTTATTTTATTGAGCTCAAATTTTCACAGGTTTGTTATTTTATACATAAATGACACCAAGTGAAACAACTGGGCTTTGACAATTACCAATAGTGTCCACTGTCTTGAGAGAGAGAGAGAGAGAGAGAGAGAGAGAGAGAGAGAGAGAGGGGGAGGGGGGGGCGAACTCTCAGCATGCAGCTGCAAAGCCTTACATGTATGTCTTCCGTAATCGCATCGCAATGGCTGGTCATTGCTCTTGGGTGACTCATACAGACTTATACTGCACTCTCTCACTCTCTCACTCTTCCCAAAACAGCAAGACATCACCCTGTGAATGTTCAGCTTTGGCCTTGGCGGCCGGTGACTGGTGAGGCCCCTGGAGTCAGCCATGTATTTGTAAACAAAAATCTATACTCTATCTCTCTGCTTGCTCGGTTTGGTTAGGAGGGATTAAATATATGTAGATCTGAGTTATTGCAATTACATCATAGCTACATCTGCATCATGTTACCACGTTTGATCTGTTTGCTCAGATGAACATGATATTATGTGGATGGGTTTGTGTATGTACTTGTATTATAACTCGTTCCGCCATGGGTGGTTGTGCATAACATTGTACGTATGTATGCAGCACTGTATCATGTATCATATAGTCTTCTTAAATGTAGCTTACATTTGTCTCTTCTTGTTAAATTACTGTATTGACTATTGTTTGTCCTGATGTGCATTAAGTACACGCCGTACATATGGGCCAAAATCAGGCAGTTCCCAGAAATTTAGTTATTGTGTAGTCTACAGTACGTACTTATAAGGCATTAAAAGTGAAGACCAACCCAAAAAATAAATCCTGATATCAATGTGAAGATGTCTCTTTGTTTTAAAAAAAATACCTACCTCAATACAGGCCTCTGGTGTTATTTGAAAGTATTCCCTTCTATTGGGGAATTTACCCATTTTGAGTTTTGGCAAGATGTTTCTTTTTTTGGCACGGACAAGATGGAGAGTCACAAAATAGTATTTTATAACAAAATCGTATTTTTCATTTAAAGAATGAACACTCATAAAGCCACAACAAAAGATGGAATTTGAATAATAGCTACACTGTATTATTATATCTCACACATGGCTACATGTGGTTTGGTAGTTATTCCAGCAGCAAACATTGATAACTTCCTCCTGGTTATCAATGTTATTGAACAACTTCCAGAACCTTTGTACCTCAGGAAATTGTATGTCAGCTTCCAATATCTCGGTCTCAGTTAAGTGCATGTACACATGTCCCATCAACCATGCATCAACTCAATCCCTACTCAGTATGTACTTACCATGGCATTATACCATGTGAAGTTTGACAGATTTTTCACTGTATCAAAAAAAGTTGTGGTACATTGGCATTGGTGCTTCCTGATTTCCATTTTGTGAAATCCCAGATAAAAACTGTAAAAGTTTACGGTGTAGTATGTACATGTACATAGGTCAGATCTTGTACTCAATAAATTTTACTCACTTTTTTTTTACATGGACCAAATATGCCTGGCAAGGTCAAGCTGTATTGTTTTGAGTGTCCCAGGCCCCAATGGACCCTAGGGGTAAACAATGGGTTGACCTCAGTTGACCTTGTGGATGGTTGATCAGTGATGACCTCAATGGCCCATCCTAGTCCTATAATATAATAGATGCTCTGCAGTGTACCATGACGTGTAGGGTACTACAGGGGTTTATAGTTAATGGTCTGAAACTTGAAAAAGAGACTTCCTGTTTGGCTTTCGTCAGCATCAATAGATGAGCCGCACAGACCAGCTCCATCATGGAGATGCTGCTTTCCAACTATGAACATGTAAATTGTATCCGATTGTTGGTTGAATTGCTCTTTGGTTAAATCTGCAGAGAAAAAAACCCTCAGGCTCGTCAATGCCTGCGTACATGTTTACGTACATTGTAATAGTGGCAAGTGGCAAATTGGTGACCCTATTTTTGGGGGGAGATATGTACATGTACATGTACACTGTACCTGTTCAGTTGAACTTTGGTTTGTGGCTGTGACCGATGTGTGCACTGTATTGTGTAAGTTTGTTAAAAACAATTTTATAGATTTAAAAAGAGTTTTTGTGCATACAAATGAGCTTTAGATTTGTGTGTTACATACTTAAGTCTGATTTCTAATTTGTTTCCCCAGGGAATAGCCTTAAAAGTCTACTGAAGCCTACACCATGCATGTAAGGTTTTATCCTACTTTTTGCCAATAACCAAATATCGTTCCTTTTTGGTCTGTTACGGCAGTCTTTTAAGAGTTTTGGTTCCTTTTGTAGATCAAGTTTTTGCCCATCGCATGAATCCTGATGCACTGTGTAACCTTTATCTGCTAAGCAATACTTTTCCTTGCTTAGCAAGTTTTTGTTGTTGAAATTGGGTCCTACATGTATGCAGTTTCTAGGTTTTTTATTTTATTTTAAATACTACATTATTTTCTATAGATAATGCGCAAATAAAGAGCACTGTTGTACCATCCGTGTGTAACAAACATCAAGAGTCCATTTGTACTAATGATTCTGCTTATGTTTTATCAGCAAAAATAGATAACCATGTGTAATGTAAATTGTAAAAAACTTGTACCGGCAATGTTTGTTTACAGATCAAACCCTGCACTCAGATCAGACATTTGAGAGAGCTTTATCACAAACTTCTTTCCCTTCAGTATTCGAAACAGAAAAACCAGTTCCCAATCCAGGGTTTGCCATTAACTTTTTCAGTGACTGACCAGCAGGACCAGTAAGCTCGCCATTGAACTAGTCCGCAAGCTTTTTCGCTTGTCAATATTTCATATTTTTTGAGGGATTTATTTCAACAATGAACTAGCCAGCCTGACCACTTGGAGACGATTTTGACGGGTCCTCGGCAGTGTTGTAGCCGGACCCATTTTAGTGGTGGGATCTACATCCACCGAGGATAAGCAGATCAACAAAATTATTCATGTTTAGATATGTGGCCATCAAGTGCAATCTGGGGGAAATTTATTTGTGCTGGGGCGGCACATTGTATTTTGCTCACAGTGCTTGGCGAAAATGTTTAGTTCTGGGCAGGCCTGCCAAGCACCGCCTGCCAATGGCTACAACGCTGGTCCTCGGGTGTTTTAACTGCCCTTTGGTTAGCGGATCACTGTTTGGAGGAAGATTGATGCTATCTACTCTACTGCAAGGGATTAGAAGGACTGTAGTTCTCATAAGAACAATCTGTAATGACAAAGTACATATAATTCAGATGATATCATCGTAGACTGAATGTATACCACTTTTAAAATCTGACGGTTTTCCCTTGATTTGAATAACTCACAGGTACGCCCCGACATGGAGGTCGATCCCGCCCACTGCCCCTGCTGTCACGAGGCGTACGATCATGACAAGAGTCGCAAGAGGAAGCTGACGGATGCTTGCGGACATTCACGCTGTTACGCTTGTATGTTTAGCATCGAGGCGTGCCCGATATGCGCTAACAAAGGTGAGTAAATGACGGCCAATAATGTCCAGTTTCTACGTCAATCCAGGGAACCTACTGGCCTGTATGCTTCCTTTTTGAAAGGGCAAGGGAACCAAGGCATTTTCTCTCTCGGTAAAGGGTACCCTATGAGGAAATTCTACTGGATTATTTCAAGGGCATCAAGGCAATGACCCGGGGGGGCAGGGAGGCAATTGCCTTCGTTGCCTCGGTGAAGTATCAGGCCTGAGTTAACCTACATTTACTGATGGGGTTTGAAATTTGTTTGAAGGGTTTTTTTTCCCCAATAATATTGAGTGCCCTGAAACTGGTTTATGTTTGTTCACATCTCCTGACTACGATGAGAGCCATTTGTGTCAAAGTAAAGTCCCACAACTTTGATGTAAAAAAACATCTAGACGTGCTTGATAGGAATATTATGTATACACATGTAAATGTTGTCCAGGGCATCATTCAGAGTCACCTCTTGAAGGTCCTAACAGCTGCTTTATCTCACAGCAACTCCCTCGTCAGGTAAATTTGAAAAAAATATGTTCTTCAAGAGCCAGAACACCCCCCCCCATAAAAAATAACCTGACGAGCATCAAAAGAAACAAAAACAGCAACAACGTAAAAAGCTTGTGTGCACGCTCCAGCTATCCCCAGGGTTACCTAATGTCATGTCTCCATGATCTCATCGAGCAACGGGTGATCGTACTTTATCCCCCCCCCCATGCCCCTCCTTTACGACTGAAACAACCAGTAAGTGAGCGTTGTTTAATGCGTTTTTTTTTCTGCGGCTTGCTCACAAGAGTCCTGACTGTTTCATCAGTCTGTGTGGACACACAGGATGAATCAGGTCTCATTGAGTCTTCCCCACAAGGAGGTGATTTGTCGACAGCTACAATGGCTAGTCAAACAAAAAATAATGGTCGGCATTGATGACGGAGCGAAGATGAGAGCAATTCGCAATTTTGAAGTCCGTGTAGTGATGATGAGTTGTCCGAATAAAAGGCCTTAAGTTACACCAATTCTACTGGGGAGGAGAGGGAGGGGGGAGACGACATGGCCTCCGATTCCCTGGTCTTTGCCTCTTTGTGTCGTTCCTCGGAAATCTTTGCCTACAGGTATTAGATTATCTGGTGGCAGTGCACTTTTTTTCAGGATCCAAAATTATAAAGCAATCACTCTTTTTAGGACGAGGAACACATTTGAATTAATCTTAATTGCCCCAACAAAATGTGACGTTGCAAGTGCTTTGACAATAATATACAGTTTTTTCTAAATGATTAAGCTATTCAGGGCTAATAGTTTTCTGCAAACTTCATCCTCGATCCTCGCATATCACCAACTGCCCCCTGATCAGAAGCAAATCCATAAATAAATAAAAATTCAAAACAAAATCATTAGCTTCATTAAATAAAACTTGCAATTCAATGTAAGGTCAATTTAATTTGTTTCAAGAAATTGAATTTATGATGAACCTTGTCTCACGAGCGGCATTCTTCCTAGAACAAGAGCTGCTGATACTCCGATGTCAGTGTAACTCATTAAACCACGGAATAGCCCTCTTGGAGGTTGGTGTATCCCTAATCCTACTCTCCCCCCCCCCTCCAAAAAATTAAGATTCCATTCCAAATCTGTCAACATCCAAGAAGTGCTGCAGTAATCTCCTATATTATACCACCAGACATTTCAAAGTAAGATTGATCTCTTTATGATTGGTTCTTCGCTTTTCAAGTATTTCCCGGTCAGTCATCTTGGGGTACACTAACGTACTATCTGATGTCCCCAGAGCGCATTTCCTCACATCCCCCCCCCACATCAGTTGTCCAACCCATGTGTGAAATGCAAAATAATTGTAACTAAATACAGCGGCGCTTCTGGAACGGAGCGGCGCTACCGGAGAAGCCGCCTCCTCCTTCTCCGACGACACGTGGAAGATATCTTCATAAGCTCTTCTTCCTTTAACCATCTTACGATTCCTCAGAGAGCTCTTCCCCGCTGCCTCAATTATTGGAATAATTCATCACAAATATTAGAGGCTAGTTCACAATTTGTGTTTACCGGTGAAGTCGTTTCACCGAGATTGAAGGGGGGGGGGGGGTTGATGATGATCGGACACCATGACTCATGGATATTTTTCTAACCCCCTCAGGGTGGACTTCCGGCCCGTGGAACCTCTCTCTCTCTCTCTCTCTTTTTGTCTGTTTCCGTTCTTCTTTTTGATGATTTCTCTTCAGTCTAATTCCAGTCCTTATCATGGTATCAATCAGACTGGTTAGACTGTGGAGGACCGGTTTCAGTAACTTAACGTTGGTTGCAGAGACGTGCTTTTTTGGGGGGGGGGTAGTCGCAGATGCTGTGTTGTACTCTATATTTTTTTGCTGGCAGCCAGTTTTTCTCTGATGTTTAGTCAAGGATTTTTAAGGTGTGATTTTAGTGACAGCTAAATAGTAGATTTGGTGACAGTGTGATTTCCCATGCTGCTTGAAGGTTTTCTTGGAATTGATTGTTTACTATTTTGGGGAACTGGCGAATTGAGGGTTACAGCTCAAACTTATTTTTTGTAAAAACCCTTAAGTAATTGATGATTCTTGTTGTCAGTATTGCCATAGTAGCTTTGTAATGTGACATAACACTTTGCTTAGCAATTAAGATTTATTTGCAGTTAAGATCAGTCTTAATGCTTTGTTGAAATCAAGCGCAAGATGCGATTGTTAGCAGCGCTTGTCTATAGTGTATACAGTTAAATATTGAACGCAGGAATCGTTCTTACAGTCCCAACAGTTTATAAATTGTTTGTAAGTTCATCACTCTAACTCTGCGTGTCTGGTGTGTAATGAACCGGTTACATTGTCCAAACTACTGACCATATCTGTACAAAGTGTAAAGCTCCACCAGTTTGTACAATTGTCTGCAACCTGTAAATTATATCTGTAACACAATTCCAAAAAGTGCACTACTTGCTGTAAAAAGTACACATTTAACTCGTACAGGATGGCCTACTGGGTCAAAATAGCTGAGTCATGCAACCATTGATCCTAATGTTTTCCAGTAAAACAGATTTTTTAAAAGCCTGTCGTCTCCCCACCCCCCACCCCCCCCTAAACAAAAAAACAAAAAACTAAAAAAAAATATACAGAAGAGAAAATTAATTGATCTCCAATAGGGCTAATTCCCGTTGACGAAGAGCATTAATAATCATTCGGACACTCAGAAAAATATATCGTTAACATTTACTAGCGGGGAGTAATTGCCCGATGGATTCCAACCCCTTTCCACCAACCCGTTGCTGAGTCATATTCTTTTAAGAGTAATTGATCACTCCGCTGTCTAAGTAGATCGGACGCAGAGTCGAAAGAAATGAGTGGAATTGCTCCAAATTAGGCATTGAGTTTCTTGGGGATTATCACATTTGGAAATAAGACACTTGCTGGGGAGGGGTGTGACGTTCTGGGGTTTTTTTCTTCAGTGTTTTTGTTTTTCAAAATAAGGTGAGGCTTGGGTTAAAGGGAAGGTACACGTTTGGTTATTACTCAAAACAAATGTTAACTTAAAAACTGACTTGGTAATGAACATTGGAGACCTGTTGATTGGGTAAAACATTGTGAGAAATGGCTCCCTCTGAAGTAGCATAGACTTTGAGAAAAATAAAACTTCTAGCCAGAAGTCTTTTGTTCCTCTAAAAGTATACAAATTCGTCCACTAAGGATGTTTTTTCTCTCATCATTTTCTCGCAACTTTGATGACCAATTCAGCTCAAATTTTATGGTTATGATGGGATACACCAAGTGAGAAGGCTGGTCTTTGACAATAACCAAACGTGTACCTTCCCTTTAAACACCATGTGTAAATCTCTTTAGAATAGTGTTGGTTCTGAAAAGAACCGGTGCAGGTGTTGCAATGCTCTGATCGTCTTCAGGAGAAACGTTGGAAACATTGAGTTATCAACCACTGGCTTTTTTTCAGAACCAACACATTACTCAAAAGAGATTTTCACATGGTGTTACCGCAAACCTCACCTTATTATACTTCCACCATGCAAAGTTTCAAATCCTTCTTAGTGTGTCTGTTTGTTTGTTTGTTGGTTTGTCTGTTGTTTGTTTATTTGAAGAGTATGGGATCTTGATGTCAGACTCCTCATGGGTTTAGGATGGATTAGCAAGGATTTTGGCAAACGGCAAAGCAACATTAATTTTTTAGGACCGTATCTGTAAGATGAAATGTACCACCTTTTAGACAACGTTTTTTTAAATTTTTATTAAATGAAGGTGTTCTTTGGGTCATTTATCTGTCAAGCCTTTAAGCTACCAAGCCTGTTGGGAAACTCCTCCCCTGCACCACCCACCAGTAGCAAGCTCCCCTCCCCAGTAATTCAATTTGTAATGAGGGTCTTTCCGTTACTTAAGAGGTACTGCATGTCACGAAAAACCACCCAGCCTGTTTGGGACACCCCTCCCCTCCCCAGCCCACCACCAGCAAGCTCCCCAGTTGTTGTATTCTCACATTTATGTCTATCAGTGACAGTGTTATGTTTAACAAATGCCACTTTTGTTTGTCACATCGCTAATAAGTTTATGTTTTGAGTATTAGGCCCGGTTAAATACTTCCTGGAATGCGAAGCAAATTTTGACGCAACAAATAATTTGCAGTAGTCCGCGAAATATTTGCTGTGAAAACAGCCATGTGACGCCGAAATTCGCTTTGCATTTGCAGGAAGTATGCATTGGGTTTTATTTGTATAGTGCATCAATGTTTCATTAAAAGTTTGTTTTATACATCGCTAAATGTACATATTTGTTTGTCCAGAAAAAAAGTTATTATTATGAAAAATTACTTTTGTGGTGTGCAATGTAAAAGTAATGCGCAGTTGATTTGTTGATTTGTTTTTGTTGACTTGTTTTGTTGCTTTGTGTGTAGAGTCTAACCTTGAGAATGGAGAGAAGGAAGTTGTTAGGACGCAGCGTGGCAACAAACCACCCACCCCGCCCCCTAAACCTAAAAACAGAACGTCGAGAGGCTCTATGCATGCTACCTCACCCATATCCCCCATCTCCCCCCAAGGTAAAGTATGCTTACAAATTCAAACACTCCCATTCTTGCTCGGCCCTTCCATGGCCCCATTTCATAGCGCTGCTTAACGGTAAGCACATTTTCGTGCTTACTGAATCAGAAGAATTTGCTAAGGTGCAAGCATATTTCACAGGTTAGCAGAAAAATTAGGCGCCATATTGCAAGTTCACCATGGATTTGCATCTGACGTCATGTATTTTCGTGCAATAAGCACCGGAAGGTTAGCATGTCTTTTCGTGTGCTTGCGGTTAGCAGCGCTATGAAAATGGAAATTGCACAGTAAGCACAAAATCGGCCGCTAAGCAGCTCTATGAAATTGGGCCCATGGCAAAACAGCCCAACTCATAAATTTGTGCTTCTCATAAAAGTATAATTTCTGGCATTTTTTCCATTTCAAAGTTTTGAGGGATTACTATGCATGGTTTTGAAATGTATTGTGCTATCTCGGACTCTTTTTACATTTTCATCTCATTTTAAAGCCATTGGACCCTTTCGTTAAACAGTATTGTCCAAGGCCCACACTTCGTGTATCACAACTTCTATATAAAATAACAAACCTGTGAAAATTTAGACTCAATCGGTCATCGGAGTCGGGAGAAAATAACGGGAAAACCCTCCCTTGTATCCGCACGTTTCACTTTGTCATGACAATTCTTGATATCGAGAATTGATATTGTTTTACTGTTTTCTCAAAAAGTAAAGTATTTCATGGAATAATATTTCAAGAGGAGTCTTTTACCATTACCTTCTGTAAACCCTGTAAGTTATTTGTAAAGGCCCGGTCCCACTGCAACGATAACGAGAACGAGAACGATAACAACGCCAAGAGAATGCATCCTATTGGTTGAATGAGAGTGTGCGTAATCTGCGTGGAGCAATTCAACCAATAGAACGCGTTCTCTTTGCATCGTGATCGTTATCGTTAACGTTATCGCTGCAGTGGGACCGGGCCTTAAATCTGTGAACTTCTATTTTTTTTTCTGTACCAAAAGGGCCCAATGGCTTTAACTGCAAAACAGCTTATACAGCTGTAGGCTAAATCTCTGTACTTGTTTTTTCACAAATGTCATCTTTCGAGTTAGGCCGTTTTTGTTAAGAAGGGTTGTGCACCATTTGAAGCCATTGCATATGAGTTGTGTATTTTGTTTACTGTCTGTCAAATGGTTGATTCAATTGATATAATACATGCCATGTAAACGTTTTCTTGATAACTAGTTTGAAAAGATTTCATAATTCTGCATCCTTTTCTCAGAACAAGAAGCACTGATTAATGTTAACACATACATATGTCCAGTCACACGTAACCCAATAAAAACACTAGACCCCACAATTAATAATAGCGCAGGCTGGCAATAACTGTTTGTTGTGTGCACGAATGCGGTTTGACAATCGGGGGCGGCCACCCTTCGTTTTTCTTTCCCCGGCGAGAAATTGTTTCCTTTCAATATTTCCTGTCCAAACATAATCACACTGGCAGGCTGTTTATTTTAGACTAGTGCCTCATGTGGAATGATGTAAGGTGATTTACATGCATGGTATTATGCATGACCCCCAGTGGCATGAGTGTAAAGGGGAGACACCAACTGCACAACCTGAGTTGTTTTCCTTTTTTTTTCTCCCTTCAAGCCAGCTACATTAGGGACTTTTCGTTTTCGACGACGGATGGTTCTGCGACGGTTGTTCAGCTAAACATTGTCGTTTTCAGCACAACGAAGATTCATCCAAAGTACTGTCGTAGAAATTGAGGGACGACCGTCCTCAAAGCCGACGCATGCGCAGATGACGCCAAATGTCATCTTACCCGTCGCAGAACCATCCGTCGTCGAAAACGAAAAGTCCCTAATGTTAGCTTGACTTCTCTCAAGTACGATGTATGGGAGATTAGTACAAAAGTACATTTAACTAAAGAAAAACTCTGTGGTTAAATTTTGAACAAGGAAAATGTGTTATTTTTATTAAGATCACACACTTTCAAGAGTGCTTTTTGGTCATGTTTAATGAACCTAGTATTTTTACCAAAATTAGGACTTTGGTTTCATTCAGTTGTAAATATTGCTTTTAAAATTTCCATTCCAAAAGCAAAATAAAAAGATGTTTTCAGTCAACCTGTTAGTTAGGAGACGCTAGCATTTTCACACAACCAAATAGGGCTTTGATTTCATTCAGCTGTAAATATATTGCTTTTCAAAATTGCTTTGCTTAGCAAAACAAAATAAAAAACACCCAAAACTAGCAGGGTACCAATCACAGTAGTGTAAGTATAATGCATTTTGGTTGCTAACCTCTTTCAGCTAAGCATTATTTTCAAGGCTAAGCAGTTTTCCCAAATATGCTAGCAATTTCACTTATCCATAATCAGCGCATTGATTTAATTCGGTTATAAATATTACTTTGAAAAATATTTTGAAAGTGTCACCCCTGTTATATGATTTTTGGCTTGTTTCTCCATATTGATATTTCTGACAAATTGACTAATTTAGCAAGATCGCATCACAAATGTTGGTAGCTCTCCTGAATCACTACAAGCTTGTTTTTGTTTCTTCCTTCGCAGAGCAGAGTATGACTTTCTCACTTGACAGTCCACACTGTCTACTGATCTTCCTTTATTTGTCAACCCTTTCTTTCTCTGCTTGAGTGTGGTGATTGATCCCTGTGAACCTCACAACTCTTGGCACTGCCATTGTTTAGTCCTTTCCCTTCTCGGAGGGCACTGTATTCATGGCTATCTTGACCTCACTTAGGTCGGGCAGGTTGCTATGGTTATGCGGCTGTCTACTACTTGTTGTCTCTGTGCAGGGCTTCATGACTACACAGTGTGTGCTTCGCTAAACATGCACAGTGTAGTAATATTAACAAGCTCTTTTAAAGGCAGTTGACACTATTGGTTATTACTCAAAATAATGATTAGAATAAAACCTCACTTGGTATACGAGTAATGGGAGAGGTTGATAGTATAAAACATTGTGAAAAACGGCTCCCTCTGAAGTGACGTAGTTTTTGAGAAAGAAGTAATTTTCCACGAATTTGATTTTGAGACCTCAGGTTTAGAATTTGAGGTCTCAAAATCATTTAGTGCTTAAGCAGCTCTGCACAATTTTGCCCTGGGCTGGATACTGTGTATAATGTTCTCATTACTAACTTACTAACTGCTCCTGAGGCTAGTAAATAAGTTATTTTAAAAAAAGTTGCCACATCCAGTACTTGAGCATGAGTTCCAGCCAATTTTCTTCTAACATTTTTGTTTGTTTCAATTAACCAGCTTGTTTGTTGTTTGTTTTGAAACCCCTTAATTAATGTCCTTTTTCTTTTCGCCGAATGCTTCTTGTCCTCCTTTTGCCACAGCGACCCAAGAAGTGAATGGAAACACAGCACCCAATTTCCCTGATATTGAGCCCCCGCCCGCCCTGTCCAAGCCCCGCCCGACGCCTCCCGATTTGATAGATAACCAGAATGGCAAGATACAGGATAGGGTGCAAACCACTGAGGAAATCCAACAAACAAAAGGTATCAGTTTTGATTCAATCTTATTGAAAGATGGTCCAGGTTTTTTTTTTTTATTTTTTTTTTAGGAAAGATATTACATCATTGTTGCGTTTTCCACGCTCAGATCATGAATCTATTCCTTACTACAGACAGAGAGTGTCGCAAAGGGTAGATTTTATTTGCTAGGGTGTCATCGGAGCATCAAATTCAAGTTCTTGTGGTTAAAGGCAGTGGACACTATTGGTAATTACTCAAAATAATTATTAGCATAAAACCTTACTTGGTAACGAGTAATGGGGAGAGGTTTGGTAGTATAAAACATTGTGAGAAAGTGGAGTACTTTTCGAGAAAGAAGTAATTTTCCACGAATTTGACTTTGAGACCTCAAATTTAGAATTTGAGGTCTCGAAATCAAGCATCTGAAAGCACACAACTTCGTGTGAAAAGGGTACTTTTTTCTTTCATTATTATCTCGCAACTTCGATGACCGATTGAGCTCAAATTGTTACTTTATGCATACGCTGAGAAACAGCAAGTGAGAAGACTGGTCTTAGACAATTACCAGTAGTGTCCAATGTCTTTAAGTCATTTGGGTGTGGGTTCCAATCCGAGCCTTGACACTTTTGTCCTCGAACAAGATGCTTTACTATAATTGCTTTTCGTCACCCATGCAGGCCTGGAATTACATGTACACGGATGTCACGAAGGGCTCTGTTTCCCCTGGCCTTGGTGCCCCTTTCAAAGTTTCCTATAGATTTTTTTTATTTTTGTCCAATGAAAGTGCCCTTTGTAAAATGATAAATGGCTTTGTCCTCTTTGAGATGAAATTCCACACATGTGCTGTTCATAACCAAGGCCACACTGTTATTCTCTATCTTCTTAACATCATTAATGTATACGTATGCGTTGTACTGTACTCATTTATCTTTGTGTATGTATTTCAAATCAATTCTGAATTGAATACTATGGACTCGGGCCTTAGACTGTACGCACAGTATGCATTACTCATTGCATCTATATTGCGTCTAAGTACACAAGCCTGATGTATGTGCATATCTTGCCCTCAGCACACAACTCAGCGCAGTCTTGTCGGCACTCCAAAAAGAAGAAGAGTAAACCATTTAATATTTTCAGCGACACCGCGTCACTAAAACTGTACGGTATCGGTAAATATTTGCTGCTGCATAATAATGTACTGACTGTTGCGGAAGGAGCTTTATTTATTCGTAGACTAGCAATAGGGAGATTAATGGTGGCTCATTATCAGAAGATGGTCAGAGCACACTGAACGAAAACGTCAAGCAGAAACCTGGGCCCAATGTCATAGAGCTGCTAAGCACAGAAATTTGCTAAGCATGAAATTTCTGCCTGGATAAAAACAGAATTACCAGCCACATTTCCACATGATGTTCAGGATGAGCAACATCAGCTGAATACCAGTAACAAGCACTAGCAACAAATGGACATTTTGTTGGTAATCCTGTTTTTATCAAGGAAGAAATTTCATGCTAAGCAAATGATTGTGTGCTTAGCATCTCTATGAAATTGGGCCCAGCTCTTCTCAGAGCCGTCACTACTCACAAAAGAGTTTAATACATGGGGTCACAGCAAACCTTATTTTCTCGGCTTATTATCACTTCTAAACACTACATGTATGTAGAAAATTGTCCATGTTTCATATCTTAGTCACCTCGCCACACCTTCCCCCTCACACCTCCGGTGTCCTGATTACAAAAACAAGTGCCCCAAATGTGTTTCCCTCCTGATAAAGCCCTTGTCGATCTCATCTTCTCGCCATTCTCTTTCTCCCTCTTCTTCTTCATTCTGTCTACTCCACCTCAATGTTATTAAATTTACCAACTTGGTGAGTCTCTGGAGAACAATGGCAGGGTAGGCCTCAAGGTGTTTGATACCATAGCAGGGAGTGACTCATCCATGAAAAAGCTGACTTTGTCAGCGAAACTAATACCGTTACTTTATTTTGTTGGTTTTCATTTTTTTTTTTTCTCGTCTGCCTTCAAAATCTGCATTTGCTGTGGTTTTCAGTGGCGTCTCTACTTGATACAGATGCATATTATCTTCTGATCTCTGCATTGATTGTTATTCCGTTGAATATTGCATTTCTGTGTTTTTTTTAAAAGAGCGCATACCAGGGCTCGAATTTGGGGGGAAATCCACAAGACCGGAGGAGTTGTAGCTCTGAGTCTTTACTGGACCTGAATTTTATTTACAAGATTGGAATCTAAATGGGAAGAGACTGAAATTAAAACGAGAAAACAGTTTTATCATCTGACGTGTTTATTTGAACAAAACATTAAGAAAAGATTTATATCTCTTCTGTTTTATGGGTGATCTTAAAGCCATTGGACACTTTTGGTAAACAGTGTTGTCTAAAGGCCCACACTTCGTGTATCATAACTTATATATAAAATAACAAACCTGTGAAAAACTAGGCTCAATCGGTCATTGGGATCGGGAGAAAATAACGGGAAAACCCACCCTTGTTTTCGCACGTTTCGCCATGGAATGACATGTGTTTACAATAAATCCCAAGTTTCGACATCGAGAATTGATAATTGTTTTAATGTTGTTTCAAAAAGTAAAGCATTTCGTGGAATAATATTTCAAGAGAAGTCTTTCACCATTACCTTCTGTAAACCCTGTTAGTTATTTGTAAATCTGTGAACTTTTTTTGTTTTCTGTTCCGAAAGTGTTTAATGGCTTTAAGGAGCAAAGTATACCTTTGGTTTTTGGAACTGTTCTGTTGTTTAAATCCTAAACTGTACATACAACTGTAGGTGTTTACAATGAAATCAACATACTGAACACGTGAACATTTTATTTCAAAAGGTGGTCGTGTTTTTGAGATATCACAGTAAATCTGAAGCGTTAATGGCTGCGCAGGAAGAATACTCCAGAGATGCCAAGTCCAGAGGCCAGCTATGCGTGAGATTTTTCAAAGCTAAACCTGCTGGGAGAGCAAAAGCGTGCGCAATCTGCAAATTTGCCCTCTGTTTGTACGGCAGGTCAAGTTGATGATTCTGATAAACTGCGTGCAATCTGAAGATTGTGCAAACATTGTAGAATGCGTTTTTTGTTCACACGAGCGCGATTTGGCAATGCGTTGTCGTTCATTTTTATTTTTGTCCCGGTCTGGCCCCAATGCGTGAGAAAATGGTTGCTGTACGTGTGAGTGTGAGACAGAGCCCAAATGCGTGAGTCTCACGCCTAATGCGTGAGACTTGGTAGGTCTGATACTCCCAAATAGGAATACACAATATTAGAAGTTGAACTGCATTAATAACGTTTCTCAGCTCAACAAATTTTGAATCTCTTTTTCTAAAACATCAGTTCTAAGCGGAATCATTTCTCAATTGCAATAGCTGCAGTTGTTCTTACCAAGTAACACTTTATTTTATAGGAACAGGTTGCCTTGGATCAGTCGAGTTAGTCTTTGAAAAGCATTTGTAACAGTTTGATACAATGATCCACACAAATTTGCCTCGAAGTTGCGTGGTTTTCCTTTTACCTTGTCGACTAACACGGTCCGCCATTTATGGGAGTCAAAATTTGACTCCCATAAATGGCCAACCGTGTTAGTCGACAAGGTAAAATTTGACTCCCATAAATGGTCGACCGTGTTAGTCGACAAGGTAAAAGGAAAACCATGCAATTTCGAGTGATACGTGTGGATTTTTATATTCTACTTTTAAATTATCTATCAAATCATATGCATTTTATAACAAACGGTTACAAATGCTTTTTAAAGACCAATCCAAGGCAACGTGTTCCTTAAATAATTTTGTTTTAGTAATAAGCAAAGGCACTCTCCCTTTAACTGAACGGAAAAAAAAAACATGCATGTGATATTTAATCATGACAGTCATTCTTAAAAGGTAAGGATGAAATGGGTGTGGAAGTATTTAGTATCTCTGTCAGATAGAATTGTTTAGCCGGAGATCCGTTTAAGATCCATGCGGGAAACAGAACCAAGGAAACTGTCAGAGGGAAAGATGCAGGGGGTGTCCCTTCATGTTTGGTTGACCCGAAAAACATGGCCCAACTTCATGGCTCCGCATACTGCCGAATTCTGGCTTACAATCACACTTAGCCGCTTACAATGCAAGTGCCAAAATTCTGCACTAGCTGTGTTAGCGAAGAATATCTAGTATACATGTGAGAATGCATGCACTTGTATACTAAGCAAAAATTCCCTGCTAACCTGTGATGTTAGCGTGGATTTCCCTGCTTACGAAAACGTAGATTCTTTGCTTCCGGTAAGCTGAGCCATGTACTTGGACCAAGGTCACTATTACATTACACAAGTACTGTGCACATTTCCTTGGGGGAGGTATTTTTTTTTTTTTTTTTTTTTTTATGCAAGTCGCCTGACACACAAGGCCTGACGGCCACTTCAAGGTGTGAGCTACAATTATATTTTCCAGAGGCCATTGCCACCTACTCCTAGGGCTGAAACAGGGTTACCCCTTTCACAGTCCATACGAATGTAGGCTTGGGTATCTTCAATTTCGAAGCACTACCTCCCCAATTTTATGTAGCAAGTGTCACGACCAGGATCCGAACCCACACCCTGCTGATCAAACACCAGTGCTTGAATCCGGTGCTCTTAACTGCTCTTAACTGACACTGCTACATTTTACACTGCTTCTAGCTTCTGGGCAATCTCTGGTGGTCTAGGGAACCATACATGAGATAAGACACCTGCTCTTGAATGGCAAAGGTAGTGGTGTTTGAATCCCACCTGATATTTACCTGTGGATTTTTTTTCACATGACTTTGGAAAGTAATGAACAGTGTTTTTTTTTTTACACACACCAATAAACTTATCTGACATGTTTTGTCTCTAAGATTCAAATTGTGGGGCATAAAAAAAAACTGATATCGCTTTTCCCATAACCACATTACTCCGAAGTGAAATGTTTCTCAAAATGCTTTATACTGTTGAAATCTGCTGTACTTCTGACCAAGTCATTTTGCTTGCAACTAAGAGTTATTACCAAACGTATACCTTCTAAAAGTTGTGATACACGAAGTGTGTGCCTCGGACAATTGTGCTTTAAGATTTTCAGTTTGAATTACCCTACTTGCAAAATGAAAGTGGCCTTGCCCTCTCAAAGATGAAATTCCAGCCCTGCTTGGGTCACCTGACAATACCTTACAATATTGTCAGGTGACCCAATCATTTCACACAGGGTTGTAGCTTCAGACCTTTTTGTCGTTGCCCCCCCCCCCCCCCCCCCCCCCCCCCCCGTTTTAAATTCAAAGTGCTGCTTAAGCAGAAAAGAAGTTCTTGGAAATGTTCTGCTTAACAAAAGAAAGCAGGATACAATCGCAGATTGTATACAAGCGACATGCCGGTAACCTTCTTCCACTAAGTATGGTTTGATTTTGCTTAGCTACTTTTTGAGCTTTAAAAGCAGCTCTAATGAATTGGCCCCGATGTTTGTATGTCATGATCTTTTGCAGTCATCAATTCCGTCACGATACGCACAGCCACAACTGTCACCTCGATATCGTGATTCTCACTTCAACATCAGCGGGGGTTAAGGGAGCAGCCATCATGGGAACTCAATTAGCATTGAACCTTCCATCGTAGCACCACAGGTTACCCACTAATTTACCATTTAATGAAATTGGATAAGACATGTCCAAGGGGGAAAGTGTGTTGACCAAAACAGTGCTGTGCACACACACACACCATACATGTGTGTGGAAACGAAACTGGCAACGTGCACTGTGTATATTTACATCAAAACGAGAGTGTACACGTTCGGAGTTGTTGACTTGTGCCGTGACTGTCAAGCGCGTGGTCAATCGGGTCATATTTGAAGGTGCTTTTCAAATTGATTGTGGAACTGTTGGGTTTTTTTGGCAGGTAATTTTGTACAACTTGCAATGTTCTCCCTTTTATTATTAGGTTTATTAAGTGTGGGGTGTTCGGGACCCAATTTTTTTTTTTAAGTTTTGGCCAAAGCAAGTGACTTGTTGTTTATCTTGGTTTTTAAAGCCCTACTGTTTAGTCTGGACAATTCTTTAATGTCTTTTTCTCAATTTCTTTGGAGAATTGGGTGATTTGGGTGATTTGACACGGAATGGCCCATTTGCCCTTGTGCCTTGTACTTTTGCTGCAGTGTCCCTTGCAAAGTTCTGATTTAAACTTACATTTTCCTCATAGAAGTGTCCCTTCACCAGAGGCAAATTGCTTTGCCCCTCAAGGCCTTTAGTACATATTAATTTCTGCATCATCTTCCATACACTTATATTTTCAGGCCTACATGTCACAGTGCTAGTGTCTATTTGAGCCATAGAGTTATTAGAATTAGAGGGCGCACTGGCCAATACATGCGGCCCGGCATGTGCGCATGCGGCCATTTTGTGAGTTGAAAAAACAACATCGCCTGTATTTATCATACACACCGACGTGTAGGCCTACTTTATATTCAACGCGCATACAACGTCCATCCTATAAAAAGGCGCGCATGTCTCCCTGCGGTCGCGTTTGTGCACCCAGCATCACCAGTAAGCCCTCCAGTTCATACATGTATTTATAACTTTATGATTTGAGCATGGAGTTAGATTCTAACTCCTGAGCCTAACTCCATGATTTGAGGATCCCTTTGTTGCATTAAAGGCTGCATTATTAACACTGCATTATTAACACTTAAGACAAAGAGAATAATTTAATAGAGTACCATGCCTGTGATTTTTTTCACAGAACTCGGGCAAGTACTGATGAGTATACAGTGCTAACACACATCGGTGTACACATGTACATGTATATGGGTAACCCCCAACAATGAATAAAGAGAATAATGTATGCCTACTGATACGCTTGTATGAGTGGCATAAGAAATCGTGCAGGTGATTTGTCACACGCTAGCCATAGTACGCTGTACTCACATTGCACAATTTATGCACACATGTTCAAATAACCTCAACAATGATGCCAAAGAATTTGCATTAGGGGCAGAGGAGTTATGCAGCACCCACCATGGGCAATTTGAAAAGGTAGGACTGGCTAATGTTACACATACTTTGTCGCTCACATTCGTAGAGGCTGTGTCAATACTCGCTAAGATGGTTTGCAAGTCCTCTAGCGTCGTGAGACTCAAATCTCCGCTGTCATTCTTGATGGGCGACCATCCCCCCCCCCTTGAATTTCATCCCCCGCAACATTGAAAATATCTTACTTGATTTATTGTGTGTGTCTAGTAGGGATGAATGATGGTATGTGCACATATTCATGTGTTATACCGTATGTGGAATTTATGTACATTTATTGATGTTAAAGGGAAAATACACTGGTAAGTATTTATGTTTAACGAAAGTAATAATAAAAAAAAAAATCTCTTCGAAATAGTGGGTGGGTCAAAAGAAATAACTGAAAACTTCAGTTTAAAAAATTATCTATAAATTAATAATTGAAAAAGAAGAAGAAAAATTAACCAGCTGGCCAAGATCGCAATTTCATTCCTGATTAAAATACAAAGTTGTTTGTGTAAGCCAGAAAAACCATTGAAAACTACTGATGGTTGGGGAATTCTGGCTTGTGCGTGTGCCTACTCCACTAACTAGGCATTCTTCGCTTACACAGCTAGCTCAGAAATTTGGCGCTTGCATAGTAAGCGGAGAATGGTGATCGTAGGTGCATAATGCGGTGGTAAGAAGAGCCATGAAGTTGGGCCTTGTTTTGCTGGCTAGTCAATGAAAAAAGTTACGAGCAAACCCTTTTGGAATGGCCCACATTTTTGAGTGAGGGTGCTCTCAATCACTTCCAGGGGGGTATATTCATTTATACCCATATAAATATTGGAACACATTACCACCACAGACATCTATCCATCACGAACAATAAGACTTTTAAAGGAGCTGTTATAATCCACCTCTAAAGCAAATTGAAACTTAGGCGAAACAAAAGTGACCGAACGCCTATTAATCTGTGCAGGGTGAATCGGGTAACCCCCGTAAGTGATAAAAAATACTAGTTAGAGTGCCCTCGCGCGGTTAAAAATAAGGCGCATTGCCAAACTGATTCTAACGAGAATGCAATATCACAACCCCATACTGTTCTCCGCTGTCACCTCTTAAGCCTCCCTCTTACCCCCAAACCATCTTGCAAGAACTTCATATGTATCTAGAGATCATTTCCCTGCCCAAATAGCCTTAAAAACTATCGCAGGGCATTTTGGCGATGATCAGTCCAGACGACAGTTTTGTAGGGTTGAGGATTGTGATGGTAGCGATTTGTCGAGCAGCATGGTTTTGTTGTCTGAGCGTATGATGGTTATCATCCATGGCAGATGAATTCTCATTTTCTCTGCTACTACAGAGCCCCACAGGCTGTTTTCTTAATACTTAGTCCGCTCGTCATGCCCTCCTACCTGTACGTGAACCGGCACTTCCAAACTGGAGGCGGTGACGATGCGACCACAGATGTTTATAAAGATGATTCATACTGGGTTCATGAAAGAGAGAAGAAGAGTGAGGAAAAACAGGGGCGGGAAATGAAATGCTGAGCGAATCATTTCACTTCAACCATGACAGATCATTCACTAAACATTCAATTGGTTTTGTTGCTGTGATGAAGTAGTTATGTGCCTGCGTGAAATATGATAGAGTGTGTGTACAAACATGTACAGTATGAGTTCTTTATTTCAGTGCACAGTTACATCATTGGCCTTGAATTTCATCTATGAGAAGGCCATTGCAAAGGGCACATGCATGAGAACATTCTTAAAGTCTATGTGAAGCTTTTCAAGGGGCACCAAGGCCAAGACCATGTAATTCCAGGCCTTACATCATCAATCAATATTGGTAGGAAAAGAGCACTTTGTATTTGTATCCTTTCTTGATTTTTGTTTGATATGTGCAGCGCCATTTCCCAGATTGTATCTTAAACTTGGGTGTGATCCCTGGCAGTAAGGGGTTGTATGGCTTATGTGGCTGTCGCCCCCAAACAAAAATTATGGCAAAATAGGGCGTCGGCCTGTTAATCCAGATGTCGTTAGTTCAAATCCCACTCAATTTCTTCAAATTTTTCTTAATTAAACCCAAATCATTTCAAATTTACCCAGTCAGTTTCCCTTGAGGTTTATTATTTGATATTATTCGTACATTGTGGATTCATTCCTCATGGTTGGATTTCATGGCTTGGGCTTACTGTGGCATTCTTGGCTTTCAGTCACCAGTCTCTGCTTACAGGGTTTTGTGCTGAGTTTCTACTCGGTGTAGTGAAACAAAGTACCTAATTAAGCACAGAAATAAACATGCAAACCTACGATGTATGGATGCATACACAGGTACATTACATAAATGTACTACGTGTATGTACTCATTTACATGTGTGATAATGGCCTGACATTTTGAACCTAGCAGAGTCTTCTTGAATGCTAAAGGGTTGTTTTAAGCCCCTTTCACACGAGTAATTTGCTAAATTGCAGCATAGTTGTAAAGTTTTACAAAATGTACCCTGTGTGAAAGGGCAACAGTTTGTTTCTACTGTCTAAGCTCTCTTGCAAATCTTGTCAAACATTGCTACATTTTACAACCATGCTAAATTAAGCAAGGGACCCCAGTTAAATTGTTGTTGTGTGAATAACACTTAAGATTGATCTCATTCTAACCAGACTGAAAGTGATACCAACTGACAGCGGTTTCCGTTCCTCGGAGTGGAACCCAAAGGCTCTTCCCGGTTGCTATTGGTCAGATGCCATCTTAGGTTTCAGAGAGAAAGAACACAGGACATTTTTGCTTTGAAACAAAATTAATTGACAACATTGTCATGTTCATTGTGAACTGGCCACCTATTCGGGTCAGTATGGGCAAAGGTGCAAGCACATTATTCTCGGTTTTTGTCTATGGTTTTGCAGCTAGTTTTACTTTCTGATTAATGAACATTAGGGGGAGAATATGGAAGTGGTTTAAAGAAAATGGAAACTTTGGTAATTGTCAAAGACCAGTTTTCTCACTTGTTGTATCTCAACATACACATAAAATAACCAACCTGTGAAAATTTGAGCTCAATCGCTCGGTCGTCGCACTGGGAGATAATAATGAAAGAAAAAACACCCTTGTCACACGAAGTTGTGTGCTTTCAGATGCTTGATTTCGAGACCTCAAATTCTAAACTTGAGGTCTCAAAATCAAATTTGTGGAAAATTACTTCTTTCTCGAAAACTACGTCACTTCAGAGGGAGCCGTTTCTCACAATGTTTTATACCATCAACCTCTCCCCATTACTCGTTGCCAAGTATAAGGTTTTATGCTTATAATTATTTTGAGTAATACCAATAGTGTCCACCGCCTTTAACTGACAGTAGACTTTACATTTTAAGGTCTTTCTCGGTTGAGACATGTCAAAGGCCATCTTTATGGGCAATTTGGATACCCTTTTACCAAATCCAGGCTTAAAAACCTTGTTTAAAGCTCTTCAAACCTGCTGCTCAAAAACTTGTCCACAAGTGACAAATTATAAAATGAAAAGGAAAAAAGTGAGTTCTTGCAGAATGATCTGTCAGTCTTGTGAAAGATTCTGAGGGAAAAGTAGAGGTTGTTATTTTCTTGAGATTAAAGCTACGTATGGACAGCTCTTGAGCTGCATGTGCGTGGGGCAGGTGTTGACTTGGCGTTGGTTAATGGTAGCTCTGTGGTGCTGCCCATGGGGGTTTTGCAGGACTGTCACCTGCCAGTGCACTGTGTTCATTTTGCTTTCTGTCAGTTTTTAAAGGTTTTACAGGTTTGATTTCTTTGTGGTGGAGGGCATGCAGCTGAAAAGGGTATTTGTCAGGATTGTGTGGAGCTGGTTTTGTAGTTTTCAAAACCGTTTGTTTTGGTAAAACGTGTGGATTATCCACCTCCAGATTTTTACCAAGTGTATTATATTAGGGTTCACATAGCATGTAAACTAAGCGAATCATTCCTGTATATTTGGTTTGCGGTAACACTATGTGTGTATCTACTTGCCAGGTAGAGTTTGTTCTTAGAAAACTGTCTTGCTTTATTCTACTGCCGCGGGGTAGATAATAATCGGAGGTTCGGGAGACTTCTCAGTTCTGGAAAGAACTGTCCTGCTTTTTAACTATTACCAAGCCGGATGGTAAAGAAAATAGACTGGACTACTACTTTAGCTTATTGGATCATAATTAACTGTACTGCCGCGGAGTCAGTTCTGAATTGGTCTCAACGTTTCGACTAGCTTGCTCTTGTCATCGTCAGGAGACAAACATTCCTGTTTTGCATAATATACTGACTGATCGGTTGGACATGAAATTATTAAGTGACATCATTGATGTGTTCAATTTGTGAAAATTTGTCTACACATTCTTCTTGTTCTCAGTTCGATTCACATTTGGGTGTACGCGGTATGTGTTTAAGGCACTGGACACTATTGGTAGTTACTCAAAATAATTGTTGCATAAAAACTTACTTGGAAATGAGCAATAAGCCTTTTTGAGGTTCGGCGGACATGACACGCGTGCGTCACACGCCGCGACTGATGCCACGCTCACCATGTTGGTGGTCATTAGGTTTATGTGTAAACGCCGCGTCGCCTAATGGAGAGCTGTTGGTAGTATAAAACATTGTGAGAAATGGCTCCCTCTGTAGTTTTTGAGAACGTGGTAATTTCTCGCTCAAATATAAAGACTTCAGGCCTGAAGCCTTTTATGACCATCTGAAAGCACATAAATTGTCTGGCTTGAAGAGGACAATACACTAGAGTTTGTAATAGAAGCAAGAGCATCCAAAGTACATACAGTACATGTAGCGTAGTGTTTTGATCTTTTATGGTATTGAGTTCTGATACAGTCTGGCATTCTTTGTGGTAAGAGACACTTGGGAGTTGTGATGGTGAAACCATGATATGCATAATTAAATGCATTGCACATTGTCTTTATGCACGGTATCCTCTGTGCACGGTACCCTCACTCGATGTATGACATTCAGGGAAAGATTTCGTCTAGCAGTTTTCAAGGCAGTGGACACTATTGGTAATTACTCAAAATAATTATTGCCATAAAACCTTTCCTGGTAACGAGTAATGGGGAGAGGTTGATAGTATAAAACCTTGTGAGAAACGGCTCCCTCTGAAGTAATGTAGCTTTCAAGAAAGAAGTAATTTTCCACGAGTTTGATTTTGTGACCTCAGATCTATACATGTAGATATTGAGGTCTCAAAATCAAGCATCTGAAAGCACACAACTTTGTTTGACAAGGGTGTTTTTTCTTTCATTATTATCTCCCAGCGCGACGACCGATTGAGCTCAAATTTTCAAAGGGTTTGTTATTTTATGCATATGTTGAGATACACCAAGTGAGAAGACTGGTCTTTGGCAATTACCAATAGTCCCAGGTCTTTAAGTAGCAAAATGTTAAGACTGAACTTGTTCTATGCACACTGAATGCTAATATTGAGTAGTAAATGGTGAAATTTGAGAATCAATTGATACATTTTGCGTAGCATTTTGCTCTGCTGTAGAAGGGAAATTATTCACTGACATTACCACTGTCCCCTCACGCCCAGACACTAATGGTACTCGAGATATTATCACAGCTACCAATAAGGCAGACTGTGCCAGAAAAACATCTAAAAAAAAAACTTACCACATGCCATATTTTGTTAAACATGAGTGACAAAGCAGCGCAACATTGTCGGAGGGAATGGATCCCGATTGGTTGTTACAACTGGCTGAAGTGTTTGATCAGAGGCCCTCGTTGATGTTAAAATGAATGTCGGAATTCACAATGCACCTCAAGGGTTTTCTTCAAGAGTTTGCTTTGAATCTAAATAACTGGTTTTTGCCTTTCTCTTTTTCTTTCCTCCCCGAGTATCACCCCTTTTTGTCCCCCTCCTTGATTCACTAAAGAAAAGACCTCTTCACATGACAGCGATTTAGCAGGGGTCCCATGCTAAATTTAAGCATGGTTGTGAAAACTTTCACAAACTGCACTTTGTGTGAAAGGATGACAATGTTTGGACGATCCAAGGTCCCCATTGAAATCTTCTCAAACTTCACGTCCTTTAAGGACAAAATAAACATTGATGTCCTTTCACACGAGGTGCACTGTGTAAAATTTTGCAACCATGCTAAAAATAAGCGGGGGACACTTGCTAAATTGCTGACGTCTGAAAAGGTCTTCAGTGAACTTGTCATAGTTTGTTGATGGTTTGTCTGGAGTGCATGTAGCCCCCCCCCCCCCAAACTGGATTTCAAAAGAAGTTTTGTGTGTTTTTATTTGTACAAGCCAGTGAGTCAGACGTTTGCTTAGCAGTTGTTCACAGCGCATGGGGTTATCCTGTGCATTTAGCTACGGTCACGTTACCAGATGATCGTTTTGAATGCCCCCGTACAAATCTTTTCTAAACTGATTACTCAGTCATAATTTTACCCTCGGTTGAACTCGGGGAGTCACTCAGACGCCCTGCAAAAGGTTGGAGACTTTTTATTCTGTTGTAATAGCCCCTTAGACTCTCTTCTTAGAGCGTTTCTTTATGAATGCAGAGAAGCTATTAGCAGCCAGGGGTTTCGACCCTAGTCATTGTAACTCAAGGACACTTAAAGGGATGCTGCAGTGAATTCAAATAAAACAGTTAATTTTGCTGTCATTTACTTCTGAGATATGTTTTGAACATCAATAAAATGTGTTTTGTTTATTCCCGATATATCTAACTTGTGTACTTAGCGAATAAGTTTTGTGGATTGTTACCGCCCCCCCCCCTACCATCTACGTCATGTCGGGAATACAAACAAAATCATCGGCAAATAAAGTCTGGTCCCTAACTACACGCGCCTAGGTACCAGGCCACACTGCACACGTGTGTACATGTACTATGCACACGGACGTACAGCTCGGGTTACCGACGTGACATCACTTTTATGCAAATGAGGGCTCCCTTTTAGGGGCGGGGCGGGTTCCCCTAATCTCTTTTAAACCGTTTTTAAAATACTTGCGCATTTAATAAAAAAATTATAAAAAATATGTTAGCTTTAAAAAGTCCTGTTTAATTGTTTAAACTAATACAAAAAAGCATTGCAGCCACCCTTTAAGACAAAATATACAACTTTGATATACACATAATGACTAAAGGTTGAACGAAGTCAATGATCCTCGTTGAAAGGTTTATTTTTTAATATTATTTTTTGACAATTTAAATACAAATGTTTTTCATACATAAAACTGAATCAACGCAGTCCCATAACCATTATAAATCTACCGGTTACCTCACTTCAAGATTGGGTTATAGATTTGTAGATAATCATCATAATAATGTTAACCCGTTTTTATATGGCGCTTTTCACACCCGAAGGGTGTCTCGAATCGCTTCCCACCTTGTATTTCAAAAATTAATTACTGTAAAAAAGGATTCCCTTTCAAAAGGATTCCCTTTGTATGTATGGTTTGGATAGTTTTTCACCCGAAACATTTGAATCTGAGAAACGATTCATCCATGAGTCCTTTCTCTGATTTCTGAGGATTGGTGTCCGATTGCGAATGCTATGGCAAGAGATTTTAGTCTGAAACCCGCTGTCACCTTGCTAAATGTGGATGGATTTGACATTCATGTGTAATTCCAGGGCCCAATTTCATAGAGCTGCTAAGCACAAAAATTTGCTTAGCATGAAATTGCTTCCTTGATAAAAACAGGATTACCAACCAAATTTCCACCTGATTTTCAGGATAAGCAAACAACAGCTGAATACCAATAACAAGCAATATGCAACATATGGGAATTTGGTTGGTAATCTTGTTTTTATCAAGGAAGAAATTTCGTGCTAAGCAAATTTTTGTGCTTAGCAGCTCTATGAAATTGGGCCCAGGTCTGTAGTCGGCTGAAACTTTCACAGGTGACTTTTCTTGTACAATCATGGAGGTAGAAATGTATCGTTCTTCGTTCCAGTTCTTTTATCACGTTTACAAAAAAAGACCCAATCTCTATGACCTTACCTTTCATTTTTAAGCACACACAGTGTTATATATTCTATGCTCCATCAATCTATTCTGTACATAACGAAGTGTCCGACAGACCGTGAGTGCTGATTTGTGCTCCCCTGCAGGCTTTTATGGTTTTTGACAATTTATTGGACAATTGGTTGGCTGGAGCAGGTTTGTGTTTTTTCTTGTTTGCCTGCAGGGTATACCCACTACCATGATGCATTGGTTGACCATAGAGTAAGGACAGTGTCCTTACTCTATGGGTTGACTGACTAGCCGGTATGTGTGAATTATGATCAGTTGGAATTGTGTTGTCTGACAAGCAGAGGTCATGGACATGTGTGATATTTACTGCCTATTTAATGAGTACTCATATGTACACTGTGTAATGATAGTCTACAAGGTGGCATTAATACTTGAGCGTTGTGATCATACTTTATGTGCAACTTGATAATCAGAGACTTTTGGAAGGTCTTTTTTTCACAGTTCTATAGCTATGTACGTATTATATAAGTGGTACGTGTGTTCAGACCTATGCGCACAATCCTGAGCTAAAAGGGCAAAACCATTTTAGAGGGCAAAATCATTTTCATTTTGCAAATGGCAATTCCATGGGAAAATCCCACAGTCTATGGGAATCATTGGAAGGGGCACCAAGGCCAAGACGATGGACAACAGAGGTCATGACCTCCGTGGTCTTTATGACATTATACTGTACAGTAAGTGGTTTCCTTTGTATAGCATCATAAAATGCCATGCAAGATGTAGCAGTTTCTACTCAAAATTCGGTCCCTGAAGTGTTTGATTTTCACTGTGGATGGATACACTATTTACTTTTCTGTTCTGCTATGGAGGTCACCCTGGCAACATGAGAGGGCTCCATTTTATGTACATTATGTAAGGCATGATAAAAACATAAGCCCAGTTGGTTCTCAAACAAACTGGGAATTGCGCCCTTTGACCCCAAACCTCGCACTGCAAATTAACTCCAAAATGTATAAACACATCTACACTTGTAATGTGCATGTATGCATAATAAGCAAATAAAATACATGTATTCTGTGTCCATATGCACGTATGAGAGCTAGCTGCCATCTTTCCCTGGTTTTGCAGAAAGTTCCCAGAAAATGAACCAATCTTTCCATGATCTGATGAACAAATTGGAAAATCTCTCCGATCCCTGATTATGGAAATACTTTCCCTATGATATTGAATGCATTTCTAAATATCTCTCCCTGCCTATGTGTACTTGAAACTGTATAGTGCAGTGAGGGATTTTGTGCATCGGCACATTTCGATCAGAGCATTAATTTTTTTTATTCGTCTCCAATGCAGAAGCTACACAATCTAAATCCCCCCCCCCTTCCCCGTCCCAGTCTGCGATAAATAGTCACTTGTTCCGTGTCATTGTTCTCGGCATCCACACAGTCCGGAAACCAGACAGGTCTCTGTAGTGAAAACCAATACATCAGACAGCTGAATACTCTATCCATGGACACAGAGAGAAAACCAACAAAGAAACAACCGCTTCGTCTACGTTCCCAAGCACATGGAGAAGTCTGACCTGCCCTCCTATTATTTTGTTTGCTTTTCATCATGAAGTAAACCTAACACCGTCTCTTTGCTGATTGCGAGAGAAAGTAGACCACTGTGGGTTTTTAATTTTTAGGGAAGAGTAAATTACTTCCCGTCCTCTAGTTTTTTTCAATCACGAGATGCAGAGCCAGGCTTGTGAAATATTTCATCAAATTCACGTTCCTGTGAATAGGAGGAGTACTGACTTACATTTTGTCTTGGATTTTCTGTGCAAGTTTTTGCTGGGCTTATTTTGACCGATGCAGTAATTTTAAAAAGTGGTAATTTTGTGATAAGTGCATCAAACACTATAGTCATAAATACCTGGGACAGTTTCGCTATTCCTATTGGTGGGGAGCGCGTCACGTAGAACAAGCTGGAGCTGTTTATAACCGGTTGTTTTCGGATACGTAATAATAATAATAATAACCCGTTTTTATATAGCGCTTTTCACACCCGGAGGGCGTCCCAAAGCGCTTCACATTATTACCCCTCGTCACTGGGCCTTAATTCACTCCTTAAACCATCTCAGCTCCCTGGTGGGGAGTATGCAGCCTGTGCAACATTAATATGCGCTACTCGGCTAAATCAATCACAAGAACCATCTCTGCCCTCACAGGTACCCATTTACCCCTGGGTGGAGAGAAGCGATTATAGTTAAGTGTCTTGCTCAGGGACACAAGTGTCACGACCGGGATTCGAACCCACACTCGGCCACAACACGTTTAGATGCATACTACGCGCACGAATGCATATCCGAAAACTGTCTCAGTCATACAAATGCAACACACGTATAGAGCTTAAGGACGTCGGAAAACGGATAAGTTTTGCAGAGTTTCTTATTTTTTTGTAGGCCTTTTAACCAAAAAGGCATTTATTAAGGGGTCTGCTCAGGCCTTTATTGCATGGCCACGACCCGGCCGGTTTTAAATGGCTGTTTAAGAACGTAAACAAAACAACTTTGGTTGCATTGAATGACTTCAATTTACCCTCCAACTGCAGTAGGGGGTTTACCCTTTCCTTGCAATTTGTCCACCATTCAGCGTCTCATATCATTTTTTAATCATTCCACTTTATCCTACCAAAATATAGAGAAGAGATGTCCCCATAAATTTTGTACACAACAAGACGGAAGTGTACGTGTATGAAACCAAATGAACCTCACTTAAAAACTCTCGCTCCAACCCTTCCCCCATGCTCCAACGCCGAACGAGAGTATAACAACCAGCATGAAATAGGTCCGGGGTCTGTGATGGAATGTAGATATTGTCCCCCCCCCCCCCCCCCGGTGCATTCTAAAATCCAAACATTTTATGTTCCCCTGTATCTCCCCTACACTGTAAATTACAAACTGTGGATCTTATGCCCTGGCCATCAGGCTCCGCAGTTTATTTTGATTGCATCAAGATATCAGTGAATTGATTTTGCTGCTGTTCCTCCATGCTCCACCTGAGCAAATAAGCACAGACTTCCGTCTCTTCGGCCTGCTGACTCTCCCCTCTCTCTCTCTCTATCTGTCAAGGTCAAAGGTCATTTAGCAACACTTCAAGCTTCTCTTCCAGAGGAGTGGCAACATGGACGCTCGAAGCGCCCGGGTGGAAGATTAACGACTTGATATTTTAGTCGGGGGAGGGAAATAAGAAATAAAAAATGATGAAATACCTGAGGAGGACTGATAGTACAAACACATTCAATAATGCAAATATTCAATGTAAATCATTTGGGATGGAACTCGATATGTGTTAATGGTGACTCAATGTGTGCCGATTCCAATTCCGTACAGAAAATTGAGACTCAGTGTTGTCGTGTGCGTACTGTTTTTTAAATATATATATATATATATATATTTTTTTTTTTTCATTCACCGCTTCACAAATTGGGAGTATTAATTACCAATGCAGATACGGGATGCGCTTGTACCTGTATGCGAGGGGGGCCCGAGGCAGATTGAAGACATTTATATATATATAAGATTAATTGCCTCTCTGTCAACTACCAGCGAGGAGGATGCACTTTCTGAAGGTTCAATGCGCTTAATGATGAAGACTGTGGGCGTGGCCTAACAGTGGTTACCAGCTAATATTGGTGTCTTGTTCTTCTGTCTTTAGTCTCTCATCAACTGGTTCCCTATTTGACCGTTAGGATGTAATGCATCGTGCAGTATTCCCGAACATGTGACCTTGATGGCTTTTACATTGTCAATGCTGTTAGCGGAGAAGCAAAATTGAGTTTGAATTGAATATTTCAGCTACTACAGTACATTATAACTGTTATGGCTCGAATCGGGGGGGGGGGGGGGGATGGTGCGGAACTCCACAAGACCGCAGGGATCATATTGTCTACTGGACCAAAAATCTGCTTAGCATAGAAAACTGTCGCTTACCAAAGCAGGTTTCATGCCAAACTGCCATGTAATTTATATTGATTGTGACCGGGCCGGTTTTTGCTTTATAGCGCACAGCAGAAGAGTCTATTTGACAACTTTTTGAAGTGAGGGCCAGGGCTCAAAACATAGTTGAGCACAACTAAATTATGCTAACCAGAATCAGAAAACCAGCAAAGCAACAAAAATTCAAGCAATGTTTTGTTGGTCACGATCTTAGTTAATTATGTGGTCTGGAATAAGTTCATAAATTGTTGCAGGAACTTTACCAAGACCTGGAAAACTTAATCTTTATGTTAGTTTATGTTTTATTTACGTGGCATGGTTTTTTCCCCCTTTACTGTATGCTTGTAAGAGAAGAAAAAGAAATGAAACACTATCCATTCTGTGTGTGCACTATTTGTGAGAAATTCTGAGTGACAGACGATTGAAGTGTCAATAGAGGAGCTGAATTGTTCAAGAGGGCTTGTAGGGGGGGGGGGCATGCCACATAAAAATACCAGAGGGTGTTTAATCATCCTACATCATAAAGTACAGCTTTCCACAGTAGCTGAGGTCAAGTGCACTTTGGTTGTAAATCTTTGGATACAAGAATCCTTATCAAAACTGGGTTAAGAACTCTCCTTTTGGGGGTTTGGGTTGTTGGGTTGTGGTGTTTTGTCTTATTCCTGTGTTTATGTACATGTACATTTTGTTAATTACTGTACAATGTGAATTTACACTTGAAGCCATTGGGACACTTTCGGTTAACAGTATTGTCCAAAGGCCCACACTTCGTGTATCACAACTTATATATAAAATAACAAACCTGTGAAAATTTAGGCTCAATTGGTCATCGGAGACGGGAGAAAATAACGGGAAAACACACCCTTGCTTCCGCACGTTTCGCCGGGTCATGACATGTGTTTACTATAATCCGTAATTCTCATGAGAATTGATAATTGATTTAATGTTTTCTCAAAAAGTAGAGCGTTTCATGGGCTTTCTCGTGAGAATTGATAATTGATTTAATGTTTTCTCAAAAAGTAGAGCGTTTCATGGACTAATATTTCAAGAGAATTCTTTTACCATTACCTTCTGTAAGTTGTTTGTAAATCTGTGAACTTTTTTTTTTTTTTCTGTTTCGAAAGTGTATAATGGCTTTAAGTTTACATGACGTATGTAAGATTTCAGTTGTATGGCGTAGCAAAGTGCTACTCAAAATATAGCAGTTGCTACTTAAGGTTAGCATTCAATGAACACAATATCTGTTTAGTCAAATATTTTGTTCTGCAGAAGTGCTGAATGAAATCATTTCATGGAGTACATTATGTACGTTGATGTAGACAAGTTGGTTTAAGGAATGTACATGTACTCTATAATTTATTATTTATTTGTGTTTTTAGGGGTGACAATTTTAAGTGTCTTTGGTGGTATCTGTGGCTACAAATTGAAGCAGTCTATCTGTGTTTAGCACATAGAGTTATATGTAAGAACTAGAGGGCGCACTGGCCTATATGCGCGCCCCGGCATGCGCGCAGGCGGCCATTTTCTAAGTTGACAAAACAGCCATCTCACAGCGTGTGTTTGTGCGGCCATTTTGTAAGTTGAACAAACAGCATCGCGTGAGCGTTCAATACAAAAAACTCAAACGTGTTTTTCATATTCAACGCGCGTACAGAATGGCGCGCTTGTCATCTTGCGGTCTCGTCGCGTTTGTGCAAGCAGCATCACCAGTGCGCCCTCTAGTTCTCATATATAACTCTATGGTTAGCATTCAATCATTTTGAACATCAGATAAGAAACCACCCCACAAAACACATCATGATTTTTTGGTTGGATTACAATGTATTTGTTTTATAAATACAACAGCAACCTTGAAACAGTTTCCGATGAGTATTCAATCATAACTGTGTGCTAATAAAGGCCTAGCCTATAGCCTCTTCATACATGTATGGAGACTTTCAGCCCGACTGCACCCAACACCTGATCACCCTTTTAAAAATACCTCATTATACTCATTATAAAAAAAATGTCTGGATCGAGGGCAACATGAATGGCCTGATTCACAGCTTTAACACTGGCAAAAATGTTTGTCAGCTGCTGTGCATAGGATGTTATGAATATTTGTTCACAATGTATAGATGGATTGCAATACGCGTCATCGACCGCCATCTTTGATGTATTAACAAGAGAAAAGTGCACGCTTGTACGCGCTGTGCTTGCACTTTTCGCTTGTTAATACATCAAAGATGGACGCGTATTGCAATCCATGTATAGAGGAAATCGTATTCCATTTTGTGCAATAGACCATTTGCATATGTCGCAAGCTCATAGGGCGCCCTCACTGAGGTCAAAAGAAGACCTGTCATTGGCGGAGAGAAGGGGTTTGCCCTAGAGTTCGCCCCGGTGTTCACCCCGGTGCTCGCCCCAGAGTTTCTGGTTTGATTGGCTGCATATTGTGCCAGGCAGCACTTTGTAAACCATTATATGACACTACATGTCTGTAACAGAATTGTTCTCCCAATTCAAAAACATTTACCTGAGTGACAGATATGGGTGCTATGTGAGAAGTTATTTACGAGGATTTTTCAAAGCAAGAATATTAAAATGACAGCACTCTTCTCAAAGGATATCATTTGAGCGTTTCTTTTTAAATTGACAAAAATTAACACAGATGTTGTCTGGGAGTGTTTTTATCTTTAGCATGCACTTCTATTTTAAAAACTTTGTTGTGCTTTCCTTTGAATTGCCGATGCCAGGTAAAATCTGATGCATGCTTGCATTCATTCCCTCATCATGATTGAAGTGAAAGAGAATGCTCTGAATGTGAATTAAAGCTAATTAAAGGTCACCTACAGGCACTTCTAGTCGGCCTGCTTGCTGGCCAATTAGTAGATGGGATACATGGTCACGTATTGTACGCTGCAAAATACATAAGGTGTAGTAATGGAGGGGGAGGGGGGGCGGGTGGTTGCTTGGGTGGGTGATGGGGAAGGTTGGAATATAAGAGATGCACTCAGTATGTATAGATGTATTTGACAGGGCTTGAATTTTGTTCTAGAGGGATTTAAACCGGTTGGTAACGACCGATCAGCACATGAAAGCAGATGTAAGCCTTATTTGAGATCTGTCAAGAAATGAAAGCAAAGATGGACAATTTCATTAGTGTCTTAATTAAGCCAGCAACTTTTTTCTTTTTGTGGGAAGGGGTGATATATACCAGTAAAGAAAAGGCCACCCCATATTTAAATACCCTGCTAGGCGCCTGCTTGTTGGCCCAATTTCATAAAGCTGTTAAGCAGATAGAACTGCTTGACAAGTTTTTTTGACTGGGGTACCAGTCACAACAATGTAAACTTTTGTAATTGTGGACGGTAACCTGATTCTGTTAAGCAAAACCTTTCTGTGCTTAGCAAGTTTTTGTGCTTGCAGGCTTTATGAAATCTGGCCCTTGTCACACAAGAAAATATTTTTATGTTGGAAATGTACATGAATTGTGCTACATACATTGACCAAAAATGGATTGGTCTAGATACAAAATCACAAGTATTTTCGTGAGTCACAAAGATTCCTCCATGTCAGTGTCAACAACTCACTGATGTGTTTTCCTGACTTTGCCGAATGATCCCTTAGAAACATTCAGTATTAGGGGTCAAGAGAGGTTTTCCGGCCCTTGGTCATTGGCATCAAATATCAAACTTGGACGCCTGCGTATGAGGAAAGAGTAAGCAGATATTTTGGGTACATACTTGTGGTTGCTTACGCAGCAGTCGAATGTTGATGAACGTGATGACTTATTTCGTGTTGACATGAGGGGGATCAGAAAGCTGAGTATTGTTGGCACTTGATGACAAGTTTGAGATTAACTGTTGATAAAAACGAACCCCAATGTAGACCCCAATATAGACCCAGGGCTGTATGCTTCATTTTTGAAAGGGCAAGGGCACCAAGGCAATTTCTCTTTGTCAAAGGGCACCCTATGAGGAAATTGTAAAATTCTACTGGAGCATTTCAAGGGCACCAAGGCAATGACAAGGGGCAACGGAGGCAATCGCCTATGTTGCCTCTGTGAAGTATCAGGCCTGATAGACCTTTCTTTTGCAACGTCACAGCCAACGATGGTTGCAAAGCACTAACGTATTATTAATTTTGGTTTTTACCCATACACCGATGTGTGTTAGCACTGTATACTCATTACTTTCCTGAGTCTTGTGAAAAAAATATCACAGGCATGTTACCCGGGTGGGATTCGAACCCACGACCCTTGCAATTCTAGAGCAGTGTCTTACCAACTAGACTACCGTGGTTGCCCAGTAGCTAGAGGCAGTTGGAATCCTATGTTTTGGCAGCGGGTACCGCAACGATATAAGAGAGGTTAAATTTGCATCGGGGATAAAGAATATTAATTTTGGTTTATTTTGGTGATTGTTCTGGTCACCTAATTGTTATTGTCATTTTCTGTCTCAATGCAGATGCATGTTCAGGCCTGATACTTCACTGAGGCAATGATGGCGATTGCCTCCGTGTCCCTATAATGGTCATTGCCTTTGTGCCCTTGAAATGCTACAGTAGAAATTTACAATTTCTTCATAGGGTGGGTGCCCTTAAAGACAGTGACACTATTGGTAATTGTCAAAGACCAGTCTTCTCACTTGGTGTATCTCAACATATGCTTTAGAATAACAAACCTGTGAAAACTTGAGCTCAATTGGTCATCGAAGGTACGAGATACTAATGAAAGAAAAAACACCCTGGTCATACTAAATCTGAGGTCTTGAAATCAAATTTGTGGAAAATGACTTCTACTCGAAAGCCATGTCACTTCAGAGGGAGCCGTTTCTCACAATGCTTTATACTATCAACAGCTCTCCATTACTCATTACCAAGTGAGGTTTTATGCTAATAATTATTTTGTGGAATTACCAATAGTGTTCACTGCCTTTAAACAAGGAGTAAATGCCCTTTTAAAATCGAAGCATACATTGTGTACAGGCTCGCGTATCTTTTAGGGATCCTTCTGCAGTGTCATGTTGGTTTTCATCTAGTTCTTGATACATCTTTACTGTAAAGTTGTGTACTTGAAACTGATAGCTCCTGAGTGATAATCTCATTTTATTTGTTGATACTCTGGCAAAAAAAATGAAACTTGAACCTTGAACTAAGATTCATCATCAGATGAGTTGTCACAGTGTGACCATGGTGATCTATATTGTGGCGTCGCACTTTGCTTAGCAATTAAGAGTGATGTGCAGTTAAATAAAAATAAGACTTGTAATGCGCACATATCCACCCTGCTGGGTGTTCAAGGCGCAGAATGATCAATCTTAGCTTTTGTGTGAAATTAAGTCAAGATTTCTGAACCTGTGGAAAATGTAGTCACCTATAAGTCATACATTTCTATCAAATAATATTTTATTTTTATGTGCTTGAGATATTTATATTTTACTAGCGGACTCATCTCATTTTTTGATCGATTTTGTTGTTAATTTTTTGTATGATTTGATCCTCCTCAGGTCCCTTTGAATAGCGCAAGTTTTTAAATATCAATTTGTGTATTATTTGATCTTCCACAGGTCCCGTTCAAAGGCGCAGGTTTTTTGATGACCCAACTCTGATTACGAATCCGCCTGTACCTACAATGCAATACACAGACAGAAAAGGTAAGCTCATCACTTTATTACAGTAATCAATATAAGCAATTAAAGGCAGTGGACACTATTGGTAATTACTCAAAATAATTGTTAGCATAAAACCTTATTTGGTAACGAGTAATGGGCGACCTGTTGATAGTATAAAACACTGTGGGAAACGGCTCCCTCTGAAGTGACGTGGTATTCGAGAAAGAAGTAATTTTCCACGAATTTGATTTCGAGACCTCAGATTTAGAATTTGAGGTCTCGAAATCAAGCATCTGAAAGCACACAACTTTGTGTGACAAGATTGTTTTTTTCTTTCATTATGATAATAATAATAATAATGAGAAGAAGAAGAAGTTCTTATATAGCGCATATTACTAAATTAAGTCTCTAAGCGCTTCTGTGATTAAAAAGGTGGGTTTTAAGTTGATATTTAAACTGTTCTAGCTTGGAACAGTCTTTGAGATTGTTATCTCGCAACTTCGACGACTGATTGAGCTAAAATTTTCACAGGTTTGATAATTTATGCATATGTTGAGATATACAAAGTGAGAAGACTTGTCTTTGACAATTACCAATAGTGTCCAGTGTCTTTAAGGCATTTGGCTAAAGGGTTATACAATTAAACAAAGTGAGAAGACTTGTCTTTGACAATTACCAATAGTGTCCAGTGTCTTTAAGGCATTTGGCTAAAGGGTTATACAATTTCAGTGTTGTACAGTGTATCTCAAAGATGGAAAATGTTAGAGAGGACGAATGTTGGATATGATAGTTGGAAAATGTTGACACTGTTGCATTCTACCTATTAGTTGTCATAGATACGAGGTCATTGCCCGATGAAAGAGGCATCGAGTCAGAAGGCCTACATGTAAAGGAATGGGCTGCTAGGTTGGCGTAGTGGTATCTTGCCTCGCCTTCCACCTCTACGACCCCAATTCAGATCCCACCGGGGTCGCATATTGGATTGGGTTTTCAGTCCCTACCTGGCTTCGTGGGTTTCCTCTGAGGTTTTTCCTCCCTCATCTAGAACTGAAACTTCCTTCTTTGTCTTCTCTGCATAATCTTTTTTGAGATTTGGCGGATACAATGGGTGCGTTCGACTAGCTTCCCTGAGTCAACTCTGCGTGAGCCCCTGACAAGAGCTAATCGAACAATCACACTCGCCCCCCTCGAGGTATCACTGTGCACCTGGGGGCTCATTCGGGTGAGCCCCTGACAAGAGCTAATTGAACGATCACACTCGCCCCCTCATGGTATCGGCATGCACCTGGGGGCTTACCCGGGTGAGCCCCTGGAATGACGTCAAAGCTTTTCGAACGCACCGGGGGCAGACCGGGGTCGACCCAGGGAAGCTAAACGAACGCACCCACTGCTACAACACAATAAGGTTTTGGTAAATTTGTGTGCATACACCCAAATCAAACAGTACACTCTTAGTTATCACCATACCTCAAAAAGGCTAAAGGGGTTTTGTGGCTATGTGTAGTGATTTAGTTCACTTTTCTGAGAGTTCATGACTTCACAACCAGAATTAATAGATTAAATAAAATGAAAAGAAAATAAATAAAATGAAAAGGAGTCTAAAGGTCTTAACTCTGCTCACTGTCTCTGTCTATAAATAGATCCTCCCGCCCCGCCTCAGCTATTTATTCCCCCGCCTCCGTCTCAGGGACCTACCTCAGAGGAGGATGGAAGCGAATCGTCATATGATACTGAAGACATCAGTGACTGTGACTCCTGCAAAGGTGAGGACAGCGACGCGCTGTGTATAGCATTATTACTCTAGAAAAGCATGGATTTGTTATTTAGTTATTGATTTATTTCCAGGCAGCATACATATAGTACACACCAAAGATTATAGAGCGCCAAAGGCGTAAGATGCGGAACTGAAGCTTCATCTATTGTTGGAACGTGAAATACGCATGGGCGCTATTTCAGCAAGTGAATGTTTTGTCTTCCATTGATAAGAATGGTCATTGTCTGCACGGTTGGATTTCACATTTGAGCCTGAGTTCCGCATCTTGCGCCTTAAGCCCGGTTCATACTTCCTGAGAATGCGAAGCGAATTTGACGTGAATTTGACGTCAAGACCCTCCTTTCGCAGCGATATTCACAAGTGAGTAGAGCAGCTGCTGCGAATTATTCATTGCGAATTTGTTACGTCAACATTCGCTTCGCATTCGCATGAAGTATGAACCGGGCTTTAGTCGCTACCTATAATCTTTGGTGCATACATGTACAAAGCAACTAACAAAACAGAATAAGACAACAGAGAAATAGGCTGCGGATAATCAAAAAGCAAAAATAATCACTACCTCATGAACCGTCAACATAGAGCTAGATAGCTCAGTAGGTAGAGCACCGACAGGTAAATTCGGAGGTTATTGGTTGAAATCCCGCTGTAGTAACTTAATTTTGTCCAACCTCAAATTATTTTTTTTTTAACTAATGATGATAATGTTTATTGTGTCTCAAACTCATTCTAAGTCTGTTAAGGCTACGACTAGATTTCCACGTCACCATGCATTGAGGTATAGGATGTCCTTAGCAACACCCTTAGCAACAGCCGTAGCCGTAGGCGAAGCCGCCAATTTGGGTTCGGACTAACATGTTTAAACCAGTTGACAGCCTGATCCCTAGCTCGATGAAGTCTAGATGCCACTATTGAGGGGAAAGAGTGTGCAGTTGGCTTGCATATGGTGCACCGTCTGGAGCCCGCCACACTTAGCTGGAGATGTGGAGTACATACGCAACTACAGACTGTATAACATCTGGTTTTAAATTTTATTGTTTCATTTCTGTTTCAGATGGACGGAGTACACCTCCACCAGCGCCGTCTGAAGCAGCAGAAGCTTTGATGGATCGTCTGGGGTTCCTCTTCAAGCAAGCTCAGATGCCGCCTCCTCCTGAATCGCCCTCCAGCGACGAGACAGTCCCAGGCACCTTCTTCCCTCCTCTCCATAGCTCCCCCGTAGCAAACACTGCCATCTTGCGGGATCGAAGCCACTCTTCTCCCATCTCGGAAGTACAAGGTCGTACCGCGGACAATGGTGAGCGCAAGGAGTTCAACCCCAGGAAGATGATTACACCTGGGAATGCGAGACAAGGTGCCCAAATCAAACAGGCCAAGAAGTGGTCGTCGGTGCGGCAGAACAATCAAGACAATAACACTGAGAGTCAAATTCTGAAAGGCAGGAGCAGTTTGAGAACTTCGGCCGAGTATGCCGGACAGAGGTCGCAGGCATTGACCTCTGGAGGTCAAACGAAGCAGCTGGTTGACCCCAAGGTCACAAAACCTGTAGTACAAGAAGCCAAAGTAAGGAGAACAGTGCAGGAGTACAGTCAGAACCCGGCTGTCTACGAGAGTCCAATTGTCTCAGGAAAGTCACCGGAGGGACCGGAAAAAGCAGCTGGCAAAAATGGACACGTCCGACCGAACAGTTATATCAGTCAGGAGAGTGAGAAGGCAGACCCTCCGATACGGGCTCACACCATCGATAATCGGGTCTCCCGCAACAGGCAGAACCAACCCCCTGTGCCCGCTCCTCGGCCTGTAGTCAGACCTGGCAGTTATCACAGTCACGAGACAAGGAAGTCTTGCCTTGAAGAACAACTCAAGGAATTGTTTGACTCTGCTGATGCTGAACAGCGACAAGAAGCTGAGAGTCAAGTACCGGATTCACAGCCACTCTCCCCAAAAGAGAAACCGGTGGTACCTCCAAAGACTGCGATCTCGCCCACGCAGAAAAATGTTTCACCCGTACCGTCAAAGGCGTCGCAGGACACTCCGAGAATTTTTCACAGTACTCCGGTCAGTAACGTCATGAAGCAGACAGAACTGGCCAATCAGAGACCCCGAAGCATGGAGCACATACGGACGAGTCCACCCAACGTGACCAGTCCGATACACAGCCGAGGCCAGTCCATGGATTCTACTCTCGGGAATAGTTCGTTGACCTTTGGGGACTCCTCGACCGACCCGTCGTTTACTATGGTTTCGTCTATGGAGGGTTTCGATATGTCATCGAGAGTCGGCACGATGCAAGAATTTTTGGAAAGCAAGCGGGAAGTTGATGGTAAATGAACATGGTTATACATTTCTTTGATACTGGTTTTATATCTAATTGAATGAAAGGTTAGATTGGCACCTGGGATTAAGTTTTGTATCTTTGTGTCAGGGCAAAAAAAAAAAAAAAAAAAAAAAAAAAAATGGTCTGTGTCAAAACTCTATATCTCGATTTTTTTGCAAAAACATTTTTGGATCAAAAAAGCGCGGTATTTCGGTGTGTGCTTGTTTTATGTGTACATCCTTGGGTTTTTTTAAGCAGGATATTACGTTTTTACAATTTCAAACTTGCACCCAAGGAAGTGCTACTCTAGGAGATCGGATGTTTTCGCACTGATCAGACTATGTACACGTTATCATAAACTTTGCCCCTCCCAAGAAGTGTTTTTAATCAAATGAGAACAGAATGTAAATGGTATCGAATATTGGTACAAGAACTAACAGTTTTATCAACTTTTTTGAAATGGTTATCATTTTAAACATGTGATTAATTTCTTTTCTTTTCTCAAATAAATAAAAATCTTGCTACGATTATTTTTCCAGCTGAAAAACAAAAATCTGCACTGAGTAAAAATCACACTTCAACGCTTCCACTCCACCCAAGTCGAGAACCCACACCAACAAGTATACAGAGTAAAACCCTCCCGCATCCGACCTCTAGATCTTCCATTAGCCAATCAGATAGCAACCTCAGGGATATACCATTAGCAGAGAGGGATGGCCGGGTGTCAAAGCAAGTTCCAGGTAGCTTAAAGCACATAGCTGGAGACAAACAGGTGAGACAAGTTGTTGTGATTAAAACATTTCTGTTGAAGAAATGTTTGGTGTACAAAAGTTGCTTTTAATACAATATAGATAATGAGGGTACATGCCTCAAAGCAATCAATGGGGACAGACTTGAAAGACAGGCTGACTTCCAATATCTAGGGTCGTGGATTGACATCACAAGCAGGGATATCAAAGTTAGGAAAGCTCTGGCCTGGAAAGCACTCCACAGCATGAAAAATGTATGATGTACAAAGATGAGTAAACACCTGAAGTTACAGCTCTTCGTAACCACTGTTGAATCAGTGCTACTTTATGGGTGTGAAGCATGGACATTAACATCTGTTCTAGAAAAACAACTTGATGGTTGCGACACCAGAATGCTACGCCAGGTGCTTGGTGTCGGGAGCGAAGAACATAAATCAAACACAGACCTCTATCTCGGGTTCCAAAAAACTTTGTGCCAAAATCTGCGCTACAAGAGTGAGGCTTGCAGGGCACTGCTATCGCCACCCTGAGCTTCCAGCCAGCAAGCTTGTGCTCTGGGAGCCCAAGCAAAGGCAAGCCCAAAGAGGTTGAGGCCATCTCACCTATGTCGATCTGCTGAAAAAGGACACTGGATTTGTGACAGCTAGGGAAGTGTCCACATGCATGGGGGACAGGAAGACCTGGAGAAACCTCAGCCGTAATATCAATGACCGAGGACACCACTCGAAATAAAAGAATTTTACATTTTCGTTTCGATACCCACACTTTTTAGGGGGTAGAAACAGAATATAAAAATGACACCTACAGCCTACAAGTTTATCCTTTTAAATGAATATTTTCAAGTTCAAAAGTTATACCAGTAACATACACTTTGTATGAGTTAAGTTATTTTTTACAAAAGTGCTTCTACAACTTGAATTTGTTTTTGTTGGATTTAGTTGGTGGATTAGGGCACACGTACACGTAGAAGCAGATTTGGGACTTTTTGAAATGTTTATGTTTCACAAGGGAAAAAGACTTGGTAAATTTTTATTAATTTTGGTGCTCTACAAAGAAAACTTGACTAGGTCAAAAGGTCACGTTTTTAAGAGAGCGAATTATATGTGCATGAACATGTATGTCCAAGCACGACATTATTCCCTTAGGAATACACAATAGTAATGCTTCTCAGAATCGAATATAGGTGCATAAAAACTGATATCATTTTACATTATCGGATTTCTTTGGAGTGAAATGCTTCTCAAAATGCTTTGTCTCGAAAGCTGCTTTGGGTTCTAACCTATAATTTTTATTGTCATTAATTTTAAGAGTAACTACCAAACGTATACCTTTCTGCCTTAAATCTTTTCAGGATTCAGATAGCGTTGGGTCAGGCAGTCCCGAGCATGGTCCCCAGCGTCGGACGGCAACCAAACCACAGCTGATCAAACAGCACTCAGACCTGATGGCAGAGAGCCGAGACATCGTGAACCAGACTGGGCCGCTTTCTCCTGCGCTTCGAGACTCATCGGCGACGGGACTTATGCTGAGTGGAACAGGCAGGCATCGATCCGCATCAAGTAAGTCTGGAGAGAAGCAGAAGTTTTTCTTGAAACTGAAAAAGAATTGTTTATGATGATACCTGATTCCACCTTGGCTCATGTTAAGTTGATGATATCCAATGCGCTGTATTTTTGACCGCGTGAGGGTGCTCTCAAACATGTTTGTATCAGTTTTGGGGGTACATGTATTCATGCATACACAAAACAGTTATTAAAGATTGAAACACATAAAAAGGGAATTTTTTTTACAGACTTTCTTTTTGGAAAATCCTTCCTTGTGGAAACTGAAAATGTCAGCTAGCACAGTATTTGAATACTGCCTCACTGCAATACGACACTCTCAGTTTTGTTTCCTTGCTTTGTAAACCTCTCACCGTGATCCTGCCTCCCAGCTATCTTAGATTCGCTCCGGTTTAACGGCGCTCAAATTCCAAGACAAATATCAACTAAGACTTTCACTGGACCAGGAGTATGTCGTTTACCAGACTTAAAAACATTTCTGTCTCGTTTTGTAGTTTGCTGAAGTTTTTAGGACTAGGTCAGGAATGGAAAAAGGTTATTCAGAATTCATTTGTAAATCTTCTAAAGTATGTGTTTGGAAATAAACACCTGCGTTCTAACTCATTTATTTAAATCCTCTTGACAGTAGATTATTCATTGTATAATTTTGTATTATGTTCTACATTTCTTTTTTGTTGTATGTATTGTTTTTTTTTCTGCGCCTGGAAATAGGGTCTTGTACATTAGATAGATGGCGCATTACAAATGCATTATTATTAATTTTGGGTTTTTACCCATATACACCGATGTGTGTAGCACTGTATACTCAGTACTTTCCCCGAGTCCTGTGAAACAAATCACAGGCATTTTACTCGGGTGGGATTCGAACCCACGACCCTTGCAATTCTAGAGCAATGTCATACCAACTAGACCACCGAGATTGCCCGGTGGCTAGAGGCAGTTCGTATCCTATAGTTTAGCAGCAGGTACTGCAAACGATTTAAATAGATGTTAAATTTGCATGTTTAAAATGCATTATTATTATTATTATTATTATTATTATTATTATTATTATTATTACCTTAACAGTGGTCCGCTAGCCAAATGATAGTTAAAACACATGAGGACCATGGATTCTCTTGAAGTGGTCCTTCTGGCTAGTTCAGTATTGAAAAGTATCTCTATTTAATACAAACAGGGACTAGTGGAAACGCTGTGTGACCAGTAAAATGATGAGCTACATGTAACTGACTATAGTGCTGGCCCAAAATCCAGACAAGTTTTCTGCTTTTTTTCATGATCCGCTCACATGCCTGATATGGGACCAAATTGATACCAATTCAGAACTGACTCCGCGGCAGTAGTTAATTACGATCCTATAAGCTAAAGTAGTAGTCCAGTCTATTTTCTATACCATCCGCCCTGGTAATAGTTTAAAAGCAGGACAGTTCTTTTCAGAACGGAGAGGTCTCCCGAACCTGCGATTATCTACTCCGCGGCAGTAGAATAAAGCAAGACAGTTCTCTAAGAACAAACTCTACCTGGCAAGTAGATACACACATGGTGTTACCGCAAACCAAATATACATATTTAAGAACTGTTTATCATTACTTCTCTTCTCCCCCTCCCCAGCTTCAAGTCCAGAAGCTCTGGATGACATTCCACTGTTTGGAGGGCGTCGTGCTGCCATGATCAGACGGTCGCTCCGCGATAAAGAATCAACCGGCAAGCTGACGGCTGATCTAATGAAAGGTAAGAAGTCTTCAAAGATGAACATCTCTTATCGATGCTCAAAAACAGAATGAATACAATGGGTGAAAGTTGACTCTTTTGCAGTTTACAGCGATGTTAAATGTAGCTGTATCTCATACATATTCATAAATAGGCGACTCATTACAGTTGGTCTAACTACATACCATCATGTGATTAACGCTTGGTTACAGTGATATTGGATAAAAGAAATTCTTAATAGCCCACGTGCGGATGCGCCATCTTAACAATATACCGCAATGCAACATGGGAAACCGTTTACAATTCGAAAATAAATCAAGCTTCCAAGATGGACGCCTTGTTGTAGTTGGTATATAACTATGCTACATTTGATAGTTGTGCATCGCATTGCATCAAAATCAACGCCTTAGGATGATTGTCGGTGTTGCCTGGACTCAGATTTCACCCAGAATCCATTGCGCGCTGATCATGAGTAATAGGACACCGTATTGAATCAATGAGTCTTTGAGTCCCGTATAAACCATAGCGCAAAATTTCTGATGATTTGCGCCGATCATGTGCATTTGGACATAATGGTCTATCATTAAACCGGCATGTCGTTTGGTTTATCTTACAGAAAATAATCTCACATATTTTCTCATATTATAATTTTCCAAATATTTTGCTGACAGTATATGCCTCCCTCAATACTTATGCATGACGTCATAATTCTTACCCAAAATGAGGCTATGGGCGCACGTTCCCCATCACTTGCAGTGGCTGCGCCCATCGCCCTGTTTTGAGTTAGCATTGTGACGTACCTCATGCATAAATATTAAGAGTGGCGTATAGGCCAAGCTTGCAAAAGGACTATTGTTGACCATAGTTCTGCTAACTTAGCCTGAACTCTGTCTAGTATACAGATATTGACTGCTTCGAGTGCTATAGTTAAAACTATGACACCGAGATGATCCCGGAGCGTTCAATTTTCCCGAGGCGAAGCACAAGTAAAATCAGTCAATATTTGTTTTTATAACACCCCAAACATTTTTAAATACTGTACTATTAAGTTACAGACCTGAATGTTACAATCCACGGCCGACACGAATACAGATTGCGAAAAAATTTTCTGTGCTGCATGTAGTGTCATGTAATCCGAAATGGTTACAGCTTATTAATTTATCATCCTCATACACGCAACGGACGTCTGGGTACTGCACGCCGTGTGATAGTTTTCAGACTAGCACACGGCAAACCAATGCACTATCACACGGCAAACCGATGCACAATCACATGGCCGTCGTCTAGTAAAACTAAGGCATATCATGTGACACGCTCTAAACCAATTAAAAGGCAGAATATTGGTAAGGAGTGTTATAATTGATGATAGTTAGACTACGCTAGTCAAATACTATTTTGAAACCAGCCCTCCAGGCATGGACGCATCGCTGGTTATCAATAGTTGTTTTCATAGCACAGTGCTTAGTAGTGGACCAGTTTAAGAAAATGATAACCCACGCTGGTCAAATTTACACGACATGACTTGAGTCATTCACACTACAACTTCTGTGCCCATTCCCCAAGTACGTAACTAAACAACCGCTAGTTTAAAACCAAGTTTTGATTCAATTTATTTTATTGGAATTTTTTTTTCCACAGCCCGCCTTCCCAACTACAAGCCGACACAGCTTCTCCTCAGGCCAATCGCCTTTGAGATCCCTGGCTTCCATCAGGACATCCCTCTGATTGGTCGAGAGTGGCTCTTCATCGACCTCGATCGTTCCCTCTTGAAGGATCCGACATCCAAGCTGAGGGGCGTGGTCCTACTGGGGGACGTCGGCACGGGGAAGACGACTATCGTTGCCAAGTTGGTCTCACTTAGCGCACTCAGCCAATTCTTGGTCAACGATAGCAGTCCGGAAATAGCACTCACAGGTTAGAAACTTTCAGAACTTGTTGGATTATTTTTTATAGAACTCAAGAAAATACTGAGTGTACAGTGCTTAAAGGCAGTGGACACTATTGGTAATTACTCAAAATAATTATTGGCATAAAACCTTTCTTGGTGACGGGTAATGGGGAGAGGTCGATGGTTTAAAACATTGTGAGAAACGGCTCCCTCTGAAGCGCCATAGTTTTCGAGAAAGAAGTAATTTTTCACAAATTTGATTTCGAGACTTCAGATTTAGATTTTGAGGTCTCGAAATCAACCATATAAACGCACACAACTTCGTGTGACAAGGGTAATTTTTCTTTCATTATTATCTCGCAATTTAGATGAACGATTGAGCTCAAATTTTCACAGGTTTGTTATTTTATGCATATGTTGAGATACACCAACTGTGAAGGCTAGTCTTTGACAATTACCAATAGGATGTGATTCCTCTGCTTTTAACTGATAATTTTGTTATATTTTACAACTGAGATAAAAATCATAAGAACATGAAGATGAAGCCATATTGAACACCCCAGATTGCAGAGAAGGATAAATATAAGCAGGCTTCGTGCTCCCAAGCTTTCCCGCTCCCAAGCTTTTGCGTTTGCAAGGTTTAGCCCTCGCAAGCTTAGGGGTTCTTTTAACAGCCTATCGCATCCCTGTTAATACACATCGTTGCAGTAGTAAAAACAAATTATATTCTTTATCCTTGATGCTAAATCTATTATTCTATTTCCTTTTGCAGATAAAAACACTAACCCACCCAATGGGGTGAGCTTGTACAGTAGTTCCAGCACGCTGACGAGGGTACGCCAACAGTCTGAGCAGGCTCTCATGTCTCTTGCCTCCCAGGTCGGTGCGTTTCACGTCTGCCAAGCGGATAACAGCATTACGTGTATGGTGCCTGAGTTTGTACATGGGCTGGCTGCACAACTGGCTCATTGTCTGCAGCCATACAAGTAAGTAGGTTTTGAGGCATTGCACGGTGAGCAAACTTGTTTTCAGGGAAGTGATCGATCTCTTGCGCCATGTTTTCCCAGTAATCTTTGCTCACTCATAACCCCTGGGATTGATTCATTGAAATGTTCAAGAGTCAAACACATTTTAATCACAAGAACGATCTCTGCCCTCACAGGTACCCATTTAGAACCCCCTGGGTAGAGAAAAGCTATTATAGTTAAGTGTTTTGTGGAGTGTTATGACTCGGACTCGAACCCACACTCTGCTGAACAGGTACCGGCGAGACCTGGGGAGTAACCTGTGATAGACTAGACTGCCATCCTGTCCAGGGGGAAAAGAAATATTCTTAATTGTTGAATGCCAAGGAAACTGGATATAGACACTGGCCTGATAAGCAAGATTGGCTCTGGACAGGCTTTAATTAGTTCTGAAAAAAACTTTCCTGCTCAGTAAGGAGAGCGTCAGCACGCTAATCCGGAGGTCACAGGTTCTAGCTTTAGTAAATTTTTTCTTTGTTGAACCCAAAGTTATTTGAAACTTTACCCAGTCATTTTCCCTGGTGGTTTTGATACCTTTTGTTGATCAAGTTTTTGGCCATGACATGAATCCCTACTCATGGTTATTGAAGATGTATGTCTCATAATTTACCTGTAGAAGTTTCACCTTCATTAGTTTTCAAGTTTTTGATAAAAAAGTGAAAATTATCTAGCAATGTGTTCAGGAGAGTCGCGTAAATCCATTGTACATGCTAAAATAATTTTCGTCTCCCTGAGACAAAAAATTATTTTTGTGAAAAGTGTTTAATTCATTTCTCAAAAACTACAGCACACTGGCAAGTTATATTTTGTAGGGAAGCTTTTACCATTATTATCGTTAAACTGGGAAAATTTAATAAAATCGTTAGACGTTTGTGTTGTACAAAAAGTACCCAAACCCTTTCAACATTCTCTGTGGTTTTTTTTTTTGCAGAGAGCTACTTCTCAGTGAGCCCCAGCTTCAGTCTCTACTGAGCATGAGAGACTGTACGCAGAGCCCGTCTGAGGTTCTCTCCCGCGCCATCATCGAGCCTCTCAACATGCTTAAGAACCAGGGTCGCATCGCCATGGATACCTGCTTGATACTCGTGGACGGTCTGAGCGAGGCCGAGTTTCATAAGTCGGATTACGGGGACACCATCTCGTCGTTTATCACCAAGAACATCATGAAGTTCCCACCATGGATCAAGGTTTGTGCTGTTCTTTACCGTGGGGGCATCTACAATCCCGGCCAAAATGCTAGGGGGCCACCCATTTGCAACGTGCAAGTAAACATTCTCTCCCCCTTACCCCCGCTCATTGTTGATGGCAGCGCATACCAAGCAATGAGAGCCAACATTGAAAGGGGGCACCGGGGCTGTGATGCGAGGGGCCCAACGAGATATGGCCGGGATTGTCTGAAATTTTTCAGCATGTAAAAAATGAAGAAAGAAAATACTATGAATGTCATGTGTACAGACAGTGAATGTTAAAAGGGGGCCTGGGCAAGTCTTAAAACTTTTGTCTAAAGTAGTACTTTTGTCTGTTTATATACCTAATGGATTTGATTGTTTTTTAACTAATCTAGGTGATCATCACAATTAGGAGTTCTCTTGTCGACATCGTCAAGATGCTTCCTCTGCACAAAGTATGCCTGGACAAGTCAACGACCAACGCCACCAGCACCTCGTCGGAGCACGTGCAGAAGGACGCTGAGCAATACATCAACTTCCGTCTGCAGCAGAGCGCCTCCGTACGCGACAACGTCCTCCTGAATGGCAAGCTGGAACACTCGGCACAGTCCAAGTTCCGAAACCACCTGCAGTCTCTGAGCCGCGGCTGCTTCCTGTACCTGAAGCTCACCCTGGACCTGATCGAGAAGGGCCACATCGTCCTGAAGAGCACCAGCTACAAGGTCCTGCCGATCAACCTCTCCGAGGTGTACCTCTTGCTCTGTAACCTCAAGTTCCAAACCACCAGGGCGTTTGATCGCGTCTCTCCCATCCTAAACATTGCTCTGGCTTCCCTTTACCCGCTCCCTGACCTCCTCGTCTTGGACGTAATGAACGCCGGGTACATCACGACGTACGTGGAGAAGGAAGACTTCAAACAGAGAATCGAGATGGTCTCGAGCTTTCTCTGTTTCCGAAAGGACGGGACGAGGATGTTCTATCATCCGTCGTTTAGAGAGTGGTTGATTCGCAGGGATGAAGGAGAGAGTGTTAAGTTCATGTGTGATCACAGGTAAGACAGTCACTGTAAAATCGTTCACCTCAAAGGGGGGTCAAGTTAAGAAAGAGTGTATTCAGACATTTCTGCTTGTGGATTGTCCTTTAACAATTGTTGTTTATAATTCATAAGCACTGCTTACTGAAGCAAAGCAAAAGGCACCCTTAGCCAGACAATACTTAAATAAAGGGAAGGTATACATTTAGAAATAACTCTTAAATGAATGCGGATAACAACTTTGATGTACATCAGCTTTCGATAGTATAAAGCATTTTGAGAATCATTGCACTTTACGTTATGTGGTTAGGGAAAAATAAAGTAGCTTTTTATTTCACAAATTTTTATTCTGAGGAGTAATTCTGTCAGAAAGGTTCCTAATAATGATTCCATTGATGGATTTTTCTTCCTGCGTGGACATACATGTAACTGCTCTGGATTTTCAACATCTCAAAAGAGCTTCCGTCTAACGAAATGAGATTTACATAGGTTAGTTTTATCGTGTTTATCTTCCAGTACGCGCTCATCCACCAATCAGATGCTTGAACTGGAGATGGTGTAAAAACCTATATACTACTTCCTCTGTTTTGATTGCACAGTGCGTATTGTGAATGTCAATGCATCACGCTCCGTATACGGACAGTGCAAAGATTACATTCTTAACTTTGTGCGCTTCGTCGCGAAATAATTTTCTGAAATTTTAAACTTTGCGCGTTGACGTGAGACTGGAAGATAAATTCAGTGTAACACGTGCGGTTGTGGAATACGAACAAATTAGCGCTTCCGCGTCCCATATCCAACGAGGCAAATTTTTCCGTATTCCACTCGCGCTTGTGTGATAACTTTCAATATAGGCTTAAAACAATTGGAAGGTACAAAAAACCAAAGGTATATCCTTTATAATGCAAAATGGAACACAAAAATACGGCAAGCAAGATGCATGTCTGAAGTTATATTTGTCTGAAGTTTGTTAGAGAACTGAATCATCTAAATGCCAAAATAATTTTACATGAAACAGTTTGAGAAAAAGACTAATTGTTTGAGTTAATCTGTCTCTGCAAAGGTCCGGCCACGCCCTGTTAGCCTTCAAGCTCAGCCGTCAATCCAGGCATCTGAATCGCGACCAAGCCTTTGAGCTGGGGCATCACATCTTGAAGGCTCACATCTACAAGACGTTAGGGAGGCAGCTGGGAGGGTTCTCAGCGAGGGAGCTGCAGGCAGTGTGGATGCACCTCAATACAGACCAGCTTTCCTTCAGTCTGGCTACCAGGAGGAATCTCTTCTCTCCAAATGTCAAGGTTAGAGTTTGATTTGAGCATTTTGCAGGACTCAAATTTGGGGTAACCATCATTTCATGTCATCTCACCCAGTCGTGTTTGACCATTACGTTACAGGAAACCTATTGTTCTTTCTGTTGTTCCTGTATTGAAGCAATCCCTTTTGGTTTTGTACACAAATGACTAGTGAGGACCCATGAATAAAAAAAAAAAACGACTAGTGAGGAAGAGTTTGGTGGAATTGGCGGCATATATTTTAGATCAAAGGTCTCCAACACCAGTAGTCTTCAACTGCTTTTCCGGGCTTTGTAATTTAATTGGGAGTAGGAATGAAATGGACTTTCCTGTCCAGTTGGGTATTTTGTCTTCTCCTTTTTTTTCGTGATAAAAATTGAATTTCAATTTCCGGTTATTTCTTCTGACCCATCCACTGATAATTTTGAAGGGGAACAAAACAAAAATCAAATTTTTAAAACATTGACTATTCTGAATGGCCCTTTACATGTTATTTCTTCTCATATTTCCCCTTAGGTCAGCCGGCTTTTACTGCTCGCTGGTGCCAACCCCAACCACCACACGGATGTACTGAACAGCGCCCCCATCATGTGCGTGTCGGCCAGGGAGGGTCACACGGAGATGGTCTCGCTACTGCTTGAGTTTGACGCTGACGTGAACGAGGAATGCGACCGCGGGATGACGGCGCTGAGCTACGCAGCCGCCAACGGTCATCTCGAGATCATGAGGATGTTGATCATTAAGAAATCTAGGGTACGTCTTAGTTTGTTTGTTTGTTGGTTTTGTTTGTTTGTTTGTTTGTTTGTTTGTTTGTTTGTTTGTTTGTTTGTTTGTTTAGATGATCTTCCCATCAAGGGAATGTGGCAAACTTCCATAAGAGATAAACACACACCAAGCTAAAAACGGCCAATCTGTCTCATACAAACAATGTTTTAGTATCTATGATTTATTTTTCGGAAAAATCATTTAAAAGTTTACCCAGTCAGTTTCGTTGTGGTTTAAATCAATAAATTGTGATTTAGTATCCAGACAACAATACTTATTGTAGTCATTGTGAAATCGGGGGCTAGTTTGGGGTATTTTAGACAAATTTAAGAAAATTAAAGAAAGAAAAAATCACATAAAAAATCTTTCTCACTAGGGTTAACAGAAGACAGTTCTTTGGCTAGTTGTGCATGGAGCATACAAACGTGTGCATTTCTACTGTTTGTCCTATGGCGACATACATGTATATATGCAACGGTTGCAATGGTCATCTTTAGCAAGTTTCCTCTGAATATTGGTTCCCTACAGCTAACTGGTAACCCTTCCATCATTCACATTATGTTTCTTCTCCGGAATTTCTTTAGGTGATTGAAACCGACAAGAGTAATAAATGTGCAATGGTCCACGCCGCCGAGCACGGCCACCTCGCAGCCGTCAGCTTCATACTGCAATGTGATTGGTCAATTCACGAGACGTCTAAACTCAACAGGAAAATGGCTTCTCAGCAGGCACTCATAGCCGCAGCCGCTAATGGCCACAAAGAGGTAAGACCTTGGAAGCCATGTCTGGTTTTATACATGTGGGTTGGGCTTCCTAGCAGGCACTCATAGCCGCAGCCGCTAATGGCCACAAAGTGTATTGAAGCCATGTCTGGTTTAATTCATGTTTGTTGGGTTTTCTAGCAGGCACTCATAGCCGCAGCCGCTAATGGCCACAAAGAGTGTTGAAGCCATGTCTGGTTTAATGCATGTTTGTTGGGCTTCTTGGCAGACACTCATAGCCGCAGCCGCTAATGGCCACAAAGAGGTAAGACCTTGGAAGCCATGTCTGGTTTCATGCTTGTGTTTTGCCGTCTTTACCAATTGGACAAATTAGTAAGAAAATTTTGTGGCCAGCTTACTCGTTCACAATGGATATGGATTGTTACATCAATCATTCATTTTTATACAGTAAGCGCCGGAAGGTAAGCATGTGTTTTCATGTGCTTACGGTTAGCAGCGCTTTGAACTGGAAACTCACCTCACACAGTGAGCACAAAATCAGTTCTATGAAATTGGTCGCAAGACATGTTGCTGACAGTAAGTTTGCAAAGACTTATCTTCAAGCCTCTCTACCATGGGCAGCGCGCCGTATCGATACCTCTCGTCACTAACCACTGGGAGGGATGTACTGGGAAACAACGCTGATTGGCTCAGGAAATGGTTATGCATATTATGTCAAGTGTGTGCGCGCGTAGTTTTGTACGTTGATCACACCCGCGTTTTTTTATAACACAAACTCGTTTTTTATGACACGAACCCATTTTTTTAAAACAAAAACAAAAACATACTTTAAGACGAAAGACATGCGTGCGCTCGTAGAAAACATTGAATAATGAATATGTACGCTCAATAATGGCTCATTTAAATGTGCTAGCATATAGCACATTTAAATTGCCAATTCCAGGAGTGCGTTTTGGCGACCCCAACCCAAAACTGTTTCGGTTGTTGGTGGTTGGTTCTGCTGTTCAGACTGAACGATAACCGAGTTGTGAGCTCAGTTACCGTTTTGGTTATGACGTCAGAAACAGTTTTTGGTTGGGGTCGCCAAAACGCACTCCAGGGGTTATGATCGAGCAAGGCATGCTGGGAAAATAATGGCGCGGTGAGATCGATCACCACTGGGAACGAGGTTGCTTATCTTCTTCTTTGACTCTGATTGACTGTAGGTGTGTGGGTTTCTACTGGATCTTCCTGGCCTTGAGGCCGACAGCCATCTTGTAGACATCGATCAGACTGATTCACTCATGGGAGATACAGGTAAACACAATATTTCAATGTTGTACTTGTGGTGATGATCTTCCATTTCTTTGTTTGGTTGAATTGCTTAAAGGATTTGGGTACTTTTTCAAAATGTCCATAGATTTACATTAAACTTACAGGGTTTGAAGATAATGATAGTGGAAAGCTTCCCTTCAAATATTACTTACTGAGGTGCTGTAGTTTTTTAGAAATGAGTAAAACAATGTCATGGAAATACGTTTGTAAATGATTAAAATAATTTTTGTCTCATGAGACGAAAATTATTTTCATGACATTGTTTTACTCATTTCCCAAAAACTACAGCACCTCAGCACGTAATATTTTCAGGGAAGCTTTCTGCTATCATTATCTTCAAACTGTGTAAGTTTAGTGTACATCTGTGGACATTGTGTTTTTTGTCCTACAAAAGTTACATAGACCCTTTAAAGGCACTGGACACCTTTGATAATTGTCAAAGACCAGTCTTCTCACTTGGTGTGTCTCAACATACGCATAAAATAACAAACCTGTGAAAATTTTAACTCAATTGGTTGTCAAAGTTGCAAGAGAATAATGGAAAGAAAAAAACCTTGTTGCACAAGTTGTGTATTTTTAGATGCCTTTAATTCGAGGTCGTGATAGAATAATGCTACATTTTACTGAATTATTAAACCATTTGTACATGTACATGTGCTGATATGATAATCTTCCATTTCTTTGTCTTCGGTTGAATTGTTAAAATGCTGCATTTGATTGAACTGTTATTATGTTTACACACTTAACACGTTTATGGTTTTATATCATCTGTCATTGTAACCCTTGTACTAATGACTATTTTAACTGTTGCATTTTTGTGTTGAACATTTGTGTCAGTTTTGTGAGTTACATTGACTGTGTAATCATTTAGTATTACCCACTGACTCTATAAAGCCAGCCTGCAATCCGCCCCATGTTGGTCCACCATAAACACCCCATTGCTGCTGAATGGTTTCCAATGGATATTCATTTCCTTCACCTTCATCCTCAGCGCTAACGACTGCCAGCGCTAACGGCCGCACAGAAGTCATCAAGCTCCTCCTCAAAAGGGGCGTGTCCATCCACGCCCCCAACCAGTCTCAGATGTCGCCGTTGATCTGCGCAGTTAGGCGTGGCCACTGGGAGATTGTAGACATCCTGCTGTTCAACCACGCCTCCCTGGAGGAGACTGACCGCCACGGTAGGACGCCGTTGATGTTGGCCGCAGGGGAAGGCCACCTTGCTGTTTTGGAGGTGCTACTCAGTAAAGGTAAGAGATGAACTCCAATTCATGCATGCAACACACTTGTGGTTGTCTTTGTTCTCCCCATGTTTGGACTATTTATAATCATATTATTATAAGTGTAATTGTGTTTTTTTAATGTGCATGAAGCCAAGTTCATACTTCCTGCGAATGCGAATGCCATACGAATTTTGAGCCACAAATTCGCAACAAATAATTCACATCAGTTGAAATGTGCTCAACTTCTGTGATACATTGGCAGCAAAAACGGGCCTGTGACGTCATATTTCGTATTGCATTTGCATTTGCAGGAAGTATCAACTGGGCTCACCACAACTTAAAAGGACCTACTGTTTTATGTCCATCTAAAGGCAATGCAATAATGGTTAATAATAATTATGACGTCTTCTATAGCGCCGTTATCCTCAAAGTGCTAAGTGTCTTGCTGAAGGACACAATTGTCAAGATGAAGACTCAGACCCACACTCTGTTGATAAGAAACACTAGAGCTTTAGTTTGGTGCGGTGTTCTTATTCACTCGGCCATAAAACACTCTTTGAAGAATTAGCTAGATTTGGTGTTCAGGTTCTAGTTCTAGCTTTAGTTTGGTGCGGTGTTCTTATTCACTCGGCCATAAAACACTCTTTGAAGAATTAGCTAGATTTGGTGTTCAGGTTCTAGTTCTAGCTTTAGTTTGGTGCGGTGTTCTTATTCACTCGGCCATAAAACACTCTTTGAAGAATTAGCTAGATTTGGTGTTCAGGTTCTAGTTCTAGCTTTAGTTTGGTGCGGTGTTCTTATTCACTCGGCCATAAAACACTCTTTGAAGAATTAGCTAGATTTGGTGTTCAGGTTCTAGTTCTAGCTTTAGTTTGGTGCAGTGTTCTTATTCACTCGGCCATAAAACACTCTTTAAAGAATTAGCTAGATTTGGTGTTCAGGTTCTAGTTCTAGCTTTAGATTGGTGCGGTGTTCTTATTCACTCGGCCATAAAACACTCTTTGAAGAATTAGCTAGATTTGGTGTTCAGGTTCTAGTCGTATTCCAGAGAATTGGGCTGTTTTATTCTAGTTGTTCTGTCACAAATCAATGCAATTTTTTCAATATGAGAACCAAATCTGTCAGTTATGTTTCTTAGATAGTGGTTTCCTATCAGTGATTATTTTCCTGCGTTGACATATTCAAACGTGACCACCTTTTGAAATGAAACTGTCACAAGTTAGTTTTATTGTATGATTAAAACAATGGAACGATTCCAAAAACCAAAGGTTTACTTTTCCGTTAAAGGGAAGGTACACAGGTGGTTATTACTCAAAACAAATATTAACTTAAAAACTGACTTGGTAACGAGCATTGGAGAGTTGTTGATAGTATAAAACATTGTGAGAAACGGCTCAATCTGAAGTAGCGTAGATTTTGAGAAAGGGGTAATTTCTCACTAAAATATTAAAAGACTTCTAGCCAGAAGTCTTTTATTCCTATCATAAAGCAAACAACTTTGTGTGACAATGGTGTTTTTTCTTTCATTTTCTCGCAACTTCAATGACCAATTGAGCCAAAATTTTCTTTTTAATATTTTATCCTTTGGCAAAAGGCGCGTTATAAATACGGTTATTATTATTATTATTATTATACATCAAGTAAGAAGACGTGTCTTTGACAATTACCAAACATGTTCAGTGCCTTTAAAGGATTCGGGTACTTCTTCAAAATGTCCACAGATTTACATTAAACTTACATGGTTTGAAGATAATGATAGTGGAAAGCTTCCCTTCAAATATTACTAACTGAGGTTGTGTAGTTTTTGCGAAATGAGTAAAACAAGTTACAAAATAATTTTCGTCTCAGGAAGCAGTAAATTTAAAATCCCCTTAACCAGTTATGATATTATACCAAAACCATAGCATAACTGGTTGATACGTTTTTACATGCTAAAACTGAGACGAAAATTATTTGTGTTACTCATTTCTCAAAAACTACAGCACCTCAGTTATTAAAATTTCAAGGGAAGCTTTCTACTATCATTATCTTCAAACTGTATAAGTTTAATGTCAATCTGTGGACGTTGTGTTTTGTGTCAGGAAAAAGTACATAGACCCTATAAGTTATCGTGACGTCTAATCACAAAACCTGTTGTTTCTCAGGTGCTTCGGTTGCAAAGTGTGACAAGGAGGGCCTGACTGCCTTATGCTGGGCATGCCTGAAGGGACATCTCAACATCGTCAGGTCATTACTCGAGAGAGGATCTGACATTGATCATGACGACAAGAATGGTCGGACTCCGCTGGACCTTGCTGCCTTCTTTGGAGATCCACAAGTTGTAAGTTTTGTTTCAGTATTTGTTTATGGTTTCTTGTGTTATTTTCTTTAATCGTCATTCACATTAAAGGATTTGGGTACTTTTTCAAAATGTCCATAGATTTACATTAAACATACAGGGTTTGAAGATAATGATAGTGGAAAGCTTCCCTTCAAATTTTACTTACTGAGGTGCTGTTGTTTTTTGAGAAATGAGTAAAACAATGTCATGAAAGTTTGCAAATGATTAAAATAATTTTCGTCTCATGAGCTGAAAACTATTTTCATGACATTGTTTTACTCATTTCCCAAAAACTACAGCACCTCAGCACGTAATATTTTCAGGGAAGCTTTCTACTATCATTATCTTCAAACTGTGTAAGTTTAGTGTAAATCTGTGGACAATGTTTTTTGTCCTACAAAAGTTACATACATTTAGACCCTTAAAATGAAGTGTCTTTTTTTTTTCATTCAACAGGAAATTTATTGTAGTATTCCTATATAATGTCAAGCTTGACATTATCCCTACTTAAGTTTAGATTTTAGTTTTGTTCGCCCTTGGGAAAATCAGGAAGAAATTTGTCATTAGATGGGATTTTAAGTCGGTTAACTCCTCGACAATGTTAAGATGAATGGATTTTTGTTGAAATTGGCAAGTGTGGTTTTTTTTTCCGGTACCTATTGGGGTTTTGTGTGTTGTTCTGTTTGTGTATTCTTACTACATGTGTCATTTTAATGTCTGATGTGTGTTTGTGTACTAACTTGTTGGTGTTCCCTGGGGTCGATTTCACAAAGAGTTAGGACTAGGTCCTAACTTAGGACTAGTCCTAGGAGATATACAAATTACATGGATAGTCCTAAGTTAGGACGAGTAACTGGTCCTAACTCGAGATAAGACTAGTCCTAACTCTTTGTGAAATCCACCCCTGGTCTGTTTTATGTGGGTTTTGGTGTACTATTTTTGTCTACTATAATAATGTTTTTATCAATATTGTGTAATTTTTAGTGTTATATATTGTTATATTTATATTTATATTTATACATAGTTTTTAACGATTCCTGTAAGTGGCGGCTATCCACTGTTGGATATCAATATACAAATAAATCAATAAAAATAAAAGTTAAAAATAAGTAAGGGGAGGAGAAAAAAAGGTAAAATGTTGATGAAAGTAATCTGTTCTCATCTTGATTGATTTCTCTGTGTCCTTGACTATACAGGTTCAGCTTCTGATTGAAAAAGGTGCTACTATTGAGCATGTTGACAACAGCAGTATGCGGCCACTAGATCGAGCCATTGGCTGCAGGAATACGTCCGTTGTGTCAGTACTACTCAAAAAAGGAGCCAAACTAGGTAAATATTACTCGCACTTCTACATCTGGTCTGGTTTTCATTTAGCTCTGCTATAACAATGGTTTTTCTCCAGAGGACGATCAGAGCATACCGAATAAAAATGTCGAGTTGAAACCAGCGGTTCTTTTCAGAACCATCCCAACTCATTAGAGATAGTCATTACATGGTGTTACCGCAAACCTTTCCATAACGATGGTTGTGTTGTTTGTGGCGTGGAGCACATTTTCATTGAGCATAACAAGCAGCTACGCACAATGAAATACTGCTTAGCATAACAAGCAGCTACGCACAATGAAATACTGCTTACCAGAACAAGGTTACCAGTGAAAATAGCATGACACATGTACATGTATATGTACCATCTGTGACTGGTATCCTGTTTATTTTTGCTGATAGCGATAGGACCATCACTTGGGGTTTTAATCTTCAGTTCAAGTGAAAGTATATCTATGGTTTTTGTAATCATTGATTGTTTTAATCTCATAAAAATGGAAATATATACAATAAAACTGGTCACCTTTTTTTTTTACAGACGTCCAGGTATTATGCCCTCGCAGAAAGAATAGTCAGTAATTGGGACCACACAATATGAGAGACATAACTGTCAGTAATGCTTCTCAGATTCAGACTATTGTGAATAAAAATCGATACACTTTGTTATAACTACATGTAAATCACGTCGAAGTGAGTGATTCTCAAAATGCTTGATACTATCGAAAGCTGCTGTTCTTACCAAGTGAGTTATTATTGCCATTATTTGTTAGAGTGATTACCCAACTATTACCTTCCCATAGAGTTATATATAAGAACTAGAGGGCGCACTGGTGATGTTGCTTGCATAACGCTACCAGACCGCAAGGAGACACGCGCTCTATTTTGTACGCCTGTTGAATGAGACGTACACGCTGGAGTTATAAGGCTACTTGATGCTGGTTTGTCAACTTACAAAATGGCCGCACACCGGGCCGTGTAAACACATGCTATTCGATCTTGTTTTGTCAAGTGACAAAATGGCAGCATGCGCGCATGTCGGGCCGCGTATATAGGCCAGTGCGCCCTCTACTTCTTATTATTAATAACTCTATGTACCTTCCCCATTAAAACATGTGTGCAACTTTGATTCTTTCATGGCAGGTCCTGCTGCATGGGCAATGGCTACCTCCAAACCAGACATCCTGGTCTTACTACTCAAGAAACTCATGGACGACGGAAACGCTCTGTATAAGGTAAGATGATTCTACAACTTTTTTATTGTCTCCTGGCAATGACTAGAGCAAGCTATAGTCGAAGCGTTGAGACCAATTGAGAACTTACTCACCTCGCGGTAGTGAAGTCAATAAAGAGAAGTCTCCACTAAAAAGCTAAAGTAGTAGTCCTGGCCGATTACCTACTTTCCGTGCAGGTAGTAGTTAATGAGCAGGACAGTTCTTTTTACAACTGAGAAGTCTATCAATGTCCCCCAAAAATCTACTCTGCAACAGTAGATAATTTTTCCAAATCTCAAAAAAAAAAATTCAATATAGTCTGATTTTCTATGTTTTTCTCAAAAACAAATTGGAGACCTACATCTTTTATCCTACATTCCTGATGTTTTCTTAATTTTTATATAATGTTAATTATAATTCATGACTATTTCATCACTTATTCTTTGTGTGTTGGGGGAAAATAATTTCAATTAATTTCAATTGGTCTCAACCTCCCATTTGGCTGTACAGAAGGAGAAGTGGCGAGAGGCGTGTCACAAATACCAGTGTGCGTTGAAGAAGTACCCCACAGAGGCCTTCGGTGATGAGATACGCACCTTCAAGGAACTCAAGGTCAACCTCTTACTCAACGTCTCCAGATGCAAGAGGAAACTTGAGGTGAGTCCAGGGTCGACACCCAATAATGGACCCTTTGAGATATTAGTCAAAACTTTGCTGTCTCTTTTTCCCCCACAGATACCCCCCGTTTTAGCCGGTCCAGTCACTAGTTTACTACTTTTTATCTCATTTCCCATTTGATCTTGTCCTTCTTGTGGTCAAACCAGCCCATACCCTCCACCCCTCATCTCCTTTTTCATTTTTCCCCTTTGCCTTTTGCTGTGTACTTTCTGACTGCCTTAATGACTTATTTGAATTATTGGTTTATTAACTGACTGTTTTTGAAATTGATCGATCAGTGAGTTAATTGGTTGATTTATTGATTGGTGGATTGTTGATTTGATTGTTTTTTAATGATTGTATTCATTAATTGCATTTGTTTATTGATTGATTTGTTGTTTTGATTGAATTATTCATTGATTCATTGGTGCATTGATTATTTGATTGATTGATAAAATGATTTATTCACTTTTATTTAATTTTTCTAATTTATTGATTGATTTTTTGATTGACTTGTTGATTGATTTATATATATTTATTGATTGGTTGATTGATTTACCTATTGATTGATCCATTTTACTTTTTGGATCGATTGATTGATGGATTTAATTGATTTTATTGATAGATTTATTGATCTATTGCTTGATTTATTGGATCTTGCTATTCAGGATCTTGCTTTCAATTGTATTGTAGACACATTTACTTGTTGAAGTTTTGTCCATATACCTAGTCTTCCCAAGTGTTTCAAGGGTTCTCCACAAAAAAAAGTGCAAACCTTTTTACAAGTTGTCATGGCATGGTTTAAATAAATTTGTTGAACGCACCTCCGCAAAATGCACGTCTACAATTTCCACCAATTCGGGGGTGAATTCCTTAGTGTACGCTTTGCCTCCCAAAACGATGGACAGGATAGGCGTGTGTAAATGCGCTGTGTGTCTTGCAAAGGCACAATTTAACAAAATAAACTTTCAACCGATCAATTGATCATTGAAAGTTGCCTGCAAAGACTAATTCATGGGTTGACTTTATTTATGTATCAGCTTTAATATTTGATGTCCGTCTAATGTTCAGAGTGCTTACAACTGTTAATGATGAATATTTACAATTATGTTTACTTAGAATTGCTGTGCTACGTATACTTTCACTATTTTTGTGTATATATTTTCTAAAGGATTTCATTTGTAATGCGCAATGACCATTCCTTATTTTTTAACAGCGCTATATAGGAACCATTTATTTAATCTAGGCCTACTAAAGTATTATTGCTCACCGAAAATCCCATTTTTATTTTCCTTTTTATATTTTCCCTTAATACAATTGTGCGTATGATAAATGTTTAAAAGTCTAAATTTTATGATTGATAGCTATAATTTTTCGGGTAATTGTTTATGCCTCTGAAGAAGGTCCGGTTTGGATCCAAAGCTACGGCCATTTACCCAACTCATTAAATATTTATATAATTTATTTATATTTATTTACTTACATGTATATTATTACTTCTCCATAACGTTTAGTGTATTTATATTCAGTATTAGAATGTTTCACATTGCTTTGTCACATATCAAATGTTGTACCTCTTATTGTTGATCCTGTAGGACATTGCGGGAGCCATCGAGTTATCCACCAAGGCCTTAGAGATTAAGCCCAAGTGTTTTGAGGCGTTCTATGCAAGAGCCAGAGCCAAAAGAGCGATCAGGTAAGGACAGTCCAAGAATGATGTTGTAGTTTCATTTCATTTCATTTATTATTATTATGGACTCTCAGAAAAAGCGATCTTAGTCCCTGTACTAGCCAAGAACCCCATGGAGAAAGACAAGGAAAAACTTCTTTTTTTTTTTTTTTTTAGATGTGGGAGGAAAACCCAAACAATAATTCAGGGATAACCCATGCAGTCAGGTAGGGACTGAAAACCCATTCCATGTACATGTAGTGCCCCTGGGGCTCATTGCCACCTACTAATGGGGTTGAAACAGGGTTTACCCCCTTCACAGTCTGTAAGGATGTAGGCATGGGTATCATCCACTGTAGGAGCCTGGTTAGTAAAGAAGAATCGCTGACTTCCCAACTTTTTACGAAGCAATTGATCAAGGGCCTTGCTCAGGGGCAAAAGTGTCATGACCGGTAATTTAACCCACACTCTGCTGCTGACAACACCAGAGCTTGGGTCCGGTGAAACTAGACTGCTCGGCCACGACACGCCACAAAGAAGTGTATAATTATTAGACAAAACACTGATGTTCACTTTCCTCTCTCTCCCTCTGTCTTGTTTATTCAGGCAATTTGGACCAGCACTTCAGGACCTCCTGGAAGCCATCAAGCTAGCTCCCAACAACAGGGAGGTCCGTCGACTCCTCGTTCGTGTAAAGGAAGAGTGTAAAGATGAGACCAAGAAGCAGAAGGAGATCCCCTCTGCTAAAGACTCGCCAGCTGACAATGACCAAGGCAGGGATTCTGGGGTTCCCAATTCGCAGCCGGGAAGCTCCCAGGCTTCGGAGAATGAGATCTCGCCGCCCGATTCCTCAAAGAGGGACGGGGTGTTGCCTGGAAGCCAGACCATACCATCCCAGCAGCACCTGATGTCTTTGAGAAATTCCGAACAGTCCAGCAAGGGCTCCAGACAGGTGGCCAGTAAAACACTGCCGAATTCCCACACTATACCTGCGAGTGCACGGATCGCATACACCGGTATGACTAACTCCTACCCGGTAACCGGTACCCTTGTGATGGGTGATCCTCAAGGGTCACTGACAGGGGATGCAGGGAACCAGGATATACAGCGACCTTTGACCTTACAGATTGCACTCGGCCAACCAGGGGGGAACAGCTCGGCAAAGCCAGTGCAGGAGCAAGTTAGTCGGCAGGTTCCGCAGGAACAAGTATCAAAGCAGCAGCAGGCTGTAAGGCAACAGCAACTTGCGGCGCGGCAGCAAGCCCAGTCCCTTCAACGAAAGACTGCACTTTCCTCTTCCTATAATCAGGACAGTAACTCTAGACTGCTGGCCAAACCCATCACCAAACCTATGCACGCTGGAAACTTTATGCCGATAGCGTCACATCCCGTGAACAAACATCTTTCGACGACAAACACCCATCCGATGGTCTCCAACCCGATGGCCCATCGACCGCTACCGAAACGTCCAGATGAAGACGTGCCATCGAGAGCTTCCCCGCTGAGTAACTCCCAAGGAAATCCTCCAGAGATTGGAGGATCTTCCAAGGTATCCACACAACCTCCAGTCATGATGAGGGGCAAACAGCACCGAGATATCGGACAACCTGTGGTGTCACATCGACTCAGCTTTAACATGGAGAACTCAGACGAGGGCAGTATGGAAAACTTAGCCCAGTCTGCCCCTGTCCCGAAACCCGTGGCCCACAGGGCGATAGTGCCCCGGCAGGCATCGCCACTCGTTGCCCAGCACCAGCTACAACAGGAGAAGGATGCCCAACATGGTATGGTTCGGAGTGTGCTGGCACAGCCTGCTGTTCAGCATGCGGCATCACCACCACAACCCGAGCCGATGAATGGTAACAGGCAGCCACCCCCTCAGCCAGTCATGCGCCAAGGAAGCAGTGGGTCTCTACATCAGCAGCAGCAACAGCAAAGTTTGTCATCTGGGCAGGAGTTCCCACGACCGTCGGCGCAGACTTTATTCATTGGGCCGACAGCACTTTAGCCTTCCAACTAATGTAACCATTTGTATGGCTGTCAACTTCATACATTAATACTATACAAGACCACAACCAAGACTTAAGGTCGTTGTCCAAATTGGCCCTGTTGAAACATAGGATGTCAGCAGCAGCCACCAACAAGCTATTTTTCGGGTTACATTTGAGTGAAGTCTGTTACCATTTTTTTATTTGTTTGTTATGCAAGTTCACCCTCAAACAAAGCTAAAAAGCCACTCATGGTAAGGGGCAACAAAAAGAAAAACTACTATACATGTATGAAAGACAACTCGGGAGAGCTGAAGGTAGGAATTGATATTCCTCTTAAAACAGTCATGATTGCTTAGTCTGTAGAGTCAGTTTTGGGTTGGGTTTTTTTCAAGGCAAGTCGCCCGACACACAAGGCCTAAAGGCTACAAGGTATGGGCTGTTTTTTTTTCCCCCAAGGGCCGATGCCACCTACTCCTGGGGCTGAAACATGGTTACCTCCTTCACAGTCCATATATGGATGCAGGCTTGGGTATCATTCATCAGAAGCCCGGATTGTGAAGCAGAAAGCACTACCTCCCCAACTTTACAAAGCAATCGTGATGTAGGTGTCTTGCTAAAGGACGCAAGTGTCACGACGGGAACTCGAACCCACACTTTGCTGATCAAACACCAGAGCTTGAATCCGATGCTCTTGACTGCTCGGCCACGACACGCCACGAAGTTACTACATGTATGTCAAATGGTTTGTGGCAATCTTTTGTATTGCAATCTGAGCAAACCTTGTCTCTCGCATCACTATGCCAGAGCTTGCCCCAAACCATGATACATAGCGACTGTCTCTATAGTCCGATGAATTAAAATTTAAGCAATGAGTTGTCAGCCTCGCTACCATGGGCGGCGCGCCGTATCAATACCTCTCGTCACTAACCCCTGGGAGGGATGTACTAAAAAACATTGACTAAGGAAATTGTACGCATTAGATGTCAAGTGCGTATGCGCGTAGTTTTAAGATATTTGTATGTTGATCACGCCCGCATTTTTTATGACACAAAATTTAAAAACAAAAACAAAAACATTCTTTAAGACGAAATACATGCGTGCGCGTGTAGAAAATATTAAATAATGAATATGTACGCTCATTAATGGCTCATTTAAATGTGCTAGCATATAGCGCATTTAAATTGGCCAATTCCAGGGGTAACGATCGAGCAAGGCATGCTGGGAAAAAATGGAGATCGATCACCCCTGGGAACAAGGTTGATGAGTTGTGACTAAGCCATTGTACCAGACTTTATTCAAATCTAACCAATGAAAATTATTTGCTAAGTGACCCATCTGCACTAGTATTGACAATTTGTATCTGGAGTATTTATCATATATGCAACATTTTGTACTAGTTTATATTCATATGCGACTCTGTACTTTTTTAAAACTTGTTTTTCCCCATACAAACTTAGACCTGTTCCACTCAAATTACTCCGAAGATATGTTTTTTCTATTCCAGTGCTGAATTTAAACTGTTCTATCATTATGATTAGCAGAAAATTTATAAAGCTTCTAAGCTTTGTTTTTCTTGAATCACAATTGCTCATTAATTGTTGATGGCTGCTTGCCTGGCGCATGATCAGTGCCTTCCAGCCAAGCAAATGATGAAGTATGAAAATATTTTATAACAATCTGCCATAAAAGGAGAGAAAAACTGCAAGTACTGCATTCGCATCTAGAAAAAAAAATCGTTTGTAGTAAAGCATATGTAAATTTTGCTTCGCAATAACAAAGTTCTAGCCATAATACGATAGACCGATCCATTAAGCTCCACCCCATTGCCAGTGACCAGTCACAAAGCAACGAAGGTCCGACATCCGTGCGCATATCTTGGCAAGCGCGGCAGAGTTGTGCAGAAAGGCATTGGAGAGCCCAACGTGTTCTTCATTGGTGTTCTTGCTCACATGTGCGTCGTGGGCGGAGCCTACTGGATCGGTGTATTGTGCATGTAGTAATAATAAACTGGGCTTGGTGGCTGGTTTCACCGTGTATAATTTTTCGCCTAGAAAGAAAATTAGTAAAGTATTATTTTTCAACCCAGGGCTAGGCATGCAAAGAAGAAAGCCCAGCCTCAGTTTAAATGCTATTCCCTTTTCGCCCTCCTTTTTTATGTCGAGTTCTTCAGATGGGAAAACGGCTTTTCAGTTAAAAATATGTTTTGTGAAATTCTGATGCCCACTTACAAACATTTTATAAAAGGTGTTCTACTTTATCGTGAATGATGAAGAGTTGTTTGGTTTTATGCAGCGTTCACTCTAGCAAGAGCAAACTTGAAAATAAAGGTTGTAAACTGCTTACGAACAAACAAAAAAGGTTTAATGGCCCAACCCTAGCAAAGTCTTTCTCAAAGGTTAAACAAAATCATCCTTAAAGAAAGGCTCTGTTAGGGTTGAAACATCAGCTTGGAACAGCTAAATTGGAAAAAACAGCTAAATTGGAAAAAAAAACTTTCCACTCCATGACCAGTACCTCTGCGTACAAAGTACTGACATTAATTTCTAAGTTTTTAAAAGATGTTCCCCGACACCAAAGTAATCAAAAGAGCGAAAGGGGATTTTTTTTTTTTAATGGAGATGGTGGCTTTTAAGTTTTTAAAAAACTTGCAGAATATGAAGTAGTGGTATACATTTATGTATAGTCTCATTTTGTTAATTGTATATGCGAAATTGTATTTATTTTGGGGGTTTAAATGAGGATTTTGAGACTTACTTAAAACTCATCGCTCCATTATTTTTGTTTGTATAATTGAAAAACAAGGGTGAGGTTTGTCGCTCGATCATGGTGCAGGTTGACAAATAAATTAGTTAAATTAATGTTTGTATTTGTTTTTATCCTTTTTAAGATGACTTGGGCAGAACTTCCACCCCCTCCCCTTTACATTGTTATCGTAATAAAAAAAAATGCCTTTTTTTTTTCAAACTTAAATGAATTTTGCAACTGATTCTGTGCCCGTTTGTGCTATGCAGTTCACTGTAATGGGCAGACTGCCCTATGCAAGAACACGTGTTTGTTGGGGGCAATCGGTTGTCTGATAGATTGATCATGCTGCGTTTTTGGTAGATCTATTATCGTGAAGCCGCAACCAATCGCGCAACGAGTATATTGGCACAACACCGATCGTCTAGGAATGGTTTTATGCAAACATCTTTGTTGCGCGATCGATCGATAGCTACTCGAATAATAGTTCCTCCAATAGCTCGGCACAAACAGTCGATCGACCGATCGTGCCAAACGCATTTTATTTGTTTACCACCTGTGAAGGCATATGAATTATTGTATGTGAATTCTATGTGGGGTTTAAAGACAGTGGACACTATTGGTAATTGTCAAAGACCAGTCTTCTCACTTTGTGTTTCTATATGCATAAAATAACAAACCTGTGAAAATTTGAGCTCAATTGGTCGTTATAGGTGCGACATATGAATGATATAAAAAACACCGTGTCACACGAAGTTGTGTGCTTTCAGATGCTTGAATTCGAGACCTCTAATTCTAAACTTGAGGTCTCGAAATCAAATTCGTGGAAAATTACTTCTTTCTCGATAAACTATGTCACTTCAGAGGGAGCCGTTTCTCACAATGTTTGATATTATAACACCCCTTGCAAGTATTCTGCCTGCTCATTGGTTTAGAGCGCGTCACATGACATGTCTTAGTTTTGCTAGACGACGGCCGTGTGATAGTGCGTCGGTTTGCCATGCGCTAGTCCGAAGACTAGCACACGGCGCCGTGCGCTAGTCCGACAGACTAGCACACGGCGTGCAGTACCCAGACGTCCATTGCGTGTACGAGGATGATAAATTAATAGTCTGTAACCATTTCGGACTGCACTACACTACATTGAACACAGTAAGTAAAAGTGTTTGCAATCTGTATTCGCGTCGTCCGTGGATTGTAGCATTCAGGTCTGTAACTTAATAATAATAGTACAGTATTTAGAAATGTTTGGGGTGTTATAAAACAAATATTGACTGCTTTTACTCGTGCAATGGTTAAAAACTATGACTCCCTCAGTGATCCCCAGAGCGTTCTATTTTCCCTCGGCTTCGCCTTGGGAAAATAGAACGCTCCGGGATCACCTCGGGAGTCATAGTTTACCATAGCACTCGAAGCAGTCAATATTTGTATACTATCAACCTCTCCACATTACTCGTCACCAAGTAAGGTTTTATGCTGATAATTATTTTGTGTAGTTACCAATAGTGTCCACTGCCTTTAATCAGAATATAATGCAAGGTTGATACTAGCCTGAACATTTGACATACATGTAACACTTGGAGGTTCCTGAATAACGCCAGGTATCTCCCTCTAGTGCCTGGGCCCAATTTCATAGAGCTGCTTAAGCACAAAATTTTGCTTAAGCAGAAAAATCCTTGCTTAGTAAAATCGGATTACTGGCCAAGACTCCACTCAATTGTTATGCTAAGTAAACATCAGCTAAATACCAGTCACAAGCAATGTATATGGCATGAAGTTTGGGCCAGTAACATGTGTAAAATAAGCGAGCTATTTTCGTGCTTAAGCAATTTTTTTGCTTAAGCAGCTCTATGAAATTGGCCCCTGGCCAGATAACCCTTTGACCCAGCATCCATTTCACGTGGAGACTCGCAGTCAATCCACACTTACACACATTGAATGAAAAACCATTCAACATCTTACTATTTTCCTGTGAGTCCGTTGATTGATTGAGCTTAACCTAACGAGTCCATTGCCTTTAATTCAGATTTTGAAACCACAGGATCAAAATTAGTTTCAAGGGATATTTTCCACCATGACTAATCTTTATGTGTAAATCTGTGGAACATCTATATTTTCAATATTACAAGGATGGTTTTACATATTCAAGGATATTTGAAGGCAAAGTGGAGATCTTTGTAATATACAAATCGAGACATTTGGAGAAAGCAAGCCAACAAACGACAGGCCTAACTGTGAAAACTATTCAAATGCACAATTGATCCAAACGAGTAAACTACCAGGCCACTGATTTCATGTGTATATTCAGGAAAGGTTTAAGATGCATACATTTGACAACATTTTTTTTAAGTACCTCTTTTTGTTAGGATGAAATAATTATGCAAATGTTTAAAATCATATTTAACCTTTTGAAAGTACTGTAAACGGATAGCTCTTTTTTAGTTCATTATAATTTGAGTATTATATAAGGTTTGTGGGGGGGGGGGGGTTGCAATATCACCCTCCTCTATGTTTAAAACTAATGTACATGTCCCACTTACCACAAAATCCATCCACTGGTATTGTCTGATTTTGATTGATTCAGTACTGTAAGGTAAAAATTAGTTATGCTTGACGTATGGGCTGGGCACGGATTACATGCAGTTGGAAGCCACTTGCAGCCCATTGCCTCTGTTACACCTGGGTCCAATTTCATAGAGCTGCTTAAGCACAAAAATAAGCTAAGCAAAACAAAATTATGCCAACCAGAATGAGGATACCAGCCAAAATATCATGTCACATGTACACTTTATGACTGGTAAGCTGATCACTTTTGCTAAGCAGGGGTTGCTTTAAGCTGTATTTTCTGCTTAAGCAGCTCTATGAAATTATGGTCTTGGCTTAGGGACCCTTCAAAAGTCAAAATAGACTTTGAGATTTTTCTAGTGGAAGTGCCCTTTGCAAAATGACTCTCTACCCTCCCAAAGATAAAATTCTAGACCTGTTTCAGTTGCCAAAAACCTCCTAAACGAAGTGATATTTTGTTTTCTTTTTGCTTTTTCAGCATCATGACGTAACAAATGATTTATGTAAAAAAAATTGTACAATAGAATCAAGACCATAATAATTGTACAAACAAAAATTCCTAGAAAATGGCTGTACTTATTATGCATTTGTGAATATTTGACTGGCATGATTTCTTTTTAACCTTATTTAAAGAATCACTGATGCACGTATCTAATTACCATACAAAGGTGTATGTCGGTTTATACTGTACTGAGACATACTATAACTCTAATGGCAAACTGTAGGTATTATTTATAGTCAAATTGTATATTACTGTAATAAATTTGTGCATTTACAATAATTTGTAAATAAAATACATGAAACTGTTTCATTGTTGCTTTGGAAACAATCTTCTTTATAAAAAATAAAAAAACTGTCTTGATTTTTTTTTTTTTTAATAAAGGAACAACAAAAATAGGTTTGTAGATGAACCTCGACATTTAGTCCACAAAATCAAGGCTTAATTCATCCAAGCTTTCTCCCGTTGTAAATAAACTCCCATTTTCTACTCGTATCTCTGAACGGTTCATCCGGTCCTTTGTCTTTTGTTTGCCGTCTGCAGATGTCACCTTTGAACTTTGACATTTAGAGTTCGCCTTGCCCTTAGTGGATGGAGAGGGTTGTGCTCTTTTTAGGGCGCTTTTGTTTTGTGGCGTATTTTGTCGCTCATCGTCAGGAGATGTAAATGTGAATTTGCTCAGCTTGGACAGTGTCCCTTTTGCAACTCTGCTGGGTGTCACCGTGGATGAAGTTTGGAAGTTTTTCCCGCCTTTTGGCGATATGAAAGCGCCCTCTGGGGAGTTACTGGAACTCGATTCAATGATCTGTTTCTCATGCACCATTCTCATTCTCTTAAGGACCTTTGGTTGATTATTTTTATAGAGCATTTCTTCATCTGAGCTAAGCTTTCGTTTTGACTTGCTGGTTTTTCTATGATGTTGTTCTATACTTGAGTCGTTGCTGCTTGGTTGTCTGTTGGATTGTATCTCCTCGGATGATGAGATCAACTGTTTTGCCAAAATTCCTGGAGTGGATGTTTCCCGCCGAAAATTATTTAACATTTGCTTAACCTCCCGTGAAACGCCGCTCTTCCCGGTCGATTCCTTCTGCATTTCAGTGACAGGATCATCATCCAGCGTGAACAGTTTTTTCCTTGGGGTTTCGTCTGGATCTATGCGGGTACTCTCCATAGTCGGCTGACCTTCGACCTCACTGAGGGAATGCTGGGATAGGGTTGCCATAACAACATCTCCATCCTCGTCAGTTGCACATTGAGATCCCTGTTTGTTTCCATTCCCAGATGAAACATTTTGAAGTTTTTCAATTCTACAGCCATTTGGGTTTTCCTTTTGCTTGGATCCTTTGGACCTCTCACAATGCCCCTGTTGATTGGTCCTTGCTTGCTCATGTGACTTGTCCACTCTCGACTGGCCATCGGTTTGAGACGTTCTACTTTTAGATTTAAACTTATGTTTGAACGACCCATCTGTGGATTTCCCCTGGTCTTTATCAGCAGATGTTCTCTTGCCTTCGACGTCATCTCTACTTGGATTGTCTCCCTCCACATGCTTACCATCAGCTTGAAATGATACATTATGTGCATTCACCGACCGATTTGATGACTTCTTCTGACAAGCCATGGTGGTACATTCACTACTTGTCTCTTCATATCCTCTGTGAGTGGACGTTGATGGCCCGTCTTCAGGTCCTTTCTGCATAGAGTTACTAATGCTCTCATTATTACTACGAGTCTCACGACATCTGGTTGATCGAGGCGATCTGGCAGTTTTATCGTTAACACTTTCTTCAAACAGATCCATCGTCTTGTTAAATCCCTCGATCCTCGATGGATCCGCTTCGGTTGTGTGTTGGACGTCACTCATGGTTTGGTTTTTGGGGTTCTCAAGAAGTGAATGCTCTCTGTTCACATCGTCCAAACGTTGGAGTTCAGATTGAAGAACATCTTGAAGTCCCAGATGAGCTAGGATTAACTCCGCTGAAAATATGAAGAGAAAACCTTTTACAGAGCGAGTTACAGAAACTGGTTCTGTTAACGTACAAATGTATTTCTGGGAGACGTTTAACCACTTTTTCTTTTGAAATCATTGTTGCCAATAAAACGCTGACTTGATAAATGAAAGATAACAAAGGTCCTCATAATTAATTGCATGTGTTTTTTGGACAGACTTATGGAGAGCATTAACCAAAAACCCTGCCGTAAGCCTGTCCTAAAACAAACTTTCTTCTAGAGACGTTGCCAAGGTGAAGTGGGTAACTGCATTTTTAGTGCTCTTTTTCACTAAGGATAATTGCAATTCGGTCAGCACGCCAGCTTGGCTTGCAAACACCTCCAAGTAATATTTTGCACTTTTCGTTCTTTCGTTTTTTCTCACAATTAAGATTTGTTTACTGAACATAAGAAAATACCTTGGGTTCTGTACTCTGTTTCTGGCTCTTCGGGAAATGATGTGTGAAGGGCGTTGACCCCTCCCATCAACGCAGCTCCCTGTCAACCAAAGTAGGAAAAGAATTGATAAAAACATAAACATAAGACAGACGGCTGTCTGGAATTGTTCTATTTGTCAGGAAATTTCAAAACCGTTTTTTTTTTCTTTTTAATTTCATAAAGCTGTTTACTGTAAGCAAGGGTAAGTGACGTAACGATGCAAATCTATGGTGCAAATCTATAGCGCTCAGGTCCGTCACGCAGTGACGCTCATGGCGTTTCAACATTATTACCCATTAAATCATTCCTTAAATCATCTCAGCTCCCTGGGGAATAAACAGCTTAGCTGTGCTGCCAAATATGTAGCGCACTTAGCTAATCAATCTCAAGAACCAACTGTGCCCTCACAGTGGGTTGAGAGAAGCTTATGGTTAAGTATCTTGCTCAAGGACACAAGTGTCACGACCGGGATTCCAACCCACACTCTGCTGAACAGAAACACCAGAGCTTGAGTTCGGTGCTCTTATCCGCTTGGCCAAGACAGCTTTATGCATATGGGTCCTGATCTCCTATACTACCTGCATTGTGGATTCCATAACGCTCACAGCTGCCACCGCGTCCATCACCATAACGGTGTCATGACACATGAGACGAGCGTGGGCCTGAGATAGTCGCACGGTACTCTCCAGGAGACGGATGGTGGTGCGTGCTGCGTTGCGCTGATCGGCTTGGCGCTGGGCTTGGTAGTAACGGGACAGTACCCTGCATGAATAGTTTAAAGGTAGAATCGTAGATGATTTGGTATTTTTAACGTTATGCTGATTTATAATAATAATAATATCAAAGTCTTATATAGCGCACGTATCTATGTACCAAACGAGGTACTCAAGGCGCCGAGTATATACAAACTTACAGAAAGATAGGTTATTGCGGTGATGTATTCTGAGACCCAATTATTTAGCACCTTATAAGGGTTTACAAGGTGCTACAGCGCAGCCACAACCAGGAACTTGGGTCCTTCAACATGCTTTACACAACACATGGGACCAACAGCTTTACGTCCCATCCAAAGGACGAAGCAATGGGTAAGTGACTTGCTTAAGGACACGAGTGTCACGGCTGGGGATTCGAACCCACACTCTGCTGATCAGAAACACCAGAGTTTGAATTTGGTGCTCTTAACTGTTCGGCAACGACACAAATTATTACAGAAAGATAAAATAGAAGTCACATGTGAGAGTTTCAGCTGAACACAGTGTCTGAGAAAACACCAAGTAAACTCAAAGGTACTACACTCTCGGCCAAAATACTTGGGCCCCCCCCCCCATTCACAACATTCTCTCCCCCTTCCCCCCACTCAATGTTGATGGCAGCGCATACCAAGCAATGAGATTCAACGTTGAAAGGGGGCACGAGGGCCGTGGTGCAGGCCCAACGAGATGCGGCCGGGATTATAGGATTGAGTCTACGTTGGAAAAAGAAATTGAATTGTTGCTAGATAACATATCTAGGGGCGATGCTTCCCCTTAGACCCTTTGAGAGCTAAGCAGGCAGATTAGTGTATCTCTGCAAATCGAAAATGGAGGGGGTTGTTACTAGGTCTAAGACTAGATGGCTTGAATGTGGTTCAAACCGATCTACACCGAAAATGATATTCCAAGGTACTTTTCAGGTCTCGAGATCGGTGTTGGTCTGAAGACCACTTTTACCAGCCTTGGTCTTTGTCTCCCTACCTTGAGGTCTCGGTTTTGGTATCGGTCTCAGACAAATGTAGTCTTAGAACATTTGGCCGATCTCAAAAGGAGACTGGCTATTTTTCGTACAAATTTATTGGAGTGCATGTACACGCACTGTCAAACGGATATGGAATGGTCTCAATATTCTGGTCTTGATCTCGACTTGCTTGGTCTTTGTCTTGGACATGCTGGTCCTGGACTTGGTATTAGGTGTACCCGTCTTGACTACAACACTAATACTTTGACCACATTTTAATATGACTTTAAACAATCCTGGTTAATCTATTCAATCCAAACTCCTCTCATGGAACAAAGTTTAAAGCCATTGGACACTTTCGGTAAACAGTATTGTCCAAGGCCCACACTTTGTGTATCACAACTTTTATATAAAATAACAAACCTTTGAAAATTTAGGCCAATCGGTCATCGGAGTTGGGAGAAAATAACGGGAAAACCTAGGCTTGTTTTCGCACGTTTCGCCGTGTCATGACATGTGTTTAAAATAAATTCGTTATTCTCGAAATCGAGAATTGATATTGTCTTAATGTTTTTTTTCAAAAAGTAAAGCATTTCATGGAATAATATTTCAAGAGAAGTCTTTCACCATTACCTTCATTTTTTTTTGTAAATCTGTGAACTTTAAAATAAAATTCTGTACCGAAAGTGTCCAATGGCTTTAAGACATGTATGTATACAAAAAAGATGTCCGGGGGAAAATCCCTGATCTATCTCCGTTTACCTATTGGCGTCTGGTGACATCAGAGGATTGATTGATTTAATGAGACACAGATAGGATTGCATCTTCTCCATACTCCAAATATTATCCTTGGAAGTTCCTGAGAAAGAGAAGAAAATAAGATCTATTTGTCAAATATGAATACGGTAAAACTTGTGATGGAAGTGTGATGAAAATAGAAACAAAGATATTTTTATCAAGAGCAAAGAATTCTTTTCACTGAAAAGAATTACTGGGTCGTCTGATTTTCAACAAAGACATGTGTGGTACATGTATCTTTTACTTGTTTCTTTCTGTCTAAACTCAGTCAATTCATTCAGAAATCTAGCTCCTACCAGTTTTGAACAAGACGAAGATCATGATGCAATTTTTCTAGCAGTGGCAGTGGCAAACTTTTGCAACTCGGGTACAAGATTGGTATAAGTAGCTTCTAGCCCCTTTCCAACAGTGGCTATCAGCGTTGTTTGGGGCAAACTTGCTTAGAAAGTTTCACGAATTTGGGATATTGGATTTGGTTTGTTTTTTTACCTTGAGGGCCTGGTGACTTGCCCTCCAAAATAAACGAGGAAACAATCCGATCCCAGTCATCGTTCTGCGAGTCAAGCAGCACGAGCACAAGATCAAACCTGGACAACAGCGGGCTAGCGAGGGCGACATTCACACTGATAGACTCATTTGGGTCGTACTGTCCTTTGGGGTTGGTGGCAGCGAGTATGGTGGTACGGGTATTCAGCTTACACACAAGTCCTGCCTGAAATATGGCAAAACAATTAATCTATATTCGGAATAGTCAAAATAACACGGATACTCTATCATGGAATTTCAAGGCCATGCAGCCAAGCACACCAGACTCAAGCTCAAGGCCCAAGCAAAACGGACTCTAGCTCAGGGCCCTAGCACATCGGACTCAAGGCCCAAGCACACAAGACTCAAGCTCAGGGCCCAAGCACACAGGACTCAAGCTCAAGGCCCAAGCAAACTGGACTCAAACTCAAGGTCCAAGCACAACGGACTCTAGCTCGGACTCTAGCTCAGGGCCCTAGCACACCGGACTCAAGGCCAAAGCACACCAGACTCGAGCTCAGGGCCCATGCACACCAGACTCAAGCTAAAGGCCCAAGCACATAGGACTTAAGCTCAAGGCCCAAGCACAACGGACTCAAGCTCAAGGCACAAGCACAACGGACTCAAGCTCAAGGCCCAAGCACAACGGACTCAAGCTCAAGGCCCAAGCAAACTGGACTCAAACTCAAACCCAAGCACAACGGACTTAAGCTTAGGGCCCACGCACAGCAGACTTAAGGTCAAGGCCCAAGCATACAGGGGGTAAGCTCAGGGCCCTAGCACAACGAAATCAAGCTCAGGGCCCAAGCACACTGGACTCATGCTCAGAGCCAAAGCACACTGTACTCAAGCTCAGGGCCCTAGCACACAGGAATCGAGCTCAGGGCCCAAGCACACCGAACTTAAAGGGTGGCTGCATTTTTTTTTTTTTTTCATTTAAACAATTAAACATGACTTTTTAATGCTGAAATATTTTTTTATATTTTTTATTAATGCGCAAGTATTTTAAAAATGGTTTTCAAGAGATTAGGGGAACCCAACCCGCCCCTAAAAGGGAGCCTTCATTTGCATAAACGTGACGGTAAACCCAGCCGTCGGGCCCCTGGCTGTGTGCATATAGAGACGTGTGCACTGTGTGGCCTGGTACCTAGGCGCATGTAGTTAGGGACCAGACTCTTTTTGCTGACGATATGTTTGAATTCCCGACGTGACGTCGATGGTACCACAAAAGGGGGGGGGGCATGACTTATGATAAAGTTCTATAGAAGAACTGATTATTTGTATAACTATCTTTCTATCTTTTCAAGGAACCTATCGTAAGGTGCGGAAATGATATAGTTAGAGTATTTTCATGATCAGCTACAGTTTTTTATCAGAAATGCATTTTGTTATACCTTGGCAACGCTGATCGTTTGCTGTTCCATTGCTTCATGTATACTGCCTCGATCATGCTCACGGATACTGTTAAATTCATCTGCAGAGAAAAACATTCGCAAAGATAAAAATATATAAAAAATTCAGACTTTTATCCGAATTCAGACTTTATTTTTGTCTGCCAGGTGGAAACATTTGAACATTTCAAAATTTTGTAAAAGCAAAATTCTACACAGACGCCTATTCTGAAGTATCGGTTATACTTTAAATTGTCTTTCTCAACATTTTTATGAAGCACATTTTATAAAAAGGGAGGGGATGCTATCTCTAAAATGATTCGGTAGGCTTTTCCATATAATAATAATAATAATATCGAAGTCTTATACAGTGCACGTATCTACCAAACAAGGTACTCAAGGCGCTGAGTATATACAAACTTTCAGAAAGATAGGTAATTGCAGTGATGAATTTTGAGACCCAATTATTTTGCACCTTATGAGGGTTTACAAGGTGCTACGGCGCATACAGCAGCCACAGCCAGGAACACCAGGGCGAACCCCTTCTCTTTTCGAAAAGTGCACTGGGTTCTTTTACATGCGTTACACAACACATGGGACCAATGGCTTTACGTCCTATACTCAGAGTTTATAATATTTTCTATATAGAAGAGTTTGCGGTAACACCATGTAATAATCTCTAAATGAGTTGAGGTGGTTCTGAAAAGAACCGTTGGTTTAATCTCTAAATGAGTTGAGGTGGTTCTGAAAAAACCGTTGGTTTAGAGTTAAACCAACGGTTCTTTTCAGAACCACCCCAACTCATTTAGAGATTGTTATTACATGGTGTTACCGCAAACTTTTCTATATCTTACTTCCACCATGCAAAGTTTCAAATCTTACTTAATATTTTCTATGATGTGGTTTTCAAATACTTATATCTTGTATTTCCTGTTGCTGTGATGGCTGCCCATAGTTGCAAAAAAACCAGAAAGTTCCATACAGCAGGCTGGTCTCAAGTCCCAGACTAAACTTTGGGGTTTATGTTGCCCCGACTGGCATCCTTACCAATGCAGCAGATACCTCCATCAGCCAGCACCAAGGCCCCAGCTTCAAGCTGCCATTCCCCTGAATCCCTGACTGCTGACACGGTCAGACCTGCACTTGTTGAGCCGATCCCTGTGGTCAGTACAGAGCGAGGGACCACCTTGGCAGCATACTTCAGAAACTGTGATTTCCCTGTGCCTGTATGGTTGGGATAGTCAAAATCACAATATCAAAGCTTGTTGTTTTCTCATGCATGTTTTTTCGGCAGCCCCTTTCACACTGCTTGAAAAGCTAACCCTTGCAAACTCCCGTGAAATAGCTACCCCTTGTCTAGACTTGATTCAAGTCTTACAGATCGCGGTTATTCTTCTGCATCTCAGCCACGAAAATGCCCCCACACTATTAGCTATCATGCATGGTAAAAATGACGAAGAAAGATCACAAGAGGGCGCTATTTGTAGCGGCATGAGGCGATCAGAACGACTAAAAAGCCACGCTCGAAAACTTGGAACCAAGTCTACTCCTTGTCAGTTCTGCTCTGAAGTTTTAAATTATCTACCAGGCAAGCTCTGCTAGAGCCAATGCCCATGAGGGGAACTTCTGGCCCAGAGTGACCCATTGTCTTTTCGTCCAAACGGGTGTTTGTTGTATGTTCATGTGTTTATATTGTTCTTTTAAAGTATTCTATTGTAAATTAACAAATTGTTTTTATCCATCCGTTTTTGGCACTTGCGCTGTGGATGTTGTATGAAATAAATAAATAAAGTATACTGCCCCTTTGTATACAAATCATTTAAGGTGGTGTAATGATTTTTATTTTGTCTTTGAGTTTTGGTTTACTTTTTTTCCCAGATTCTTTACAAAATTCAAGCCATTAATAAATACTATCAGTTTTCTTTGACGAAGAAAAAACCTGTGAAATATTAATAAGAAAAGATCAAAGGCAAATTTTACCTGGATCCCCTACAAGAAGAAGGTGTGATTCTCCCCTGGTCCTGGTCCCTGATTGGTGGGAATGAGCCACACCCCCTGCCATTACCATAGCAACGGCTAGTTTGACAACATACAGGCCGTATACCTGGGGGCAGAGACTCGATAGGATCACATTGCGGCCCTGTTGGGGTGGAAAAGAAAAAGGAGTTTCTCTTAGAAATGTTGACAAATCGCTTTGAGTTTTTCTGAATTCTGACCTCATAATCATGCTGCAACATTTTGGTCCAGTTCCCTGTATATAATATCATTAAATAATAAAGACTCACACTGTGCCATTGAGTGGTCAGACTAATTTGCAGATCAAACCTTACACAAAGTTTATAAGGTTACAGGTTATTTCATAAGCCATTTTTAGATATGGTGATAATATCAAATGCACTAAAAACAAATCCCGGTCAACTTTGATTTGTTTAACCCAAAATTTGAAAATGTACACAGACGCCCTTGTCACTTATAACTTGATATTTGTAATGAAAAAGTTGCATGCCCTTAAGGTGATCCCTCTGCTGCTGTTGTTTCCAGATTGTATTGTAAGCTTGAGTGTGATCCCAGGGCCCAATTTCATAGAGCTGGTAAGCACAGAAATTTGCTTAGCATGCATTTCTTCCTTGATAAAAACAAGATTGCCAACCAAACTCCCACGTGACTTTCAGAATAAGCAAGCAACAGCTGAATACCAGTAACAAGCAATATGCAACAAATAGAAATTTGTTTGGTAATCCGGTTTTTATCAAGGAAGAAATGTCATGCTAATTTTTGTGCTTAGCAGCTCTATGAAATTGGGCCCTGGTTACACGTACATGTATATGGCAGTTAGAAGTTGCATGGCTTCTGACTGGTACCCGCACTAAGGTATTGACAAAATGTGATAGGCTCTACAAAAATGAGTCTCTTGTCGCACAACCCACTTTCCAGTACAGGGAGTGATGGGAGGGTTAAATTATATAGGGTCTATATTTTCACATTTTCTGATCGATAAAGGTGAATAAAACATGTAGTTTTGTGTTCATCCCTTAATAGTTGATGTTTTTATTAAACTGGCTGTTTCCCTAGTATGGGTTATTTTCAGATTGTGACATCTATTTTTTTTTCAAAAGGTCATAACCTTTGAACCAAATATCACACAAGTGTATAAGATATGTCAAAATGAAGCTTGTTGTATGCTCTTTTCAGCTATGTATAAAACCCAATAAGTCAATTGTCCCCCTTGCGACTCATTTTTTCATTTTTGCAGAGCCCATCACAAATAGGGAGAGGGCCCAAGGGCAAGATAGCTCAGTTGGTAAATTTGTCTTTATTCAACCCCAAAGTATTTGAAGAAAAAAAATGGAAGAATGATACTTACTGTGAAAGGTGAATATTTATACCTCTCCCAGAATTCTTCAAACTCTTGCCTCTGTAGAGAAACCAAGTATAAAAAACAAAATGTTTCAAGTTAAAAATTACCGGGCCCAATTTTATGGCTCTGCTTACCGCCAAAACCATTACAGCAACGATTTCATAGATGTTTGGCTTACATCGGGGATAAAGAATATAGTTTGTTTTTATTCTTACACAAATGTGTATACACCACTGAATGTATACTCGGTACTTTCCCCAAGCTCTGTGAAGACAAACCCAAGACCTTTGTAATGCTACAGAATGTTACAAGATCAAAAAGGATTAAGCAGTGTAATGGAGCACATTCCCCATGACAGCCACAGAGCCCGACGTCCTGAAGTCCAACTTGTACCCAGCGAAATCAAGTATCAAATCTTACATTTTGTGGAGACCACAAACTGATTTTTTTTTATGAAGAAAGGGGGAAGGCCAGCTAAAAACATGATCAGCTGTTATTTTAATAATGTTCACAATTCAAAGGTCTATAACTCTAAGACATGTAAGAGTATACTGAAGACAAGAACGAACCATTTCATTGGTCACGGTGACTGTTCCTCTCTGATCGTTTTTAACTAATATATGATTGGCTCTCAGGACAAGCTCGATCTCACATTTACCATCGATGTTAACGGGACGCCAGCGTCGCAAAACGATGCCACTACAAAATTAAGAAAGGAAAAAGTTTCAAAGGTGACGTTGTAAGTGAGATTGGGGAGGGGGTGAGTTGGAGGACAAAATAATTTAAAAGGTCAAATTTAATCAATGCTTTTAAAAGCACATAAACAACATTGGTAATTGTCAAAGACTAGCATCTTCACTTTATGTGACCAACAAATATACCTGAAATTACAAACTCTTAAAGGCAGTGGACACTATTGGTAATTACTCAAAATAATTATCAGCATACAAACTTACTTGGTAACGAGTAATGGGGAGCTGTTGATTAAATGAAACATTGCAAGAAACAGCTCCCTCTGAGGTAACATAGTTTTCAAGAAAGAAGTAATTTTCCACGTATTTGATTTTGAGACCTCAGAATTAGATTTTGAGGTCTCGAAATCAAGCATCTGAACACACACAACTTCGTGTGACAAGGGTGTTTTTTCTTCATTATTATCTCACAACTTCGATGACCAATTGAGATCAAATTTTAACAGTTTTGTTATTTTATGCATATGTTGAGATACACCAAGTGAGAAGACTGGTCTTTGACACTAACTAATAGTAGTGTCCAGTGTCTTTAAAAGCACACGTACAACATTGGTAACTGTCAAAGACTAGCATCTTCATTTTGTATGACCCAACATATACATGAAATTACAAACTCTTAAAAAGTAAGGCTCGATCAATTACTAATTGTCCCTCAATTAGCTCGTTTAATTACCGACTTAAAACATTTTTACTAAATTCCCAACATAATTGATCGATTTGCTTTTTCATACTGGTAGTTTTGCTTAGCCGTTACTTACTTGCTTACCTACTTACTCGTCTATGTTTTCTAATTTGTGTTGTTTGTTTAATTGCTGTCCCCTTGTTTACTTCACATACATCTTCTGCTTCAGAGTTATATTTACATTGTTTAACCATGGTTAAACCTTTGTGTAGTTACCTACCGTAGCGGTTAGTATTTATTTATTCGTCTATTTGGTGCTGTTTTCCTGTTTTGTTCTGTAATCTTGTAACAGGGACATCCGCCACAAGCCTCGGCTTTTAGGATGATGCCTCCATGTGATGTGAATGTGGAAATAAATGTTTTATTGATTGATTGAATCAGAAATTGGAGATCAGAAAACCAACAGTAATAATAATAATAATAATAAAGATATTTATAACGCGCAAAACACATCCACCCGTGGGGTGCTCAAGGCGCTCACAAGAAGAAAAGTAATTAAAAATGGCGTGTCATTAAGTGTGGTTTCAGTTTGTTCTTGAAGTTATCAACAGTCTCACATGTCTTCGCTGAGTTAGGGAGTTTGTTCCACGAGCGAGGAGCGGCGGAAGCAAATGCTCGATCACCCCATGATCGTTTCGATTTGGGGATAACTAGAGGGATCACTGGAAGACCGGAGACCTGAGCTAGATGGCTTATGGATGTTGATGTTCAACTGGTAACCAATGAAGGCTTCTTAGGACTGGCGTAATGTGCGAGTATTTCCGTGTGTTTGTGACAAGACGGGCTGCGGCATTCTGGACCCGTTGGAGCTTCTGAACTAGGTAATTTGGGAGACCTAGCAGTAGACAATTGCAGCAGTCAATAATTCGAGATGTAATAAAAGCGTGAACGAGCTGCTCAGTAGCTTTCGGAGTGAGAAACTTGCAAATCAGGCGAATATTACGAAGACTGTGAAATGCAAGTTTCACACAGTTAGACACTTGTGACTCCATTGTCATGTTGGAGTCAAAAATAACCCCAAGATCTCTGACTTTACCAGCACGGGAAATTGATGTGGTGCCAATGCGTACGTCTTGGACTTCAAGCTTAGCAATCTGTTGTAGCTCTCCGTAAAGTAGCTCTCTCGCATCCACTTCCTGATATCACTGATACAGGCTTCGGTGCGAGAGATCCATCTGTCAAGTTGTTCTTGTACTGGCGGGCATGAGAAGTAGAGCTGCGTATCGTCGGCGTATATATGATAGAAGAGATTGTGTTTCTTGATGATGTTATGTAGTGGAAGGGTGTAGATGTTAAACAATTTAGGGCCGAGAACTTATCCTTGTGGAACAGAAAACTTCAGATGAACTGTGGTAACATGTTTTTTCCTGTTTAAGTCTGTAGAGTTTGGCCTGGCAAGATCAATACTAGTTGTTTTACAAAATTCAGCCACTGTTTTAGCCATAACGAGCTGTCCTGGACCTTGGAACAACTACAGTAGGACGGGCGAGGAGCCAGAACAAAGCGAGGGCGAGGAGCCAGAACAAAGCGAGTAGTTGCCCTGCTTTTTCTTGAGCAAGTCATTGATGTAGTCAGGTGCAATGTCATGAAGTGATTTGTATACTAAACTCAAGATCTTACAAACAATTCTTTATTTGATTGGAAGCCAGTGGATGGACATTTTTTATTACTGTTTTTTTTTATGCCAGACACACAAGGCCTGAAGGCCACTTCAAGAGCGAGTAGCTGTTCTACTTTTTCTTGAGCAAGTCATTGATGTAGTCAGGTGCAATGTCATGAAGTGATTTGTATACTAAAGTCAAGATCTTAGAAACAATTCTTTATTTGATTGGAAGCCAGTGGTTGGACATTTTTTATTAATATTTTTTTATGCCAGACACACAAGGCTTGAAGGCCACTTCAAGGTGTGGGCTACAATCAACTATTTTTCCAGGGGCTGTTGCCACCTACTCCTGGGGCTGATAAAATTACCCCCTTTACCGTCCATACAGATGTAGGCATGGGTATCATCCATCAGAAGCCTAGCCGATAGAGCAAAAAGCATAGATACCTCCCAAACTTAAAACATGAGAGTTGTGGTTATGCTTACCAGATAGTGACGTCATCCCCTGCCTTGCAGCAATCTACGAGGTCGTCCTCCAGTACGACCCACATCGACCGAGGAATCTGAAGATAATGTTAAGGATGCAAATCAAATTTCCGTCAATCACCAGCTTCTTAAAAGTCTAATAGTACTTATGCTTTTATTTTGATGTATACATGTTGTTCAACTGTGGATGTGTATTGTTGTGTTGGTACCAAGGTAGTCCTCATATATAAATGTATTATATAAAACTTGAAGGAGTAGTCCTTGGTGGACATGGTAGTCCTTGGTGTGGACATGGTAGTCCTTGGTGGACATGGTAGTCCTTGGTGGACATGGTAGTCCTTGGTGGACATGGTAGTCCTTGGTGGACATGGTAGTCCTTGGTGGACATGGTAGTCCTTGGTGTGGACATGGTAGTCCTTGGTGGACATGGTAGTCCTTGGTGGACATGGTAGTCCTTGGTGGACATGGTAGTCCTTGGTGGACATGGTAGTCCTTGGTGGACATGGTAGTCCTTGGTGTGGACATGGTAGTCCTTGGTGGACATGGTAGTCCTTGGTGGACATGGTAGTCCTTGGTGTGGACATGGTAGTCCTTGGTGGACATGGTAGTCCTTGGTGGACATGGTAGTCCTTGGTGGACATGGTAGTCCTTGGTGTGGACATGGTAGTCCTTGGTGGACATGGTAGTCCTTGGTGGACATGGTAGTCCTTGGTGGACATGGTAGTCCTTGGTGGACATGGTAGTCCTTAGTGGACATGGTAGTCCTTGGTGGACATGGTAGTCCTTGGTGTGGACATGGTAGTCCTTGGTGGACATGGTAGTCCTTGGTGGACATGGTAGTCCACAGTGGTAGTCCACAGTGTTGTAAAGTAATTTTTTCTCAAGTCAAGTCACAAGTAATTTTTCCTTAAGTCAAGTCAAGTCGCAAGGCGGTGAAATTGGCCACTCGAGTCTGTATGACTCGAGTCCAAGACACTGACTCAAATCAACAACACCATTAGTCCAGTGTTTTGAGACGATGATATTCCCTCTCATTTTAAAGACACTGGGCACCTTTGGTAATTGTCAAAGACCAGTCTTCTCACTTGGTGTATCTCAACATATGCACAAAATAACAAAGCTGTGAAAATTTGAGCTCAATTGGTTGTCAAAGTTGCGAGATAACTATAAAAGAAAAAACACCCTTATGATGCTTGATTTCGAGACCTCAAAATCTAATTTTGAGGTCTCGAAATCAAAATTACTTCTTGCTCAAAAACTACGCCACTTCAGAGGGAGCCGTTTCTCACAATGTTTTATACCATCAACCTCTCCCCATTACTCGTTACCAAGTAAGGTTTTACGCTAATAATTATTTTGAGTAACTACCAATAGTGTCAACTGCCTTGAAGTTGTAATGTATCAGTTGATTCCAGACAAACAACGACTCCTAATATCTAAAAGAAACTTATCAAAGGATACCGTCCCAACCGCCAACTTCTGCACCTGCTCCTGAATCTTAATCTCTTGGTAGTCACGGCAACTGGTGACAGACCCCACCCCGCTACTCGAGAGACAGGTGAACTTATTGGACCCACATCCTTCGGGATTGGGACATGAGTCTGGCTTACACTCGCTGTAGTACTTCTCAAAGGACGCCTAGAAGTGGCAAAGACAAAAATATGTGTAACCTAATTATTGGGGAAAAAAATTGACATGTATCAATCTAAAAGCTCTTTGATTACTAATGTTTTTTAAGGAACATGGACTATTGAAAGAGCTCCTTGCACCAAAGAGCCTACAAATCAATAGGGTCCTTCTGGCCACCTAGCTTGTGGCCCTCCAGTGGAGGGCAATAATAGATTACCATGAGCAGTAGCCTGAAGGCACCCCAGGTTCTTCAAAAGCAAAATCACAATTGATTTTTCCCAGATTTGAATTTTTCTTTGAACTTGCGAATAAATTATACCTGAACACTAAAAGGATGTCTACATTTGGAGCACATGAAATCCTTCTCAAACTCCAGCATTTTCACCATAGATGTTCGGATAACTGTTCCTGCATCGAGAAAAATAAGAACAAACTAAATATACTTTCCCAGTGGTTTAATCAAACACTCCTACCTGGAACAATAAGCCATGTGCAGGTTAGATTTGATTCCACTGCCTTTAACCCTTTAATCCCATCATCACATGGTGATTCATTTATTAGGTCCCTAGCTTATAGATAACTACCAAAGGGCTTTCTCAAGAGCCAAATTAATATCTTTAATTGGCTGAGGAGTTAAGAACACCAAACCCAAGAGATTTTAATAATAAAATAATAATAATAACAAGACTTGTAATGCATGCATATCCACCCTGCTGGGTGTCCAATTTTGCTGATTTTTTCTATTACAAAAGACTCACCGGAAACAGACAGAAATCGTCCAATGTCAGAGTTCCTAGGCAGGGTTTCCCTGATGAGCTCAGGGCAGACAGGGAGCCCCGTGACACGAGCGTGAAGATTCACCTTTAGCGTCTGAAACAAGTTTGTCAATACAACTGCTTAATTTTCTCACCCAATGTTTGTCATCTTATACAAAAAATTTGAAATGTAGTATTTTTGCCTGGGTCATGTTCAGTCGGTATGTCTAGATGAGTCGCATCTTTAAGAAATGCCCCACCCCATGCCAAAGTCAAGCACATCTCGGCAAAAAGTGAGATGTTATTCGAAGTAAGACAAACGAAAGACCACCCAAGATATCAATGGACTTTCAAAATGTTGATATGTTAATAATGTGCATCAATTTTGAAAGAAAAATGTTGAGTACTACCATGGAGGAAGGAAGAGAATTACGAGATGTCGTTAAACGAAGTCCATTCGTTCAAACTCCTTCTCTTCCTTCCTCCATGGTACTACTAAGTTTTCTCACACAACGACATCAAGTTAAGGAACTAATTACAAGAACCTTTGTCAAATCAGGGTTTTCGTTGCGGCAACTACATTTTTAAAGCAAATTTATCTAGTGAAGATGCTCCAAAAAGTTCTGCAAAGTAAAACAATGACATAAAGTGGTTGATTAATTCTATTTTCTCACCATCTCCTCTTTCTGAGTGTGGTTCCTGTACAGTGACATCACAGCTCTCCTCAATCCAGTGTTGAACGCACTCAGAGTGTGCTCTGGATGATTCAGTACCAAGTCACTCAGATCCATGTTGGACTCAAACAGAGTCATCGCACTACATTTCAAGAGTAAATTTATTTTAAAAAGTTCACAGATTTACAAATAATTTACAAGGTTTACAGAAGGTAATGGTGAAAGACTTCTCTTGAAATATTGTTCCCATTTATATCACTTTAAAACAGGGATTGCTCAATACTTTTTTTTATGACTGTCCAGCGGGACCAATTAGCTTCAAGTCATTTCACTTGTCCATTGAAAAATACAAAAAACTCCTTATTTCCCAGGAGGTAACAAAGTATTTGTACCGTTCTTCCCCGTTACTTTGTCATTGTCAATTTCTCCAGTAGTTTGTTCGTCTGTCTGTCTGTTTTGTCTTTGTTTTGTCCTAAGCATGTACATTTACCTTCAGATTAAGTATTTTGTTGTGTAGAGGCAAGCCGCTACAAGCTACCTGGCTTATTTGGGGCCTTGCCTCCATGCGCTTTCCCCAATTTTATTTGTTATTTATACATGGTATGCATTACAATGCAGTTCTGTTTTATTTGTGGCAATAAAATGTGAATTGAATTGAATCGTTTTCAATGGCAAGTATTTCAAAAAATAGGTACAGTTTTCAACCGTGAAGTAGCCAGCTGGGCCCAATTTCATAGAGCTGCTAAGCACAAAAATTTGCTTAGCATGAAATTTCTTCCTTGATAAAAACAGGATTACCAACCAAATTTCCATCTGTTGCATATTGCTTGTACTCAGCTGTTGTTTGCTTATCCTGAAAATCACGTGGAAATTTGGTTGGTAATCCTGTTTTTATAAAGGAAGAAATTTCATGCTAAGCAAATTTTTATGCTAAGCAGCTCTATGAAATTGGGCCCTGGACCACTTTATAAGAGAATTTTGACAGGTCCTCAGGTGTTTTGAGTAGGTAGCATTTGACCAGCGGACCACTATTAAGAGAAAACTCTGTAAATGCTTTAAATCTATGTACACAAGTAACCCCCTCCCCCCTTTAATATTATCAAAACTTTTCTGAGTAAAATATTAAAAGTTCCCCTGATCCCCCTTAACCATATTTCTCTCTTTCAGCATACAGAACACTTCAATTCTCTAATACAATTTGAAGGTATTTTCAAAGTCTCAAAGCCAACATTTAATCATAAATAATTTATTTTCAAGATATTATTAAACACTGAAGTTTGGTTTGTACCCACACACCGATGTTTTGTGTTTGTTTTCACAGGACTCGGGAAAGTACCGAGTATACAGTGCTAACACACATAGGTGTATGGGTAAAAACCAAAATCAATATTCTTTATCCATGATGCAAATTTAACATCTATTATAGTGAGAAATGTATTACTCAATTACTCGGTACTCGATTGAAAAACACAGGGTGGCCGCACCTGTAGTGTCCAGTCACATTTATAGTGGCCAAACACTAAAACCATGTCACTGGCTTCTGGCCTGTGGTCCAGTGTAAAAATATGAGGCCTAAAAAGGCCAACTCACTCGATGATAACAGGGTAGTGAGTTCCATCATCTTCCTGTAAGAGAATCTCAACCAGATCATCTCGATGTTGATCAATCACATAAGACTGAAAGATCACTAGAAAATGAAAGGAAAAAGAAAAAATGTATTCAATCATGCCTGATACTTCACAGGGGCAACAGAGCCAATTGCCTCCATGATGAGAATTAAGTTTGTGCCCTTAGAATTTGTGTCATGATTTTTGAAAGTGGTAAAAATGGGGCAAATCTGGTGACTAGCTGTCGAAATTATAGGCCTACGTGTTGGACCAGATTGTCTTTTGCCGCTCGAAAGAATCTCGTAACCCTCCGGCCTGGCGGTCGTCGGGAGGAGGGTTACGTTATCGCAACTAGGTCATGGTGGTGCCATAAAAGACCTCATATTCGGCTTGGTCTTTTACCACAATGCGACATTTAAGACCTAGATGCCGCTCTTTTGTTCCCTTATAAACCTTAATAGAAGTTGTTTTGTTTACCAGTGTGCTCCTCTGTTTGTTCACTGTTGAATGACAAACCAGACATGTTCTTCAACTTCAACGTAACTGTACAAAATGAGGTAAAGACATAAATCATATTTAATCAGCAACGGAATGAAACATTGTTTTGTTAAATTTAATTGGCTAAGATGACGTAATTAGTAAGCTAATGAGCCTGACTAGATGGCCAGTGCGAAAGCTAATGAGCAGGCCATAATTGTGAACAATTTTAACAGTAATATCTGTGGGTCCCAACATGAACATGTGATTCTCATAAACCAGAACACTTAATCCATCTTGCCCCAAGCAAAGCCGCCCCCTAAGAAGTCACCCATTGCGAAAGTTCCCCCCCCCCCCCCACCTTGCAAAACTTGTCATCGGTCAATAATGACAAATTCCGAAAAGACAAATAATTTTGAAAAAGGAGTACAGCGCCCCAGTTACTGGGTCTAGCTAGTCGTATCGTACGGGACCTGACCGACCGTAGATGTGTCAGTGTTAAAATCAGCAGCTCGGTGACACTGCCACTGGACCAGTGCAGGAACCACTGGCCCAGTGCAAGAACCACTGGCCCAGTGCAGGAACCACTTGCCAGTGCAGTGGGGCCATTGGTGTACCGTAGGGGCGGGTGATCCAATTTCCAAGACTTGGAAAAAAAACTTTAAAAAGAGGAAACAGCGACACTCCGACAGGTACTTATAGAAACTATAGTTTACTATACTATAAGGCTCCCCTGCGGGGAGCCTCACAGGGGGGGCCTTAGTTTCTCTAGAAGTAAGCGACAGGCTGACTGCTCTGCTGAAAGAATGCCTTACCAAGCAGGCATCCATCAAACTTACTCCTAGAACTATTTCGGTTTCGTCCGGCTATCGTCTCCCGTAACTCACCTGCTCTTTTTGCAACTGTGACAGTGATCAACACGGAGTATGATCAACACGGAGTAGAATTTACTTACAAAAATTAAACATCACATCAAACGGCGCGCTTCCACATCTCCGCTGTCACATATTTCATAACACAACTCTTGAGGTCGCTCTTCACTTTGTTAATCATCGTTGCGGTTTGCGCGAACTGTGCATGCTGCAGGGGTGCTGCAGCTACTACTACTGGGGCTGCGTGCGATGCGTGCGGCCATGCAGCACAGAGATGGGATCTGAAGCCATACTTTTGCGTCTATCGAATCAGCGTTTGCCAAGTGTATGTCTTTTCAGTCTACGGTCTTTCTGACGGGCACAAGAAGCTGAACATTAACACAAGTAAACAGGGAAGGCTCTGCAGCTAGCTGAACAGTGTAATTAGACCCAGCTTTCTTTTGTTATATCAAATAAATAATGATTTAGTTCGTACTACGAATCGTAGGTTTTCAGGCATTTATTTATGCCACATACGGCGGGATGCCTTTCCTGCAACAATTGAACCATGGAGGTAGCTGACCTTCGTCCTTGCATTTATCATCATGGAGCTGCCGCGCGCTCTCTCTGTAGCCAGCACAGACAGTGCGTACAGACACTAGGCAGCACAGCCATTGTACAGCCATTATCTGAATCTGAATTTATTGGCAAAGCATCCTAGAGTAGATCTAGTGGAAACAAAACACATTGACAAAGCTATTCACTAACAATAACACTCAGGCAGGATAGGGACTCTTCTTGTCTTGCCCTAATAATAAATATATCTGAAGAAGAATTCTCCATCATCTGATCTATGTCTGGCATTGGTCTGGCAAAAGGGGTCCTGTCTGACCATATGGTCTGACCTGCCCCAGTTAGGCAAGTGCACTCATGCATGTCATAATCGCTCTCACAGTATTAAACTATTATATTAATGTTTTGTATTTTTCCTCGAGTGTGGTATACCTAGCTCAATTCTGCAACATAGACCCAGTAACTGAGGCGGTGACTCCTTTGGAATTTTATTTAGTATGACCGATAATGACTAAATTTCTACAAAAGGAGTATAACGCCCCACGTACTGGGTCTACGCTAACTACAACATAATTAGGGCTGGCTTTGTTGGAAAGCATTTCTTACTTTAATCCTATAGACCTTATGCACATGACAACATTTCAGTATGGCGCCCTCGCCTTGAGGTCAAAAGGAGGTTGTTCATTGGCCAATCTGTGTGCGTTTCGATTGTTTCGTCACCGTTTGACCTCAAAGATGGCGGCTGGATGATGTCAATGCATAAGGTCTATTATAAGATAATTTAGACTTGGCCTTTTGCCCTTTTTAGTTCACATATGAAAATATGAATTTATGCAAATTGAATACGCAACCCTCTTGTTTTAGGTCCCAGAGTCAACTGAAAGGTTCTTGACTTGTTGTACTGTGGCTTCCAGTCCACTGGTGCAGTGCTTTCGAAGAACTAAGTACTCAATAGTGTAAGATAAGAGTTGGCATTTATAAATTCCTCTGTGGTAGTTGCAATCCCGGCCAGAATGCTTCGGCCACACATTTGCAACCAAGCTTTGTCTTTTAGATTCACCAGAGGCAAAATCAAACAAACAAAATTAAAAGTCCCCAAAGTTAAAGTTCTTAAACCTGGTACTTTAGTGTAGTAACTGTATTTCCATTCCACTGGAGTAGTGCTTTCGTAGGACTTGAGTAGTATTCAGTAGTCTAGTAGTAGCATTTAAAGTGAAGGCAGGTCTGGAATCTCATCTTTGAGAGGCAAGGCCACTTTTAACTTCCAATGGAAAATCTTAAAGTCTATGAGAAACTTATGATGGGGCACCGGGGCACCAGGGCCTCCGTGTCCTCCATGAATTTCCAGGTCTGAGTAGGTACTTACTAGATGTAAGTACTAGGTTGATTTGGAGTGTAGGAGGACAGTCTCCTGACCTCTCTGTCAAGCTCCCTCTGAGAAGATGTAGGACAAAGTACCAAGTCTAAGTATTTATCCTACAGTACTAGGCCTACATGTACATCTAATCCTTTTGGTTGGTAAGCAGTTTGCAAAGTCGAGTGAAAGGTTGTTGACTTCTCCATTATACTGGAGTTGTGCTTTTGTAGGACATGTACTCAGTAGTCTAATAGCATCCTTCCTCCATGGTTGTAGGTACTCCTAGAATTAGAACCTCATCAGGGCTCGATTAAGACACTAGCCCGGCGTGCAATCACTAGTCAAGAGTGCCAAGTCACCACCAAGGGCTAGTGAAAATTTGTGCAGGCCGAGTCAAAAGTACAGCTGACTAGCCCTACGGGCTAGTTAAGGAAAAAAGTTAGTGCAAGGCCTGCTCATAGTTCTAGGAGTAGGTAGTAAGGTGCTTTCCCCAAAGATTTACAGATAAAGTTTTAGAGGACACTCTCCTGACCTCCGTCTCCCTGTCAGGTAGTATAAGTTAAAGTACTACCGTGCTGGAAAACAATCCAACATCTAATCCAACATGGTAAATCCTTTGGTTAAACTAAAGCCTTTGTGATAATTGGTAGTAGGGAGGCCGAACCTAACTGTTCTCGGGAAAAGTGCACCTGCTCATAAATATGATTTCTTAGAAGTTGACAGCTTCACCTCGTGTTTCAAAGTCTCTAATTCCAGTACAATATGCTCTGTTTTTAAGGTTTCTGATTTTCATCCTCGACATTGAGAATGGAGGATTTTGAAGACGTAGAGGAGACTCTTGAGAGGCTTCAGAGAGAATGGCTGGCTGGGGACAATGCCCTCCCGCCTGAGGATCAATTCACCCCAAGCTACTGCTACGACTGTGCGCGGACTAGCGGTGTTGCAGTCTGCCGGAAGCCATCGCCCAACAAAAAAAAGAAGAGATCCAAGCCAGCTGCCAAAGGTTAGTTACACAGGGACATGTGGCAGGCATGGAATTGCATGGAAGCCATGGAGGCCATGACCTTTGTTGCCCTTCAAAAGTTTCCCATAGACACTACATTTTTTAATGGAACTTGTAAGTGCCCTTTGAGAAATGAAAATGGCCCTGCCTCCTCGAAGTTGAAATTGCAGGCCTTATGTGGAGTTGTCAAAATTGACTCAGAACAGGTGGTTGGATAACTATTCCCGAAGCAAATTTGTCTTCAGATTTCCATCAGACTGTACTTTTATCAGATATGTGTTGGTTACTCGCTGTAAGACATACAATCCTCTGATGCACTAAAACAAGCTCTATGTCAGTGGATGGCATTTGTGTAGTTACAGTCTGTGCTTTGAAATAGTAGTATAGAGGTAGGTTGGGGGACCATTTAGATTGTTTTTATTTTAGTTTTCTCAGCGCGTGTACGCTGATTGTAGTGTCTCTTGTGTTTCCAACCTCTTGTGGTTGAACCAGCCCCCTTCACGCTATAACCCCCACCCCCACCCTCTTGTCTCCTTCATTGTACATCCTATACTTTTTCGGTGTGCTTTCTGCCACTCTCCCTGTCTCTCTCAATTTAATTCAGGTTGACTGCTTCTGTTACACCCGTATACATGTTTATTTGTGTTTTGTTGTCATTTAGCCATCGAGAAAGACTCTGCTAGTCGAATCATCTGGCCATTAACTATTTTTTTTGCATTTATACCATAGGTCCTTTTGGTTGGTAACAACTAATTCTGTTGTCTCTTTTACAGATAAACTTGTATGACCTGTAGGAAACTAGGAAAGCCGACTGGTTATAATATTCCATTATTATTTACCCTTCTACTCTCAGTGACATTTTTCTGGCCAGTTGACCAACAATTCAAAACCAATCAATTGCACTGGTTTTGTATGGTGGCACAACTGTGTTCAGAGCTAACTGTGTAATAAGCCCTTTGCGTGTTAGATTTGAACTCCTCAGATTGTAAACAGTTTCTATGTCACATGATTCGGGGCAAGCTTTTGCATAGTTACGTAAGAGACGGTGATCATGAATACCCAAACACAATTCTGAATGGATGTGTATGTCACAATGGTACAGAGTCTGCTCATCTGGAGGTTGCTATACAAAACCTTGCCGCAAATCCAGTGACATAGCAACTTTCTCTGTATTCTGAGGAATTCAAATGTAAGTGGTAACTTGTGACTTAAGCAAGTCATTACCAGACATTATTAAAATCAACTCGCAAATGGCTTATTGTGTGTACTGTGCAGTATGCATTCACAACATGATAGTATATTAAAAATGCAGGCTGGTATAGTTCATGTGTCATTAATAACCACAGTGGATGATATTGAATGGTCGGACAATAGGATTCTCAGTTAAAAGTGGTCTGCTTGCCAAAGGCCAGTTAAAACAACCAAAGACCAGTCAAAAGTTTCTCCATCAGATCTGGCCGGCTAGTTCAGTGTTGAACAGCATACTGTATATCGAATGAATTATGGACTAGTAAAAAAGCTGACAGACTAGACAGACTGGTCCTGCTGGCCAGTCACTGGAAAAGTTTAGGGCCAACCCTGTAGGAGGGAAGCACTTATTGTTCTTCTACTATAAGATCTTTTTAACTGTCCCTAGCACATCATCAAAGTATTGCAATCATGCCTTTTTCGTCTGTGCCGAGCGGATAAGAGCACCAAACTCAAGCTATGGTGTTTCTGTTTAGCAGAGTGTGGGTTCAAATCCCAATTGTGACAATTGTGTCCTTGAGCAAGACACTTAATCATAAGCTTCTCTCCACCCAGGGGTAAATGGGTAACTGTGAGGGCAGAGATGGTTTTTGTGAATGATTAGCGCAGAGCGCAGTAACTGGCAGCACCGGCTGTATACTCCCCGGGGAGCTGAGATGGTTTAAGGAAAGAACTAAGGCCCATTGACCAGGGGTAATAATGTTGAAGCGCCATGAGCATCACTGCGTGACGGACCTGGGCGCTTTATAAGAAGCAACTATTATTATTATTATTATGATGGTTATTATTAACTTTGAAACACTTTATCTGTCACTATAAGCATAGAGCAAGGAGCATGGTAAAAGAAGCCGCAGTTCTTTTAAATTAAAAACTTGCTCAAGACTCATTAATTGTGTAACCTGTCAAATAATTAGTGAGATTTATAGTTTGTATGTACTCAGCTCCTCGAGTACCTTGTTCGGTAGATACATGCGCCTTGAACACCCAGCAGGGTGCACATTACAAGTCTTATTATTATTATTATTTATTATTATGCACTAAATAAGACCTTGATTCCTGTTATTATTACTATTATTATTATTATTATTATTATGTCCCATAAATGTACTAATTTGTTCACTTGGAAATTGTATCTTTGTATTTGATATTTCTTTGTTGTTGCTTGCTACATTGTGTTTTGTATGCTGGGCCTCCGAATAGGGTCTGGTACATGGGTACACTAAATACATGGCGAATAGTCAATGTTTACACTCGTTATTCTTGTTATTATCAATAATGTTAGTTAAATGTTTCTCTCTTATAGCATTAGGCATTAGGCAAGAGGAGTTATTTCACTAATCCTATGTTATCCCTCTTGACTCTGCTAATATTTGATCTCATCATGATACAATTATTTTATTAAAACATGTTTTTCTATCGGAGCATGTACTTAAGCATTCCGATTGAAGGCGCCACAACAAAACAATCCATAATCTGATTATTCTCAACTTTCTTGTACAGGTATTTCTCGCCAGGGTATCACAAATCATGTCAAAGCCAAAGCCGCTCCCCAGTTCAAGAAAGTCTTGACCATTCAGGCATCTGCCAAGATCAAGAAAAAAGCCCTGAGCAACCTCTACGGCCAGAAGAACGAGAGGGGCAATGCTAAATCCTCACAGTCAAAAAACAGGCCCACGGGGGCATACACATGCGACGAATGTGGGCAGGTGTTCTCCTTCAGTTGCAATCTCCGGAGACACTTGGAGCAGCACGTGCAGAAAGCCAACGAGTACATATGCAGGCAGTGCGGCGAGTCGTTCACGGTCAAGAGGGCGTACGTACGGCACGTTCAGAAGCACAAGGCGGAATTGATCAGCGTTACCGCAGATAATGTGGAGGAACCTGACACTATAAACACACCAGAATACTTTCCAGTGGAAGAGAATGAATTATCTGATAATGATAATGTTTCTGATGTTGAGGTATCTGACAATGTAGATGCATGGACGTATGATATGGAGAACACACACTCTCCCTTGGTTGCCACTGCACAGTATTCGGATAATTCGCTGAATGCGACGACCACGGCTGCAGCTAGTGCCTTCACGTCTGAGGAGGAACGCCCTTACGCTTGCTACAAATGCGGCAAGACCTTCAGTCGTAACATGTACCTGAACCAGCACATGAGAGTCCACAACAACGCCAGACCCTTCTCGTGTCAGTACTGCACGCGGAAATTCAAGACCAGACACCATTCCAAGAACCACGAGAAGTCGCACATGTTCAGCAAGCCCTACCCTTGTCAGTACTGCTCCATGTCCTTCGCACGTAATGCGTACCGGGCAATTCACGAGCGAAGGAAACATCCGCATAGTGTAGACATGGAGAGTTCCAGATGAAGTATTTGACCCCAAGACAGACGAGCCCAGGGCAAACCACACTGCCATTGTGTCTTCTACTTGTATTGACAAGTGTTTATAATTGAACAAAGTTACAGACAATCCCTCAAAAATCGTCACTGAATGTTCTGTAACCGTACAGGAAAGCTGGATCAAAGGTGAAATAGGATCTTTTCACATCCTTGGTAAATCATGCCCCCCCCCCCCCCCTTACTGGCCCAGCCTATTCGTGACCACCTTCCGCCAAATATGAGCTCATAGAGTGTCAGTAATGCAATAGACCCTTCCCATGAAATATGTAAATTGCACATAGTGCGTGCGCACTTACATTTTGGTTGGCAAAATGAGGGAATATCGCGCTGTTTTGTACGCGACTAATGGGTGCGTGACGCCAGACGCGATTGTGCGTCTGCTTAGTCCACAACTCTATGGCGTTTGCCAACCAATAGGGTATGTATGCATGCGTGAATGTAATCAGCATATTTCATGGGAAGGGTCCATAACATAGATGGAAACAATATGAATATCATGGGGAAGGGGAGTGGAGATATGAAGCAAGGGTGACAAAACAGTGCAGCTCAAAAAAAGAGCTATGATGTATGGATGTGAACATAACATGTCCTACATCAGCCTCTTTTTACACTTTTGACCCTTTTTACACTTGTTGTGACAAAACAGGTTGTCTCTGTACTTAATTTTCTCAGCATTTACTTTTTTGAGTTAGGCTTTTTTGCCATGGAAGGTGCATGGGGGAAGTGAAGGTAAGGGAAACTGCAAGGAAAAAGGAGCTACATATGTACAACCGTTTTCCAAGTGCCTTTCTCTAAACCTGATAATTTACTAAGGCTCGATGCTTTGTATGTAGTCAAAAAAGTGACCCGACTACTATGAATCCAGGTTTCAGTGACTACAAAAACTCATGCATTTAAAAGTCTTTCAACTCACTTGTTTATGCAATGTTTGATGTTAAAATTGTTCTAGGTTTTTGGTGACCAGGTTACTTCAATTATTCCAGTTTACAGAGTTCAGACTTTCTAATAAATTCTCCAACCTGTGAAAGCAGAGTGTGTCTGCGCGATGCCACTGTTGACGATTCATGCACACATTGTTGGGTCATAACGAGTCGACAAATTTCAGCTTTTGCAATAAGAAATTCTTCAAATTTTTGGAATATTATTTTATACCTTTATCCAGGTCATCAGGTTGCCATAGGTTGAGGCATGCCATGCCATTATGAGACAGCTCCATTCAAAATTTTCGCCTCCCCTTTGGTCAAATTAATCATTATGACCCGATTAAGTAAACTTGTTTTAATAGGAATTACATGGAGATAACAGGTGTTAGTTGTCAGATGAAAACGATGTTTGTTCAGGCCTCTTTCTTTAATGGAGCCTCCCGTATTTTAGTAGCAATAGGCAGCGTCAACAGGGTGGGTGTTTCAAAGATGACATAGAAGCAGAACAAACTCGCCATTCTCCAATCTGGATGTGCGACAGTTTGCAATTCTTGCCACAAACGCTATACAGCACGCGCATAAATACACCGCGTCAATGGGCCCTTATGTTCTGTTTTCCAGATGTGCACAAGTCTGGAGTCTTGGGCCTTTGGCAAACCCCGGCTTTGGCTCCGTCTCTGGCTTTGGGCTCCGCGCTCTGCGTACGCAGTGGAAACGCAGCAAGCCTTCAGGTCTGTACTTTTAGAGCAGCGTGTATTTTGCGCGCGGTGGTGATTCAAACATCAGACAGCCCCTGGAGCCGAAACCTAAACCAAGGTTTGAGAAAGGCCCCAGGACTTGAGTGAAATTTGTGCATAGAGCCGTCTCTTTTCCGAGAGCTGTTTGCATATGTATCTACGCACCTAATTTATTCACAATTGCTTAATAAGAATATAACCTAACTTTTCATAGCTATTTAGCAGAAGAAAAAAAATACTTAGCATTCTTCTGCTAAGCAAAAACTGGAAATCAGTCACAGATGTGGAAATGTTTTGTGCTTAGCAACTTGTGTGTGCCTATAGGCCCCAAGTGACCAGTCAAGTTGTTATATATTTGTTTTATGGTTCCTGTTTATTATGTTTGTCAAATTGCAGCTTAGCTACTTGGCTCACCTAAGTTAATTGGGTCGGGGTCTACAATCATGATAATAGGTTACCAGATGTGTAATATGAGGGGACTGCCGTTATGGTCATGACAGGCAAGTGCGGGTATTTGGAATTATTTTAAAACTCTTGCTCAGTTACTGCACATGCGCCCACTGGACCTTTTTATTATTATACAGGGCGCCCACATCAGGCCTGAAACTTCACGGAGGCAACAAAGGCGATTACCTTGGTGCCCTTGAAATACTCCAGTAGAAATGTACATCTTCATAGGGTGCCTTTTACCGAGAAGAAAATGCCTTAGTGCCCTTGCCCTTTCAAAAACTGCCACATTATTACTGTGATGTGACAGCCAGCAAGAACGCATGCAGTTACTGGTTGAGTGTCAGATTTTGTTTGCATGGTGGAATTATAACTAAGAGAGGTTTGGTTTCACGTGATGTTACCAAAAACCTCTTTTAGTGGGTTAAAGTTAATTCCATGCCAGTCAGCCACAGGCCTCATAAACGCCTCTCTTAATATTCATGCATGATGTCACAATTCTAACCCAAAATGAGGCCATAGGCGCAGGTCATGCCACCACCAATGCAGTGGCTGCGCCGATGGCCTCGTTTTGGGTTAGAATGATGACGTCATGCATGAGTATTAAGAGAGGTGTATGATCATGACAACACAGCTCCTTTTAAACATCATTATCAAGGTCAGACATGTAAACAAAATATTAAATTCAAATTTTTCTTTTTGTGATTAGAGAGTAGATACTAATTACAATGTGTTGTTGGTGTTGTTACCTTAAAGGCACTGGACACTATTGGTAATTACTCAAAATAATTGTTAGCATAAACACTAAGTTATCGATCAATGGAGAGCTGCTGATAGTATAAAACATTGGGAGAAACGGCTCCCTCTGAAGTAACATAGTTTTCGAGAAAGAAGTAATTTTCCACTAAAATATTTGAGTTTGATTTTGAGACCTCAGAATTAGATTTTGAGGTTCTAAAATCAAGCATCTGAAAGCACACAACTTCGTGTGACAAGGGTGTTTTTTCTTTCATTGTTTTCTCGCAACCAATTGAATTCAAATTTTCACAGGTTTGTTATCTTGTGCATAATGTTGAGATACACGAAGTGAGAAGACTGGTCTGTGGCAATTACCAATAGTGTCCAGTGTCTTTAACAAATTCTTTTGTGTAAAAATAAACTTTTTATAAAGTTTTGTCACATGTTTGTAAATGTATGTAGTTTGTCAAATCAAAAGATATGCAAAGAAACCAAACCTTTTGTGTTTCAAATTATTTAATTTTCCTTTATTTTTGCAAAAATTATGAGCTAGAAGTTAGTTTGTCAACATTCTTTCTTGAAGCAGTTGACTATACAGCAAGCAATGTCAATTCTTCACCTGTTCTCTAAAATGTCATCTTTTTGTGTCTTGAAACAACTTGTTTGATAGGATAATTGTGCATTTAATGATACGGTTTGGTGGCAAAACTAACACAGTATACAATACTATACCTGACAAAATGTGTTAAATATTCTGAAGTAGGCCTAAACTCATTTTGTACACAGTATGTTCTTTTTGATACTTATTTATAACTCTTTAAACTTTTTTACTTGATTTTATGTATTTTTAAAAATGGTTATTTATGTTATGTGACATGTTTCTACCCAATAAACTCATTTTCCGAACTGAGTTCGCTAAAAAGATCCAGGTTTCTTTATTTTGTTACTCTTGCCCTATTTCAATAAGCCTTTTTGAGGTATGGTTGCACCGTTTTGGTTTGGGTGTATTCACTCAAATTTACCTAAACCTTATTATAGTGTTTAGCATTGTGTCTGCCGTATCTCAAAAAGGCTTCACGAAAAAAATACTGTACACATAATTATTATGAAGTAGTTGCGCGCCTTCCTTCAGAAAGTTTACAAAAAAAACAAATAATTATTCACATTATATTCACTGGGTGCTGTTTAACCAACTATGGTGCTATACTCTATTATCAATGCTACAGATGTCATTGCTCCAGTAATGTTGAAGGACATGCCTGCAACTCCTCAGTAGCGGTAGGCAGGTGCCGGTGTCATGACAAAATCTGTCCGCTGGCAATAAGTGTCCGCTCATTAGCATATTGCGTTCTGATTGGTCAAGCGTCTATGACGTCACATTGTTTACGGAAGCTTGCTAAATAGTGTCCGCGGTTAGCGTGCATCATCATTGCGTGCCTTGCTTCATTTTTAACATTTTAGTTTTACATTTTTGTAACGCTTTCCTGCTTTTTGTATTTGATTATAAATATTCGTATTATTGATCATTTAGCACTTTCATTCGTATTTTTTTAACCTGGACTTTTTAATTACTTAAAGTAAAATACGAATCTTGACAAAGTTCGTCTATTTTGTAACTTGACTAACTTGTATGCTTGAAAGCATTCTTGGTTGTATTTTATTATAAATAATTCGTAACATTTAGCACAACCTGCACTGTTTTACCATAGTAAAATACTAATCTTGACATACTTTTGATTGCGAGTAAGTGGTCTGTTCGTCCATTTTTTTTACTTGGCTTGTATTTACTTGAACGCATTCTAGGTTGTATTTGATTATAAACAATCAGCACGGCGCAGCATGGCGCCCGGACACTATTTGTTGGCGGACACTATTTGTCACGTTATCTGTGCCAAATAGTGTCCGGGGTATACTGCGCATGCTCAGCGGACACTTATTGCCAGCGGACAGTTTTTGTAATGACACCGGTGTCGCATGCAATTATGTCCTCTTAGCATTACTTATCCGGAGGACATTATTGTATAAATGCAATAATGTCCGCCGAACGGTATTGTATATGCAATCGTGTCCGCCCGGACGCTGTCGCATAATGCAATTGTGTCCGCCCAGACAAATTTGCATTTGCAGTTGTGTCCGCCCCCGTGCAAAACCGTCCTTGCAGTAAATTAAATGCCCTTGGTCGACGGAACATGTTCGCCATTTTTTTACAAGCTATTAGTATTAAACAAAAAGTGCATGTCATGAATGACATGGGAAATGTTCGGCCGTTTGGTGTTCGCTGCAATCATAAAATACGTGCTTATTCATGCTGTATATTGTACAGTCATGTACATGTCCACCGGACGGTTTTTTCACAAATGCATAAAGTGTCCGGAGCGGACAGTATTGCATGGCGGACACAATTGCATCTGACACCTGCAGTTAGTGCACGAGTTGCAGTTCAATAGTAACATCAGTCGTGTGCTCGGACTCGCCATACCAGTGGAAAGTTATAGTGTCAGAACCAACTTTATGTACGTGCATCTATCTTAATATTAACAACAACAATAATATCATAACATCAGCCTTATTTGTACGTGGGACTAATACGTTTCAAAAAACTTCACACACGATGTTGCCAGTATACCTTATTGTTAAATTACATGGATTGTTATTTTATGCACATGTTGGGATACACCAAGTGAGAAGACTGGTCTTTGACAATTACCAAATGTGTCCAGTGTCTTTAATAACATATAGCCTATACATACACAATAAAACATGTACACAGAATGCACAGTGCAATTCATTTAGGACAAAGTGGTTCTGAATAAAACAGCAACAATTGTTATTGTTCAGCGTCTCATTGCATAATGTTGTCACCGTTTTGTTTACCGCAGCAAAAACCTAGCAATATGGGCAATTTATTTTAGGAAACCATATTGATTTTCTTCATTTTAATTGTTAAGCCCCCTCAAAAATGAAGATTAAATTTCAAATGTGTCCATGTTTTTCACAATTCCAATATATCAATTACGTAGCTTTATATTCCCGTTTTCCATGAAAAACATTGCAAAAAGAGAAAACTTAAAGCTGCACATTCAAATGTGAATATATTAAATTAAAAATTAACCTGTTGAAAGTGAAGCTTGAAATTACTATACGTGTTTACTTGATATTTGTTAGCCATTGCTTATGGAGTTTTTGTTTCTCAGGAGATTCTGTTCACAGGCTATTCTGTGTTTAGCCCCTTTTTTATGCAGTTCCGACACCCCTGTTAAGTTTAAGGATATTATGTCACCCAGGCGATTCTTACCCCCCCCCCCCCCACCCCATGGCCTAGGCTATTCTATCACCCTAGGTTTCACTCGCTAGAGTTAAGTGATTTTGTGGCCCCATCCAATCCCACCTATGGGAGACTATATCCCCCATGCGCTTCTGTCCCCTGGTTTTAGGGATATTATGTGCACCCCCTACCCGATCTTGATCCACAGTCTGTCATGATATACCTCATCTATCATGTCCCCCCTCGGCCATATTGATGAGATTCTGCCCCCCCCCCCTATACTTATATGAGATGCTGTTCCCTCTTCACTTTAGGCGATTCTGTGTCGCCCTAAAGTTTTAGGAGACTCTGTCTCCCATCATAGGCGATTTTTTTTCTCTTCTAATGCCTAGAGCCTACTCATTGATTATGTCCCCTTAGTATAGTTTTAGTATAGTCTGTCCCCCGGCGATTCGGTGCCCCCCTAGACCCCCCCCCCCACCCAATCCTATAGGAAATTATATCAACCCAGACGATTCTGACCGCTTAGGTTATTCGATTCACACATGGAGGAAGGAAATACAAAATGTATATCCTCCCTCCATGGTTCACCCAATCAGCCAATACAATGCCTATGTTATTATGTCTCATCGATTCTGCCCCCCCCCCGAGATTATGTCCCCTTTATATGAGATTCTGTCCCAGGCTCCAATCTATGTCACCCCCCCCCCCCCTCCGATACTTTACGCACCCGTGTCCCCCCCCCCACCAATGCCCCCCCCCCCCCCCACCAATGCCCCCCCCCCCCACCCAGTCGATTTCGTTCCTTGTAAGCGTTTTTGCGCAGTCAATTAGTGGCCTATTTACGACAGAGGTTGTCCCCTCTTCACTGTGGAGATTGTGTCCCCACGCGATAGATATGGTCCCCCTTGTATTGCTCCATGGTTGTCTCCACTTTTGTATATTTTGTACACAGACAACTGTAGAGGTAGCCATGACGATATATTGTTAACTAAATTTACTGATGACAGTGCTCTGATTTCACTCCTTTACGGGCAAAGAAAACAATCATGGTGATGCTCTCAAAGAACTTGTTGAGTGGCGTGATGACTCTTACTTGGAATTGTTTGAAATTATTGTGGATTTTAGGAAAAAGAGTAAAGATGTCCCTAAGACCATTGTTCACGACCAAGCAGTATAATTTTTTGCTAAATACAAATACCTGGGCACTATTTTTGATGAAAAAACTCAGATGGGACGAGAACACCGACTTAGTTGTTTAAAATGTCATAAACGGTGAAGTTAAAGACCTTCTCCGTTGACACAACTATTCGTAGATTTTTTTATCAGTCGTTTTTTGAAAGTGTGTTGTGCTGTTTATTCATTTCATGGTATTTGAACCTTAGTGTAAAGAACAAAAACAGTTTGAGTTCTTTCCCCCGTTTATGGGTGATTCTGTCGCCCCCCCCCCCCCCCCCCCCCCCCTATTTTGTTTAAGATTCTGTCCCCCGTCCATGCAATTATGCCCCCGCTAGTTTTAGAAGATTCTGTCCCGGCCCAGATTATTCTGCCTCCTTTGGAGTTTTTTGTTCCCCCTAGGAGAGCCGGCGATTCTGTCCCCATGTAGGCGATTCTGGGTGCCCTCTTCTTTAGGCGATTATTTCCCCCGGTCAATTAAACAAAATGCCTATCCCTCATCTACTTTTTCAAAAATGATTCATTCCAAAGGGGCATTGTCAACTCTAACCCCACACTCTTTACACCGGAAAGTACTTTGGGTGAATTTAGCGCACTTGTTGTAAAGGGACGGGACCGACGCGATTCACCCTGACGGCCCGGCGACGGTAGCACCCACGAATCTGTTTCTTCCAAAGCGAAACTACATTTCTCGTGAGGAGGAATGAGAGACCGATGAAGACGCCTTGTAAGGAGTTGACGAGAACCGAGATGTACCAGACTAAGATGACGTCAGATAAGTTGGCGACAAAGAAGAGGGTCCACGTCACACCATTTATCACCACCAACTGTGTGTGTATACGATCGAAACAAAGAAAAGAAAGAATAGCAAACCATAGTCATCAAAATGTTACAAAAGTGTGCTTTACATTGTGCCGCTTGTTCACTTTACATGAGTTTTGTTATTATACCTTTATCAAAGTATATGTAAGTCTTAATTTTTGTTTTTTACCCATACACCGATGTGTGTTAGGACTTTATACTCCCGGGTCCTGTGAAAAGAATATCACAGGCATCCAGGACCCTTGCAATTCTAGAGGGTCTTACAAACTAGACTACCGAGGTTGCCTGGTTGCTAGAGGCAGTTCGAATCCTTTTGGCAGCGGGTACCGCAACGATATAAGAGATGTTAAATTTGCATCCATCAGGGATAAAGACTATTAATTTTTGTTTTTACCCACACACCGATGTGTGTTAGCACTGTATATACAGTACTTTCCCGAGTCCTGTGAACAAAATCTTGGCGACACACTCTAAAAACTCCTGGTCAGAATTTACTCTTATTCCGAGTCACCAGAGGCCTGACCTTTTACCGGGTTAGGCTGACCCGGAAAGTGGTTAACAATCAGGATTGTAACTCGGATTATGCGTCATTTCGACACGCATTTCTGGGTCATTTTGACACAGATTCGGGGTCACACTGACCAAGGGTCAGACTCAACCGGACCCGGATCCTGTTTGTCTTTGCTAAACCCCAAAATCAAAAACTTACCCAGTCAGTTTCCCTCGTTGTTTTATTACTGAATTTTTTTTTTAAAGGTATATCATTAATTAAAGGTGATCCCTATCCTGTTGCTTCAATTATAACACGAAGAAATAGAATCTATAGCCCCGTAGTAAACTTTGGCAAAAGTTAGAGTAAACAGATTTATAGATCACCCTTTTATGCTGTTCTTTTTACGGACATCGCGCTTAGTTCATTTCACAGTGCTGCTTCACTAAAACACATCACTTTACTTTCCAAATGTTAAAGGAGTTCGCAAAGAAACGCATGCAGAAGTTGTTTAACAAAACTGACGAAACAAAAATTAATATGGATATGGCTTTACCTTCAGGCAGACAAGAGTACTGGCCTTGACTTTCTTAATCCGCACTACGCTGGCAAGCCTGACAGTGTTTGTAATCACCTTGTAGATCATGAGAACACACAGTAAGCAGTTGATGAAGAGAAGTACCGCTATGGGAACACCGAAGAAGAAGAGAGATTGCGCGGGCTCCACGATCCAGCAATTGCTGCCGCCATATTCGATCCAAATACTCGAGGAGTGGTCTGTCACAACCATAGACACCGCAAAGCAGACGGCCACAAACATGGCAGGAAAACCCCAAGCAAACACGCTGTATCTAAATACCTTGAAGTCTTGCGGCTGGTCTCTTGTATCAAGCAGACGGGTATTGAATATCATGGTGAATGCGAGATCTCCCGCCAAAACGCTCATCCATGTAAACACTGCCAACCAAGCAAAATGTAGTATAGTTGCTCGCAAGACACACAGCCAGGGCACTGGGTTCTTACCAACGATCAAGACAATCTGAGCAAGGATCAGAGCCACCGTAAAGTTCACGACAATTTTACCTGGTTTATTTCGTAAGACGGGAAAGACCAAGTACGTGACAAAAGTCAGGAGTAGCATGACAAGCGAACAAAGGCTTCCTGCAAAGCTTATGTTCGAGAGAGTTTCGATCCATTCTGGATAGAGTAAGGTATCTATGTCGACTATGGGTAAGAAGCTGCACAGTTGAAGAGTACCATCGGGCAGCTGCCAAACGTCTTGAGAAAGGAAAGTAGTGCCTGATGCAATATGCAAAAAGACAGCTTCTGCACCGATGCCTGAGACTTGGAACTCCCCCCGATCCAGAGTCAGTACAGGACAACCATCGCCTACAAACGGACTACAGAGTGTCAAACGGGATTCCTTTGCCATCGATGTGCGGTTCTCAGAAACACCAGATAAATCATATTTCGTTTCATGCACGAAATCTTTCTGGTCATACACATACCCGCTGATGTTTACGTGAACATTTCCTTCCACTTCACTAATCTCAGTGAATTCTACATCGTTAAGCGTGAACCCCTCACAAACTATTGGAGGACATGATTCGTTAGAGTCGACTTCGGACGAGACAATTAAAGAAATCGTCGTTGCATTACACATTGAGGAGAACACTACATTAGAAACGAAGTCGCCAATATACTTAGACACCGAGGTAGCAATGGAGAAATCTGCGCAGATACGAATGCTGTCTTCTTGTAAGTTCTCAAAGAGTTTAGACTGCACTTTCTCCCAGCTGGAAATGTTGCTTGACGAGAGAAGCTGATGGAAGCAGTCATGGGTTGCGTTGTTTGGTGAAGGTGTCTGCTGGAGAAAGACGTCAGCATCAGCAGTTTGCGGCACACACTGACCATCTTGTAGTCTTGTAAAGTCCGGACAACTTAGATTCCTGCAGATAGCCAAAAAAGGGTCGTAAATCTGCTCTGAATTGCAGTTACCCAAACTCTCCGGTTCGGATGGTCCAAAAAAACCGTGTTGAATACTTTGTGCTTTATATTTGTTGAAATCAAACAGAAGTGTGAATGACCGGAACGGATCAAGAGTCGATCGTAAATCTTGTGCTTCACACTGGAGTCGCCTATCAGTGACTGCTAGTGACGTTCCGGTATTACAATACTTGCAATACATGTTCTTGTAGGGAATGACGTCAGATGCGTTCTCGACGTGGACACTGAAGACCATGGAGGTGTGATTATGGCAGTGTTCGATGTCAGAGGGTCCAGCAAGCGTGTCGATTGGGCAGGTGTCGACGTAGTTTCGGTAGCAACGATGTAGGTCTTTGGACGTTTCAGGGGGAGTTATACGCCATTTGGTACACGAACTATACTCGGGGATTCCTCCTGACAAAAAGCGACTACAGTCCCAAAGTTTGAAAGACCATTGTTGAACTTGTTGTAGTGGGACATTGTGACAGATTGCGCAGTATACATTCTTAAAAACAAAATCATCGGGCCCATTCACCAGTAGCGAAAGAAGATTTTGTGAGCTCTTCAGTGTGTCGTCCTCGCAGTCGTTTCGGACTTCGTTGTTCTGCCAAGCAGGAGGGCATTTTGCAACAGCTACGACATTCCCGAATAGCTGGACTGGGTCGAAGGGGGAAACGCAGCGGAAGAAAGGGGCAAACCTCGTCTCTGAGTTTGGCGGACTTGTTTCGTTAACGCAATGGTCGAAATAATCAACGCAACAGTCACCAAATATGGTACATTTACTGTCGCAGCGACAATTCTCCCTTGGCATCACGTCTTCATCACTGGAACTATGCCCACCAAGTAGAACAGATTTGAGAGGTGCTCGATCCTCACAGTCTGGCAAACACCTAGTCCATTGCTCTGGGCAAATTTCACCTTCCACTGTCGCATGAACTGTAAAGCAAACAAACGAAGACTTGCTGTTTTTGTTGATGTTAATAATAATAATAATAATAATAATAATAATAATTAAAACTTATAAAGCGCCATCTATCTAACACTAAACTTATTCCGAGGCGCATAAAACAAACAAAGAGAGTAACAAAACAAAAACAAAAATACAAATTACGAAGCTTGGAAAGAAATAAGAGTACATTGAATAAAAATGTTGAATTACATAAACGTGTTGGCAAAAATAAATGGTTGAAAACAGACAGAAAGTCAATCATAAGAAATTTTGAATAGGTGGGTTTTAAGCAGAGTTTTGAAAATGTCCAGAGACGTTGTAGCTCGAATATGTAAAGGAAGAGAGTTCCAGAGTGTGGGTGCGGATACAGAAAAAGCACGAACGCCGTTGGAAGTGTTTGTTTAGGGACAGTTAAATAAAGTTGGTTTGTAGAGCGAAGATTGCGAGTAGGTGTATATGGTGAGAGAATTTCTTTGAGATATTATGGAGGAGCCCTTCCATTCATAGCTTTTTCCAGGCGAGCAAAATAATTTTGAATTTAATTCTTGGACAGACTTGGAGCCAGTGAAGTTGTTTCAATACAGGTGTGATGTGATCATATTACGTGTTTTAGATAATACGTGAGCAGCAGCGTTCTGGACATTTTGAAGTTTTGTGATAAGATTCTTGTTTATACCATAAAGCAATGAGTTTCCATTATCAAGCCTGGATGTGATGAAAGCATGTATAAGGATAGCCTTTAGTCAAGGCGCACGCGGCACACCGGATAGCACGCACAACCCCAAAAATGTAACGCACGAAAAAGACTATCACCGCGAGCGGCGAAGCCGCGAAGCGCCTTTACCAACTCGTTTTGGGGCCTTATGTTTTTCTTTACATTATGCCAACGATTTTGGTGGGAGAAAATGTAATCCATAATGCATTAGCGTGGTGAGTTGCTGGCCAATAAGAAGCCACAATTACTTGCATGACGTCAAAAGAACGTTCGATGCAAAGTCGTTACATTTTCTCCCACCAATATCTTTGGCAAATGTAAAGAAAAACATAAGGCCCCAAAACGAGTTGGTAAAGGCGCTTCGCGGCTTCGCCTCTCGCGGTGATAGTCTTTTTTCGTGCGTTACATTTTTGGGGCTGTGCGTGCTATCCGGTGTGCCGCGTGCGCCTTGACTAAAGGCTAGTATAAGGATAGAAGCAGACTTTTCGTTGAGGATTTTGCGAATGCTGTTAATATTTCTAATATTATGGTAAAAAGCAGATTGACAAATTTTCTTAACATGGGATTCCATACACATAGTGTTATCAAAAATGACCCCAAGATTCCGAGCATTTGCAGATGATGTTACAGTGGCAGTGCCAATTTGCATCTGGTGATTTACAATTTTGTTCTGGTTATGTTTAGATGATATTATGGTGTTCCATAGAGGACAGCCTCCGTCGTAGTTGTGAGTTGTCGGAGTTGTGAGTTGGGGCGTCGGAGTTGTGAGTTGGGCCGTCGGAGTTGTGAGCTGTGCGTCGTAGTTGTGAGTTGGCCCGTCGGAGTTGTGAGTTGTGCGTCGTAGTTGTGAGTTGGGCCGTCGGAGTTGTGAGTTGTGCGTCGTAGTTGTGAGTTGGGCCGTCGGAGTTGTGGGTTGTGCGTCGTAGTTGTGAGTTGGGCCGTCGGAGTTGTGAGTTGTGCGTCGTAGTTGTGAGTTTGGCCGTCGGAGTTGTGAGTTGTCCGTCGTAGTTGTGAGTTGTCCGTCGGAGTTGTGGGTTGTCCGTCGTAGTTGTGAGTTGTCCGTCGGAGTTGTGAGTTGGGCCGTCGGAGTTGTGAGTTGTGCGTCGTAGTTGTGGGTTGTCCGTCGTAGTTGTGAGTTGGGCCGTCGGAGTTGTGAAATGTCCGTCGGAGTTGTGGGTTGTCCGTCGGAGTTGTGGGTTGTCCGTCGTAGTTGTGAGTTGTCCGTCGGAGTTGTGGGTTGTCCGTCGTAGTTGTGAGTAGAGCCGTCGGAGTTGTGAGTTGGGCCGTCGGAGTTGTGAATTGGCCGTCGGACTTGTTATTTTGTTTACTAAACTGCAATGGCCAATAGGTGGCGTATGTCTACTTCAGGGTTCTTCTACACATGTGATTGAGTTCCGATTGTGATGAATTATACCTTGCTGAATCCATCGATTCGTCACCGAGAAGGCAAAATCCTTTTGAGTTGTCGCTTTTGCTTGCCTATGCCTACATGAAATGGATGGACCCATGTGTTCGATGCTTTTATTGGGAAATTAGGCCTATGTTTTGTTCGCACAGCACTATGTTGTCAGTTGCAGATCTGATATTTTATATTTATCTACGCCCCTTCGAAATGTTGTTTATGAATTGTAACATATTCTTTAATAACTGCAGGTAGGATGCGGGCCGTATAAGAATATTAAAACTAATCACGAACAGCATTAAAGTGTTGAATTTGAACGTATATATAGGGCAAGTCAGCACGAACGAACTAGCATTAATCTTTCACTAATTTCTTTTTCGTCCAAGGCACCATGAAAGCGTTATATGTTTTTACACCCCGATAGCAATTTAACATTAAATAAAATTTAAAGTGTATGCCTATCATTAAATTAGTCCAAAGATGGTCAAATCATCCTTTATTATTATTTATTATTATTATTATTATTATTTGGCAATTCACATAAAATACAAAAAATTACAAAAATTTATACGAAAAGGAAAAAACTCTTTAAAACATTAATTATATAAAAACATACATCTGTATTGGAAAACAGTAACAAGGGGGATACATCAAGATATATAAAAAGGATGGCAGGCAGTAAAAGAAAAAAAAGAAAGAAAAAAGTACTACACGACTGAGGACAACAGAAAGACACTACAGGTTTGCCAGGACTGACAATAGTGCCTGCACTGTCACCAAGAGGTGTGTCAGTCCAACCAAGAGACAAAAGGACAAACAATTTCACTCAACGAACAGGTTAACAAACAAACACCCCAACAAACAAACAAACAAACACAAACACATACTAAAACTTTAGTATTTGAAAGTGTTATGTAAGTTGGATTGACTATAGGTATGGATGAATAGTGTTTTAATTGGTTAACTTGAAATAATTTATATGTTGTTTGTTGTAAACGGAAATACGAACGCATGAACGCATAAGCCAACGGAACTATGCAAATTTTCCTGATACCCGAGCTGTGACCTGTGTGTATGCAAGCTGTGCTTCCAAATAACAAATTATAGACATAAATCTGACGATGCCTTGAGTTTGTTTTATTGACTTGTATCCTTGGTGGGTTTATTTGCTGTTCAAACAAAAACAAAAACTATACTTCTTATGGATCCCCCGGGAAACTAGTAGCAATTTACAGATGCATTGCCAGATTTTTAGACGATCTGAAGGCCAAAATATGTTAAATTGCAATTATCCCAGGATATAGAGTTGTTGCCACTTACTTTATATATACTTCAAAGATTACAAAATACAGTGAATAGCTGGATCAGCCTTTTCATTTTTCTGTATTATGACGTCAATTTCAATAATTTACATTGGGCAGCAGTCTGGTGCTTGAATATTATGTACTTCTGTACACAAAGTGACACATTATAGCTGACAATTTCGCAGTGTGCGCGAAACGAACAGTCATGAATATTCAGTAAGTTTCACATTCTCCTGATTGACCGGAGCTCAACCAATCAGAATGAAATGGTCTGGATAAAAATCGTTCTACCTACCTGGCGTTAAAAATATGTAAATATTTTGTTATTTCATTTTGTTGAGGAATACGGGCTAACCATCATCTTTAATTCCTGCGAACCGGCCTAAACTGTAAGGTATCTTTAAAAAACGTGTTCTCTATACGATGTTATAAAATAAATGAAAATAGGAATGGGCGTTTTCACTATTAACAAAAAATGATAGAATGTCAAATAACTTAACAGAATGTAAAAGAGATGGATTGGTGCGGCACTACTTTGACGCGGGTTATACGTACGATGAGATAGGATGCATTTTGTCCCTTCGACATAACAAGGAGAGCAACTCCGACGGCCCAACTCACAACTACGACGCACAACTCACAACTCCGACGGCCCAACTCACAACTCCGACGGCCCAACTCACAACTACGACGCACAACTCACAACTCCGACGGCCCAACTCACAACTACGACGCACAACTCACAACTCCGACGGCCCAACTCACAACTCCGACGGCCCAACTCACAACTACGACGGACAGCCCACAACTCCGACGGACAACCCACAACTCCGACGGACAACCCACAACTCCGACGGACAACTCACAACTACGACGGCACAACTCACAACTCCGACGGACAACTCACAACTACGACGGCCAACTCACAACTACGACGGACAACTCACAACTCCGACGGACAACTCACAACTACGACGGCCAACTCACAACTCCGACGGACAACTCACAACTACGACGGCCAACTCTCAACTCCGACGGCCAACTCACAACTACGACGGCCAACTCACAACTCCGACGGCCAACTCACAACTACGACGGCACAACTCACAACTCCGACGGACAACTCACAACTACGACGGCCAACTCACAACTACGACGGCCAACTCACAACTCCGACGGCCCAACTCACAACTCCGACGGACAACTCACAACTACGACGGCCAACTCACAACTCCGACGGACAACTCACAACTACGACGGCCAACTCACAACTACGACGGCCAACTCACAACTCCGACGGCCCAACTCACAACTCCGACGGACAACTCACAACTACGACGGCCAACTCACAACTCCGACGGACAACTCACAACTACGACGGCCCAACTCACAACTCCGACGGACAACTCACAACTACGACGGCCAACTCACAACTCCGACGGACAACTCACAACTACGACGGCACAACCCACAACTCCGACGGACAACCCACAACTCCGACGGCCAACTCACAACTACGACGGACATTAACAACACGACGCCCAACTAAAAATCACGAAGCCCAACTCAGAAGCAAGACGCCCAACTTCATAGAATTCGCCCAACTCACAACGCCCAACTCACATCCACGACAACGAATCCACAACCATGCGCGACGCCCAATTCACAATCACAAAATACCCAAATCACAACCACGGTGCCCAACTAACAATACAACCAGAACGCACAACTCACAACTCCGACGGACAACCCACAACTCCGACGGCCCAACTCACAACTCCGACGGACAGCCCACAACTCCGACGGACAACCCACAACTCCGACGGCCCAACTCACAACTCCGACGGCCCAACTCACAACTACGACGGACAGCCCACAACTCCGACGGACAACCCACAACTCCGACGCACAACTCACAACTCCGACGGCCCAACTCACAACTCCGACGCCCCAACTCACAACTCCGACGCCCCAACTCACAACTCCGACGGACAACTCACAACTACGACGGAGGCTGTCCTCTATGGAACACCATATGATATTATGAGCAGCTCAGTTTTATCATCGTTGAGTTTTAATTTATTATTGGTCATCCATAACTTAATATCAGAAACACATTGCTCAACACGTTTGCGTTCAGATTGCTCATCAGAACAGTTCAAATCAAATGAAAGATACAGTTGAGTATCATCTGCATACAAATGTACATGGAGTCCGCGGTTTCTCGCGATTGAAGCTATTTGGTTTAGAGTAAATGGTGAAGAAAAGTGGCCCAAGGATAGATCCCTGGGGAACACCAAACAAGAGCGTGGCAACTGATGATAAAACTCCATTGATGTTAATGGCTTGAGTTCGGTTGCTGATGTAAGATGTAATCCATTGGAGAGCTGGCCCCTTGACACCCAAAGAGTTCAGGCGTCCCGGAAGTATAGTATGATCTATTGTGTCAAAGGCAGCGGAAAGGTCTAAAAGAACCAAGAACACACCGCGTTTATCATCCACAGTGCGAAGAATATCATTATGAACACGCAACAATGCACTTTCTGTCCCATGATATTTTCTGTATGCAGATTGAGAGGGCTCATACAGATTGTGTTCAGACAGATGATCGGTCAGACGGGCAGCAACTACTTTCTCAACTATTTTTGACATAAATGAGAGGTTGGAAACAGGGCGGAAATTGTTAAGATTTTCTGAGTCGAGCGATGGCTTTTTAAGGAGTGGAGTGACGAAAGCAGCGTTATGGAGCGACAAATTGACAATTTTGGTGATAGGGGTGGACAGGACATTCAAGTGTTTTTTCAACAGCCAGGTTGGGATTGGATCAATGTCACAAGATTTTGAAGGTGATGAAGTTATCAGTTTCCGGATTTCAACTACAGAGGCTGGTTCAAATCTTTCGAGTGTAGGGATATTGGGGTTAGACTCACTTGTATCTGCACTAATTGACTGTGTAGAGACGGAAGTGTCAAGATCAGCCCGAACATTTCTAATCTTGGTGATGAAGTAATCACTGAATTTTTCTGCCAATTCCAAACTGTCACTGTGAGTTGGTCGCTTGGTTTTACTTTTACTATGCAATAAAGATTCACCAATCCGAAATATTTCTCGTTGATTCTCACAGCTAGATAGTCTATCCTGGTAATATTTTGATTTAGCATCATTGATCATGTGGAGAACGCGTTGACGTTGAGCTTTAAACTGATCTCTATCAGCCGCATCGTTTGTTCTCCGCCAGCGTCTTTCAAGTCGTTTACGCATTTTCTTTGCTTCAGCAATCTCAGTAGAGTACCATGGGAAGAGATTAAAGTATACAGTCATACTGATCAATGAGGGTATCCAAGTTATCTGAAGGATTGATTATGAGATCAGACTTGCAAATATCATCTGCAAAAGCATCATGGTCAAGGCAAGCATATTTGCGATAGGAGACTAGTCGGCAGGGGTTTATTTAAGTTTAGTGAACAGTGTATGGCTGCGTGGTCCGTTAGAAAACTTCCAACATTTACCGAGTCTACAAGGTTATCGGATGGGCGAGCGATTACAAGGTCTAGAATGTGACCGCTTATATGGGTAGGTGTACTAACAAACTGTGACATATTGGTGGATTCAAGCATGTCTTTTAATCGAGTGGCAATGTGAATGGTATAATCAATGTACAAGGAGTGCCTCGTCCAATGTCTGCGTAAGACTCGCACGGTCTTTTGCTATAAAGTAATTTACAAATAATGATATCTTTAAAATACATCACAAGTTGAAATTGTTTATATTGTGTAGTTTATTTACTGAACTCTACTTGCAGATGGAAGAAATCTCTGATAATGTTTTTAACAAATACACTGAGCTTAAGTTTCCAGACGATGATCTATATTTTTTGTATACAAGATTTAATGTATTTTCTACAGTTTTTATATATACTTATATTTGATTTGGTATTTGATGTGCAATTTTTATGTCGTTTTTGTCCTTGTGCCCGTTTGTGCCTTTGTTATTTTTATTGTCTGGATCGCCTTTAGATAGTGATTGTTTTTGGTTATCCGCAGGCTTGTTCTCTGTGTAGTCTTATTTTGTATTGCCTATTCTTTGTATGTACTGTTTGCCTTGAAATAAATAAATAAATAAATAAATAAATAAATAAATAAATAAATAAATAAATAAATAAATAAATAAATAAATAAATAAATAAATAAATAAATAAATAAATAAATAAATAAATAAATAAATAAAAAAAAAAAAAAATAAATAAATAAATAAATAAATAAATAAATAAATAAATAAATGAATAAATAATAAATAAATAAATAAATAAATAAATAAATAAATAAATAAATAAATAAATAAATAAATAAATAAATAAATAAATAAATACAATAAACATGACTAGAGCAGGTGAGAACTTATTCCGCGGCAGTAACGTTAGAGGCAAGTAAGTTCCCCTAATTTCAAATGCGAACAATAGTCCCGTCCGATTTCTTACCTCCCCGGTTTGTAGTTAATAACAAGAAGATTTTTAGGGGACAAGGTTGATAAAAACATCTTTCTTCTCAACGAAAACCCAATGGGACGATCGACCTATATCTCGTAGGCCTTCGTACGACTGCTATCTCGCCCGTAACACTTCCTTCTCTTACCCGTAACACTTCCTTCTCTCGCCCGTACCACTTTTATATTGCGACCGTATCACTTCGCCTATATCGCCTGTATCACTTCCATTTTGCTCGTAACACTTCCATCTCACCCGTAATATCTCTGTCTCGCCCGTACCACTTCTATCTCACCCGTAATACCTCCGTCTCGCCCGTACCACTTCTATCTCGCCAGTATAGCACTTCTTCTCGCCTGTATAAAAACTAACTTCCATCCGCCTGTACCCATCTATGTCGCCCTTACCACTTCTGTCTCGCCCGTACCACTTCCTTCTCGCCTGTACCACTTCTGTCTCGGCAGTATAGCACTTCTTCTCGCCTGTATAAAAACTAACTTTCATCCGCCTGTACCCATCTATGTCGCCCTTACCACTTCTATCTCGCAGTACCTCTTCCTTCTCGCCTGTACCACTTCTGTCTCGGCAGTATAGCACTTCTTCTCGCCTGTATAAAAACTAACTTCCATCCGCCTGTACCACTTCTATGTCGCCCTTACCACTTCTGTCTCGCCCGTACCACTTCTATGGTGTCCGTACTGCTTATTTCTTGCCCGTAGCACTTCTATCTCGCCCGAACAACTTCCTTCTCGCCCATACTATACTTATAACTTGTCCGTACCACTTCTATCTCACCCGTCACTTCTACTCGCCCGTACTATTCATATGAAGGTCTACGTGATATGTGTCGATCGTACCAACGGGTTTCAGAAAGGAGTATGTTTTTCGCCATGTCCATTTATAGACGGCTTTGACAAAAAGGAATTTTTTTTTTCTTTTCAGAACTAAAATTAGTCTCCCGAATTCGAAATCCTACTCTTTCGCGGTAGACTAGCCATCGACAAGTTCACAAAGAACAAAACTACGCAGCAAAGCAGATACACTAGCTTCTTATCGCAAACTGAATAATACAACGATGTACCCCTGCAATCATGAACAGTTTCACCATGTGAATGGAGTTTGCGAATCATTAAACAATGAAACCAAATTCAAATAACTAAATTCAAATTCAAAATGGTTGTCTTACCGGTAATTCCGCAGCACACGCAAATTGCTGCTAAGAGCATCGAGTCCCACCGAGTCATCATTCCGATCACCAGAATCTTTACCCCCGCTGCTTTTTCAACGAATCGCACTTGAAACTGAAACCCGCAAAATTGTGCCTTCTCCTTCACGACGATTATAATTATTTGACATTATTTTAATCTCGGAGAGTAAATCTTATTGTCTATTATAGTTATTTTTGTTTAATTAGCTCTCAAGTGACCTTTGACAATAATACACCTTGGTAATTAGTGTCAAAGGTCCCTTGAAAGGTCCCTAATTAATCACACGGGTGTATGAAACAGTAAACACGTTCGTTATCCCTAGTGTTATACAAAATTGCACATCAATATATTGTAACATGAACTAAAAGAATTCTGACTAGTTTTCTAGACTCATTCAAATTAGAGGGCCACGTGAGACAACACGTGAGACAACGCTTTGGTTGAAGTGGTTCGGTGTTCTATGATATATGAACCTGCAGATTTTTAATGCAGCCTATTATAATGTTTCAGGGAAGTGTTAAACAAGGGTTGAAACTAACAGGTAATGCAGCTGCATTGTTCATATATTTTAATGTATACATACATTTTCCTAACGTTACAGAATTGTTTAAAAAAGAAAAACTCGTCTAAGATCACAGGTTTACCCTACATTAAAAATTACACGGTCTAATGATGATGATAGTAGAGAACATCTCATGAAATTATTTCTGCCTGAAATGTAATAAATTATGAGAAATAAATAAAACTATTTATCCGTTTGGATTTTATCGCTCAATGAGCGTTTTAATCATTTTAGGGTGGAATCGATGTCATGCAAAATGCAAAAAACAGAGAAATATAGATTACAAAGATAGTACACAATGAATCCCAATATTATGCATAAAGTACCAAACCGGTGAAAATATGGACTCAATTAGTCATCAAAATGTGCGAGAAAATAATAGAAGAAAACAAAACAGATGCTTGAATTCCAGCTGAGGTATCGTATTCAATTCATCAGTGAGAAGTTACTACCTTCTCAAGTTTTATACTATGAACAGCCCCGGTGCCTTTAAGCCGATCTGAGATTGATGCCTTATATTGACAAGCAGAGATAGCTTATTAGTTTTCATTTAATATGTCAGCAGTGAGGCAGTCGAGTCCCTGTTGTCCAGCTCTGCACCTGAGTCTGAGACCCAAAGCACAGGAGACGTCATTATCAGGTTAGATCCAGCGCCAATTTGCCTTGTTATTAATTAGCCCGCAGGAGTTGGTCTTCGAAAAGCACTCTGAAACCGTTTGTTATGAAATTCATATTGTATAGATAGGTTTATATAACACGGTCGGCCATTTTATGGCGTCAAAAATTTGACTCCAAGCACCGGCCCGCTCTAAATTCACCAGTAGCGGTACTGGGTATAGGCATATACAGTATAGGCCTATCTTGATCAAGTGGGATCGAAGCATTTTTTTCCGATGTTTTTTTCAACCTCGGCAGATGATAATCTGATGATAACAGTATTGATTGATGTTGACATGAAACAAAAATGTGTCTGAAAAGAAAATAATCGAAGGCAGAGACCCTCTTATAAACCGAATGAAGAGACGGTGGAAACAGAGAGGGGCCTTGAGTAGACCGACACAGCAGAGAGATGCCCCAGCAACTCACCAGCCACGCTTTATGTGGTAAAAGTTATCGTTAATTTGCCTTGGATCGGACGAGTTGGTCTTTGAAACTTACGTTTGAAACCGTTATGAAATGCATATAGTTAAAAAGATATTTTAAAAGTAGATTATAATAATCCACACAGGTATATCACTCGAAATTGCACGGCTGTACTTTTACGTCGCGAACTAACACGGTCAGCCATTTTCGGAGTCAAAATAATTATTTTGACTTCACAAAATGGCCGACCGTGTTTGTTTGAGTGCTCAACGTAAAAGGAAAACCGTGCAATTTTGAGGCATGTTTGTGTGAATCCTTTGCATTTCATAACAAACGGTTTCTAACGCTTCTCAACAACCAACTCGACCGATCCAATGCAACGTATTCCTTTTTGGATAAAAGGCAGACAGAGCCGGGTGTCCCGGGGAATTTCGTCCGCCGGATTCTGTCCCTCATAATTTGAAATTTTGGAAATTAACATGTGCTAGAGGAGGAGGATTCAAATGAGGGCGCATCAGAACTTATGTACACCATGAATTCTCCATTATGGGGAGGGGGGGGGGCACGAATCTCATGTCGCACCGATGTCCCAGGGAAATCTGTCTGGAGATTATGGAATACTTTAACATAGGCTGTTGTGGAGGAGGATTCAAAAGAGGGCGCTATCAGAAGAAGTTTGTAACAATTTGCCGTATTGGGGGGGGGGGGGGGGGGGACGGGGGGGGGAATCACCATACAAATCTCTTGGGGACAGAATCGCCACTGGTTGGTTTCAGAGGGTCACCCCACACAACAGTACCCTGTCCCCCTGTCAACTGTTCCCCGGGACTAGTGTTATATGTTTGCCATGGAAATTTTCCCACACTCATTTCTGACTGAAGATGAAATGGATTTATATTTAACGTATGCCTATATTGTGTTCATTTGTTTGCCTCTACTGTGCGACGCGTGCAATCCCCCCCCCCCCCAATAAAATAAGAAATTAATTGTTGTTCCTAGTAATTCAATTATAATCCACTTTGGTGAACTTTGTGTTTAGTGTATGGCTGCTTTTACCGGTGATGTCCCAGGGAAATAATATGGCCCGGCGGAGATTCTATCCTCGATCCCATCCACAATGGAAAAACCTGAGCTTCTAAACGAGGATGTTTCAAAAGAGGGCGCTATAATAGCTCACCGTATCGTGGGTGTGTGGGGGGGGGGGGGGGGGGGGGGGGGAGGGGAGGATATACATCTTCGATGCTGTAAACTGCAGGGGTGGAGCGGGCTGAGCGTTTTGTCACTACATTATAGGCCGTCAAAACAGCTCAGTCAACCCTTCATGGAGGTATTATACCTCCATGCTTGTTCTATGGTCACAACCTTGTTATGTCCTCACAATCCACAAGCGGCAGCCCGTTCGAAGTTTCCGCTGGTAAATTGTTATGTACCGTTTACTGTTGCGACTAACCCATGGCCGAGGCCCTTCGTCTACCCTCCTTGCCACGGTCGACCATGAGAGAGGGAACATCTCCACCATTTATCGAAACTACCTGAAGCGCCCATCATTGAATAAAGCCATACAGGATGTGCTTGACATAATGATTTCCTGTATTGGTCATTTTATTAAGACGGCACAATCGATTGACTGGTTTGGTTGGGGTGCGGTCTCGCCGTTATAGGCATCATGATGTGCTCATGATTGTTAGGTGGGCTACAGTGTTCACCAATGGAGGTAGACATTTCTACCTCCATGATTTAAGTCTCAAGTTGAGATAAAACAAAGAAGGCGATTATAGGTCAACAAAGAGGGGAAAGACCTAGTCCTTTTTTTGTTATTTGTGTGAATAAGTTTTAAGTTAGGATCACAACGCGGTGCCCCCCCCCCCCAAAAAAAAAAAACACCATGGCGATTCGTGACTACCCCCCTCGCGTGGGATACCTCCAGGTAGCCCCCTCTACAGAAAAGTTCCATGTTTAAACTAGACAAACAGGCCTATATCCCTGCCCGTGGGAGATGAATCAAAACGCTTGTTTTAGGCCTGAAACTTTCATAGACAAACTTAAGTTTTTCAGATTTCATGACGTTCTTGGCCCTTCTTGTACCTTGTTAAAATATGATGGAAGAATCACGCATTTTCGCGAAGTTGATCATAAATCGCTGAGGTGTATTATTGATATTGAAAAAAAAGACCGTCAAACTGAATCATGATGCATCATCATTATTATTCTTTTGCTGCGGCACATTATGTGTCATAAAAGCATTGTAAACGCCCCCATGTTAAAAAAACACCACACACAAACAACAATCGTGATATTTTGAACGTGGTGGATCGTGGATGAAGCATGTTTTGAACACCTGCACCTCATAAGATTTTCTTGCCTTTTTTTCCTTCCGTCTTATTTTTTAACCAATGAAATTTGAATGTTCCCATGTAACGTCTGAAGATTGTACTTTGCTGAGTTAACTAACAACACTAATAATGGAATATCAGTTATGCTCCAGTGATCAGGGAAAAAAGATGGAATGCCATTATTTGTCACTGAGGGTTAGTCCATTTGTATAAATTAGGGTATGAAACACTACATGGACTAGTGTGTTAACTTAATTTTGCATTTAACAAGAAATTGTACACTTAATCACTTTAGTATAGCATAAGTGCATTAGAATAAATTATAAATTAACGCAAACAAGTTGTCTATCTTGTTCACCAAATTGCAAGTTAAAAAAGAACACCCCTAAAATATAAATGATATGACCTTTTGAAGTGGATGGTTTTGCATAGGCTAACGGACGGTTTGTGGAGGAGTGAAAAATAAAATTTATCTTTAATTTACATAAAGTAGCATGGCGGCTCCGGCACAGTGCAACACAAACGCCTAAAAACTGTAAGTAGCGTTTATTTTTGTTTAAATATTCCGGTGGAATTCAGTGTTTTAAGGTGACACGACCATTATTTTCTGAATTCATAGGGGTCCTTTCAAACAGCTGTGCAACCAAAGGGGTTCGCTAAGAGGTGTAAAATACGAGGAAAATTCGTCACGATTTCGGGAATAGGGGAGCTACGCGGTGCTTTCCGCTTACGAGTCCATCATGCAATTGCAATGCATTATGGTGTACTTGCACTTTTGTTGTTGTGTTATCATGTCACCAATTGTTCTAGTCTTGTGGATTTATACAGTATCAGATGTCAGTTGGGAACCTCCAGAACCGTTGGGTTTTTATCATGAATTGCTGATGTCACTAGGTCCTACAATAATAATTTGATATTCTGTATCTCGCTCGGTCCTCTGCTGTGTCAGTGTGTTTCTGATAATACTGAGTCTAATGGTCTAATGTTGTTGGACTTGGAGTCGGTGAGTGTTTTCTGATTCAAATAATTGTTATCTTGGGAAGGGGTTAGCAATTAGCAAGGATGGTGGTTGAGACCCATGACAGGGCAGGGATAACGGATAACTTTCCGTATGGCGCCACCACTTTTTCACAAATTTTTACAAAAAGGGATCTCATTGAGGTAAATTAGATACTATATTATTTCATATCCAATGAAAAAGTGGTGGCGCCATACGGAAGATTATCCAAAAAGGGATTGAGGTAAATTAGATTACTAATATTATTTCATATCGAATGAAAAAGTGGTAGCGCCATACCGCATACGGAAACTTTTCCCATGGCGACAGTGGGTGGATGCTGCGAGCAGTGATTTCTCTTTTGAAGTTTGATTCCGAAATTTCGACTTTGTTTTATGGTTGTCGAACATTGTCAAGGTCAATATTTCAAGTGGACTTAAAGTTAACTCCAGTTAATACTGCGAAGGCGTGTGACCGTGTATGCAAATTTTGATGTCACAATGCTGTTATTTTTTTCAGCGAATGTTTGCAGGAACTGAACTAACTGATTGCGAAATATTCATTGCGAATTTGTGACATTCTTGGGAAGTAAGAACCGGGCTTTAGCGTGCCAGCTTCTGTAACTGACTTCAGGCGCGACTGGGCCTGGGTCCAGTTGTTGAGGAGTGAGTTTGTCTGTTTCTACAGATTCCATTTCTACGATAGAAAGGGATACCACCCTTCTTAATCCTAATCCATGTTTTTATTAGTCCTTACAACATTCTCAACTAATATTTCTTTTCAACATACATGATGTAGATTCCATTTCTAATTCTACTGCCACATTTGCCATGGTAGGGGCCCATCATCTGAAGGCTGCTCCACAGTACAGTGCAGCAAAGTTGTTTCACAAATGGGAGACATTTAAAAATTAATTTGCAAACTGAAAAATGTCTGCCAGCATTCTTTGGTTTTTAGTTTTAAGGACAGTCTTCTTATTTGCATGTGAACTGATGTGACTAGACTTCAACTAGTGTTCTATACTACACTAGTGATCTAGCCTCTACCTAGGCTCTACTAGACTCTCCTAATTTATCTAGCAGTGTTACCTACCTAGGATTCTAATTTTACACTGGACCGATCGAAGGCACTTGGTTTTAGTATTTTAGCCAGTAAAGTTATAACCAGACAAGTCTGGCAGTCTTGTGTTTTTCTATTGAATAAAAGTACCCCACTGTGTAATAGTTCACTGTGTTTACTAGTTCAGATGTTTCAATGTGACTGGTTTTTTTTATTTATTTTTTTAATTTCAATTTTGGTCTTGTTCAGTTTATAATTCTGGTTTTGTGAAAAACACAACTCAATTCAAACATACATTGTGGTCCAGTGAGCATATAATTTTGGTTATCCTGCAGAGTTTCCGACTTTTGGTTTGTCATGTTTAGGATTTGTGCCTCCAACATATTGTTTTTTTTAAAAACATTTTGTTAGGCCTATGTACTGATCAAGATGGAAACAAATGATGAATTGAATGTTTTTCCCTAGAAATTTGAGCCTGGCACTGGTTTCACTTGTAATAATAATAGGACAACAAACTTGGGGAATATCATTGTATGGTTGGTGTGTGAAAAGTAATTGAACCAATCCTATATTGGATTGGGTAAAACCAACTGTTTATTGCAAGTGTGCATTCATGAAGATTATCCTGGATCGATAAGGAGATGTACTAAAAACTTTAGGGTTTTCTGAGTGAGGAAGAGTAACTCATTCTAACTCGAGATACATGTAAGACCAGTCCTAACTCTTTGTGAAATCCACCCCAGATCAAGGAAAGCTGAAAAAAGGTAGAAAAGATTTCCTTTGTGTGTTTAAATATTGCGTTTTTAATTTTAGCAATGTCACACTTCATGTCCCCAACTCTACAGAATGCCCTCAAAATTTGGCTATTAGATTGAGTGCGCGATCCCGAAATGAGTTAATACAACATGAAGGCAAAGATTGATTGATCTCTAGGGACGCCATTTTGTAACAAAGAAGTTTATTTTGTTGATAATGTGACCATGCACTTGTAAACTTGACCTAAATACTTGTCAAGGTTTTTATGGGTAAGCATTACTTTTACCCCATGCAAGTATTTTGAGCTTGATTCCCACGCTCAAAAAAGATCTACAGCCATGATTTCTATACAATTCTCTGGTTGGATGCTGGTTAGAAATAGAGTGGGGGGGGGGGGGGTTCTTATTATCTGAGGTTCATAGAAAATCTTACAATTGACTGGTGGTGACTGAGTAAAGGTGCGGAGTGTTTAGTTTTTACAGTTCATGATTGCACGTTGTGTACGATAAAAGGTTAGTGCGGTGTCAACTTTGAGTCAACACTCCAGGCTAAAAGTTAAAAGTGCTTTTGGACTGTTTTTTTTTCACTTTCAGAGTAGAGTACGTGTACTTGTCAGGGCTTGGTATGTATGTACACAATTTTACTGGACCAGAAATACTTTTTAATACAACACCTAAGGCAAAAATAATTCTTTCTGTACCGAACATTCTGCTGGAAACATTTTTTTTAGGGAGAGTTTCAAATTGGAAAAGCTGGTGCCACTGGCTCAGTAGGGGCATACTAGTACATTTTAGCATGTAAGCAATGTTGTAGCATGGCAGGCAGGACAACTTATTCTACCTCCATTCTATTTTCTTCCTCCATGGTCTGACACACTGTAGGTTTTTTATCTAGAAAACTTGTGTTGTTGGAAAAACTCTCCATTACTCACTGGGCTTGTTTTGTGGTGAGGTTGATTGGTCCACTGCTGAAGCTGCTGGGTCAGATATTAATACTTGAAGCCAATAGGAGACTTTCCAATGCTAGGTGGCAGCAGACATACCGGGTAAATTTCCATTGTTTACGTAGTTCTGAACATGCGCATAATTCTGAGAACAATGGATTTACCCGGTAAGTCTGCTGCCCTCTATCGTCCCAGAAAGTCTCCCATTGCTTTAAAAGCCCTTTTCACAGGGAGAAAATGTAGCCAGGGTCCCTTTCTACAAAATTTACGATCGTGGATTGTTTATTTGTTATTACCATGTGTGACTGATTTTGTGAGCTTTCACACTGCAAAGTTAAAAAACTAACGACACCTTGTGTGACATGAGAGTGATATGACGAATTGTTAATCCTGATCACCTTAGTTTGACAAGATAGCACCACAGTAGCTTGCGCTGTATGGCCATTTTCACCTAGGACGTCGTTCAATAAACAAGGGTTCCTTTCACACGATGTGTAGCCCACGTCCATGGTCAAAACTTCCGCTAGAGTAAGATTTTGTCGTAGGTCCGGACGACCTCCGACAAAATGTAGCAATGTTGGACAAGATTTGACAAGGGACACTGGACACTCCAAAAATTATTGTCCTTTCACACGAGGTGCATTTTGTAAAATCTTACAACCATGCTACAACTTAGCAAGGGACCCTTGCTAAATTGCTCTCGTGTGAAAGGGGCTTTACATGCTAAAACACATAGGCCCCTACTGAGCTATGGGTGGCACTACATAAAACTTCATGGAGGAAAGAGATATACATGCATTACTGTACAGGTATGGTGGTCTTGAAGGGACATCACATATATCGCAACATGTGCGATTTACAAACGTACTGTACAAGTATGCGCACGTATGCGAATGAATGGGAGTAATGCGCATGTTTGCAAGTATGCGCATGTTTGCAAATTTGTTCGCATACTTTGTCATACATACCTTGTTCAGTCATAATGTAATACATGTGTTCATTTACTTGATTTCCCAAACCAAACAGTTAAAATTGGGACCCTTGTTCATACATACTTTGTGTGACCTGCTATTGTGTGATAAATTCACAAACAAACAAACACTGTGTGAGATAAGCTTTGGGATTTTGTACAACTGTGTGCCAGGGACCACTTAAAAAAACTGGGTAAAGAAATTAAATAAAATGCAGAGTGCACTTGCATAACAGCGTGCTTTTCAAACAGCGAAATCTTGTTATTAAGTGGGAATGCTATTTAAACTTGTTTATAATGTGTTTGGTTATTGTTCAATTTTGATATTTTTGTCTTATTATGGATTAAAAAAATAAGGCACAGATTCAAGGTTTGGAAAAACTGGCTATACTTCTGCCTTTGACGGCGTTCATTAAAATTACAATACCTTGACATTATTAATGGGAGGTTCCTTTTTTGAAATGCCTCAAATGTTGCAACAAGGTGGCTATATAAATACAAAACATATCTCCTACATGAGTAATAATGACATAACATGGGTTTTCGTGAATCTTTTTGAAAAGTATGGTTAGTACTCAGCTGGCAACGATTGTTTCTTTTCAATTTAAATCTGCTTACTGTCCTTGAACTCTTTGTTTTTGATTGATACAAACTTTTTTTTAACGGATTTCAACAAAGATCATTTGTTGCCGTTTTCGATCAAGCTTGGCCTTTAACTTGGTCTAAATGATCGGGCATGCAACTTTTCCTCTGATCAGCTGATTTTCTCTTTTTTTAATCTCAGTGTGACCATACAAAATTGAAGAATACTAAACAAAATCATTGAAATTTTGTAATTTCCTCATTTTTGGTGAAGTTACAGTTTGCATGCCTGAATGATGCACCTCCTTGAATGTACACTGTAGGTTGTAATGTCCACATCATCAGAATACGTCATCAACAGACAGTCTCTTGATTATCGATCAATGATCCAATAATTATAATTAAATAGGACTTATCATTCTCCGAAGGTCATTACAACTGTAGGTGTTTGGATCCAGATGACACAGTTGTAAATATGTAAGCTGTTTTACAATTATATGTACACAGGGCTCAAATTATACACAGGCCCAATGGGAGACTTATGAGACACTGGCGATAGCAGACACAATGGTCCATTTTTGCGACTCTGAGCATGCATGCAAGTATGCTCAGTATTGGCGCATAGGTCTGAGCACACGCCCTTCTGGCTGACTGAAAAAAGGACCGTCCAAAAGTCTCCCAAACAAGTCCGACTTGATCAAACAAGTTCGACTGTCTAATCGCCTAACAATACTTCACTGTGACAAAGAAAACAAATTATTTTCAGATATTGTCTTTAAGTTTACTTCAATCATGGAGGTAGAAGTAGACTTTGGTTGATTTAGTCTTTTTCATGTATACCTAGATACATAGGGATCCTTTTTTTCAACACCGAACTGGACCAACCGGACAACTTGAACTGAATTCTAACTGGTACTTAAATAGGCGTTTTTAAATGTAGCATGTGGTCAGCGGACGACTGTTTCATACATTATGTATTGTTAGGGAAAACACTGCTCAGTATTCTCCGTCTCTGTCTCTGTTGAGCCATACTGTTGTTTTAACATGCACAATACAAACTGTGTCAAAGGGTGGAACAAGAGTCAAAGCCAAAGGCCAAACTGACCTTGGCCATCCAATTTTTGAATTGGACCACCCTGGGTGACCATTAGAGCAGCCTATGGCCATAGCTTGTGTTGCTCAAGTGAACTAAATAATAATGCCAAGACTTTTATCAATCATACTTTTTGTAATCAAGACTACAGGTCTCAAAAAAATTAAAATTGTTTCTTTTGTATGAAACTATTGTTTCAATGTTAGAGTCCTCCATGGATAAAATCAATGGACATTTCCATCTAAAGGAAACTTTGTTTTTCTTGTAGACAAAACCTGTCAGTGAAATAAGGTTTGCATGGTTGTTTTGGGTTTTTTTCGGCGGAAAGGGTGAATATTGAGCGACGTGTTTGTAAATGTAAGTCTTGGTGCAAGACATTCTTGTAGACTTGGTCAAACTCTATGGTAATACCAATAGGCCCATTCACTCAACGCTACACACATCCGACTATTAAATTCCACCGATAGAGGGCGTTTCTGTAAGTCGCGATCCCCCCAGCAAGTTGTTTGAGTGAAGTGTGGTGGGGTGATCTGGAAGCTTTCCAACAGCGCCCTGCTATTGTTCAAAAGTAATGTGCGCGGTTAGGAGAAATTGAGCATTGGAATAACAATGTCTTGCACCAAGAATACATGTTTGCATATTTTAAAACACGTTTTGTTTACAAGAAACAGCAACGGTAACTTTTTGATACATGTAATTGTCCATTGATTTTATCCATTTATTAAAATGGAAAATATATGTGGATTACACATAGAGTTATACAAGAACTCGAGGGCGCACTGGTGATGCTGTTTGCACAAACAAGACGGGACCGCAAGAGACACACGTGCCATTCGGTACGCGCGTTGAATATGAAGTACACGTTGGAGTTTGTGTTTATTGAACGCTACGCGATGCTGTTTTGTAAACACACGCTGTACAATGAGCTGTTTTGTCAACTTACAAAATGGCTGCATGCGCGCATGCCGGGCCGTGTGTGTAGGCCAGTGCGCCCTCTAGTTCTTATATTAATACAACTCTATGAGATTACACCAGCTGACCAAAGAAGAAAAGAAAACCACATTGCACCGTGGTGCTTATCATGGTCAAATATTTTAATTTGTTATCAATCCACACAGTTTAAAATAATCACTATGTGTGAGATGTGAGAATACCTGAGTGATAAATGAACCCTGACCCTTCAGAAGTTGAACATTCAGAGTCTGTCAGTATCAATAGAGGACGAGTAATGGTATTGCCAGTCCCCTTAGCGATGAGCTGAAAAACCTGTCAGCTTCTAGCTGTGAAGCCAAGAATACACGCTGGGAAGAATTGTTGTCGACAAAGGTTGATAACATTTCTGAAGGAGGTCATGGTAGTGATGTGATCAATTATTTGCAGGTTTTTCTGTTGCTTTTGATTGAGGAAGTTCTTGCACCTGTTTAAGGAGTGTCATCTTTACAGTTTTTATGAATTGTTGGTACTTTAATTCCTAACTGGGAATTTATCACCCTGTGTGATCTGACCTGGGTACATTACAGCTCCATAGTTGTGCTTTTACAGTCATGGATCCCTTTTGGAGCTTGGAAATTCATAAAATATTTTGGAAACAATCATGTTTTAATGCATTCACATCCATATTTTAAGAGTATAAATGCATGGTGCATTCTTCGCTGACTCTGCCACATGTAATGTATGTAGAGCAGAAATTTGGCGAATGTTGATCATAAGTGCCAAGTTCGTCGGTAGGCAGAGCCGAGAAATTTGGCCTAATTTTTATATTCAAAACAATAGATTATCTTCAGCAGTGAGTTTTGTTTTATTCTAATATTTAAAAAAAACTCTAAACACTAAACGTCTACCACCTGCACAGCCTGTTGTTTACTTGCACTTCATTCTCTACGCCTCCTTGGTTGTCCTGCTCCCAATATTCAAAAGACCTCACAGAAGGACAACAATAACACCCAACCAATACACAATGTTAATCCCAACCATTATGATTTATTAGATTCCTGATCATGTTACTAGCTGCTTAAAAAATTCCGGGAGCCACGTAAACAAAAATTGTATACAAACTTGGAAAAGTACCCCGGAAATCTGTCTTTGTGAGAAAGGAACATTAAATGGAGAGTGACGAGGTAAACAGGCAATTTTGAAGTGACAAAGCTTTCATTCAGACGTAGTTTGTGTTTACTTGAACAAAGAGCAGTTCAATGACTTGGCATGAATACTGACGGAAACATTCATGTATTTCAATGTAGACTCGTAATGCGTGTCTTGGCAGCTTTTCAACAAATTTCCCCTGAAGGGCACTACATGTACAATGGATGTAACACTGAATTTAGGTCAAGTAACTTAAGGCAAAAAAAATATTAATGGCAATAAAAACTACTGGTTAGAAGCCTCAGCAGCTTTCAATAATACAGCAGTTTGAGAAAAAAACATTTCACATCGAAGTAGAGGGGTTGTAAAAATATCAGTTCAAGTACAGACATTTTGAATCATAAAGTTGTTTACTGCAGTAACCCTTCTCAGAATGCGAATAATTCTTCCTGCATGGATAAAACTACCCCAGTCACACACCTCCCCCCCTGGATCCCACCCCACACAGATTTTGCACCTTAAGTTATAGAACACTGTTCACCACCACATAAGATACACTGTACCATTCATGTACCAGCCTTGAGGTCTCGACCGATGTCTCGGTCTTGAGATTTTTCAGGCCTCTGCGATTTTGAGGTCTCGAAACGTTGAAGTGTCAGTCTTGTCTTAGTCTTGGGCAGTTTATGTCCCAGCTGAGACCAAGTAAAAACCCAAGAATGTTTGAAGTTGACTTTTTGATGAACTGCATGTCATGTAATGTATATTATTGCATCCATTGTGTGCCAAATTTCATACATTATATTTGACATTAGCCAACAGGTAGGCAGGTGGTAGGCTGCAAAGTAGTATTGACAGGATACATTTTTTACCGGTTGCTCCAAACCGTACAAGTTTATTATTAACATATTTTAAAGAAAACAAGTGTAATTTGAAAATTGTTGTTATGATAAAATACAAACAATGTACATTGTGTCTGCTTCAATAAGAGTAGATATATCAGTGCATTTAGTATCAAGCAACTGCGTGATCATTAAATTTGCCTGATAATGACCAGTTAAAACAGCAAGGTGTTTTTTTCTGACTTGTGTTCGAATGATGAGGTATCGGTCTCGACTTTGGGGTCCCGACTGAAATGTACTGTCCCATCCATCCACCTTGCTTTTTAAAATTGTACAATAGGCTGTCTGGTTTTAAACAAACAGGTTGTAATAATGTACAGAGTCTCACCCAAGTCGTGTGCTTTTCTTGTACTGTCCAGGGCATCTGGTAAACAAAACAAAAGTATATATCATTTGTTTGTTATGGAGCACTTTGTGTTTGTTATGAGGTCAAGCTAGGGTCAGGCGGGATGCTTAAAGGAGATATCAGATTGTGATTTATGATGAATGATATTTCAAAATGGTGATGGATTTAAATCAGATATTGATCTCCTTGGCTATGGCCCTTTTCGAAACCATGGCTTGGGCTGGGGCTCTGTCAGTTGTTTTGGGTACGGGGCTTTAAACGTGCAAATGAAGCCTAGATGCCGAAGCCACTAAAGACCTAAGTTACATCATTCTTTTAAGAAAAAAGACTGGCAATGTTTGTTTGAGATGGATTTTTAAATTTGGTTGCTGTTAGTGTTAGAAACTTGTTTTACTGACAAGATTGCATGAGTACTTTACACTAGTCTTGATTGTTTTTGAAATCCCAGATGAAATGCAACCCTATCTATTTTTAAATGTACATGAAACGTGCAAGGTTTTAATTTTTTATTCCGTTTGCAACACCTTGAATTACAATAACTCTTGAACAATGAAGCCGATTTTCATGTCATTATGTAAAATGTACAATCACGTCTTGAAAAAACTTTCTGCGCCCCAGGGACAAATCAATGCCATCCTTCAAATGTTATCAATATCAATATCTAAGTCTTATATAGCGCACGTATCTACCAAACAAGGTACTCAAGGCGCTGAATGCGAGGGGTAACGACAACAATGAATACAACACTCAGATGAATAAATTTAATCTCACATAACTTACTGGCTCATTTTGTTCTATTCAAGAGGTGCGCATCAGGCGTGAAAATGTCTGTTGTTATGACATTTATTAGGCTCATGTCTGTTGAAGGTGATTTGTGTCTGATCTTTTGAGAAGGAACAAGTCAATGCCCTAGGAGGAAGTCGACATTTGCTGGATCATTCTGGATGTTTATTCAGTGGGGTTGTACTTGTACAAATAATGCATTCCAAATTTAATAATGCATTATAGTTTTAATTTCGTTTCATTTTAATTGACATCAAGTTTCGTAGCCCACAGGCAAAATTGGATACCGGTATATGATTTAAAACAATAAATAAAAAGCAACAGTTACCAAAAATTGTATGATCTATGATTAGGCATGAGAAGCGTTTAGGCCACTCAACTGAATGGATAATGTACAATCAATAAAGTTAGAAATGAATAGTGACTGATAAAACACAGTGGAATGGAGCAATATAAAAGAGTTTAAAAACATCAACAATACATGCTAGTTGAAATTAAAAGCAAATTAATAGAACAAGAAACTGACCAACTAGTCCGAATGGTAACCACGCCCACATTACCCTCTATGACCACCAAGAAAGTCTACAATTTAAAGGCAGTTGGGAATTGGACATGGTTATCAGTCTGAAGAAGCTCCTAGCTTAGGACTCGGAGTGCAAAACGTTGTAAAATAATGTGCAAGTAACGTCCTACATGTGTACATTTATAATTTATGGATTTAAAAAAACAAACCTCATAATCCAGGATTGTCAACCACCCTGATAAATTTAATGTTTAAATAGTTTGAAGGAATTGGGCTATTTTGAAAAAGAGTGGTTCTGTCTGGATTCGGGAAATTTGGGATGATTTGTTAAGTTGTCCTGCAAGCTCTTTTCTTTGTATTTGTGGTCAAACCGTAATTCCAAGCTTGTAGGCTCTACATGAGTTTATCCTTCTCCAGCTGATCACCAGTAATGCTATGTTATGTACATCTACTCGTCCATGCTAAGTGCATGGTCTTTGCATCGGAAAACTTGCCATATTTTTGGGGAGGGAAACTCCCTTGCTTAATTCTAAGTTTATAAAAAAAAATCAGGGTTTGCCCTGAACTTTTTCAGTGACTGGACATTATTAGGACAAGCTAGCTTTTCATTTTCCTGGTCAGTCAGCTTTTTCACTCAGATTCAAAAATTTATATCAATTGGAGATGCTTTTTAGAAAACTGAACTAGCCAGCGGGACAACTTGGAGTGCATTTTTTTAACTGGTTTTGGAGTGTTTTTCTAGCATTTGGCCATATAGGACCACTGTTAGCGTTGAGGGAGACTCTGCTCCATGCTAGTACACATTTATAGACAGTGTCAGGCCTGAGTGTCAGGCCTGAGCATGAACAATTTGAATATTTCTTCTTCAAGCAAAGCTATAATGTCAACACATACTATACTGTGCAATGTGTAGCCAAAGGCTGGACAAGGTCCCCTGTATGCTGTGTGAATGCAGTTCGTCTATGGTTTTATCCAGTACCTCGCCTTAAAGTGGTGGTGTGGGATACATGTATGCCTACATGTTCAGGTATTTGCCAGGCACAGTGAGGTGGGACCATTGTTACATCATACAATGCCCAGCCCAAACTGCTATTATTCACATTGTTGACTCAGGGAACCAAGGTCTGCCTACCTTTGGACCAGGGGTACTGTAGAAAGCGCAGTCAGAGGGCAAATATGGCGCTGCATAGTTCAGTGGTTAATAACAACTGAACGCTTGAAACTGCACTCGGTGCACGCATTACTCATGCACCATGCACACTATTGTGTGAATGTGCACCGTTTACATTATGAGAACTTGTCTCGGAATCAGCGGGACATTCTTGTGTACGACTACCAAACGGGCAACAGCCAATCTCATGGAAAATAGTGTGTTCTTCTTCTGAATTAACATGAATGGATTAGCTGGGGTTGAGTAACGACACATACAGAGTACATGGTAGGTAGGGGACAACAACAAGTTTTGTGATAATGATGGTAGGCTTTTGTAAGATTCTAATCCACAACTATTTGTCCTTGTGCACATTTTTACTGGTGCCTTGACAGATCTCTGAATTCACTTGGCGGAGATTTTGGATATTTGTAAAGACTCACTGCATTTTTAATTACATCATGAAGCATGTATACATCATCATGTACATGTACTGTGTATGCCGCAGCAACGTCACGACTTGATGCTGATCTGTACAGTGTATTTTTGTGTATGTGATTCACAATGAAATAGGGATATCGGATCTATAGACACTGCACTGGCTAGAGAATCGGTTACGTGCATATTTGGCAAGTCACAGTTCCCGCTGGTTCATGTGGGGTGATAGGAAAGTTACATACATCACAATTAATGGCCTTCATCTATTGATTTGGTGAACAAAGTGGTGGATTTACTCTTTCGGACCTGTTCCTTGCTCTATGGTTGGACACAAGACTGGAGAGGCAGGGGTCGAAATTGCCACTAGCCCGCTAGCCTGGGACTACCAGATTTACAGACGGGCTACTTGTTTTTCCAGTTTGATAGGCGGGCGGGCTAGTGGAAAAACAATGCAAAAATCAACATCACAAACAACAATGACCTGTGCTGATGGTATTGTAAAATGAAATGTAGAATGCAATACTTTCGGTGACCAGTTTGTGCTGTGACTTAAGTCATAATGTGTTTGTTGGGCTACCAAAATCCCATCAGGGCTACTAAACATTCTTGGTTATTAGCCCTGCTGACTACCATGAAATGCACTTAATTTCGACCCCTGGAGTGTTTACTTTCCATGTAGGCCTACCTGGTCAATTGATGAAGTTTTGAACACGCTGTTCCTACCTCCCTGGTTCGATATCAAGTACTCCTTCAATTAACCATTAATATTGATGTTTGTTTATTTTTTGTACAGATAATTTAAACAAGTGCTGAGAAACCTTCCTACTGAACTACTTTTGCAGCAAAGGACAGTTGAATCCGTTGCAAAAGAGTTCTCTTTTCTGGACTCTGTAAATTGACACTGTTTTGATTACACCATGGATGACATGGATGATCCTATGGCTATTGCCTCGCCCATGGGGACAAATGGTGGGTACACCAATGGGTACGACATTGGACCAGCTCAGGGGTGGAGTCACCCCGGAGGAGGAGGAAAGATGGTAAATTTATCCATGGACGATGATGTTGTAGACCCCATTGCGGCCAGTATGGAACTGCCAGATAGCAGGTAATTGTCTGTTATTTAACCGGGTTTCTGCGGATCCTTAAAAAGTCTCACTTAAATTGAACTATCAAAACTTAAGGTCTCAAAAAGCATTACAAATTATTTGAGGTCTTAAAAAAGTGGTTTTTCCTGTTATCTTGTAAAGAACCAGACTATGCTGCATGGGTATACTGTAGCTGTTTCTCTCCCCTAGTTAAGTTACGTTGTGTCTTGAACTTTGTTTAAGAGAAGCATTAAAAAGTGTTTAAAAAGACTTAAACTTTTTAAGGTGTGCAGATTCTACAAAAGTTTTTGCTATCTGTAGCATCTTTTGAACAAATTATTTGCGCTCCCAAAACAAAGATTGAAAAATCCTCCTTTATGATTTGGGAAGACTAAACGTTAGAGTAAAGTGATAGGACACCCTACACATAAACCTTGAGGTCCCAGGTTGAAATCCTGCCCTAGAAAATGTGTCTTTGCTTGCTCGAAGTAGTTACTAAGCAGGACAGTTCTTTTTAGAACTGAGAAGTCTCCTAAACATCCAATAAATCTACTCCGCCAGTTGTAGAATAAAAAAAACAAAACAGTTCTCTAAGAACAAACTTTACCTGGCAAGTACTGTAGATACACACATGGTGTTATCGCAAACCAAATAAAGAATTACTCCAGCACTTCTGTTTTTTTGATTTTTTACCTGTCTTCCTAATATATGAAGATACTCAAGAGCTTGTTTGAGCTTCCTCACAAAAAATGTTTTGTCTACTGATGATTATGGAAACAAACTTTAAAGAAAAGGTTGTGATCAAGTTCAAGAAGTAACCACTGAAAGTAGTAAATGTGACAGTTAGACTGCAAAATTACAAGTAGACTTGTGGATGTTTTACAGTGTACTACAAAATAACTAGTTATCCAATGAAGTTTGTGTAGTACAAAATGTGTGTACGTGCATTTTCTTTGAAACTTGTCCAAACATGTGTTGATGATTGATGAATGAGTTACGGTTAAAAGATGTCTTTTGAAATGTCCTCTAAGGGTAAGCCTTGTGTACATTAGCAAAGCTGGTTGAGCAGCACAAAAATAATATTTGGTTGAGCGTTTCTTTCACACGAATTCCTGGGCGGAGAGTCTCATTCTGTGTGAGTATGGAATTGGGGCTTCAGAGTTGACAATGCAAAGTGAAATGGGGTCAGGGTTGTGGAATGTCAATAGCTGACGCTTACTGTATTACAAAGAAAACAATCCTGACCTAAGTGTTGTTACTGCCCAAGCTTACACTCATACATTACTTTATTCCTTACTGCCCACAGTGAAGTTTGAAAATATTTTGAGTTTTTTTTTTTTTTAAAGGAGTGGAGATTGAAATTGCCTTGCCTCTTTGCCTCTACCTACAAGTAAAGACCAACTCCCTTTTTTTTTTTTTCCTTCCTGGTAATTTTTTATTTGCATCAGCCGCTTTCTGACAGTTTTACCCAGGCTTATCAGACCAACTGAAGGTCATGTTGAATACAGTTAGCCTGTGGTTATCTACACATGTCAGTTAGTCTCTTTATCCCAACAATCAATGTCATTGTCCAGTTTCAATCTTGTAACACATTTTCCCCTTTTGAGTAACGAATTGCAATTCCATTTGCAACCGCAAGTT